>NC_061794.1:43798913-44518079 GCF_021462225.1 Girardinichthys multiradiatus | reverse complement strand
ACTCCTTTATTGAGTGCGTCTTGCTAATCGCCAAAGATTTCCTCCTGTTGTCTTTTCCATTTGAACAACATCTGTGAAACTGATTGTCAATCAGTGTTGCTTCCTAAGTGGACAGTTTGATTTCACAGAAGTTTGATTTACTTTATATTGTGTTGTTTAAGTCTTCCCTTTATTTTTTTGAGCAGTGTACAACTGATTCCAGCATTGATATTTGTTATTGCATTGTCTATGAGAAAGTTACTTCTCTTTTATGCATAACTGTAGATGGAAACATTGGTTCAATTTCCTTTACAAGGTGATGTTTGTTCTCGTATGATACCTAGAGTCACCAGGAGCTACAATCTCCAATTGCTATGAATCAGAAAAAGGCAGACCCAAGATTCAGCCAGACACAGTACTGAAAATTTAAAAGGTTTATTCAGCCACAGGAAAACGTCACACAGGTAACACTCCTCACAACTTCCAGGAATCACTGAGGCAGAAAGAGGGATTAGTGACTTGTAGTCTCTCCAGATTTTGCAGGGATCAGAAAAGCCACTAACCTGCTTTTGTCTTGAGTGGAACTTGAAACCCAGAGGGGAAACCTCAGTGGGCGGCAGGCGGTGATCTCCACAGCACAGGTAAGAAGTGACTCCAGGCTGAATAATCCGAGGGCTAGGCTGGCTCAATAATCCAAGGACAGAAACAGGGTCAACGATCAGAACAAGAGGCGTCAAGCAAAGGGCAGGCAGAGGCATAAACCAGATGCAGGAAACAAGGTCGACAACCAGAATCCAAATAGTCCGACGGGGAGAAGGCAGAGGCATAAATCCAAAAAACAAGGCAAGGTCAAGAACAACGATCAGACAGGAAGGACCACTGGATATCTACTCACACGATGGCTTTCAAAAATCTGGCACCGTCTGCTTGTCAGAGTCAGTATATATCAGGGAAGACACAGGTGCTTGAAATGCCACATATTGCACTACACTGCAGCAGCCACCAGGTGCATCTCATCTGCTGATTGCAGCCAGGGAGACGGGGTAGAGCAGACGTGCCTAAATCAAGAACTATGTTTGAGAAAAGTGGCTTTAAATAATTTGCACCCTCACCCTTTGTGAGTTACAGGGACATATTATATTGGATTACCTGTCAAGTATGCTTAATTTCATAGCAGGATTAGGGAGTATTGAGGTCTAAATGATAAAGGTCCTGTTACTGAAAGCTGCTGGTGATGGTGCTGTTATATTGCCAATTGTTTGTTTTACTTGTTGTGTTTTTAATATGGAGCTATCAGGCTGCCGCTCTGACCAGGACTGTCATGACCTATGGGTCTGTGTGGTGTTTTTGTCACTTCTGTTTTGTAGTTGGTTCACTTTGCTTGTCTTTGTCTTGTTTTTTTGTCACTCACAGCCTTCCATATTTAGAAAAGGCATTTGCTTTTAAACTCTTTTTTCTTGTATTTTGTCTTTTTCTTGTATTTTGTATTATATGTACCTGAGATCTGCAACCTGTGGCTCTGGACCCCCAAGTGGCTCTTCAGACCTTCCATAATGGCTCTAAATAATTTTAAAAAGTTTACAAAATTGAAAAAGAGCCATAATGATGTTTTTAAATAATAATAACAAGTTTTTTACAGTCCATGTCTGAGTTCTTGTACATTTATTATTTTTGTTATTTATTAAACACATTTTTAATACTGCTCTGCTTTACTGCTTTTGGATCCTACAACAAATCATGACAGGGAATCCCTTGCAAACAAGATTCTGAACCTCAGTGGGTTTTTTTCTGCTAAAATAAGGAACACATTAAAACAAAAAAGGACTGCAACTCGGTATTACTAAGTCTACCTGATAAAGTGGCCAATGAGTGTAACTAAGACATTGTTTTCAAGGCATAAACTAAGCAAAAAATGTGTGCCTGCAACTTTTGTCACATTTTGAATCCACACCTACACACAGTGTGTTTTGGTGCGTCAGCTGTTATCTCATGCACTATTATTGGAAGACTCGAAGTGTTAGCATGTTACAGTATACATATTAAGCTGTTACTGGAGCCTCCATGTTTCCTCAGCATTTTATTCCTATAAAACATTAGCTGTGTTAGTCAGAGCTGTCTTTAAAAGGTAGAGTACCTTCTGTCATCGTCTCCCAGCTGAATTAAACCGACATCTTCAACATCTTTCTTCAATTTCACTCTCAAGTCAAATGGTGACAATTTCCTCAGGGAAATTCAGTTTTTGAAGCTTTCTCGATATTTTCTTACATTTATATAACCAAAGTGTTACCTTGTTCCTAGAAATAGAGAATTGTAACTAAAGGTTATGGGAAAGAAATAATCCCGCTCAGTTTTGTTTATGGTGATCTGGTACCTATTCTAGCGACAGTCAGACTACTCCCTGAAAAGTTCTCCAGTCCATCAGAAGAGCGTAGCAAGAGCTTGGTTGCACATTTAAGATACTGTGCTGGATTAAGATCTTACTTAAATCACCTTTCCTCCCCATTGTAACTCAAAGTCATTTTCACCACATCTAGGAGCCCAAATGCACTGAGTTATGCTTGACTGATTCACGTTTTGTATCAACAAGGAATTGAATGGCCGTACTTAATAAAGCAGGCAGTAAGGGTATAACCTGTAACCTTTTTTGATGACAGACAATCCATAGTGACACTGACCTAAAATATGACATCAAAGTACCAGGTATCTATGACATTTTAATAAACAACACTTTATGACAATAATTACATACCATTGTTTAAATTTGTACAGAAATATTCCTACTGCTGCTAGGACAATATTAGTTATTACAATTATAATAATGATATTTATATTGGTGTTTTGATTTAGTTATGTAGACTTCAGTTTTAGCAGCTGTTTTCAAGTGAATGTGCTAATGGCACTGATTATACCTTCTGTTATTCCACCAAGAGGTGGGGACACTCTGTTCTATATGGTTTCATAGAATTATTTAGTAACAGTCTCACTGAAACCTTCAGTAGTTATAAAAAACCATAACCTTTTCAACCTTTTGAAAGACAAATTGTCAAAACTCCGTTATATGACTTTTGTCTTAGCAAGTTATCCTTTTCATGGTCCTGAATTGTACATTTCCAGTCATTCAAGCATAGACTGTGTTTAGTTTAAAAAATATCAAGTAGAAAAAACCCATTTCAATATATCTCAGAAATACAATGAAAGACTGGTAGAGCTATACAGGATGTAGGTTAGTAGTTGAATCTGCCAGGTTATGTGGGCTTCCTATAACCTCTCCTTGATTTGGACATTCGTATTATGAAGTTCAAGGTAAAGTGCAATTACAAATTCCATGCACCCATCAATTTCCTAAATGTGCTTGTTCTTAGATGGACGATGGTTACCTTCAGCGGTGATTGGACGAGAGGTTACAGCTTGGACAGATCTGCAGGCTGGACCCACATATGCACAGGTAAAACATGCAAACTCCATGCAGATCCAGGCTGGCAGTTAAACCATTTTGCTGGGAGGCAACACTGGTAACAACTGCTCCACCGTGCAGCCTCATCATACAAAGTGAAAAAACTCAGAAATCAAAAATTTATTGAGTATAAATCCAACCAATGTTTGTCTAAAAGGATGTCTGTCAACTTGGTAAATTGCTGTAGCTGTGCTCTATAGCTCTCTCTGCCCTGCAGCAAGTTAAGAGTTGAGTAATAACTTCTCTTTATATAAACACAACAGGATTAGAATGATCCCACATCCCCTACCCTCTTATTTCAGCAGTTCTCTTTTCTTCTCTCCTTCTGTGTCTTTCTACCTCACTTTGTCTCTGCTGTTTGCTTGTTATGTCAGGCTGTCAATGCGAATCCTTCACTAAGACAGCTCTTGAGGGCCAGCAGGGTGGACAGTAGTTAAACACAGTATGTGTATGTGTGTGCTTGCAGCAGTCATGTGTAAAGCAGGTGAAAGAATTTGAACGTTTCCTCTTATGTCCTTTCCTCTGAGCTCACTGTCCTTGTATATGCAGGGAGTCTTTTTGGCCTGTGTGTGTGTGTGTGTGTGTGTGTGTGTGTGTGTGTGTGTGTGTGTGTGTGTGTGTGTGTGTGTGTGTGTGTGTGTGCATGTGTGTGTGTGTGTGTGTGTGTTTGCACACATTGTAGTAGCATGTGACTAAACAACAGAGATTGAACATGGCAGCTGCCACGCCATACAGAGCCCCCAGTTACACACTGGTGCACCCAGTATTTGAGCCACTTTTTTTTACCAGACTTTAGTCTGAAAGCACAGAACAGTCCATGAAATTCACCTGTTTTGAATGAACACCATTGAATTTCTGTTTATTGTGACCTTGTTGATTACCCAAACAGACAAACTCAGTTCATCACTTCTGGCACCCTGAAATTAGCAGGTATTTTTAGGTTTTCTCTCCTAAGGACCCACATATTTTTCTTGTCCTTTTTTTATGCTTGTGGCAACAAAAAACATCAGCCATGATAAAATAAAAATGCTATCTCTAAATGTGCAGAAATGTGTAAAAGTTGTCAAATAAAATATGACATTCATCTCTAATGCTCTCTCCTTACAGTCTCCCTTCTGTAATAGAATAGTTCAGATTTTGAAAATAGTTTTCTGTGAAATGATGATGAGTGTGAAATTATTGGCTGATATAAAAGATACAATAAAGACAATGGATAATATGGAAATAATATGGTACCCAACAATCTTATTGCTGAGGTATATTCAGATCATAATGTTGCACAAGGTTCTTTGATAGGGCCTCGGTGTTTTATTTTACAAAATATTATCTGTGCATTCTATCAAATAGTATACAATGTGTTTTATATGCAGATGACAGCACATTTTATTGCTCTGTTTGGAACAGCTTTGAGAGCAAACTGACAGTTTTCAAGACGTGGTTTGTCAAATAATGCTCTGGATAAAAGTGTCTGCCAAGCGTAAACAAAACTGGCTATAAATTATTGTAAAAGTAAAATGTGTAAAACCATTGCAATATTATATAAATCCAATTACATTTTAAACAAGAAATACAATTCATGGTATTCTGCTCCTTAATAGTTCTGTAGGTGACTTACAGTCTGGAAGTATGGGGCAAAACATTTAAAACACTAAAGTGGTTCATATGCAGCAATAAAAGATGTTCAGGTCACTATGATCAAACTAATAAAACTTTCTATAAATTGCATGCCTTGAAATTTTATGTTTTAGGGAACTAAATGCCGCACTGATAATGTATTAACCATACAATAACTACCTCCCAAACTGCACCCTATCCTTTTAACTTCACAGAAACTCATTTTGACTAATCTGGGTTATCCCTTTAAGACCTAAAGAAAACTCTAAACTTCCTTCCTGTAGGTCATCAGCAGGTTATTGCACAGCCTGGAATAGATTTTTTTCAATAATTTAAAGCAGCTTTTAGATCTGGATGTAAAACCACCTGGTTGTGTTCGTATCAGCGATTAGAGTCGGTGTACATCTCTCTTGTTGCTGGATTTGAGTTTGACATCTGGTGTGATCGTCAACTGATATGCAGGTTTATTGTGGTTGCATTGTTTCAGTAGGCCAGGACCACAGGACCTCAGGGACCTGCTGGGGACATAAGGACACTTCACAATTATGCACTGCTTTATATTAGTCTAGCTCATAAACCTTCAATATAATAGGTTAAAGTTTTTTGTTGTTTCAATGGCTATAGGTACGTTTGCAAGGCACAGATCAGGCCAAGACTCATCCATCCATCCATAAATATTTCATCTCTGTTCTCTTGAGCTGTTAGTCTTGCAGACTCTTCACACTTTACTGTTTGCTGTGTCTTCCTGTGTTTTTTCATCCGCCTACAGCCCGCTGCTGCCAGAAGCCATTTTTAAAACTGTGTTAAAAGAAAAAAGTGAAGGTATCCAAAAAAGCCAACTCAAGCAATGTCTGGTTTTAAAGTCACTTTAAACGATTGACAGAGGTCAGCCATAAGTATCGGTGTGTGCAATTACTGTGAACTTCTGTTTATCACTTTGACAACTCACTTTTTTTTACCTCAGTTATTGCTTTTACAGCGAAATGAAACGTAGTATAGTGTGTGTGCAAAATCAGAGTTTGTTATGAAATAAACTATTATCATGAGGAGGACTCACCTGTAGACCAAACCCAGGGGACCAACCTGTTGATTGGCATTAAATAATATGATTTAATTAAGAACAGACTACAGATATGCGGAGTTTAATCTAACAAAATTGATTAATTACCTGGTAGATTTCATACAAAGGCAAATATTGACTCTGGGAATGTAGAAGACCCGAAGCCAATGCCAACTTCAACACGGTAATGTCATAATAAGAAAATACTGCAAGATCTTAAAATCATAATAATTTATTTGACAACAGACTGATAAACTACTCATGTTGTCTGAATTTAAAACAACTCAGGCTGTAAAGAATTAAGGAAATAATGAGGGATAATGCATAATCTTACAGACAAATGAACACTTCCAAAATGTGTTGATGGTGTGGAAATATTTTTTATTAGCATCCATGTGTTTATTGTGTTTAACAGTTATTAGAGGAACGCGTAATTTCTTTCACATGAAACAGGAAGAAGAGATCGAAATGCATTCCCTCTGCATATGTACTGGTTCACCTCTTGGGTTTGCATGGGACTCAACAGTTATGTGTAAAACACATGCCTCAGAAGATACCATCCCCCTGAGGATGTCCGGGAAGAAGATGATGTATGGGCCCATCTGCTCCTAAAGTAGATGTTTGCTCCAACTCAATCCAAGGTTGTGACCATGCAAGGAGTTATTTTAGCCAAGGAATGAAGAGAGCCTTGGCTATCTCAGGAAGCACCGGCTTTGCTTGGTTTTGGGGCTTTCTCTTCTCAGTTCTTGTCCCACCCCGTAGTGCATGCTTGTATAGAAGAACTGTGTTAACTCTATCTCTTTTTGGCTTCAGACAAGTTGACTGCGTTCAGTGGAGCGAAAAAGGTCACTGTATGCATAAAACTTGTAATATACTTTTTTCTGACCAAATACAGTTTGAATGATTACATTTAATTCTCCTGTGATTCTTTTGCTAACTACCAGTCTTCCTTCCAGAATACGAGAGGCAAGGGGTTCTCTCCAACAGTGCCCTCTAAAAAACATCAAAACTTCAGATTAGCTCTTTGAGAAACAAAAACGTTTTTATGACTTCAACATAGCCCTTGTGTTGTTTTACTTGAGACCTGCTTTTCTAACTAGACATCTGTTTCTATGGGTGGTAGTTTCTGATCCAACAGTCGCTGTCCCACATACCTGCACATGTTGACGGTCTGTTGTAGCTCACTGCTCATCTTTTCTACCAGTTTCTCAGTTTCCCTTTTTTTTTAACCATGTCCTGTCCAGCAGAGTAGAGCTCAGAATTGTTGTCTGAGTGCCAAGAAAAAGCCCAATAGATTTACTTTCACAAGTGGACCATTACAGCTAACGCTTCAAAGCTCTGCTTGATATTTATAAAAGAAACTTTATTAGAAACTTCTTTGGGATTATTTCAATTGTTACAGACACAGAGACAGAAACAAAAAGGAAAAAATAAGAAGCATGAAAGAGAGAGAGGTGGGGCAAAAAGGAAATGGGGAGAGAAGGAGAAAAGAATGGAGGAGAGAAAGAAGGATAAGGAGAATACAAGATAACACCCTGCACCTGCAGAAACATTCATATTAACAGCTTTTGAATACAAGATGTATTTAGTGGTAAATGCGGCTCAATATCCAACATTTGTGTATCTGTTAACACCTGAATCTAAACACCTATGGGTCTGACTGTGAGCGCGCTTGTATATACAAGGTTTCTCCATAAAAATATGCAATAGCGATGGTGAGAAGCCACAGTACTGGCCCCCTGGACCTAGGACAGGAGATTTGAGCCATAGACATCCAAAGGGCCCCCCAGAGTACAGGAACCCCAGAAGAACCATTGCCGGGACTACCGCAACGGCCCAGAGAAGAGCAGGGGAGAGTCCCAGGGGAACCAACCAGCAGCTACAGTGCAGAAGCCCCAGGGAGCTGCAGCAACGAGCCCACAGGCCCCACCAGCAGCTGTCTACGCCCGAGCAGATCCAGCCATGGCCCCAGAGACCTGAGACCCCGGGACACATCATTCCCCAAGCAGAGGCCCGACAGAGCCCAGGGGTCCAGGCCCCGGCAAGCGGCCATCTGGAGTGAGCCGGCACACAGCAAAGCACCCAGCCCTGGACACCGAGAACCACAAGTACACCGGTGGGCAGACACACCAACCAGGGGCAGGTAGTGTGGTGGGGAGGAAATAGGCTCCACATTTGATCGGGGGCCCTAAACTGAATCCAGTAGAGATATTAGTCCAAGACCCAACCTGTCACAAAAAACAGGCACATGCAGTCACAATCACACATTCCCACCCTCATGCGTACACAAAAACAATCACACCCATGCACCCAAGACATGACATGACATGACAGCCAGCAGAGCAGCACACTGCCCAGCCCTCCCAACCATCCGGCTAGTGCCAGATGCCCCAGCTCGTCAGTCCATGAGAGGGAAACATGCACCACCTGGGTAACTGACCTGGGCAGGCCAACCGCTCCAGGCCAAGCAAAACACAAAAGCCGCCCCAGTGCAGGCACAAGACATGCTCCATTGTCCCACCCACCCAACTGCCAACCGCAGCCTGGCACTCAGCCAGGGGCCAGAGCCACAGACGGAAACATTGGAGGAAGGCCACCACAGCACGCCAAGGACCGAGCACCCTGCCAACCCCACACCCAATCCCCGGAGGTGCCCCAACATGCCAGCCACCCACACTCCTGCACTGTACACCCCACCGCACCAAGCAGCCCAGCCAGACAGCCAAGACCCCCCCCCCCATCCAACAAGTGATCCTGAGAGAGCTGAAACACCAGCCCCAGCACCAGACAAACCCCGAGACCCAAACCCCAACCCCAGCCCAGATCCCGACCAGAAGGCCCGCTCCGTCTCCTGGCCTCCGATCCCAGAGGGCAAACAGAGAACGGGGGTGTGAAAAGACCCCAAGCCTACCTCCACCCATTCAAATGTGGTGGGGAAGAGGGTCTCCAAAGGGCACCACAGAAAGGCCACAGCACGTGTAGCAAAGAGGCTGCACTCCCCCCTGAGACACAGAACCACCAACGTCCAGGCCAGCCAAGCAAAAATGACAGAGCCAAGCCAAGCCGCAATTCCCCCCGAGCCAATGCCACAGTAACACCACACATTCTTCCATACATTGGTAGAGGCACGGTGAAGACCACTGACCCCAAGCACACACCACCCACCAGGAACCATCCAGCAGACAAGCAAACCCCACCTCAGTATAAGGCCAAGAAGCCCAATGCAACCACCGAGCCCAGCGATGCCCACCCTGCAGCACCCACACTCAGAGGCCAGAGCCGCTGCACACAGAACCACTGCTCCAACACCACAGCACGCTGTACAGCAGAGGACAGAACGCAGCAAAGAGCACCCAAAGCAAACTGTCCACAAAGCCCACACCGTGCAAATGCGACCCCACCAGCCCTCCAAAAATAAAGCTCCCTGCAAAAGTGCAACCCCACGAAAAGAAGACTCACAGGATCCAGGTCCAGGAACGTGCCTGACACCCATACCCCTGCCAGAAGTAGCCCCACGAGAAAACGCACACCGAAGCCCACAGAGCCAAAACCAAATCCCACCGAGAACCCCACCAACCCACCCTCTCCCAGACAGAACCGGGACCGGTGTCAGGAACCGAAACCCAGACAGTTTCTCTTTTTTTCTGAGTTGCTGTAGACATCTGCTCATCCTGAGCCTGGTTTTGTCAGGGTTTACAGATTTTATCGTAGCATGTTACACACACTGAGGAGACAAATGTTAATAATTTTGCAGCATATAAATAAAAATGTATTAAGTGTTAAGTTAGCTACAGGCATATATTTTATTCACGTTGTTCTGAATGTTCTTTCTCCTTCTATGCAAATAATAAAATCTATTAGTTTTAAAGATTGTTTGGCCAGGATTCTTCCTCCAGAACCGGGACAACTTTTTCATGAGAGGAATGACAGAATACTTAATGGTAGTGTGACAAATTGTGCTATTTCTTAAAGAAAGGCTATTTTAAAATATCTCAACATGATCAACTTCAGTGATAAAAGGGTAATCTATGTTGTTTGTCATACTTCTCTCCTTTCTGTCATTTCCTGTGGAAAGAACGCAGAAAGGAGCTAATTCTCATCCCAGCTGCTTCAAACTCGGCTGCGAACTATCCCAATGCATGCTGTAGGTCTTGGCTAGAGGGGGCCAGCAGGTCCACGTTATCAGCAAAAAGAAGAAACGAAATCCACTTGTCCCAAAACTGGACCCCCTCCGGCCCTTGGCTGTGCCTAGAAATTCTGACCAT
Source organism: Girardinichthys multiradiatus (assembly GCF_021462225.1). NCBI lineage: Eukaryota > Metazoa > Chordata > Actinopteri > Cyprinodontiformes > Goodeidae > Girardinichthys > Girardinichthys multiradiatus. The sequence goes on along the minus strand of NC_061794.1, from coordinate 44,507,707 downwards.
AAAAGTTATGAACAGGACCGGTGACAAAGGGCAGCTATGCCAGAGTCCAACATGCGCCGGGAACAGGTCCGACTTGTACAGAGACTGGATGGCCCCTAATAAAGGGCCACCAACTCCATACTCCTGGAGCACCCCCAACAGGGCACCGCAAGGGACACAGTTGAATGCTTTCTGCAGGTCCACAAAACACATGTGGACTGGTTGGGCAAACTCCCATAAACCCTCAAGTACCCTGTAGAGGGTCCAGTGTTCCAGGGCTGGGACGAAAACCATACTGCTCCTCTTGAAGGTTCGACTATTGGCCAGACTCTCCAGTACCCTTGTATAGGCCTTACCAGGGAGACTGAGGAGTGTGATCCCCTTGTAGTTGGAACACACCCTCCGGTCACCCTTCTTGTGAAGGGGGAGCACCACCCTGGTCTGCCAGTCCAGAGGCACTGTCCTCGACTGTCACGCAATGTTGAAGGGGCGTGTCAACCATGACAGCCCCACAACATCCAGAGACTTGAGGTACTCAGGTTGGATCTCATCCACCCCTGAAGCCTTACTACTGTGGAGCTTTTTAACCACCTTGGTGACTTCAGCCTGGGTGATGAAAAAGCCCGAGTCCACAGTCACTGCTTCCACCAGGGAATGCATGATGACAGTATTGAAGATTGACTTGCAACTCCTCCTGATTAAATTATGTGACAGCTTTTGTAGGCTAACAGAATTAGGATTTACTGTTTTAACCTTGTATTTGTGTTTTACTGATTTATTTAGCATTTGCATTTTTAATATGTTGAGTATTACCTGCCCTAATAATGACAGAGAAGTCTGAGGTTAATCCTGGCATCCTGTCATTTTAAGTGCACCGGCGAGAAGTTGTGGTATTCCGACTGGAAGGCTGTCAGTTCAGTTCCAGCGTCTCCATGTCAAAGTCTCTGTGGGCAAGACCCTGAACCCCACATTGCTCACATTCTACAAATCAGGATGGCTTATTCAGTAAATGAGATTTGATTGGTCAGAGAGACTAGAAATATACTGAATAAAATTAGTAAATCTCACATTTACATCTGTTATCCTTACCTGGCTTTCTAAGGACTCATTACAGCCATTCAAATGATAATGGTCATTATTAACCCTTAAAGAGAAACCTTTTCATCCACATCTGTTTCTCTAATATATGCTTAAAATAAATATATAGGAAGTATTGTATGTACAGATAAAAAAAATAGCTGCCTAGGTAAAAATACCCTATAAACTTTAGCTCCTCACTGAAAACGATCAAAATGTTAGAGCTTGTCATGCAGACTCTTCAGTCGAATCCTTACAGAGCTGATGTGACAGCTGCTGTCGTGTACTGTGAATAAACGGAGAACCCCTGGATTAACAAACTGGATGCCATATCTTGATTCGCATGCCTTTTGGATTGACCCCAAGCTTGAATAAGCTCTGCACTGCCCTGGTATGGAAGCACAGCTGCTGATTGGTTTATTGAGGGTAGTGAAGCACAAAGCAGTAAGTCACCAAAGGTTTTTACTGCCTATTGTGCACAGAGTTTATGGGATCTTATCAATTAGCATGCTCACTGCTGTAAACAGGCCAGTCGCTTTGTGTCTTGTCAGCTTCATGCATCACTGCCTTGTTAAAATCAGACAAATGCACTTTAAAGAGCCAGATAATAAAAAGGAAGCAGTCTGTATTTAAAGAGTTACTGGTCCGGCACCAGTTCTAGAATTGGGAAAATGTAAAACATGCAGTTTGGTCCCTTTTCTGCAACCCTGGATGTGAAAATATATCTAACGCTCAAAAAGGGCTTTGCCCTTGTTCATCTACAACTTGAGAACACTTTGCCTTCATTATGTAACTATATCTAAATAACTGGCTTTGTATACGGATTTCTTCTGTATGCAGCTACCTTCATAGCTGCAAGATGTGGAGACATATTAATGAAACTAGAGTAAAACTGAAAACCAGCCCATTTAAAATATTCTTCATTCAAAAATTAAATACATGTTATTTTATTTCGCCATGGCCAATTGAAGGAAAATATCTTGTTCAGTTATGGTTTCAAGCACAGATATAGATGCACAGCGGTTGAAATTAATGCAAGTCAATCTATTGGCAATCAAAATAAATTATATCCATTTAAAGATCCCTGCAAAACAATTCATGAAATTCACATTATTTTCAGGTTAGAGTCACTTTATGTAACAACTCATTGATGTAGCACATAATTGTTAAGTGGAAGGCAAAGGATATGTGTTTTTGATATTTTATTAGCCTCATAGCATAATTGCCTAAGTCATATAAGCCAAAACATAACTTAGGCAATTATGCTATTAGGCTAACGATTTTTTACTTATACAAATCTCAAAAAAAGTGGCATGCAGCAGCTAAAGCTCAGACAAATGAGAATAAGAATTTATGTGAACATAAATGTTTAAGTCTTGCCATGAATTCCTAAATAGATTTAGATATGGACTTTGACTAGGTTATTCCATGATCCAAACCATTCCATTGTACGTAGCGCTGGCTGCTTGTTTGGGAAACCCCAGTCTTGTCTGCGGTCTCTAACAGGTTTTCATCCAGGATTTCCCAGCATTTAGCTTCATGCAGTCTAATATCAACTCTAATCATCTTCACAGTCCCTTCTGGAGAAAAGCATCCCTACAGCATAATGCTGCCACCACCATGTATCACAGTAGGTTGGAGTGTTGACAGCCTAAGTTTTTTCATGACATGCTTTTTGCATTAAAGAGAAAATGTCCAGTTATGGTCTCATCTGAACAGAGCACCTTCCTCCAAGTGTTTAGTCTGCTTCTAAAATGGCTTGTGGCAAAGCGTAATGCAGGGTTCATTGTTTGTGTTTTGACAATTTTTTTTTCATGATCCTGCATTTCAGCCATCAATGAAACGTCTTCCACTCTGCCTGGGAATCTTAAAAACACACCTGCTGGAACATGAACCTCCACTCCAGCGTTAAGTGTTTTGCAGCCTCTAACAGGGTTAGCTCCAGGGTTGCCCTGTATTTAGCTCTGTCCATCTTCCCATCAACTCTGACCAGCTCTCTGTTCCTGTTGAAGAAAGACATCCCCAAAGCAAGATGCTGTCACCACTATACTGAACTGTAGGGATAGTGTGTTAAAGGTGATATGCAGTGTTAGTTTTCAAATAGTTACATTTCGATCTCATCTGACCAGAAAACCTTTATGTTTGCTGTTTCTCCTACATACAAACTTCAAACACCACTTCTTGTCGCTTTTTCCAACAATGCATTTCTACTTGCCAGTCTTCTATAAAGACCACATTTGTGGAGTCCACAACTCTTTGTTCTTTCAACAGATTCTCCCACCTAAGCTGTGGATCTCTGCAGCTTCCTCAGAGTTATAATGGGCCTCTTGGCTGCTTACATCAAGTTCCATGTCTTGGTAGGTTTGCGGCTTTGCCATCTTCTTTCCACATTCAAATGATGAATTGAACAGAGCTCTGTGAGATGTTCCAACTTTGGGATATTGTTTTAGAACCTACCCCTGCTTCAGACTTCTCCACAACATTCCCTCTGACCTATCTGCTGTGTTCCTTGGTCTCCATGATGAGTAAAGAAGGATAAAACTAATCCATGCTGCCCTTTTCCGATTTTTCTTTTTGCAAAAATAATTCTTCACTCCACAGTTCACTGCTCTCCTTTGTGTTGGTCTATGATATAAAATCCAAACATCAAACACTGAAGTTTGAGGTTGTAATGCAGGGATAGGACTTAACTAGTTACATTTACTCATTTACATTTACTTGAGTAACATTTTGAAAAGATTTACTTCTAGGAGTAGTTTTAATGCATACTTTTACTTTTACTTGAGTGATTTTCTTTTTGAAATAAAGCTACTCCTACTTGAGGACAATTTCTGGATACTCTACCCAACTTGAGTTACTTCACTAAATGAAGAACAAGTACATTTTAATTAAAAATGCCCATTTCATGTTACAGTGAAACTTCTTGTTTGTTCTAATGATATTTTTTACCTACTGAGCCTGCTAATCCATACGGAGGTCAAATGAATATACAGTAAACAGTATTTATTATCAATGGAAAAAGTTTTACCATGTTCTAAAAAAGAAATATTACCTACTATAAGTATTGGTTTCAAAAGTTTTATATTGAGAAAATTGCAGTGTCTAATTTCAGAATTTCTTATTTTGTAATTCTGTTATTTATGTGTATGTTTTTTTTTTTTTTCAGTCTTTAAAAATACTAGATTTGCTCATAACTTAATATTTTGTCTGACTGATTACATTATGTTTACAATAATTAATCAGATGTTATGATCTGTTACTCGGTAGTTTTCTGACTAAATGTTGTTTTAGTCATTAATGATTTTTTTTTTTTTTTTTGGATGGCTACTTTTTATTTTTACTTTAGTAAAATGTGTTGAAGTGGTGCTACTCTTATTTTAAATATAAGTGTTCTCTTTCCATCCCATTCTAGCATTTTCTGATCTGTGGTTGTGTCACAGCCGCTGTGCGAGTCAAACATAAATAACAGTTTGTTGATATGTGAGAAGATGGCTGTTAACTCTGAGGCTGCTTCTGTTGAGCGCATACAGCGAGAGAAGGAAGCTGACAGAAAGGACAAACCGTGTAGCCTTTGACCTCTCAGCGGACAGTAGTTTCACCGATGAGCTCATGTGATTTCTTACCTCTATCTGATCGGGAAGCAGATCACCGCATGTGGTTTCTTCCTCTGGATGAAAATCCCAACCAAACTACCTCTGCAAGCAACTTCTGAATGTTTTCTAAATGTTTGGCGTTCCTTGGCAGGAGGCGTGCACATACGGAACAGCATTGTAGGGATGATGCCTTCTCTGACAGCCTGTCATCGATTGATGGACAGGAGCTGAGCGTAATATTTAGAAGTTTAACTATGATGTCGTCATGTGCGCTGCAGCACGCTGCAGAGAGATGTACCAAGAACTGGCAAAGATTTCCTGATGGAGTAACTAACACCTCCCTGCGGGTTGCAATTGTTTATTTTGTCCGCTTTCACGCTGGATGTCCTGAAAACATCTCGCTGGTGACACGGTGTTAACAGCGCTCTTAATTATGGTACCTCACAATTATTGGCTGATGATGAGGCTAGTTATGATGTAATCTTTCTCACTCCCTCTTCCTTGCACACAGCTACAGCCCCTCCCTTTCTTTCTTGTTTCCCCACCTCTTTCCCTGTCTTTCTCTCCTATCCTAACCAACATGGCCGCTAAGTCGGATGGAGCAGCGGTGTCTGTGGAAGATGACAACACGCCCAGGAGCCTCTCGGAGCCGGGGAACCCCGCAGCCCGGTCCCGCTGCACCGCCGCCGGTGGGAAACCCTACACCCTCCTGGACTGCTGCTGGGTGCTCTGCTCCCTGCTCGTCTTTTTCTCCGACGAAGCGACAGACCTGTGGCTGGCCGCAGACTACTACGTGAAAGGCTTGTACTGGTGGTTCGGCTTGACTCTTGTCTTTGTCGTGGTACCCTCCGCTGTCGTGCAGGTGCTGAGTTTCAGGTGGTTCGTGTATGACTACTCGGATCTTAGCGGCGGAGAAGGTTCAGCCAGCGGCAGCGGGGGCTGCGCAGCGGCGGTGGCAGGCGCGGCTGGCGCCGATGCCACAGCAGGCGACAGCACGTTAAGTACCAAGGACAGCGACCAACGCGCTGGGAACGCGGCAGTGGCGAATGCCGCGAATGTTACACCGGTGTGTACGTCCTCTGGCCCGGCTGCTGCGGCGGGAAGAATCGGCTCCCCCCGGAGATGCTGCACCATCTGTATGTGGGTCTTTGAAACCGTGCTTCACGTGCTGCAGCTGGGGCAAGTCTGGAGGTAAGACAGCTTCGGAGGTGTGCGGAACAAGAGGGGTGTGCTCGCATCTGTGTCCACGCCTGCTCCACGCGTGCGCGTGTGTGCACGAGTGTCAGTTTGTATTAAATAAACGTGCAGGGTGTAGATTCAAGAATCATATCCTGCACGGTTTCTGCTCGTTAGGGAAACTTATTTGCATGTGTGTGCGGGTTTTCCATTTTTGTCTACTAGTGCATGCTTCTCCGGCTTCTTACCGATATGGTGACAGAAATGTGCAGAAGCCGACCACGCCGTAGAGAAATACACCCCCTCTCTCAGAGCTCAATTGTCTCCTGGACCTAACCTTTTTGTCCAGCTCCCATTCCTGCTCTGGTGGTGACTGAATCTAGACGGATGTATACAGCTGCTTGAGCTCTGGTGGGAGCTTCTCTTTCTCCATTGCTTCCATATGTCACGGTCTAGATGTGTTGACAGGAGCTCTGTGGTTTAGACCCCCCTGTTCCTTTCAGTGGACATATTTCTGTTGATGTTGAATGTTTCTTATTTCCCTCGAGAAAGCTGCCTTTTGGATGGGAACTTATGAAATGAGAGAATGCTCCAGGAATTTTTTTAATTCCTACACTAAATTGTTACTATTAAAAAAATGCTTCAGGTTCTCCCAAAAATTAAGGCTTCAGTTTTCATGTCTAAAGCACATGGAGGAATCATTTCAGGGTTGCTTTTAAATCTGCTCCTCTCTTAATTTCTAGATGTATTTACTGATTCCTAAGGAGTGTACAGAGGATTTATATACTTTGTCATGTTTCGCTTTCATTTGTATGTTTCATTTAACCTTTTCTGAGAGCTAGAGTTTTTATGTGGTGAGCAGATTTCCTCATTTGTCTTAGTTTTCCTTTTCCTCTATGTGCTCACCTTTATGCCTGCTGTTCGGGTTTTATTGGCATTTTTCTGATTCTCTTGTTGAACCTCATGTTAATCGTCTCCTATGTTTGTTGTGTTCTGACGTAGATTAACAAATAGTTAAGTTTTGCTCCTGGACCTGGTGGCCGACTTTCTGGTCAGTTAAACTCCTGATTTATGAGTGCTTGTGATTTAAATGCAGGAGTCAACCCTTGCACATTTTGGATCAATTAGAGAGATTTAGTTTGCTGATTTATTTTCCCCAAGATTACAATCCTGAGTTTTCTTCTCATGGCCATGGCTCTCTCATAGTCAGTGTTGGGTTTAAAGCTGAATCAGATTATGTTTTAAGAAAAAAATTAACACCTTTCCAAGCCTTATCCTATCAAGTTCTGGGCTTCTAACAAATTCCCTTGGAAAGGGCAAGAAACATCACATCCATCTGCAAAAAAAGATGCACCTGGGTAATAGTCTAATAGGCAGACGTTATTGCATGTTAAGGAGATAATTTAGCCGTTTGATTTAGGTGCGTTGGACCACGAATGCATACGTAGGTTGCTCTAGAGGACCAGAGTTTGAGACAACTGTCTCAAAAAATTGCATTTTAGTTCAAGGTTAATGTTCTTCTTATGTCTCACTAATAATCTGGACGTCAATTGCCCGGTGATCATTCCAGCATCCTTCCTCCAAAGCTCTGGTTCACCTGAAGCTGCTATCTGTTGTATCTTTGTTCTTTTAATTTGATTATGCCCTTGGTGAAAGACACAAAAACAGACTTGAAATCAAGCCTTCAAAAACAAACTTGATCCAGTATTCGTCTCTAGATGACTTTATACTCCACTACTACTATTAGGTTGCACTTACTGTTGAAATAAATACCCAAGTCCCCCCTCTCTTAATCTTTCAAAATTACATGATGGTACTGCAATAAAATCTAACGTAATTTGAAAGCTTTTTCACCATCTTGTTTTCTTAATAGGGCATTGCTGCTGTTGGTTAGGCAAGGTAAGTGTTTTTCAGATTTGATGCATTTCTGTAGATCCATAAACCAAAACCTTTTTTTCTTCAAACAAACAAGATTTTGAAAGTAAGTTAGGAGCAAAGCTAATTTACATAAAGTTAAACTAACAAGTTTTATAAATCACAATGAAGCCATTTGGCCACTTTGTCACGTTTCTGAATGCCTTTGGCATCATCTGCTGCTTCAGAGCAAAGAATCAGTCACAGATACTAAAAGAAACATGTTGGGATTATGAATCTGAGAATATTATTTAATACTTAATATTAATATTTTAATATTTTATCAAATAATATTTCGGTCTGTTGAGGGTTGTCCTGTGAATACCAGCCCAGTAAGGCGATGGTATTAGGACAAAATAGAAAAGTGTGAGACGAGCTCTGACATTATTGAACAGCATAAACTCTGCACACACATGGAATGAATTCAAATAATTTCTTAAAATACAAGAATTTATTAACAAAAATAAGTCAACTCAAAGTTGAACATATTTCAATCAATAAACTCTTTACTTTGCTAAAACAATCCAACTAAACTACCAAGCAGAATTAAAGGATAATGAAGACTAATGGACTATGTACAATATAAACACCCCTCCTTGAACCGCCACCTTAAAGTGGTGGAGGGGTTTGAGTGCTCAAATGATCCTAGAGGCTATGTTGTCTGGGGCCTAAATGTCCCTGGTAGGGTCTCCCATGGCAAACAGGCTCTAGGTGATGGGTCAGACAAAGAATGGTTCAAGAACCCCTCATGAAGAACAAAATATCGAGGCACGTGACGTCGTCCGGTACGGCAGAGCTGGGGTCCCACCCTGGAGCCAGGCCTGGGGTCGGGACTCGTCGGAGAGCGCCTGGTGGCCGGGTTGCTCCTTGCGGGACCTGGCCGGGCCAAGCCCGAACGAGAGACGCGAGGCCATCCCCCAGTGGGCCCACCACCTGCAGGGGGAAACGTGAGGGACCGGTGCAAAGAGGATTGGGTGGCGGACAACCCAATCCCAAGGTGGAGACCTCAGCGGCCTGATCCCCGGATGCTTAGGCTGGCTCTAGGGACGTGGAATGTCACCTCGCTGGGGGGGGGAGGAGCCTGAGCTTGTGCGGGAGGTCGAGAGATATCGACTAGAAATAGTCGGGCTCGCCTCCACGCACAGCGTGGGCTCTGGAACCCATCTCCTTGAGAGGGGTTGGACTCTCTTCTACTCTGGAGTGGCCCACGGGGAGAGGCGGCGGGCTGGTGTGGGTTTGCTTGTTGTCCCCCAGCTCAGCTGTCTCGTGTTGGGGTTTACCCCAGTGGATGAGAGGGTCGTATCCCTGCGCCTTCGGAGGTCGATGATCGACTTTGTTGTCGTATCATCAGACCTTCGGCCGCATGTTTTGGACACTCGGGTGAAGAGAGGGGCTAAGCTGTCCACTGATCACCACCTGGTGGTGAGTTGGATCCGCTGGAGGAGGAGAAAGCCGGAAAGACTTGGCAGGCCCAATCGCATAGTGAGGGTCTGCTGGGAACGCCTGGCGGAGCCCTTGGCCAGGGATGTATTCAACTCCCACCTCCGGGAGAGCTTCGACCAGATCCCGTGGGATGTTGGAGACATAGAGTCCGAATGAACCATGTTCTCCGCATCTATTGTCGATGCTGCTGCCCGTAGCTGCGGAGGTAAGGTCTGCGGTGCCTGTCGCGGCGGCAATCCCAGAACCCAGTGGTGGACACCGGCAGTAAGGGATGCTGTTAAGCTGAAGAAGGAGTCCTATTGGCTGTGGTTGGCTTGTGGGACTCCTGAGGCGGCTGACGGGTACCGTGAGGCCCGGGCTGTGGCCCGGGCTGTGGCAGAGGCAAAAACTCGGGCCTGGGAGGAGTTCGGTGAGGCCATGGAGAAGGACTACCGGTTGGCCTCGAAGCGATTCTGGCAAACCGTCCGGCGCCTCAAGAGGGGGAAGGAGTGCTTCGCCAACACTGTTTATAGTGGGGATGGGAGACTGCTGACCTCGACTGAGGACATTATCGGGCGGTGGAAGGAGTACTTTGAGGATCTCCTCAATCCTGCCATCACGCATTCCGTGGTTGAAACAGAGGCTGGGGACTCGGGGTTGGACTCTTTCATCACCAAGGCTGAAGTTACCGAGGTGGTTAAAAAGCTCCGCGGTGGCAAGGCTTCGGGGTTGGATGAGATCCGCCCTGAGTACCTCAAGTCTCTGGATATTGTAGGGCTGTCATGGTTGACACGCCTCTTCAACATTGCGTGGCGGTCAGGGACAGTGCCTCTGGACTGGCAGACTGGGGTGGTGGAGGGTGTGTTCCAACTACAGGGGGATCACACTCCTCAGCCTCCCTGGTAAGGCCTACGTCAGGGTATTGGAGAGGAGAGTCCGACCGATAGTCGAACCTCGGCTTCAGGAGGAGCAGTGTGGTTTTCGTCCCGGCCGTGGAATACTGGACCAGCTCTATACCCTCTACAGGGTGCTCGAGGGTTCATGGGAGTTTGCCCAACCGGTCCACATGTGTTTTGTGGACCTGGAGAAAGCATTCAACTGTGTCCCTCGTGATGCCCTGTGGGGGGTGCTCCAGGAGTATGGAATCGGGGGCCCTTTATTAGGGGCCATCCGGTCCCTGTACGAGCGGAGCAGGAGTTTGGTCCGCATTGCCGGCACTAAGTCAGACCTGTTCCCGGTGCATGTTGGACTCCGGCAGGGCTGCCCTTTGTCACCGGTCCTGTTCATAACTTTTATGGACAGGATTTTTAGACGCAGCCAAGGGCCGGAGGGGTCTGGTCTGGGGACCAGTGGATTTCGTCTCTTCCTTTTGCGGATGACGTGGTCCTGCTGGCCCCCTCTAGCCAAGACCTACAGCATGCACTGTGGCGGTTCGCAGCCGAGTGTGAAGCGGCTGGGATGAGGATCAGCTCCTCCAAGTCCGAGGCCATGGTACTCGACCGGAAAAGGGTGGCTTGTCCTCTTCAGGTTGGAGGGGAGTTCCTGCCTCAAGTGGAGGAGTTTAAGTATCTCGGGGTCTTGTTCACGAGTGAGGGAAGAATGGAGTGGGAGATCGACAGACGGATCGGTGCGGCTGCCACAGTAATGGGGGCGCTGTGCCGGTCCGTTGTGGTGAAGAGAGAGCTGAGCCGAAAAGCAAAGCTCTCAATTTACCGGTCGGTCTACATTCCTACCCTCACCTATGGCCATGAACCTTGGGTCATGACCGAAAGAACGAGATCCCGGATACAAGCGGCTGAAATGAGCTTCCTCCGTAGGGTGGCCGGGCACTCCCTTAGAGATAGGGTGAGGAGCTCGGCCATCCGGGAGGGGCTCGGAGTAGAGCCGCTGCTCCTCCACATCGAGAGGAGCCAGTTGAGGTGGCTCAGGCACGTCCCACCGGGAGGAGGCCCATGGGACGGCCCAGGACACGCTGGAGGGACTATGTATCTCGGCTGGCCTGGGAACGCCTTGGACTCCCCCTGGAGGAACTGGAGGAGGTGTCTGGAGAGAGGGACGTCTGGGCGTCTCTGCTGAGTCTGCTGCCCCCGCGACCCGGTCCCGGATAAGCGCAAGATGACGAGTACGAGTACGAGTACAATATAAACAAGTTGATAAAAGATGAATGAGAACCATGACTGAAAGAGTGATGCAACATTACCATGCAATGTTATTTATGTTTGAGGACCAAGGATTATCTTGAAGAATCTGGAAGTGAAGTTAAATTAGTCTTGGAACCAACTTAGGCAATAATCAGCAACATTTAGACAACCAATCACAATGCAAGATCATATGATTAATGATCATATGACATCCTTGGATCCAGTTGAAGAGTTTATGTCTGTTTGGCAGCAAAGAGACATCAGCGTGCTTGTCTCCCCTATCCGGTCCCTTTCAAAGGCCGTGTGGAAGAGGGTCAATGTAGCAACAGCTGTGCCATTGTTTTTTCATGGGGTCACAGAACAAAACAATGAAACAAAACAACAGGGCAATATTGCATTGTTTCATATGTGAACCAATTCAGCTCTGGAGCTGCAGGTTGCAGACCCCTGATCTAGCGGATTAAAACTGTGATCCTATCTCAATGCAGTTGAAGCTAACAGTGCAACAACTTAATTTTTATTCTTTGTTAAAGTAAAACTGTAAAGGTAAAAAATAAAATTGGTCCAAGGGACCAATCAGCTACGGTTTCTGTGCCATCGCATATCATTATAAGAAGTTGATTTAGTATTATGTCTTAAGTACAGGGGGGCATCAACAGTTCTACAAGGGCACTGGCTCCTGTTGGGCCCTATCATGAGCCACTTATGGTCTGCAAGTTAGTCATACAAAGTGGAAAAAATAAAAAGACACGGAAAACCTGAAATTTAGGAACAATTCTACAATAAAGACAGTAAAAAATGAAAATATATCTGCAGGAGAATAAAAATAGAAATGGACTCACATTAATATTCAAAATGAAGAAATACATGAGTTGCATAGGAATAAAAAGGTTTTTGGTGAATCTTTCCCAGGAGCATGCTTCCACAGGTGCAGGTAGTGCAGCTGTTTTGTGTTGCATGATTACAATTTCAGTTTTAAGAAAACTTTAACTCAGGTACAGTCTTACAAAAAATTAACAGTATGAGTTTTTGACATCAATAAATAGAGAAATAGAGAAATTAGATTTGAAGTACTAATAGACAAAAAATAATTGCTATGCCTGAATCTCTAAAGCTTGAGAAAGCCAAAAACAGGATATCATGAAATGAAGATTTGCGTTTCATCAACGTATTCAAAAATAGAAGAAGAGAGAAGGAATAATATAATCACATGCAGAGTCTGTAATGAACAGCTTTAATGAGACACAATAAGGAGCCGAGAGCTGGAGGAGTTGGGTTAAATGTGGAACTGGCTGCTGGGAGAGTTAGATTGGGCTCAGAGTTACTCAGGTTTACAGTTCTGATATCCAGCAGCAAAGTTTAGAGATAAGCACATGTGGGACTAGGATGTCAAATCTCCTGTGATAGTTTCCCTTCAGTGCTGTTTAGATATTATTTTCTCACTCATATCTTGGTATATTGCTATTATTTTTTCATTTGTTTCCAGAGAAAAGTTAGTCAGTTTTTAATAGGCAAATACTGATATCGAGTTAGATATCCTGACACCTTTTTCCATAAGTTGGACATGTACGTCAACATTTCCAATGGGATTTGAGCACCTTGCTTGTTCCCATCTTTCAGTTTCATGCATTGACACTTTCATGACTGATTGTTGTAGATGTTTGATTTCAAGGTGTTAACACTTAGAGCTCTGTCAGTGATTCTCCACACTACAGTAGGTGTTTCCAGGAATGCATTTTCCAAACACACAGATGTGCCAACTGTGCTTTACCTTTATAGACATCTAGTGGTCAGTTCACCTAAACTCATTCATGCTTACTCAGGCTCCAGTTGAGAACGATGTGCAGAGTAAATGTCTTCATCAGACGTTGAACCAAAAGTTTCTGGCACCACTTCACTAACTCCCAAGGTGCAGAAGGAGGGTCAATTTGGTCAGATGAAGACTTTGGCAACACTTATAGTACTAGGAAGGCAAAATGCGTTGGTCTGCTAATAAAGTTGCTTCCTAGTACTTCAAGTGTTGCTGGAGTTTTCAACTCACTTCATCAGACAGTGTCCATACATCTCTATGCTGATGTCCATGAATCTGTCCATTTTTTGTTTGCGCATTGTTTTGCAACAATAATATTCTTGGTTAAAATCAGCCTTTCTGTGTAGTGTTTTTATGTTCTCTCTGTGCATGCAGGGGTTCTCCCCCAGTACTTTGGTTTGAGCAAATGAAAAAAAGAAAACATGTATATTAGGTTAATTACAGATTTAAAATATTCCTTAGTGATGTGCATATGAATGATTTGATGGTTTGTTGGTCCTGTGATGGACTGGTATTCTGTCCCGGGTGGAGCTTGCCACTTAACCACTGACCACTTCTCAAACCCAGAGACTCCTATTAGCTTCAACCATGATCTTCATAAGATCTTCTTCCTGTTGTTCTGGAGTTCGTGCACACACTTTGTACCTGAACATATTTATCTGTGGGACGCAGAGGCATCTCATTCCTGTATAGTATAATGACAAAACCTTCTCATGGCATTTGTATGTGTGTATAAATGGGTAAACAGATGAATGTGGGATCTCCATACATCAGGAGGTTGCAACCAGCGATCAATCTAATAAACATTTTGGCAAGTTGATATGTTAGTATTAGTTGTGTCTGTTTCTTTCTGTTCAGGTTTCCAGCATCAGTGTACGCATACAGGATTCTTGTTGCTATTGTTGATCTAAAGAAGAGTTTTAGGTGAAGCTGTCATTTCTCTCACGCTGTTCAACAATCACACTGCAGAAAGTCCTTCTTAAGAGATGCAGGCAGATATTTTGCAGCCACAGGCGCAAACTAAATCCTTCAGTGTGTTGAGGTGGAGGTTTTAAATCAAGGTCAACACACGGTTTCTCAGTAGTAGAGCCTCTGCTGTGCTGTTTATCGCCTCTTTCAATCTACATTTAGAACTCTGCTGCTAAAAAGCATCAAGGTCACATTTCTTTTTCTGAGTTCCTCAAAAGGCATCATGGGAATTGTAGTAATTGTAGAATTGTAGTAATTCCCTTCCTTTTGACTTCAAACAAAAGCGTTCAAATAATTTGGTGTCTTATTACTGAGTACAGGTAGGATGCAGTGTCAGGTGGATAGGGAGATTGGTGAAAAAGAGCTGTGTCAATAAGCGAACCTCTAAATTAACCACTCTGTCTTTGTTCGTGTGGCTGAAATGAAATTCTATAAGGTGGCTGAACTTCGGCTGAGGAGCTCCGTCATGGGTGTGGAGCTTGGCGAGGAGAGGGTTTCCAAGCTTTTCCTAGTGGGAGACTCCAAGGCACAACCAGAATTTGCTGGAAGGACTAAATATCCACTCTAGGTTGGAAATGTCTCGGGATCCCACAGAATGAGCTGAAGAGAGCTGATGGGGGCAGACATGTCTGGGTTTCCGTCATGGACCTGCTCTTCCCAGCTTATCTTGGGAAGTAAGAAGATAATGGATGGAGTAGTAGGTCCCAACTCTAAGCATGCATTTTTCAAAACAGATAAAATTTTCTAAATTAATTAATTAACAATGTCAGTCAGTCAGTCAGTCATTTTCTACCGCTCCTTCCATAGTGGGTCGCGGGGAAGCTGGTGCCTATCTGCAGCAGTCTATGGGCGGGAGGCGGGGTACACCCTGGACAGGTCACCAGTCCATCGCAATAATTAACAATGTAAGAATCACAATTGTTTCCTTTTTATGGCTATCTTTTAACATTTGCTTTCTTCTTCCCACACTTCTATTTGTGGATTTTACAGCTCATAATTGTCCAGATTTTCCTTCAGTACCTGTGAATCTCTACAGCTCCTCCGAAGTTACTACAGCTTAATGCTCTTGACTGGAACTGTCAGTTTTGGTATATGGTCATGCCTTTGGCATGTTTGCAGTTGTGCCATACTCTTTGAATTTCTAGATGATGGATTGAACAGTGCTCTGTGAGATGTTCTCTCTTTCCCACGTCCTGTCTTGGCATTTCAGACATTCTATTTAAAGATGATGGTTGCCTACATGTGCCAGGCCATTTTTTGCTCTACAAATAGGATTCTCAAGACCAAATCCTAGTTGGGTGATTAATGTTATTAAAATGAGACTGGATCCAGGATCAAAGTAGACAGACAACATTGATGTAACAGTAACCTGTGTTAGTTTGACCTTAAACTATTTGGATTATCTGCGTGTTTGTGCGTGCATGCATGTGTGCACACGTGTGTGTGTGTGTGTGTGTGTGTGTGTGTGTGTGTGTGTGTGTGTGTGTGTTTTGGGGATGGGTGGGGAATGTATGTGAATCACTATTTCTTTATGTACTTATCTGAATTTACATTAGTTTATAATCCAAACATCTTGTTCTGTCAAAAAAATCTTTAACTCTATGGTCCACTATCTATTTTTAATAGCATGTCTGTGTTGTGAATCTTAGCATCTGTATAACACATTGTTTCTGGATGTGTTTGGTTTCACTTATAGCTAATTTAGTCAATGTGGTAACACGATAGGCAGGAGAGCTTTCACTGGATTTGGCTGAGCAGTTTTTTACGAACAGGAGAAAAAAATGTTGAATGTTTAATTGGTGAATGTTCAATGAATGTGTTGTTAGCTTTTAAGGGAAATGTGTGTAAGTCTATTTGATACAACTGTGAAGCCACAGTTGTCCAAAGCCTGTAATCAATATAAACAAATCACATATTTCAGGGCTAAATAAGGTCTTTTGCCTGGTAAGATTAATATTTTTATATTCTGTCTATGGTTTGTGCTTTTATTGTAGTGATTGTTCATTTTAAATTTGTCTGATCTGAAGCCTTAACTGGATGTTCTTCTCAAAGTGATCTATAGTAAGCAACACTTTTTATGACTGTATGTTTGTGAGAAGCGTTCAGACAGGGATCCACTATCATCAGACGGCTCACGGTGTTTGTTACTTTTTTTTAAAAACCTTTCACCTGCCAACTGCCGCTGCACATTTTACAAAGCTACTAGCACTAATGATTTACTGGTGCAAATATGCCATCAAACTGAGAAGCTTCCATTAATTTTAGCATTTTTGCAGGTTTTCTTATTCACGATTTCCACTGCAAACACAACAGGCCTCAAAGTGACAGAGAGGGACATGTTTTCTCCAGCTCTGAAGAACTAAAACCCTTCACAGAGATTGTAAAATAAAACCTTTCTTTCACCTCTTTATTTATCATGGGTTATTAATAAAACTGTATCTTACTGGACCATTAAAACTGTCTAAAAATGTCTAAAGCAGTTTTTAACTATTTACCGTATTTTCCGCACTATAAGGCGCACCTTCAATGAATGGCCTATTTTAGAACTGTTTTCATATCCAGGGCGCACCGGGTTATAAGGCGCATAGAATAGAAGCTACTGCAGTCAAACGTTTGACACTGTACTGGTCCCCGTTTTCTCCACAGTGCGGTTCACGGGAATATCAAAGGTGAGTGGAACCTCGTCCATGTTGGTGATGTGCTCTGGCCGGATCTTCTTTTCAGTGATCTTGTTTTTGCAGTATGCGCGGAACGTGGCCAGCTTTTCTTGGTAATCTTGTGGCAGTTGCTGCGAGACGGTAGTTCGTGTGCGGATGGAGAGATTACGTCTTTTCATAAAACAAAAACACCAAGAAGGACCGCCTTGAAATTCATTGATGTTCATGTCCTGTGCTAGCGCTGTTGCCTTCATACGAATAGACTGTAGAGACGCTTCTACTTGCTGCTCTCTGTTCAACAACCCACTGTTCGAGTTTGTCCTCTAACTGTGGCCATCTCGCTTTATTCCCTCGGAAACTCTTTTTAGTCTTCTTTACTTGGCACAGGTCATCTTCTTCTTTCCTCCACTTCCATACCATTGATTCATTAATGTTGAATTCTCTCACTGCTGCTCTATTCCCTTGTTCGACTGCGTAGCTGACAGCCTTGAGTTTGAACTCAGCATTGTAAGCGTGTCTCTTGAAAGGTGCCATTTTGGGGTCGTTATACACACACAAGTGGTGTTGGACTAGGAGTAAGCACAGTACAGATGTTTACCGCTATTACTTCGGCGACGCCCCTGACTACGGTAGCGGTAATGCTGCAAGCGGTGCGGCTTTGTAGTTTACCAGTCGTACTGAAACATTTTGACAGAGCGCCGTGTACAACCAGTATGGATCAACCAATTAACCAATTGATCCATATATAAGGCGCTCCGGATTACAAGGCGCACTGTCATTTTTTGAGAAAATTAAAGGTTTTTAAGTGCGCCTTATAGTGCGGAAAATACGGTAATCTATTTTTATTATTGTGAAACAAAATTAAAATGTTTTATTATACACTTTTTATCAAATGAAAGCAGCTACAACTGTTACCATTTGATTTTAACGATTCATTAGAAATTGGCCATTTTTCAATGACTTATTATAAAAATCACAGAAATCATTTTCAGTCACCAGAGGATAGAATAAATTATTCCATCTTTGTAATTCCTGCCTCTTTCTGCAAAATGGGAACAGAGCAGCATGTTACCATTGACCAAGTTCCTTCCTTGTGATGAAATAGCCACCATCTTTCAGTAGAAGTAAATGTTTAATCCTGGTCATGAAGAGTCAGATTCTTTTGCCCTTCATAGTTTACATAAACATGTATAAATCTGGGCAGCTTTTGCTCCGAATGCATGAGTAATTATTCGTATAAATGCCAGTGAACTGATACAGTTCAGGTAAATACTAGTTGCTTTGCAGCACAGTTTGATGTGCTAATTGGTAGAGCTTTAGAGAGATGCTTTACTGAATAAGGCCCGTGGTTAGCAAGACTTTCTCTAAAGTTACAGCCACACTCTGTCAAAGAAAGAGCTGCTAAAACAGTCACAGAGATGGGCCACCAGGTAGACAGACTGACCAAGTTTTTTTCTTCAGTCCTGTCAGGATTTCAACAGTCAGCAAGATGTAGTGTGGAAGTTTTTAAGATTATTTTTATGGGACCAATAAGTTGGTTACTGTCTGCGCCAGATCAGATCAATCAGATGTGCAGAAGAGGGACTGAACAAGTTCCAAATAGAAAGTTAGCTCAGGTGGTCTGACCATTGGTTGAGTCAGTCCGGCTTCAGATAATAATCAGGCAGAACTGCTAAATGGCAGCTACGCTGCTGCTCTGCGCTGAATTCTCTGTTTAAGCGTGGGGGGGGGGGGGGGGGGGGGGGGGGGGGGGGTGCATGTGTTTAGGGGAAGGGTTGTCTCTGTTCATTCACAAATGACACTAATTATTGCTCTTACTGTTCGTCTAGATTTCAGGGTCTGTCACTCAGCGATAACCCGCTGGTTTCCGGGGATTTCTAATAATCTGAGAAGTGTTAATGAAATTTAAAAGGTTTTAAGATCTTTTACCCTGCATATTTAAGCAGTTTGCATCTAAAAACTACATAGTTTAGTTAAAAGAAAACTGCAATCACCAATTGGGGTACGCCAAGGGCACTATCCATGCAGGAACCGCCACTGCAGGGGTTGGTGTCCTTCTTTTAGTAACACTTACAGGTCCTTCTAAAAAAATTAGCATATTGTGATAAAGTTCATTATTTTCTATAATGTAATGATGAAAATTTAACATTCATATATTTTAGATTCATTGCACACTAACTGAAATATTTCAGGTCTTTTATTGTCTTAATACAGATGATTTTGGCATACAGCTCATGAAAACCCAAAATTCCTATCTCACAAAATTAGCATATTTCATCCGACCAATAAAAGAAAAGTGTTTTTAATACAAACAACGTCAACCTTCAAATAATCATGTACAGTTATACACTCAATACTTGGTCGGGAATCCTTTTGCAGAAATGACTGCTTCAATGCGGCGTGGCATGGAGGCAATCAGCCTGTGGCACTGCTGAGGTCTTATGGAGGCCCAGGATGCTTCGATAGCGGCCTTTAGCTCATCCAGAGTGTTGGGTCTTGAGTCTCTCAACGTTCTCTTCACAATATCCCACAGATTCTCTATGGGGTTCAGGTCAGGAGAGTTGGCAGGCCAATTGAGCACAGTGATACCATGGTCAATAAACCATTTACCAGTGGTTTTGGCACTGTGAGCAGGTGCCAGGTCGTGCTGAAAAATGAAATCTTCATCTCCATAAAGCTTTTCAGCAGATGGAAGCATGAAGTGCTCCAAAATCTCCTGATAGCTAGCTGCATTGACCCTGCCCTTGATAAAACACAGTGGACCAACACCAGCAGCTGACACGGCACCCCAGACCATCACTGACTGTGGGTACTTGACACTGGACTTCTGGCATTTTGGCATTTCCTTCTCCCCAGTCTTCCTCCAGACTCTGGCACCTTGATTTCTGAATGACATGCAGAATTTGCTTTCATCCGAAAAAAGTACTTTGGACCACTGAGCAACAGTCCAGTGCTGCTTCTCTGTAGCCCAGGTCTGGGGAATGCGGCACCTGTAGCCCATTTCCTGCACACGCCTGTGCACGGTGGCTCTGGATGTTTCTACTCCAGACTCAGTCCACTGCTTCCGCAGGTCCCCCAAGGTCTGGAATCGGCCCTTCTCCACAATCTTCCTCAGGGTCCGGTCACCTCTTCTCGTTGTGCAGCGTTTTCTGCCACACTTTTTCCTTCCCACAGACTTCCCACTGAGGTGCCTTGATACAGCACTCTGGGAACAGCCTATTCGTTCAGAAATTTCTTTCTGTCTCTTACCCTCTTGCTTGAGGGTGTCAATAGTGGCCTTCTGGACAGCAGTCAGGTCGGCAGTCTTACCCATGATTGGGGTTTTGAGTGATGAACCAGGCTGGGAGTTTTAAAGGCCTCAGGAATCTTTTGCAGGTGTTTAGAGTTAACTCGTTGATTCAGATGATTAGGTTCATAGCTCGTTTAGAGACCCTTTTAATGATATGCTAATTTTGTGAGATAGGAATTTTGGGTTTTCATGAGCTGTATGCCAAAATCATCCGTATTAAGACAATAAAAGACCTGAAATATTTCAGTTAGTGTGCAATGAATCTAAAATATATGAATGTTAAATTTTCATCATGACATTATGGAAAATAATGAACTTTATCACAATATGCTAATATTTTGAGAAGGACCTGTATTTATTGCATCAATTCTTCTACCTAAAGATCAAGATGGGAGGTCACCTTCTGACAAAAAGCTTGAGTGTTTCATCTTCTACATAGACATCTTCTACAAACCAGACATTTAGTCATTTTTGTTTAAAACTGAAAGAGATTTTCAACCTTATTAATATTCTGCTGTACCACAGAACAGATGGTGATGGTTTTACTGTATATTGAAATGTCTCAGCAGTTTCTGATTATTCTTCAATGTGTTTCTTTGAAATCAGTTTATTTTAGTGTATTTATCTAGAGTATATTGCATATACTGTATATGTTTTACTTTACTTTACTTTATTTTACTTTACTTTACTTTACTTTACTTTACTTTACTTTACTTTACTTTACTTTACTTTACTTTACTTTACTTTACTTTACTTTACTGTATTTTGGTAAATTGTCCACACCGAACAAAGGAGAAAAAAATATATAACAATAAACAAACTCACAGTTTACCAAAAAAGGAATAGGCCGAAGCAAAGCTTATTCTTGCCTACCCTATTTTTTCTTTTACCTTACAACCTACCAGGATGTCTTCACAATATAAATCTACATAACAGCGTATGATTTTATCAGTTTACATTTTAAAGCTCTTTTAAAGTTCACCAAGAAAGGACATACCTTAAACTCATCATTCAATTAATTCCACAATTTCACACCAATAACTGAAACACATCTAGACTTTATCTGGCTCTTCTCTTTTACACATTCAAATATAAACAAACCTCTTAAATTATATTTATTCTCCCTTAGCTTAAATAATCTCTGAATACCAGAAGGAAGGCTTTTGTTCAATGCTTTGTACATTATGTCCATATGTCATTCTACCCATATGTAATAAATCTATGATAACTATTCTTGTGCATAGCCTGCACAAACAGCTTAATCTGTAAGGAGTTAGTAGGTTATTAAGAGTGATTCCAATTAGCCTGCTGCCCAGGCTAATTGGCTGGCTTCTGCTGTTAATTGTGGTTTGTTAAACTGCAGTATACTGTCTATGTGTGTGTGGACATGCATGTGTTGTCAGTGTTTTGTGGCTGTTTGGATGTCAGTAGCTTGTTTCCCTTGTGGTGGCCTGCAGCAGCTATAGGAATGCACAGAATTTCATACCATTTCTCTTAAAGAATTCAAAGTCCCTGCAGCGTCAGTGCACACGGGTTTATATAAAATTTAGTGAAGTTATTGATTATGAATAAAACTGCGCCTAGAGGGAGGTTTTGATGATGCACAGCTGTCTGTCTGCTTTGATGTGTGCCTGTCTCCCTTTCATTCAGGCTCTGTATGTTCTCCTGTCTGTCTGTCTGTCTGTCATGCTGTGCTGAATAATTCCCTCCGGTTCTTGAGGGAGCTGTCAGAGCTGTCAATCACATTTTCAGAGCTTGTATATGTGTTTGTGAAGAGATCTAGTATTTCCTACAAGTTGCTCCTGTTATTCGCTCTCTTTTACTTTCGTCCTGTAATCAGCAGAGAAGGTAGGGCTGGATTTAGTGAGGAAGCTTGATGGATGGAGCTGTTTTCAGTGTGAAAAGCGTGAAACATACCTGTCATGCCCCCATTCTCACATGTTTAGAACACGTGTTTGTAATTATTTATGGGCTGCATTTTAATGCACATACAGTTTGCACATGCTCAGTTACGGTTTATTCTGCGATGCATGTTATTAGTCTGTACCCTGCACCCTGTGTATGCAGACAAGTATTAAAGACTGTGATTGTGTAGAAAAATAATGTAGGCATGAAATGTGAGAACACACTGGTTACCATAGATCCTATGTTACGTCTGCCTCTGCAACAGCAAACTCATCACTTCACAAACTGAATCTGCTCCCATTAAACTGGCAGACTCTGGCATTTAAGGAGAAGCACTAAATCAAATATTGGCTGAATGCCAAGCAGCAGTACACATACTACCAGTAGATATTTGGGGAAATGCATTAAAACAGCATTTATTAAGTCTATGAAACAAGTGTAGGTAGATAGATGTCTCATCAAAAATAAAGAGCTGGTTCATTGCTGTCTTCTCCTGAGTCACAACATCCTGTCCGGCACAAACAGTCCCATTTAGCTTGAGCTGTACATTAATCCATTGTTTGCCTCCTGCTTTTCGGGCTTTTTTTGGTTTTTTTCCCTCATTTTGCTTCATGAAGGATGCAAAGTGATATGCAAAACATAATTTATTGCTCTACCTTCCATTGAAACACAAGTTAGCAAATACTTGCATCTCTTGCTCCAGGAACAGTAAGGATCTTTTTGGCTCTATGTGCTACAATTGAGATCTTTTTTGGTTTTCAAAAAAAAAGGGTCAATGATCAGAAAGCAGCCCAACTGGCTAAGTCGACCAAGTATGCACGCACAGAATGTGGTGTGCAAGAGAATAGAGGCTGTGCAGATATCCAGCTGTTAGAAGGCCACAGCTTAGAGCTGACCTGCAGAAAACAATTACACCACAGCTTTTTCCTGCTAATATTTGTCCTTTTTGTAAGAGGGTGGATTGTTTACAGCTGTAAGTACACCAGCAGCATCTACAGCCACAAAATAGATGATGCAGTGTTTTTGTTTTTGACTTTGCCCAAAGAAGTATCACTAAATACAGCTGGCTGTACAAGAGATGCTGCCAGGTTCTTCCATAGACGCGACAAAGAGGTGGGTCTGCTGTGAAGCCTATACCCTGGTGGTGACTGTCTATATTTATAACTCAGTGTAGAAATGCAAGCATCTTAACGCCACCCGTTGAACAGTAGAAAACAAGGTTGCCATGGAGACTGAACGCCGGCTGCTTAATTGTCCAAAGACTTACACAGACCTCTTAGGTAACGTCTCCTGCTGGTTGGGCATCTAGAGATGTGTCAGAGGCCGCTCCCTTCCCAAGAGCTGTTTGATTTCCTACATCTGATGAAGGACTATATGTCTACAGATCCTCCTGACAAGAGAAAAGCATTTTCATTTCACTGCATACTTGTCATATATAAGCAAAGGCGAAAGAAAATCTTATTACGCAATAAAACAAATTCCTTGTATGTCCAAAAACGTACTTGGTAATAAAGCTTTTCTGATCTGATCTGATCTAAAACAAAAAATTTTCCTCATGATTTGTTTAATGCCATAGGAACCTGTCACATTTAAATTATTAGTATATTTAGTCATTTTTAACCTAGTTTCAGACCAATCAGGCGACATTCATCAAACTAAAATTCATACCACTAGATGGTTCTTTTGTAAGCATATAAAGTTTGTTGATTCTGTTGTGCAACACTCAGCATGAAAATTAAAGTAGGGTAGATTGTGATTCGATGTCACACTCAAAATGGGTACACCTTTCAATTTTTACAATTATAAAAGATGAATAATTAATTTAGAAACATTATCTGTTCCTTAGTAACAACATAGCCCCACTGCAGTGTTGGTTGTCCATTTAGTGATTTTATTTAAAGAAATGTAACGTCTTACTTTTGATTTTTCAAAGACAGAGATGTCATTAAATCAAAAACCTGATGAACTTTATTTACAAAACATGAATTTGAGCAAGCTATGCCTTTTGTTAATTATTGTGAATTACAGTCTTTGAGCAGTAAAATTATTAAATTCACCACGCTTTAATAACGCCCCTTTATTTAAAACAGAAAAACAACTAGAAGCAGATTCCACAATCCATGGTACGTTTTATTTACTTTTATGTATTTATGTGACAAGCAACCCCAACTGAGCTCCTGGTAAACAAAGCTTGCTACGAAGTGGTTTTAGCCAACTAACAAAAGACTAATTGAAAGTAAACCTTTAACTTTGGGGGCAATATTCAATAACTGAATTTAATTCAGCTGGTTTTTATGACATCTAGTCTTGGCAAATCTCATCTCAAGCCACTTTACAAGACAAACAGGTCCAATGCATACCCAGTTATAATGAATCCAATTGAATCCAAATTAATTTCCAATCAACAGTTAACAAAGCTTAACAGAAGCACTGAGCTAGGAGTACCTTCTATGGGGGAAAGGGGTACCCAAAATTAATGACAGCAATGTGAGGTTGTTCCAGCAGGAAGAAGAAACATTTCCCAAATGCAAGCTTTTTTGGAACAAAAATTATCCTCACAGAAACTGACAAAAAAACAAAAACCCTTTTAGCGTGAAAGCTCTAAGCTAGCAGACTATTTAAATTTGTCTGTAACTTCATTTTGAAATTAAAAAACCTTATGCCGCAATTCCAACAAAACGTTTAAGTTCAACTCAAGACATATTCGTGTTTTGTTGTGTGAACTCTGCATATACAGTAGGGAGAACAAGTTTTTGATAAACTGCAGATTTTGCAAGTTTTCCCACTTGCAAAGCATGTAAAAGTCTTAATTTTTTATCATAGGTACTCTTCAACTGTGAGTGACGAAATCGTAAGCAAAAATCCAGAAAATCACATTGTGTGATATTTAAGTAATTAATTTGCATTTTATTGCATGACATAAGTATTTGATCGCCTAACAACCAGTAAGTTCTTACAGGTCTGTTAGTTCTTCTTTAAGAATTCCTCCTGGTCTACACTCATTACCTGTATTAACTGCACCTGTTTGAACTTGTTATCGGTATAAATTCCAAGGTCTCCACAATGGCCAAGACCAGAGAGCTGTGAGGACATCAGGGATAAAATAGTAAACCTGCACAAGGCTGGCATGGGCTACAGGAAAATAGCCAAGTAGCTTGGTGAGAAGGCAACAACTGTTGGTGCAATTATAAAAGAATGGAAGAAGTTCAAGATGACAGTCAGTCTTCCTCGGTCTGGGACTTCATGCAAGATCTCACCTCGTGGGGCATCAGTGATCATGAGGAAGGTGAGGGATCAGCCCAGACCTACAAGGCAGGACCTAGTCAATGACCTGAAGAGAGCTGGGACCACAGTCTCAAAGAAGACCATTAGAGGATGGGGCGATGGATGGGTCCATGTATCGGGAGATCTTAGCGGACAACCTCCTTCCCTGAGTAAGGGCATTGAAGATGGGTCGTGGCTGGGTCTTCCAGCATGACAATGACCTGAAGCACACAGCCAGGGCAACTAAGGGGTTGCTCCGTAAAATGCATCTCAAGGTCCTGGAGTGGCCTAGCTAGTCTCCAGACCTGAACCCAATCAAAAATCTCTGGAGGGAGCTGAAAGTCCGTATTGCCCAGCGACAGCCCCAAAACCTGAAGGATCTGGAGAAGATCTGTATGGAGCAATGGTCCAAAATCCCTGCTGCAGTGTGTGCAAACCTCTTGATGACCACCCAGGGATGTACGCCAGGATCCTGTTGGTGGACTTCAGCTCGGCCTTCAACTCCATCAACCCAGACATCCTCAACCAGACGTTGTTCCATCTCAAAGTCCTGGCCTCCACCTGTCAGTGGATCACCAGCTTCCTGAAGGACCAGCAGCAGCAGGTGAGGCTAGAGAGCATTTTCTCCTGCATGAGAACCATCAGCACCGGTGCCCCCCAGGGGTGTATTCTCTCCCCACTCCTCTTCTCCCTGTACACAAATGACTGCACCTCAGCGGAGCCATCTGTGAAACTCCTGAAGTTTGCAGATGACACCACTGTCATTGGTCTGATCCAGGACGCTGATGAGTCTGCATACAGACAGGAAATGGAATGGTGTGGTCAGAACCACCTGGAACTTAACCCACTCAAGACTGTTGAGATGATGTTGGTCTTTCTGAGAACACCACCCCCACATACCCACCTCACCATCCTCAACAACACTCCATCTGCTGTGGTCCACTTCTGGTTCCTAGGAACCACCATTTCTCTGAACCTGAAATGGTTCTCACACATAGACAGTGTTTGGAAGAAGGCCCAGCAGAGACTGTACTTCCTGATGCAACTCAAATAGTACAACCTTCCACAGGAGCTGCTGGTCATCTTCTACACTACCATCATTCAGTCTGTCCTGTCTTCCTCCATCTCAGTGTCGTTTGGCCCACCCACAAAACAGGACAGGTCCAGTCTGCAACGAACAATCAGGTCTGCAAAGAAAATCATCAGGGCTGACCTTCTATCCAGGACTTACACAGGTCTAGGGTCAGAAAAAGGGCAGCTAAAATCTCTGCAGACCCCACACACCCTGCACATAAACTGTTTAGGCTTCTACCTACAGAGCACTGTCTGCTAAAACCAGCCACCACAGAGACAGTTTCTTCCTCCAGACTGTTTCTCTGATGAACGGTTGACAGCCAGAGCTCCAGAACAACACCAAACATACTTGAACTGATCTCACATTATCTTCTATTGTAAAGTTAATTGTGTGTTGGAATTATGAATCTGAGAATATTATTTAATATTTAATATTAATATTTTATCAACTAATATTTCGGTCTGTTAAGGGTTGTCATGTGAATACCAGCCCCAGTAAGGCGATGGTATTAGGACAAAATAGAAAGGTGTGAGACGAGCTCTGACATTATTGAACAGCATAAACTCTGCACATATATGAAATGAATTCACACAATTTCTTAAAATACAAGAATTTATTAACAAAAATAAGTCAACTCAAAGTCAAACATATTTCAATCAACAAACTCTTTACTTTGCTAAAACAATCCAACTAAACTACCAAGCAGAATTAAAGAATAACGAAGATTAATGGGCTATGTACAATATAAACAAGTTGATTAAAGATGATTGGAAATCATGTCCAAAAAGAGTGATGCAACATTACCATGCAATGTTTATGTTTGAGAACCAAGGATTATCTTGAAGAATCTGGAAATGAAGTTGTTAGTCTTGGAACTAACTTAGACAACCAATCACAATGCAAGATCAGATAAAATATTATTTTAATAAAATAATGTTTTAAATAATGATCTGCTGAATAAAACCAACCTTCTGGATGACTAATTCTAAACGGTATCTAATTAGCTGCTTTTATTTATTGAAATAATATTTGAAGAAATATTATTAAGAGAGTATTTTGGAAAATAGCCAAATCTTTCTGGAGAAATGGGGCTTAATGGTGTTTACTTAGTTATCAAATCTGGTAAATGATGTTCAGGGACTATTATTCACTAGCTTGAAAACTAACAAGCTTTCTGTTAAATACTCTTTAGTAGCACGTGTTCTTACCGGTTAGCATTTGAGCTAACAAAAGAAGCTAATATCTTAGCACCAGAATCAACACATACCTTTAAAATACCGTTAATAAAAGGGTTAAAATGCATAACCGCGGATGACTCGTTATGATCAATCTTCTGTTTAAAATCACCCTTCAAGTAAAGTTTGTCTTCACTTTAAAAACACACGAAGAACACAACCTGAACACGTGTGCTGCAGATAGCCTGCTAGCACCAAGATAGCTGAGTTCAACACAAACAAAACTTCATAAAATGAAAATCGTTTAGATCATTTCATTCTAAATCTGTCTCTGCCCAAAACACCTAACCTCATGAACCGTGGTGAGGAATGTTGTCCAAGCGACGAAGTTTGAAGAAGGTATCCACAGTCAACAAAGGTCAGCCACAGCTGACCTCCTTCGCTGTGGGGGGGTTGAAGGTGCTCTGGGAACAAAGGGTTAGCTTCCCGCTAACCTCCAGCTGTGGATGAAGAACTGCTCGTTGTTTCCGCCAACCACACTGCACGTTACCGTTACCATGGTGGTGCAGTCTCTGCTGTCTTCCTTCCAGACTGGGAGACCGCTCCGCTCGGCTTCATAGAGACCGCTTCTCTGTAGGGAACTTCTCTGGGATTTGCTTCTGCAAACTTATCTTTGCATATGATCGATGATCGTATGGCTTCCTTGGATCCAGTTGAAGAGTTTATGTCTGTTTGCCAGCAAAGAGACATCAGCGCGCTGGGCCTCCCCTGACCGGTCCCACTAGAGACCGTAAGGTTAGGTAAGTTTATTTATATAGTGCTTTTCAGTAACGAGACACTCAAAGCGCTGTACATACAATTACAATACAATCACAAAGAAAATAAACACAGATACAGACACAGAAAAACTACAATCCTTCTGAGAAAAATAAAAATCTCTGGCCAACATTACAATGATACAGATAACATTAATAATCCTTTGGGTTTTACTGGTAAGAGCTGGTTCTAAACCAATCTTTCTAGAGAGGTAATTATATAATTAAGTCCTCTATGTAGGGGAAAGCATCTTGTGCTAAGAGAGAATGATCCTTGGGTTCGCTGGTATAATGCAGTTGTAGTCCCATAATTGAAATTTAACCAAGCAATCGCTGAGTTCTGACCAAGGAAGCTGAGTCACTGGTGTAAAAACAACTTTTGTTCAAATTTTTAAGAGACTAGTATTATTTTCCTTTCACTGGTAAATCTAAAAGTCTATGAAAAGGAGCTAAACATCTATGAAAAGGAGAAGAAATGAAAAAATGAAATCCACATTTAGGTAAAAAGTGAGGAGCATGGGAAAGCAACACACATAAACAAAGATTTTGCAGGGGCATGGTGGACTTGTGAGAGTGCCAATATTTAAGTATGATCATGTGTGCAAAGAATTAGACTGTCAACACTGACAGAGTTGCCATTGTCCTTGAAAAAGAGATGGAAGTTTTATCAAACGGCCATACAGTTCAGTTCACAGATGAGGGGGGTTGCTGGGGGAGAGCGTCCTGTTTACAGAACATCCAGGATAAATGTTTTGATAAGAAGCCTTTGAAGGCCATATCGGGGCGCCTGAATTAGACAAACAATAAATGTTTTGGTTCAGGCCGGCTGTGATTTTCCACCTGCCTTCAAAGTCTTACTGGTATTTCTCAATTTCAAATCCAAATAGCCAAATTTCTGGTACTTCTGTAGATCTTGAGCTTACAACTTTCTCCAAGATTAAATCATATCACCTTTGAGTCCGGGAAACGCAGCCAGCCTGCGATTCTGTTCAAGGATCACGTCCAGCTTGCGATTCTGCTCTCTTAACATATCAGTCTGAGTGCTGAGAGCTCTAAAGATCCCTTCAAACAACCCAGGCAGCTTTGGAGTGCTTTGAACAGCTGCCGATGTTTTACAAATCTTTCGATAAGCCAGGTAACCGCCAGCTCCAAAAAGCATAAATCCTGTTATCAGAAATCCATTTATGTACAAATCTTCCACGTCCTCGACTGACATTGTTGTCAGGCACACAATCTTCCACTGCTGCCAGGAAACCATTGCGTATCCAGAGAAGAATGTCCAGTCTGGATGAGGGTTCCCCTTTACCCTGTCTTCCCGTCGAGACAATTTGATCGATTGCATTGAGAGACCAGCTGACCAAATCCATAATGAACATTAGGAGGATATGCGAACAGAGGCTCTAAGAAAAACATAGACAAAAAGCTGAAGCAGGGCAAAAAATGGGGGAGGATCAAGGAGAGAGTGGAAAAGCGTCTGACCCCACCAAGAGCAGAAGAGATCGGCTTATTGGAAAGGGGGTGCTCTTATTCAGACAGAGGAATCATGGGAAGTCCGCTGTTACCCCCAATTCCTAAGTTGTGCCGGAAGTAGGTTAATGCAATTTATTTTGAAAAGTTCCAGAAGAGTTTGTACCGGAGTTTAATGTTGAAATCCATGGCTGTGGGTCCCAACATGTGTATATATGTACATTTGAAAAGATATTCTTTATTATTGAGAGCAAAGTGAACCAGAGTCCAATTCCTTGTTTGTCTGTACAAACCTGGCAATAAAGCTAATTCTGATTCACTCAAGTCACCCAAGAATACTTATGATGTAAATTAAAGACTTCTACATGCTTTGCAAGTGGGAAAATCTGCAAAATCAGCAGTGTATTAAATACTTGTTTTCCCCACTGTATACAAGGAGGGTTTGCTTCAGATCTGACTTTAGCTTAAGAAAAATAAAAGACGATATAGAACTGAATAACGTATTACCATGTGAAGATACATTATAAGTAAAATATTAAACACTCACCATCTTGGTGTGACACTGTTTGAATGCCAAATGGTGCTTGTAAAGCTCATGAAAGATAGTTTTTTTTTTTTCATATAATCACCATTTTCTCTCCAGTGATGCAGTTTATCACTGCAAATTTAAACCTTTTTATACAGGTCCTTCTCAAAATATTAGCATATTGTGATAAAGTTCATTATTTTCCATAATGTCATGATGAAAATTTAACATTCATATATTTTAGATTCATTGCACACTAACTGAAATATTTCAGGTCTTTTATTGTCTTAATACGGATGATTTTGGCATACAGCTCATGAAAACCCAAAATTCCTATCTCACAAAATTAGCATATCATTAAAAGGGTCTCTAAACGAGCTATGAACCTAATCATCTGAATCAACGAGTTAACTCTAAACACCTGCAAAAGATTCCTGAGGCCTTTAAAACTCCCAGCCTGGTTCATCACTCAAAACCCCAATCATGGGTAAGACTGCCGACCTGACTGCTGTCCAGAAGGCCACTATTGACACCCTCAAGCAAGAGGGTAAGACACAGAAAGACATTTCTGAACGAATAGGCTGTTCCTAGAGTGCTGTATCAAGGCACCTCAGTGGGAAGTCTGTGGGAAGGAAAAAGTGTGGCAGAAAACGCTGCACAACGAGAAGAGGTGACCGGACCCTGAGGAAGATTGTGGAGAAGGGCCGATTCCAGACCTTGGGGGACCTGCGGAAGCAGTGGACTGAGTCTGGAGTAGAAACATCCAGAGCCACCGTGCACAGGTGTGCAGGAAATGGGCTACAGGTGCCGCATTCCCCAGACCTGGGCTACAGAGAAGCAGCACTGGACTGTTGCTCAGTGGTCCAAAGTACTTTTTTCGGATGAAAGCAAATTCTGCATGTCATTCAGAAATCAAGGTGCCAGAGTCTGGAGGAAGACTGGGGAGAAGGAAATGCCAAAATGCCAGAAGTCCAGTGTCAAGTACCCACAGTCAGTGATGGTCCGGGGTGCCGTGTCAGCTGCTGGTGTTGGTCCACTGTGTTTTATCAAGGGCAGGGTCAATGCAGCTAGCTATCAGGAGATTTTGGAGCACTTCATGCTTCCATCTGCTGAAAAGCTTTATGGAGATGAAGATTTCATTTTTCAGCACGACCTGGCACCTGCTCACAGTGCCAAAACCACTGGTAAATGGTTTACTGACCATGGTATCACTGTGCTCAATTGGCCTGCCAACTCTCCTGACCTGAACCCCATAGAGAATCTGTGGGATATTGTGAAGAGAACGTTGAGAGACTCAAGACCCAACACTCTGGATGAGCTAAAGGCCGCTATCGAAGCATCCCGGGCCTCCATAAGACCTCAGCAGTGCCACAGGCTAATTGACTCCATGCCACGCCGCATTGAAGCAGTCATTTCTGCCAAAGGATTCCCGACCAAGTATTGAGTGCATAACTGTACATGATTATTTGAAGGTTGACGTTTTTTGTATTAAAAACACTTTTATTTTATTGGTCGGATGAAATATGCTAATTTTGTGAGATAGGAATTTTGGGTTTTCATGAGCTGTATGCCAAAATTATCCGTATTAAGACAATAAAAGACCTGAAATATTTCAGTTAGCGTGCAATGAATCTAAAATATATGAATGTTAAATTTTCATCATGACATTATGGAAAATAATGAACTTTATCACAATATGCTAATATTTTGAGAAGGACCTGTACATTGGTGACCTAAGTCAAGCAGACAACTTAAATGTGTATTAATTATCAGCCAATCCTGCATAACTTTGGAGTGGAATGCTTTTAAAAGTTATCATCATTCACGGTTGTGGACCTAAACAAAAGGCAATAACGGTACATTTATCTCCGTAAAAGGAGAGTGTTGATCCCTTGTGGCTGACGTATGGTTTGTCTTATGGCCCAAACAGTGACAATTGTAAAGAATACATGTACTGCTACATTCTTACTTCCCTGCTATTAAGTGCTTAAACACATCTTGCCAAATCAGATTAATTTACAGTTTGAGACCATTTAGGTGAGATATTTTTAAATTACCATTCTTTTTTCTGCTGAATATGATCATATCATCTGTCTTTCCTGATGACTGAATCCTTTTTATCAACATCCTCAATGAATACCATACTATAGATCAATAAACACCAGTTTTTAGCAGAAGATTTCATCACCAAAGTTTCCTTCTCAGAGGCATCCCACCCATTTGATGGCACACAAGAGGTTGGGCCAATCTTCTACGTGTGCCAGGTTAGACTCCTTGAGGAAAAAGCTCAATTAATAGGCTTTAGCTGATTAACCTCATTCCAGGAGGCCTCGTCTCCTTAACCCAAATGAAGAATTTAGTTTACTTATTATGCATACGACAAGTGCTTTGAGTCATACATTGCCAGGGTCCAGTACCAGTTTGCTTTGAGACATCCTACAGGGGGCAAACTGCCCCTGACAGCGTAGCTTCTGGGATCCACTCATTACTCATAATGTTCTATTATAATGAAGTGGCATTTAATGGAGGACTGAACAGAGTGGAGTGGGACATTTCAACATTGTAACATGGTTTTCTCCTCTTTTAGTGTGTGCCTCAAGCAATTAATTTAGAACATGTTGGCAGTTGCTTTTGTAGCCTCACAACTTGTGCTGAACATCAAGCTCATTGCCAGAAATTAGTGCCAGAAAATTTGAAACAGTTGGGATGCCTGTACTTCATGAAATAAAACATAAAAGCACCCATTATTTCCTAAAAACACAAACTTTAAAGGAGTTTTAAACCTTTTCAACACCCAGTATTCATAGCATTTGAACCTTTTTGCATTATCTTCCACTACAACAACAATCTTAAATAGTGTTTTATTGGGATTGTACACTATGTGGCATGCATTTTTCTATAGTTCCCTTTACTTACTACCTCAGACATTACTTTACTAGTCAATAAACTTTGCCTTAATCTCAGTATAAATGCAGCTGTTCTGTAAAGGCCTCAGATGATGATCAGAAAACATTCGTGAACAAACAGCATCATGGAGACCGAGCAACTCAGCAGACAGGTCAGGGAATAGGTTGTGAAAGTTTAAAGCAGGGTTAGATTATAAAGCAATATGAACATGAAGAATATCAGAGAAGCAACCAAATGACCGAGAGTAACTCTAGTGGAGCTGCAGATCCACTGCTAAGCTGGAAGAGTCTGTTAAAAGGATAGCTATTAGTCTGGCACAAATCTGGCCTTTATGAAAGAATAAGAAAGCCAATGATTAACATCAACCTTTTTAAATCTTTTTACAAGCCATGTAGGCGACAAAGCAAACCTGTGGAAGTAGGTGCTCTGGTCAGATGAGACCAAAGTTTTTTGCTACATTGCTATGTTTGATGAAACCTAACACAGCATATTACCCTGAACACACCATCCACACAGTGAAAATACAGTGGTAGCAGCATCATGTTGTGGGGATGTTTTTCTCCAGCAGGGGTAAAGAACCCCAAAGACTTGAAGCTGTAATTGCAAAAATAGGTAGCTCAATGCAGCATTGACTCAGGAGGTTGAATACAAATGGAAGCCTTTGCTGCTTTAACCTTATAGATGTATGGTTTCAATTTATACAGCCAGAGGTGATTGTTATTTTATAAGTGTTCAGCAGCTGCTGTTATCAGTTACTACAACAGGTATATTTAAATACACTGCCATGCTTACTAGTACAGGTTTATATAATTCAAACCATTCAGACTAAGAAACAAATAACACACAGTTGAAATACATTTTAAAAAGGAGTTATTAGTTATTATAAATTAATGATGATGCTTTATCTAGACAGCAGCTACATTTTGCATGTCACTGAATTACTGCAGCATTAAGGTAAGGTAAGGTAAGGTAAGTTTATTTATATAGCGCTTTTCAGCAAACTCAAAGTGCTGTACATACAATTACAATACAATCACAAAGCAAATAAACACAGATACAGACACAGAAAAACAAATCAAATGATAAAATCAAACAACAGAGGTAATTTAAAAAAGTAAAATAAAATAAAATAAAGAGAATAGAATGATGGACAAGAAAATGAAAGGAAAATTGGACTGAAAACGCAACTAATCATGCCTAGAAGGCACAGTCAAAGGCCACTCTAAACAAATAAGTTTTAATCTTGATTTAAAGCAATTTAGGGTTTCGGCGCTTTTACAGTTTTCTGGGAGTTTATTCCAGATTAGTGGAGCATAAGAACTAAAAGCTGCTTCTCCATTTTTAGTTCTGGTATAAATTTATACTGAATATTTTCCTCTCCTCCCACTTTTCTATTTCACCTGTTTGACATGAACATCTCTGCACTTCCTAAGACCAGTTATAGATCAGTGGGCAGACGGAGGGAAACATCTTGTTAGATGGGTTCGTATGCAAATTGATAGATGGTGTAATCTGGGACACTGCATGGACTCGGGCTTGCACACGGTGTGTTGGTTTATCTCTGTGTGCACATCAGTGGTGCGTGTTATTAGCATGTACCCTGCAGGTGCACACACACAGATTTCGCTCTCCCACTTTCTCTCATTCGTACAAACACATTCAGACACATTCTCCTCAAGTGTGTGAACTTTATGTTCAAAGCCCAGAGGAACGGTTGTATCGCGGCGGATTTTAGTTCTCTCTCTCCCTGAGCTCTCTGAACTCACATACTCTCTGATCTGTCTCCCTGGATTTTCCTCTGTTTGACTGTGTGTGTGTGTGTGTGTGTGTGTGTGTGTGTGTGTGTGTGTGTGTGTGTGTGTGTGTGTGTGCAGGGTGAGGAGGGGGACCGGCAGGGTGGTGAGAGGAATATTTTCCAAAAGTAAGAACCTTTGATTTGCTCACACCGAGCAGCGGGGACAATTTTGTTCCAGATGTCGACAACAGTTTTTGACATTTTTATTGTTTACTTTTTTTGTTCCTCAGAGCAAAACTTATATTCTAGTTACAGGAATCTATTTATAGTTAAGCATATGGGCATTCCACAATTTAACTTGCAGTTTCATGTTCTGTAACTTTTTATTTCTTTTTTGTATGTCTTGTTTATGAATAACATCCGATTCATTTACTTTCATCACTTCATCAAAATTAAACAATTTTTGACCCTCCACTCTCAAAGTTCGGTCGAAAATGACTCTGGCAACCCAGGCAGATTGAAGTAATTGTTTTGTGGGTGTCTGTTGTTCATCCTTTCATTTAAATCTTTCTTGTTTTAACTATTAGTTTAAATTGTGTCAACTAAATGCTGTTTTTTTGTTTTATGGACCTTTACGGTAAAGCAATATGTCATTTAATCTTTTTTCTTTTTTGCACGTGTCCTGTCGTGGCATTTTAGGCATACCATACAGAGCAGATGGCTGCCTATCTGTGCCAAGGCAGTTTTGTTCTACAAAAACAATATTTCAAGGCAGTTTCCTAGTTGCGCAATTGACTATATTAAATCCAGATTCGGTTCAGCTTCAAATTAGCTAGGCTACATTGATTTAATAGTAACCTGTGTTTGTATGAACTTTAACCAATTGAAGCACCGAGCATCTCAGGCACACCGCCACCCCTAGCTGTGCAGGCCAAGGCTAGAAACCAGCCCACCACCCAGCGGCCAAGGGCTTGCACCAACCCCTGGCAGCAAGACTGGCACCTGGTACCAAGTAAGGAAGAACCCCTCAAAGCCCCGTCACACTGGGGAGGCACCTCTTTCCCACAGCTGCTGGAACTTGGAGGGACCAAGGAAGGAAAGATACATACCATCCACCCTGGTGAACCAGGTCCTGAGAGGTCAAGAGGGAGATTTGCTGACCAGAGCTCAGAGGAGCCAACCACCAGCCCGACACCCCCTGGATCCATAGGCCACAAGACAGGAGTCTACCACTCCGGGGCATGGTCTGGACACCAACACAAACAACACCAC
The DNA here is from genome assembly GCF_021462225.1 of Girardinichthys multiradiatus. Lineage (NCBI taxonomy): Eukaryota > Metazoa > Chordata > Actinopteri > Cyprinodontiformes > Goodeidae > Girardinichthys > Girardinichthys multiradiatus. The sequence goes on along the minus strand of NC_061794.1, from coordinate 44,471,539 downwards.
AAAGGGGGGCAGCCTCCAGCCCCCTATAATCCCTTCAGAGACCGCCAAGCCATCCCCACATCCCTAGTCCCCACTGTACCTGCACTGGTGCTGCGCCAGAAGCAAGAGGAACAAACCGCGCTCCCCCGGGCCGATCCACCCCTCTGTGGTGCTTTCATGTGTGTCTGTGGTAATGTGGTAATGTTGCAATAAATGCAGAATAATAATAATAATTTTAATAAAAGTGCATTAAAATTGGGGTTGTGCCTGGGTTGTTGAAGACCCCACCACTTCCTGCCAGCAGAGATTCCCTCACCCCAACCCCAAAGCAGCTAGCGTATTAAAACTGAGGTGCAGGACGGGGTCGACCATAGCAGGGGTGGGGCACTGCATGGTGCTCCCCCCATGCCAGCAAGGTCCATCGTCCCATTCCCTAAGACCCTACTGATGCGTGGTGTTGCAGAGAGGGGGTATGCGCCAAGGCACCTGCATAAATTCCCCCTCTTGTCCTGCCAGCGCCCACACCGGAACAGTGCCTACTGAGGCCAAGGACCCCCCCAGAGATCCTCAAGGACACCAGGTGGGAGCCCCCACAGAGCAGCCTCACCCCCTAAGGCGGGAGCGGTCTGGGAGAACCCAGGCCAGCCAAGCAAAGCAAGTCCACCACCAGCAGCCCAGAACCCAGAGAGGACCCCTTGACAGAGGAAGGATTTTAACTGTGGAATTGACTAGCTTTGTGTGTAGCATAGCATATGCAAAGAGCTTTCATTTATTTATATATTCATTTCTAATAGGGTAATTTTTCCTGTAACATCTCCATATAGTCTGCCATTAGTATTTTTTTATAATTTTATTAATCCCTGTAAAGCCTTTAGACCAGCAGGGATGGAGCGAGGAAACGCTGCAGCTCCTGGATATACCTGAACATATGGTGTTATATTTTAATTAAATATTTGCTGACTGAATGAAGGACCGCTGCTGAAATGCCTGACTCTAAATGTAATCACTTAGTGACCAAAATAACAGTGCCGTACACCAACCTTCCATCTCAGTTTTCCTGGCCAATCCCCAAACTCTGAACAAATTCATTCATTTGTTTTCAGGCAAACATTTGTGATATGAATTCATGCAAATTCAGACAGAAAAATATTAAAGTACGCTGGGACTTAAAATGTGATATTTTTAATGTGTTTGTAGGGTCCTTAATTTAGGATTTAAATTGGACTGGGAAAAAATCTAGCAAATAATGAAAACTCAAAAATTGTCCATCATTCCCTTTTTCCCTCTTTTCTAGAACCTGAAAATGAAGAATCAATAATAATTCAGAATCCATGTTGAGTTGTATGAGGTATGCCATTGGAGATTGAGAGCTCAGTTTGTTTCTTTCTATTGTTTTAGTTCTTAACCAGTTTTCTCCCTCCCCTCCTGTCAGGCTGGCTGCAGATTGAAAACTCTGACATGCAGACAATAACATCAGATCTGACATTTTCATTCTGCCTCATCTTTCTATGCCTTTCTACATGTCCATCTGTCTGTCTCTTTCACCTCTTCCTCGCTCACTCCTCCTCCTCAACTTTTCTCTTTGTGCCCTTGTACGGTCGGTACTTCGTTGCTTGAAAGAAAGAAACCGAAAGAAAAAAACATTTCTTTGACTGACTGCAAAGTCCTTCTGTTCCTCTTGATTGTGCGTGTGCCTGAGTGTGATTTCGGGCCATTTAAAGGAATGACAGAAACTGTAATGTGTAGATGTGTCTTTAATGAAGCCTTGTGCTAATGCTTTGTACATGGGGGTGTGCAAAATAAAGAGGAATAAGGAATTGCTTTAATCATCAATGCAAATGACAATAGAGAAGGAAAATAGGGCAGTAAACAGGAAAGGAGAAGAACCAGTAAAGCAATAAAAGACAAAGTAAATAATGAGGGAAAGGAAGATTGATTCTTGGATGTTTGTTTTTTATTCAAATAAAAAGCCACAAAGAACAATGCTTTAATATCACAGAGGAGAGAATGACAAAAGACAAAGAACGCTGCAGCAGAGAGAAGAAAGCGGGGCAGCGAGACCTCAAAAATAAAAATAAAAGGCCTTAAGTGAGAGCTTAACCTCTTTTTGACTCACCAAAATACATATTCATAGATTTCTCATCCTCACATGAAGTTTAAACAAAAGCTCTGAGAAAACACAAGGAAGAGAGATAAATGTCTGTCTACATTTTATACACATGACAACTTATATATAGACATTTTATCACGAGAGTGTAAAGATATGCATTTAGCTCTACGCTTAAGCGTATTATTAAAAAATTAATCAATCAATATTTTTATAAATCTAATCTAAGGGAAGGTTATCTTTCCTTCCCTGGATGAAATGGACTCATACATTTGAAAAGACCAGGAGTTTCCTTTATTTCTCACTGCTATAATTTTTCATCAAATTATAGATGTTGTGCATTTATATGTTTTTTATAAAATATGTAGTTAAGCCTATAAATGTTTATACATCTGGAAGACATAGGTTTAAAGTGATCTTTAAATTAAGTGTTTTATGTAATTGTAACTGATATAAATCCTTTCGCGTCGTCCAGCCAGTGTCCAAACTTGAATTTGAATCTGATGAAAAAAAAAAAAATCTGTTGAGAGAGCTAAAGATTAAGGGGATGGCAAGGAGGTCTTTCAACCTCAAGACCTGGAGCTCATTACCAAATATAAATACTCAAAATACCAGAGGAAACTTGCAAAAAACTTCTCAGATGTTTTATAGCTGTAATGCCAAGAAAACGTTTTATGAAAAATTACTTTAAGAATGTAAATAAAAACAGATAAAAATGTTTTTTGTCAAAATTAATGTTCCTTTACAATGTTTTTGTAGCTTTTGATAGATGCCTGATTTCCTATCAGAAACATACGTATTGGTTATATTAAAATTGTGTAATTTAAAATCTAAATCTTCAGGGGTTGTGAACTTTGTATATAGATACATTTTCACAAGACAAACATGAAGAAAATACAAGGAAGAATAAAAAAAACCTACCTCTACCAATAAAACGTTTAGGGGGAAAATAGCCGGATTAATGAAAAGACGTTGGGGAAATGGTTTTTAAGGAGCAGCTTTAAAGCTGTGCACCTTAGAAACTACTCTAGTTATCAGCAAATATTAATAACTTTCTAAGCACAGTTATTAATTATTGATAAATTATGGACACATTATTAATGACCGTTCAAACCCATTCTGTGGTTAAGTTTTAACCAAGCAACTTAACTCAAGCAAAGTATACCTAGAGTTTCTTCCGTCCATTACCGTGGCCTCGTTTTAACCGTCGCAGTCTTGCACTGCCAGACTCTGCCACTTGGAGCGCAGATTGCCTGATCTTGGAGCAGAAATAGGCAGACTGTCAGTAACTAGTACAATATGTGCTACTGTAAACACATCGTCTTGTTCACTTTAATGGCTCACCCAGCTGCATGCGGTTCCTACTGAGAATGGGTGTTTTTGCAGTCAGGCGATGACATGTAGAAGTATTACATTTGTGCTTTAACAGAAACTCCAGTCAGATTCTGTTTGGCTTACCAAAACCTTGAAGTCAATCGTTTTATTGATATTTGTTCAGACTGAATGTTTTCTTAAGCTGATTGATTTATATTAGGTTTGTGGTACTAAGGTGTAATCTAAGCTGATGGTCACTCTAATCAGAGTTTCCCTTTTAGTTTGTCCCTTAATCATAAAGGTATAAATGTATTAAAGCTTTTTATTTCCCTTTTTTTCTCATCTGCTTGTTTCTTTTTGTCTTCACTGTTGTTTCTTCTTCAAACTGCAAAGTATGACTTCCATATTTGTCCATCATTTCTCTGTCCTTATTTTGGGACTCGTCTTACTTAAGCTTTTCAGGAACTTTGCTGTTCGTCCTCTCTTTCATTCTATAACAGTATTTCATATGTGCTCTTTTTCCCTTCCTTTGTGTAGCTCTCATTGACCTGACTCTGTCTTGTTTGTATGTTTTTCTTTATTTATAATTCCTGTCGGCAGACATGTTCACTCACCTGGAAAGAGAGGACCTTATTGAACTGGGGGCTTGCAGTGTTTGGGCTTTTATCTGGCATGATGTGCTTTTCCCAAATGTTCATGTACTGTATGCACACATGAATTCCTACAGCATGTGCTCACCCGTCCATGATGTAAACACACGTTAATTCAAACCTGCTAATTGGAGGGTCTCCTATATATAGACCACCAAATGCATAATCTATTAATCCCTCGAAGCCAATTAAATAACTAAAAGAGGGAAACATGGTTAATGACTTAAAGCCTTAATTACTAATTTAAAAGAACACAAACATATCATTCTGTGTTTTAAATAGTTTTCTGTACCACAATTAAATCTCTATAAAATAAAAAACACCTAAATGAACAAAACAATTTTAAACAAATAAGAGAGGATTTGAGACCAGTTGTTTAATCAATAACAAAGCACGTTGTTGCCAAGTGCATGCACAAATGGATTTTAAAGGGGTTCAAAGTTCTCTGAGTGGGATTTATGGAATGAAACAATGCTATATACAAGCAAATATGAGTAAAAAAAAACAGATCAATACATCTAAATCTTTAAACATACTTGCAATGTTTTGCAAAGTATTATAACCCCCCCAAACATTTTCACATTTGATCACATTTCCACCACAGAGCTTCATGTATTTTAGGATTTTATATGATAGATCATAGTGATTTATGATTGTGACGTGGAGGTAAAACAGTACACAGGTTTCAACATTTTGTTCCCCTGACTCTTTAACCTGATGCACCTAAATATGATCCAGCACAACCAGTAACCTTCAAAAGTCACATAATTAGTAAAGACTCCATCTGTGTGTAATTTAATATAGATATATACAGGTCCTTCTCAAAATATTAGCATATTGTGATAAAGTTAATTATTTTCTATAATGTAATGATGAAAATTTAACATTCATATATTTTAGATTCATTGCACACTAACTGAAATATTTCAGGTCTTTTATTGTCTTAATACGGATGATTTTGGCATACAGCTCATGAAAACCCAAAATTCCTATCTCACAAAATTAGCATATTTCATCCGACCAATAAAAGAAAAGTGTTTTTAATACAAAAAACATCAACCTTCAAATAATCATGTACAGTTATGCACTCAATACTTGGTCGGGAATCCTTTTGCAGAAATGACTGCTTCAATGCGGCGTGGCATGGAGGCAATCAGCCTGTGGCACTGCTGAGGTCTTATGGAGGCCCAGGATGCTTCGATAGCGGCCTTTAGCTCATCCAGAGTGTTGGGTCTTGAGTCTCTCAACGTTCTCTTCACAATATCACACAGATTCTCTATGGGGTTCAGGTCAGGAGAGTTGGCAGGCCAATTGAGCACAGTGATACCATGGTCAGTAAACAATTTACCAGTGGTTTTGGCACTGTGAGCAGGTGCCAGGTCGTGCTGAAAAATGAAATCTTCATCTCCATAAAGCTTTTCAGCAGATGGAAGCATGAAGTGCTCCAAAATCTCCTGATAGCTAGCTGCATTGACCCTGCCCTTGATAAAACACAGTGGACCAACACCAGCAGCTGACACGGCACCCCAGACCATCACTGACTGTGGGTACTTGACACTGGACTTCTGGCATTTTGGCATTTCCTTCTCCCCAGTCTTCCTCCAGACTCTGGCACCTTGATTTCCGAATGACATGCAGAATTTGCTTTCATCCGGAAAAAGTACTTTGGACCACTGAGCAACAGTCCAGTGCTGCTTCTCTGTAGCCCAGGTCAGGCGCTTCTGCCGCTGTTTCTGGTTCAAAAGTGGCTTGACCTGGGGAATGCGGCACCTGTAGCCCATTTCCTGCACACGCCTGTGCACCGTGGCTCTGGATGTTTCTACTCCAGACTCAGTCCACTGCTTCCGCAGGTCCCCCAAGGTCTGGAATCGGCCCTTCTCCACAATCTTCCTCAGGGTCCGGCCACCTCTTCTCGTTGTGCAGCGTTTTCTGCCACACTTTTTCCTTCCCACAGACTTCCCACTGAGGTGCCTTGATACAGCACTCTGGGAACAGCCTATTCGTTCAGAAATTTCTTTCTGTGTCTTACCCTCTTGCTTGAGGGTGTCAATAGTGGCCTTCTGGACAGCAGTCAGGTCGGCAGTCTTACCCATGATTGGGGTTTTGAGTGATGAACCAGGCTGGGAGTTTTAAAGGCCTCAGGAATCTTTTGCAGGTGTTTAGAGTTAACTCGTTGATTCAGATGATTAGGTTCATAGCTCGTTTAGAAACCCTTTTAATGATATGCTAATTTTGTGAGATAGGAATTTTGGGTTTTCATGAGCTGTATGCCAAAATCATCCGTATTAAGACAATAAAAGACCTGAAATATTTCAGTTAGTGTGCAATGAATCTAAAATATATGAATGTTAAATTTTCATCATGACATTATGGAAAATAATGAACTTTATCACAATATGCTAATATTTTGAGAAGGACCTGTAGAGCTCTGTTCTGTCCATCATCTGAGAAGGTATGGCACAGATGATGGTAAAGGCTGAGTTAGGAGTGCATTCATCAGAGAAGTAGCTGAGAGGCCTGTGGTCACTGTGGAGGAATGGCAGAATGGCACTGGCCCTGTACTCCACAAATGTGGCCTTCATGGGAGAGTGGCAAGAAAAAAGCTGTTGTGAAGGAAAGCTAGAAATCATGGAGGGGGAACAGCAAATGGCTGAAGAAGGTGTTCTGGTGAGATGAGACCAAACCTGAACTTTCTGGTCTATATGTTGTTTGTGGACCTTTGTGAACACTGGACCTCTCCTTGAACAGACCAGCATAGTGGGGACAGCATAAGATCAGAGTTACTGGGGACACGAAGCTAAGTACAGTTCAATCATGAAAGGAAACCTGTTGTAGAAAATAGGTTTCTCCCTGGGAAAGATCTGAAACTGGGTTGGAGTTTCACCTCTGAGGAGTGCAGTGCTCCTCAGATCTATAATAGAATGTTTAGATCATAACGTATTAATTTGTAAAGTGGCCCAAAGTGCATACCTTATTCCAATTAAGAATCTGTGGCAACATTTGAACATTTATGTTCACTAATGCTCTCCATCCATTCTGACTGAGCAAGAGCTATTCTGAAAAGAAGAAGAATTTTCAGAATTGCTGTAACTGCAGCAAAAGATTGTCCTACAATTTTTCCTGTAGGGGTGAATACATATGCGTGCCACATTTTTAGATTTTTATTTGTAATGAGGTTTAAAATCTATGCATCCTTATGCCTTTCCTTAACATGACGGAAATGGGACTAAGGTCAAGCGGTGTGGATACTTGGATACTGGATCATGAATTCTATGGTACTGTGGTTTTCACTTCCTACCTGATGAATGCACACCATTTCGAGTGAAATGGAGTTGCATCTGGATGCTTTTGGAGAGGTCTCCAAGAGTTATGTGTGGACCCAGCAGCAACAGCCATCATGATATTTCATGTGACAACAGTGTGGTCAAACAGTCTTTTAAAAAGCATCCAACCTATTGATTTGTGCTGAACATCCTGCTGAAACAAATAGTGAGCAGTTCTCAGCTTATAAACCTGACTTTTGCTGCACTGCCATGAACCGACATGCCTTGCTCCTTTAAAAAATGATTACAGTATTTGCCACTACTCATTAACTTTTTCTTCTTGCTAGATTTTTGTTACATTCTCTCCTTCATTTTCAGAGTGTCCCATATAACACCTGCTGCTTTCAGGAGCTGACACATCTTGTACATGAGAGCATCCAATATGGGAGGCATCAGGCAGACTTTCTTTGGTTTTCCCCCTGCAGCAGCTGTTGGTATAACAGAACCCTGCTGGGAGGGAGCATTGAAATGGGAAACTTGTCCCTACAGTTTTCCACCTTTTAAGTTTTTATGGCTTTGCTCTGGTGCCTGACTGACTCCAATGCACACAGCAGTTGGGTTGGTGGTTAGAGAGAAAGATGAAGGAGGACAGAAATGGAAACGCAAAAGATTTGAGATGAGCGGAATTAGCGAGATAAAGAGGTGATTGGAAGAGAAAAATAAAATGGTTCCACTTCCCATAATCCCTTGCAGTTGCAAAAGCTCATTGAGCAGCAGAAGCCAATAAAACTGAGCTGTTCTGCTGAGGGTCACAGTGTTCCCATTTCTCTGTGTTTTTTCGGCTCTCTCAGAGCAGAGATAACAGAGCAGCTTGCAGACTGAGTCTGCAGCCTCAAACTGAGGGTGACAGCAGCCTAAGGGTCAAGGTTACAGGTTCAAATCCTCAAGCTGAGCTTGCAAGAACAATGACTAACTGTAACAAGCTTTACAATGTTATCCAAGTCAGATCTGACCAAATATGATATGTATTATATTCCTCTCTGCCAAATGTTGGACTTTAATTTAGGAAAAAATGCCTATAAGTGCCTTATACCACTTTTCCCATTGCTGTAGTCTGTGTGCCTTGGCATTTTGTTAACACACATCTGTGTGTTCCAGAGCTGCAAACTGCCAAAACTAATGCTTTTAAAGTGGTACTTACCCTGGCACTTAATTAAAGAAGAGCATTAGATCAACACCACCTGGTTGTTTACTTTCCAACTTAATCGTACAAAAAAAGCAAGAGTGTAATTAGTTTTTGCTCACAGCTTTTCCATTTTGGTCTTGTTTTGTGCAACAAACAACATTTAGGAATCTTCTTATTGGATGGATGGACGAATGAATGGAAAAAACAACATTTAACAAATTGCACTTCATACTGTAGTGAAAGAAAGCTTCTTTATCGATAGACCAATAACAGAGGTCTACAACACTAACTGATAACATTGGGAAATCAGTACAAACTGGCTTTTTACCAGTTAACAAAAGCACACAACTCAGGAACAATGTCAGTCTTTTCAGATGTTGTATCAAATCAAAACTTCTAAAAATTCAGCTTTTAAATAGTTTTTTTTCTTGTATGTTGTATTCTAATTCTGCTGTACACTATAGTTACCATTGGAGCCTCCTGGGGGCACTATAGTGGGCACATTTTTAAATCAATCCCTGAAAGCTCACTATAACACTTGTGCTGTCCCACACACACACACACACACACACACACAGTGGTGTGGTTGGTGTTTGCTGTTGGCGACATCAGAGTATTCCCAACGGAGCCCCCTTTCTGCATTGTTTGCTGTTTAAGCGCTTCTCTGACAGAGTCACAGACTCAGTGTATTGATAGTTTTTTGTTTTCTGCACAGTACTGACACTCGATCAGTTTTGATGAAGCACAGAAACAAAGGGAATGGATTAATTTTCTATTTTTGTTTTTGTGATTGGTTTACTTTCTGTGTCCTGTCTCCCAACTCTCTCTATTTGCAGTCAGCAATATAACTGCTTCTTTACCTAACCCCTCTCTACATTTGCTTGTTTGTCTCTGCTCTCACTTTTTTTGAACTATTTGATTTGTGTAACCTCTTCTCTTATGTGTTGCGGAGGAATGTATCTCCCATGAGAATATGTGTAATTTCACAGCCATAACAACACAATGTCTTAAACTTAAAGGTGGATTTAAACGTTTCACTCAAAATTTTATTTTTTACTTACTGTTTGAGATGTCTTCAAATCTAGAGCAAGACAAAAACTGCATACAAACTAACCAATCAGATGTCCTTCCATTGTCTACACCCACTTGTATGTGCAGGGTCATGGGAGGAACAGGTGCCTATCTGCAGCGGTCATTAGCAGAGAGGCAGGGTCCACCCTGGCAGGTCACCAGTCAATTATAAGGCAACACAGAGACATGCAGGTCAAACATCAGTGCACACACACACTCATACCTAAGGGTATTTTAGAGAGATCAATTAAAGGGGACATATCATGCAAAATCCTCGTTTGTAGCCTTTAAATATATTTTGTTGTGTACTTGGAGTCTGTGGGAGTGCAGAAAAGTTGATTTTAGTCTCTCTAGGTGTCGCAGAGATATCTTTATATTCTGTTTGGGTCGTATTTGTCAGTCCCTTCAGTTTTCTCTCATATCTGTTACATGTTTCCAACTTTTACGTCACAGTATTTGCTGGGAATCAGCTAAGCAAGTTCACAGACCTCCGGCTGATCAATTTCGCATCTCCGCCATACTTATTTCTCGTTACAATTTTGTAGCCCATGCTCAAGTATGCTGAATCTGCAGGAGGATAAGTTCAGTTCAGTTGTTGGGTGTATCAAGTAACACAATTCATTACACCGCCCCCCAGCATCAGAACCTCTTCGAAGTGCCTGGTTACATTTTTTTTTCATGGAAAGGTTCCCACATCAGTGAGGAAATTCCTATTTCCCCTGCTTCAGGGACGAGTTCATCATCAACCTCCCCCAGTATCAAGAAAGATTTGCCGAAAGACTTCATCTAATTAAGGGGTCAGTTCCTTCTGTCTATGGAAACGATGGACACAGCAAAGCTGCAAATAAAGCTAAAATGACAACAAACGTTAGTCAAGACATGAATTCATTGTGTGCTGATATGGCTTCCTGGCCATTGTGTTGATAGCAGTAGCATCGTGCCTTCAAAGAGTTCAGACCAAAGCATTGCAGTTCCACTTTATATGGACCACAACTGAATGATTTAAGTTTGAAAAGGAAAGATTTAAAAGCATAATATGTCCCCTTTAACCTAACAGTCATGTTTTTGGACTGTGGGAGGAAGCAGTAGTACCCTAAGAGAACCCATGCAAGCACAGGGAGAAAATCTCAGGCTGGGCTTCGATCCTAGGACCTTCTTGCTGCAACTGCGCCATCCTATAGCCCCAATCAGATTTCACACGTTAAAAAGTAGGTTTAAATTTTAAGAGGCTCCACAATTAAAGAGCACATATCAACAGCTCATCTTTCATTTGTGTTCAGTCTTGTATTGCATTATACCTTTATTAATTCCCATGTTTGATGTTGAGAAAGTGAATAGCTGTCAAAGACTGATGGCGTTACATTTAGAACACCAAACTCTGCCATCAGTGTATAACACTGTAGCCATCCAAAAAAAGTAGTGATTTTACTGCGATTTTCCAGGGAGGATAAGGAAGTCTGAGCAATCTCACTTGAAAATTGACTTGTTTGGAGACCTCACACACTGACACGCTGCCCAAGGATTTAAAAGCACTCTGCGGAGAGCCCAGTGTGAATGGCCTCCACAGCAGTCACTGAACACTTGTGAGAAAAATTGCAATTCAACAAATTAAAAATCTAGCAGCTGACAGACGTGATTTCTGCTTAAGTTTTGACCAGCATTGTTACTCTGATACCAGCAGTGGCACCAGAAAACTTTATTTTAGCAAGATGTGTCAAAGTTGTTTAAACTACAGCAGCAATGAATGGAAGCAGCTAAAAGTCTCACTTTTCTCCACATAATCAGCCCTTGTGTTACTCTTGTTGGTTTTACTCCACTACAGGCTTGAACCTGTTAAAACATTTTTTCTGAGGACACAGTCAAACTCTATACAGTACATCCGTCTGCAGATCATTTTTTTACAATAAAATGTTGTTTGTCATAAAAGGTCATTTCATGTTAATACTACACATGTGGTGTAAATAAAGTCAAAATCCTGAAATACAATCACAAAACAGTGACTGCAGACATTGGAAGACATTTTGTGGTGGTAGAAGACATAAAAATGAGGAACTTTGGGAAAACACCTTATTTTTCTCTTTTTTTAAAAACTTTATGCTCACAAATAACACCAGCAGTCGCCTTGATGTGGCTGTTGACTCTGCTAGAGCTGTCTGTTGTCGCCATATCCTTAACTCTATTGTGTTTTTATCTATCTGCTTTTGGATGACCCTTCCTTTGAAACCAAAGTTCCAATTGTTTCATTATCCTGGTAAAAACCTTTCAAATAAAGGAAAGTAAGGGTGCTCACTCCGTCCTTTTCTGTGTTGCCAATAAATACCCACACATCAATTCTCCAAACTTAATAAAATCAATCCAGGGCACAAAATTCTACAAAAATTGTGCTGGATCAATAATCCCAACAAATAAACAAAACATGTAACATCTAACTATGTGTAATTTTGTAATGAAATCATGTGAAAGAACACACCATTGCGAGAAAAGCAGAAATATTAAATGTGAATACGTGAAGAAATGGTTGAAGATAAAACAGGATGTTCTTAGCTATTTTTTTTTTTTTCACATTGTTGTAATAACTGGAAGAGGTCCAAAGAAACCCTTTGGACTCTGATTTGAAGCTTTATGAAATCCAGAACTGTCCTGTTCATTCCAAAGCCTGGCAGAACTTCAACCTGACATTTACATTTCCGCTCATCAAACCAAACCATCTGCTCACTGATGAGAGGAAGACACAGACAGCTCAAGCTGATGAAGATAAGGAGTTACAAACTGAGAGAGATCCAAGGAAAAGGGAATGAAGAGATGTAGAAAACACAAAAGGAAAAACGGAGAAAAGGAAAGTAAGGACACAAACGGCATATTAATAAAGAGATCAAACGGGAAGATGAATTAAAAGAAAGTGAAGAATAGTGCTGAATGAGAGTAGATGATTCACAAGATGACATCAAAAAGAGGAAGTGAGGAGAGAAGAGAAGATGAGAAAAGAGGACAGGGAATGGCAGCTGTGCTATAAAGATGATGAGTGGTGTAAGAAAATATGGTAAAGATGATGGTAAATAAGAACGATAGAATGTGTTAGTGTGATAAAGGAAGTGTGTTTGTTTTTCTATCAGCTGTGTACTGTATCCACCTCCTGCACAACACAACTGATGGTCCCAACCCCATTTATAAGGCTTGAAATCCCACTTATTAAACCTGACAGGGCACACCTGTGAAGTGAAAACCATTTCAGGTGACTACCTCTTGAAGCTCATCAACAGAATGCCAAGAGTGTGCTGAGCAGTAATGAAAGCAAAAGGTGGCTACTTTGAAGAACCTAGAATATAAGACATATTTTCAGTTGTTTCACACTTTTTTGTTCAGTATATAATTCCACATGTGTTAATTCATAGTTTTGATGCCTTCAGTGTGAAGCTACAATATTCATAGTCATGAAAATAAAGAAAACTCTTTGAATGAGAAGGTGTGTCCAAACCTTTGGTCTGTACTGTGTGTGTCTGTGTGTGTGTGTGTGTGTGTGTGTATATCTATACATATATATCTATACATAGATATATATATATATCTCAGTCAGTCATTTTCTACCGCTTATTCCATAGTGGGTCGCGGGGGAGCTGGTGCCTATCTCCAGCAGTCTATGGGCGAGAGGCGGGGTACGCCCTGGACAAGTCGCCAGTCCATCGCAGGGCAACACACAAACAACCATGCACACACTCATACACCTAAGGGCAATTTAGAGTGACCAATTAACCTAACAGGCATGTCTTTGGACTGTATATATATATATATATATATATATATATATATATATATATATATATCTATACATATATATATATATATATATATACATATATATATAGATATATGTATAGATATATATGTATAGATATATATATATATATATGTATAGATATATATATATATGTATAGATATATATATATATATATATATATATATGTATAGATATATATGTATAGATATATATGTATAGATATATGTATAGATATATATATATATCTATACATATATATATATATATATATATATATATATATATATACATATATATATATATATATATATCTATACATATATATATATCTATACATATATATATATATATATATATACATATATATATATATATATATGTATAGATATATATATATATATATGTATAGATATATATATATATATATATATATATATATATATATATATATATATATAGATGAGAGTGAGTAAATTTCTTCTTTTAAGAATAAATCTTTTCGCAAAGTGTTCAACATCCATCCGTGAGCAATTTAAAGGTTTTTGCCCAATCCATTTTAAGATATTTTGCATTCTATTAGCCGGACAATAGTTATAAAATTGGGAACCTCTGAGCAACCACAGCATTTAGCTTTTTGTAAGGTTTTTAAACTTATATGTAGTGGTTTAAACTTCCATTAAAATTTTTAAATACTTGAACTTAAACACTTAACACCAGTTTTGAGGTTAATTATTTGGAACCATGAATTGAGTAAGGTCCTCCTCCATTTTTTAAATATTGGGAAATAGTTTAATTGTAGTAGATCATGCAGCCTGGTGGAGATATTAATGCCCAGGTATTTAATTTTTCCAATTTGTAATTGGACAGACCTATCTGAATTCTTGAATAACTTGGAAGAGTCGGGGATTTGTTCCAGTTAATTTAATAGTCTGAGATGGATGAAAATGTATTTATGAGCAACATCGTCTCTTCAAGAAAAGATTGTGTATATTTCAAAGGAAAAGAAGTACATCATCCGTGTAGAGGGTAATTTAGTAAGCCATGTTAGCTGTATTAATTCCAACAACATCCTCATTTTGTGCAATTGCAGTTGCCGAAGGTTTAATAAATATGTCAGAAAGTGATTGTGAGAGTGGTCAACCTCGTCTGGATTGTGGAAATGATGGTGGACGTTTTGAGAACACTGCCCCCACTCACCCCCCTCACCATCCTCAACAACATTGTGTCTGCTGTGGACCAGTTCCGGTTCCAAGGAACCACAATTTCTCAAGATCTGAGATGGTCATCACACATAGACAATGTTCAGAAGAAGGCCTGGCAGAGACTGTCCTTCCTGAGGCAACTCAAGAAGTACAGCCTTCCACAGGAGCTGCTGGTCATCTTCTACACTGCCATCATTCAATCTGTCCTGTCTTCGTCCATCTTAGTGGGGTTTGGCTCATCTACAAAACAGGACAGGTCAAGACTTAAAAAAAACAATCAGGTCTGCAGAGAGAATCATCAGGGCTGACCTTCCATCCATCCTAATGCCTTTTGCTGCCCCCCAGAGGACACATGGGGAGATACCATGCAGATAGTTTGTTTCAGAAAATGTTGTCCACTCATCCTCAAAACGTTTTATAAAATCTGCGTCCCTGAGCAGTGATGTATCAAATCTCCACTGTCTGCTAGGCGGTTTGAAAGTTTTCTTTATCACTGCCGTAGTGACTGGTGCATGGTCACTAATTCTCAAAGACCAAACTCAATCTTTGGTTTAGATATTGCAGTCTGTCCGTCGGATATGGACACCCACATATTAGTAAAACAGGCAGATGAACAATATGAATAGTTAAGTTAGATGTGACATTTGAGCATTGTTATGCATTGTTTATCTTTATTATTTATGACAACTACAAAGAAAACTGACTTCAAAGAAAAATATACTGATAGATAGTGGTTTAAATAGCATGGGTTTTTCAGGAATTGGGCCCGGCCCATAACTTCCAGTGAAAGGAACTGTTGAAAATTTAGCATACAGTGACATTTTGGACAATTACATGCCTTCAACTTTGTGGAAACAGTTTGGGGATGTCCTCTTCTTGTTGCAGTATAACTGCACACCAGTGCACAAAGCAAGGTCCATTAAGACATAGATGAGTCTAGACTGGCCTTCACAGAATCCTCACTATAAACCTGAAAGAACACCTTTTGGGATGAATTAAAGTATGTACTGTGAGAAAGACCTTCTCATCCAACGTCAGTGTCTGACCTCACAAATGCATTTCTGAAAGACAGGTCAGAAAATCCCATGAACACACTTCTAAACCTTATAGAAAGTCCTCCTGGAAGAGTTGAATGGGATTTGACATGTGAAAAAAATACTTTGGAAAACTGTAAAGGTGATGGTAAACATCGCTTTGCAATAAAGGTTTGCATATGAATTACTGTCTCACTATAACATTAAAAGTTTTCCCATTTCAACTCATTATAAGAGTTCAGTAAAGACACAGCTCCTCATGCACCTACCTGCCCATCAATCTGTCAGCGATCACAAAGAATTGCAACCCACTTTACTGAGTTAAAGATTCCAGCAGAGAACTGAACAAACGGGAAGCCTCTGTTATACAAATAGATTCACACACACACACACATCAAGTCATAGGAGGGGAGGAGTAACTGTCAGAGAGACGGATGGGTGAAACAATGAAAATCAAAAGCTTGTGAGAGTGTGTGGGCATGCAAGAAAGACGTAGCATTATTCCGAGTGTATTTGAGAGATTGAAACGTTCACAAAGAGGCAGAAATGTCAGCGAGAGCCTCTGAAATGTGGTGGGTGTGTCTCGCTCTTAACAAGTTTGTTTTTTTTAATTATCCTTTGACCACAGTTTATTTTCTGGGAAATATCTCACACACATAATCACACACCTGAAAGAGAGACTTATTTTTACTATTTTAATGTCAGTCAGCTGTCAATATTTTTAGATGTAAGCTGCTAGAAGCTGATTTCACTTATGCTCTGACCAAAACTGTTCCAACTTTATCTACATTCTTTAGACTCTTCAACATGATTTTGATGTGTGTTACAGCAGGTTTATTTTAGCAGCTTCCCTGTGTGTTCTTTCTCACTGTTTGCATCATCTCGCTCCCGGCTAAGAAGGCTCGTTCTTCCTCCCAGGGGTCCTGCTGGATGTTGCCAAGCACACGAAAGTCAAACTGCACATCAACACCTGATAGCTATGGCAGAATGTTTCTTATAGCGCTGAGCAATGTGGAGAGACGGCAGCTGTGAGAGGTGTGTTTGGAAATACTTTACCTGTTTATTGTGGTCCCAAAGTATATTATTGTATGGCAAAAACTATTCCATCCGAACATATGAATTCAAGAAAGATCCATTCAAGACACATTTTATGAGTTTTATCAGGTCCAAAAAATAATTTAAATTGCATAGTTTTGATTCACAGTTTTGCCTGCATATTGATAGTTTAAAGGTGCTGCCTGTGCAATGCCTTGCAGGAAAGTAGCATACCTTGCAAAAGTATTCAAACCTTTCCTTATTTTGTCACTTTCCAACCACAAACTTCAATGTCTTTTTGGAAAGAATGCGTATTGTGTAATGTGTGACCAACACAAAGTAAATGGTTAATGGCCTGCACCTGTATAGAGCTTTATCAAGTCCGAGGACTCCAAAGCATTTTACACAATAATCAGTCATCCACACATTCATACACGCATTCACACGCTGACATTAGTAAGTCACATTCGAGCCGGTTACTGGATGAACCCCTTCCACTGTCACCCCAAAATAGTGCATCATTGTGATGTGGAAGGAAAATTATATATGGATTTCATACATTTTTCCAAAATGTGGTGTGCATTTATATTCAGCTTATTTTACTTGGATATCAATCAATAAAATCAGGTGCAACCAGTTACCTTCAGAAGTCACCTAATTATTTAACAGAATCCACCTGTGTGTAAGTTAATAACTGTGTAAATAGTCTTTTTACAATTCTCCTCAACGTTACTCCAGTTTTCCAGGACATGTCCCCATAAATTAAGATCTTTGTTCCTGAGTGCATTTTCAATCCTGGCATTATATGCTGCTTTTGGAGTAATGGCTTCTTCCTCTCTGGAAGGAAGAGGTACTGACCTGGCCTGTCAGTCCAGGTCAGTAAAGGAATCATTTCACTGTGGATAATGCCACACTCTTACTAGCTTCTATTGCATTTGTTAATTGGGGTTCTTACATTTCTACCAAAACACATTGATCTCTGGGACATAGAACCCGTCCACAATTCTTCTTCCCATATCTTGGCTGATTTTTATAGATTTCCTCATGATTTCAAACAAGGTAACAGTGTGTTTTACATGTTTACTTAATATACATCCACAGATGTGCCTCCATTTAACGCAAAGGTGGTGAATCAAAGTGCTTACGCAGCCCTGACATCATCATCTGCGCTTTCTCACCCTTTTATTAGACTGGAATTTATCAACTAGAAATAATACTGATAAGCCTGACCAGGTGCGTAGTGAAGCCCCAGATGTTTTCTGAATAGCCTCGGTCTTGATAGAAGAAATTTAGAAGTATTAAAAAGATGCAGCCACAAAATGGTATTGGACTTAACATTTTTATGTAAAAACAATCGGGATTTTTTTCAGTTGTGTTCCATATAATCAGGTCCTGCTCCACCTAAACTGACAATGAGTTAAAAGAAGAAGACAAAAACATAGCTATTTGCGCACTCGCAGCACCTAGAATGCGCAACTACGCGCACAACCAGAGACGGACTCCATTCTGGAGAAGTCCAGAACAGCAGTTTACTCCAGGTCGACCTACCTCCTTCATTACCTGAAAGGTTACACTGAGCGCCTCAAACAGGGATCATTTCAGAGCCACCGTGAAGCCAACCAGAGAGAGGGAGCCTGGTGTGTTCAGGAACAGGTGGAAGCAGAGCGGTATAACCCAGGAGAAGATAGCGGTAACACCTGAATGCTGACTCAGAATGGGCTAATTGTAAGTTACAGATAATCACTGATTCACCCAGCATGACATGAGGTGGAGGTTCACTCTAATGAGCATCTTCAGGGTCATGATGAGGGACTTTCACCTGAGCTACAGGTGAAGTTAAATGATCTGTGATAGAAAACAGCAGCAACCTTCTCTGTGAGCTTCTAGCTGGATTTGCATCATAATGTGAAAATATCTGGTCCTTTACTTCATTCAAAATAAAAGCATTTAATCCTAACGTAGCTGAACACATTAAAAAAGTCCTTCAGATCAACACATTGATCTCATTGCAGCAGCCGGTCTTATAGTCCAGTTCTACATGTAGACAGAACCAGGTGTTGCTCAATAAACCAGGAAAATATCTCCTGGTTCCAGTAAGACGTAGTAGAAAGAACAACAGTAAGCCTCCCTCTTCTCTTTCATATCTTCTGTGCTGATTCTAAACATGCAGCTCTGGCTTTAAAGATGCAGCATAATTAAGAAATAAATCATAGCAATTAATCACAGGTGGACCATTGATTAGTTAACTATTTTATTTTTCTGAATTACACTTGCAATATTATATAAAATAAACCCATTAAACAAGGATACAGTTTTACTGAAGATGAGACATACAAACCATATGTATACAGTTATTAATAACTGTAATATTAGCACTGATAAGGTCCAGGATGAGGCTCTATGCTATATTTTAAACACCACAACTTAACATCCTTTCCTCTCAAAGTGTTTAATAGTAAGAACTGCACTAATGTCTCACATGTTCAGTGCAGAACAAAAGACTGTGTTGAAAAATGTTTCTTTTATTATTTTTAGCAGGACAAATTTCTTCAGAAGTGGAATGAAGGGCTGAAAAGATGGAGATAAAAGAGAACAAGTTCATAAAAGAAGGAACAATTTTAATAAAATGTTTCAAAAGCTCTTGGCATCATAAAATAAACATATTTTAGGATTTTACAATTTGACTATGATTTAAGAAAATCAACTTTATACCACTTTCCTTTTTTGAAATATAAGAATAAAGACAATGGAGCCTCAGGAGTGAAACACTTTGATGAAAATGTAACGTTTAAAAAAGGTCATTTATGTAGATGACAAAAGAAGCACATTTATCTGGCCCATACTAAACTAATGAGTTTCAGAAAAACTTTTGTCAGCAAAAATTCAGATTAAGTTATTTTCTAAATACTTCAAAATGTGTCATTATTTGCTTCAGCAAAATGTTTTTTCATCAGGCCTAAACTCTGTTTCTCCTTGTCCTTCATTCAGCTTCTAACAAAAATAAAAAGTAAAATTATTGCAAACCATTTTTGTTTGATTCACAATAATTTACATTCAGTCTAAAACCAGCCGAGACAGAGAACTGGTACAATATGTCCTATATTATTTTAATTTTAAATTACCTATAAATGGTCCTATTGAGTGCTGCATGGTGGCGCAGTTGGTAGCACTGTTGTCTTGCAGCAAGAAGGTCCTGGGTTCAATTCCCAGCCAGGGATCTTTCTGCATGGAGTTTGCATGTTCTCCCCATGCATGCGTGGGTTCTCACCGGGTACTCCGGCTTCCTCCCACAGTCCAAAGACATGCCTGTTAGGTTAATTGGTCACTCTAAATTGCCCTTAGGTGTATGAATGAGTGTGTGCATGGTTGTTTGTGTGTTGCCCTGCAATGGACTGGCGACCTGTCCAGGGTGTACCCCGTCTCTTGCCCATAGACTGCTGGAGATAGGCACCAGCTCTCCCGTGACCCACTATGGAATAAGCGGTAGAAAATGACTGACTGACTGGTCTTATTGAAATCTAAGTATTTTGGATTTGGGCTAAAGCCCCCAATGTTTTCAGACCCTAAAAACGCCCCTGAGCCTGACTGACCCAAATCAGGGAACTTCTTGTCCAATACAGTGTCAGACAGTGTCTTTTTAAATAAGGTATGTAAAGATCTGGTTTCAGTAGTATCTTATGCAAGTTTATAGTGTTCAGTCCAAATCTATTCTTACCCCTGGTAGATTTAGGCTTAAATTTATCTTTAAATTATACCAACACGTTCCAGATGACTGGAAGATTGTGAAGAGGCCCAGCCAGGGGCCCAACTCAAACCTGAAAGATAATCTGTTGAAGGATCTAAATCGGTATCTTACATAACAGGTCAGTAAATGTTTGAATGTTTGTGAGTGTAAACCACAAGAGTTCAAGTGGATTCATCTCATCATCTCCTTCAATGTCTCCTGATTAGTTATTGTTTTTATTCACAGTGGGAAACACACAAACCCCCATAAACATCGTCACACCTTCAAACAGAAATCAGATCCAATCCTGATCCATTTACTCTGTGTGCTAATCATCATACACACTTAAACCGACTCACTGAGTGTCATCCTGGTCCTTTCATATACCATGTATCCCTCGTTAGAGTCATTCAGTGTAATTATATCGATTTGAATGGGCTGGCAGCTGCAACGCTGACAAGGAATCTTTTCGACTCTTTCACTTGGCCGTTGTGAAGATGTGGCTTTGCAAAGGAAAACTTTGACTGTGTGGGAAGAGATGGAAAAGAGCAGGTGAAGTTCATGCATACAATCCAACCCCCATCTCTTTCATATTGCTCCACATGGCTTTTCATGTTACTTTCTTCTTATTCAGTGCACGATTTTTGTTGCGCATTTCACCTCTGGAATATTGAACCTTCCTCCTTTACCTTCTTCTTCCTCCTCCCCTTCACACTTAAAAAATATTGGACTCTATATATTCACCTTCAGTGGCGTTCTGCACTGGCATGGAGGCTCCTGAGCTTGTGAAGAAGCTGTGAAATGCTCTGGGGTTTTTCAGAGGTTGCTGTTGCAGTTTCTAACAGGATCATAGGAGTATAATCCACAAACGTTTTTGTGTTTTAGTTGAGTACAATGTCTCTTTTTATGATATGGTCTGGTTTTTGTGTTACCAAAGACCGCTATTCAAAATATCGGGGTAAAGTCAACGTTGTTCTATGTGTGGGCTGGATTCGTCCTATTGTCCCTAGCTCTGATTGTGGTTCTCATTGACAGGATCTAAAGGAGTACACAGACTTAACATTTTATCATGTTATAATCGCAAACGTTTATGTATTATATTGCGATTTTATGTGATAGACGAACACAAAGTAGTGGATAATCTTTTAACAGGACAGCTAAGAGTTGGATACTCAAATCTGCAAGTGGCAAGAAAGAAGCCATCATTGGGAGAAAGCCATAAGAAGTCCCATTTGCAGCTTTCCACGAGCCATCTAGGGAACACAGTAAACATGCTGAAGAAGGTGCTCTTCTCAGAAAAGACTAAAATTAAAGTGACCCACATGCTATGTGGGGTAGTAACGTAATACTGCCCATCACCCTGAATGCACCAACCCTACTGTAAAATATGGTGGTCGCAGCATTATACTGTGGGGATGCTTTTCTTTAGAGGCAGTTGTGAAGCAGGTGAGAGAAAAATACAGAGCTTTTCTGGAAGAAGGTGCAGAAATTTGAGTCCCTAGATTTAAAAAAAGGTAATAGAAACATTATTGTTGCTGGACAGAAAATATATGTGTGACACATTTTTCTGGGTTTTAATTTGTTAAAAAACTTTAAAACACGTATAATTGTTCTTCCATTTTACAAAAATGCACTATTTTGTGTTAGTGGCGTATTGGTTTATCTAATAAAATCTCAGTATTGAAGACTCTGGTTGTAACTTGGTAAAGGTGAAGGGGTGTGAATACTTTAGCAAACCCTTGTTGCGTTGAAACTGTACCTCTCTATGCTGGGATACTACCAGACAAAACTGAACAAGAGTTTGTACAGTTTGTAAAGCCTCCGAACCATCCAGACAGTACTGGATTTGGATCTGGTTGCTCGTGGGAAGCAGGTCCTGAACACAGAGACCGCAGCCCTAAACCCACACTCAGTGTTCCCTGGAAAAGTTCCCAACTTCTTGGCATACTATTCAGCTGGCACAGTATCCAGCTGTTATTCTGGATCCGCCGTGATGAAGGAATATCTGAATGGTGTCTGAAATGTGGGTCAATATCCACACAGGCTGGATGGGGAGACCTAAGAGACAACTCATGATGCTTGGAGTCTAATGTGGGCGGCTGTTGGTTTGAGCTTTTCTGCGTTCAGTATCCCATCAGGGTGTGAGCAACCATTGTGTAATGTAGATCCACTTTATAGCATTTATTTAAAAAGAAATTTTTACTTTAATTTATCTTTTATTTTCAGTAAAAAAAAAAAGAACAGAAAAGTAAATGAAGAGTTTTACCAAGGCAGAAAATATGTCTGCTGTCTGAATACTACAGCCTTCCTGAGGGCGCGTTGATATATTTAACAAATGATCCATCTGCTTTCAAATGTCTTCCCTTCAGTGCTGCTGAGCTCTAGGCTTCAGGAACATAGATTCAACTGCTGGCTGTTGTTTGCTGTGGTCTTCTACAACCTTTTTTAAGACACACATCAGTATTTTTTAGTTCAAGATTGTTTCTGTCATCAACCTTTGGACTTTGATTATTTTGTGCTGTGATCAGGCTTTGGTTGTCATGTATGGTTTTAGTTTTCAGACTTTCTTGTTTTGCTTTGTGTTGTAGTCTGTAGTTTCTCCCACTGACTTCCTGTTTTCCTGTTAATCCTGTTTGCGTTTTTTCTCCATTTGTGTTGGTATTTTGGCGTTGGTTAAATGTGCTGATAAGTGACAGTGTAGTTACTGGTTTCTGTGATTCTGCGTTAGCCGTTTCCTTCCAGTAAATCTCAACAATAAACTCCATTTCTTTGCCCTCGCCAACAGCTGCAGCCTCTTGCAATCACTCACATGTTTTCACTTACTAATCAACCTCCCCAGTATTTAGACTCATTCAGTTTCAATTCAGTTCTGGTTTGTTGGAATCTTGTGTTGCCTGTCTGCTGTATCTTGAGGTTTTCTCTGTCATTTTTCTGTTCCTTACTTTTTAGATTACTGTTATTTTTATTTAGGCTGCTCAAAGACAACCTACTTCCAGCTTGCATGTGGGGTTTAAACAAAACAATACATGTTCATTTTAGACATGGCAAAGAGTTTGTTTCAATGTAGTGTTGTGTAGAGTCTTCTTACAAGGGCTGCGAGAAAATTATGTTTTATTTTCTGCTTGTTTTTGGCAATGGATTGCAGGAATCATTCATAATATTATGACCAGTGACGAGATGTTTAACGATAATTTCAGCACACAATATGACGTGATGTTGGGTCCATTAGAAAAAGACCAGACAGGATGTTTGAAATTAGTGATGGAAAATAGAGAATACACTTTTTGGTTTTCACAAATAAAGGTCTCACTGATTTAAAAAAAATGAATCTATAATCTGCATAAATAAATCTAGTCCTGATTTAACCAGCCAGTATATTGCATTTCTTTGTTTTAAGTTTTGTTGTGTGCCTCGTGGCCTTTTATTTTTAAAGCACATTTTTTTAAAGCACATATGTGTGTATTTTTTATATATATATGTGTGTATGTATGTATGTGTATATATATATATATATATATATATATATATATATATATATATATATATATATATATATATATACATATATATATGTGTATATATACTCGTACTCGTACTCATCGTCTTCCGCTTATCCGGGACCGGGTCGCGGGGGCAGCAGACTCAACAGAGACGCCCAGACGTCCCTCTCTCCAGACACCTCCTCCAGTTCCTCCAGGGGGAGCCCAAGGCGTTCCCAGGCCAGCCGAGAGACATAGTCCCTCCAGCGTGTCCTGGGCCGTCCCCTGGGCCTCCTCCCGGTGGGACGTGCCTGGAACACCTCCCGAGGAAGGCGTCCAGGAGGCATCCGGTATAGATGCCCGAGCCACCTCAACTGGCTCCTCTCGATGTGGAGGAGCAGCGGCTCTACTCCGAGCCCCTCCTGGATGGCCGAGCTTCTCACCCTATCTCTAAGGGAGAGCCCGGCCACCCTACGGAGGAAACTCCTTTCAGCCGCTTGTATCCGGGATCTCGTTCTTTTGGTCATGACCCAAAGTTCATGGCCATAGGTGAGGGTGGGAACGTAGACCGACCAGTAAATGGAGAACTTTGCTTTTCGGCACAGCTCTCTCTTCACCACAACGGACCGGCACAGTGCCCCCATTACTGTGGCAGCCGCACCGATCCGTCTGTCGATCTCCCGCTCCATTCTTCCCTCACTCGTGAACAAGACCCCGAGATACTTAAACTCCTCCACTTGAGGCAGGAACTCCCCTCCAACCTGAAGAGGACAAGCCACATGGTCCACTCGGACTCTATGTCTCCAACATCCTCCGGGATCTGGTTGAAGCTCTCCCGGAGGTGGGAGTTGAATACATCCCTGGCCGAGGGCTCTGCCAGGCGTTCCCAGCAGACCCTCACTATGCGCTTGGGCCTGCCAAGTCTGTCCGGCTTTCTCCTCCTCCAGCGGATCCAACTCACCACCAGGTGATGATCAGTGGGCAGCTCAGCCCCTCTCTTCACCCGAGTGTCCAAAACATGCGGCCGAAGGTCTGATGATACGACAACAAAGTCAATCATCGACCTCCTGCCTAGGGTGTCCTGGTGCCAAGTCCACTGATGGACACCCTTATGTTTGAACATGGTGTTCGTTATGGACAATCCGTGACTAGCACAGAAGTCCAATAACAAAACACCACTCGGATTCAGATCGGGGAGGCCATTCCTCCCGATCACGCCTCTCCAGGTGTCACTGTCGTTCCCCACGTGGGCGTTGAAGTCCCCCAGCAGAATAATGGAGTCCCCGGGAGGGGCACTATCCAGCACCCCCGACAGGGACGCCAAGAAGGCCGGGTACTCTGCACTGCCACTCGGCCCGTAGGATGAAATGATAGTCAGAGACCTCTCCCCAACCCGAAGGCGCAGGGATATGACCCTCTCATCCACTGGGGTAAACCCCAACACGAGACAGCTGAGCTGGGGGGCAACAAGCAAACCCACACCAGCCAGCCGCCTCTCTCCGTGGGCCACTCCAGAGTAGAACAGAGTCCAACCCCTCTCAAGGAGATGGGTTCCAGAGCCCACGCTGTGCGTGGAGGCGAGCCCGACTATTTCTAGTCGATATCTCTCGACCTCCCGCACAAGCTCAGGCTCCTTCCCCCCCAGCGAGGTGACATTCCACGTCCCTAGAGCCAGCCTAAGCATCCGGGGATCGGACCGCTGAGGTCTCCACCTTTATATCCCTATTATATATATATATACATATATATACATATATATACATATATATATATATATATATATGTATATATATATATATATGTATGTGTATATGTATATATGTATGTGTACATGTTGACTGTGAATAGTCCCTATTAAATTAAATTAAATTAAATCAAATTAGATGAATCTGAAAGCTTGAGTCACCACAAACCATTCCTACTAAGTACATGACCTGTTTTTGTTGTAGATAAATGAACAAGATAAACAACTACACAACTGTGAATATCTGGTTGTTAGTTTCTATCCAATTTTTTATGCAGTTATCTTATTTATTCCTGTCAGTTTGCTTTTCTGCTGCAGTACAACCACACTTCTTTTTCCAACAGAGCGAACTGAACCATAAACAGCAGAGACAGTGAAAATATAAGAGGAAGACAGCATCGTCAGACAGCTTTTAGATTGGCTGCAAAAGCTGAAAGATTTTACCCATCAATTTAATGCAAATGTTTTTCCATCGCTGTGGTTTTTCTGTCAGCATCAACATGTAACCAAGGATTAGCCACATGATGAAGGAACGTTAGAAAGAAAGTCTGTTTCTAACCCTCATCTGAAGAACGTCCACTCTCAGGACACTTCCTGAACAGAAGCAATGATGCAGAGGACCTGAGACATATGAGAATCCAGCCATGAAGCCATATTTAGAAGTAATTTACACAATTTTAAGGAAGAGAAAGAGTCAACGTTGGATTTGAACATTTTTGATTTTCTTTTTCATGAAACATCTTGGCAACTTACAGACTCTTGTGTTAAAGAGCAAAGAGAATCTTTGGTGCAATGCTTCATATCTGATGTCTTCAGAAGTCTGTGTGTCTTTCCAGAGCTTTATGGTACTCTATCCTATCAAAAACAATATTAATATTAAGTTGTTTTTTTTATTTATTATTATTACACCTTTAAAAAGAGAGAAAAATAGAACATTTATTTCTGTCCATCTAGTTTTTCTCTTTTGTTCTTGGTTGTTTTTTGGGGGACAGAGGGGTTTATTTTATTGTCTCTTCTAATTTAAATGTTTTGTTTTTAAGTTAATGGTTAGAAATGTTTCACATCTTGAAGATTTTACAGAAATAGCTTTTCTCTGTGGGAATTGTATGTTTTCCTTATAGATGGATCGGCTCTGATTGGTTCGGCCAGCTTTCCGTCACAGTCCAAGAACATACACATTAGATCTAGATCTAAATCTAGAGTGCTCTCAGTGCAAATTGTCCAGTATTTTCTCCTAACATTTGCACATTTAATTGTTCACATTTGTGCAAATTTCCTCAGGTATTTTATATCTGCATATGAAGCACAAAAATAGTCGGTCCAGCACAGTGGAAGCAATATTTCTCAGGTTGAGGTAACCATGGAAACAGTAATCAAACTAGAACAGGAAAATGTGTGGGTAGGCTTTTATTTCCTTTTTCTACAGATGCAGTCTGGGATAGCGTTGGTTGAAGATATAGTTTTTATTAGACAGGCAGCGATCAAGATTTTTTTTTGGCCAATAATGATTTCCTTTTTATCTGTTATCATATTTTGTTTTTAGGTCTGACATCAGAATTCTGATTTTGGTCTATTTTCTTTTCACTGTAACATAAAGAGAAGCATGTGCTGTTAGTTCTGTATAAGAGGTAGTAGTTTTAAGTCCAAGAAAAAACTTAAGCAATCCCAAGATTATCCTTTTTTAGGCCTTAAAGGATATGTATCTAACCCTTATCTGTTCCCTATTAAATTCAAAACTATTGCTTTAAACTATATGCTCCTGGCTGATGCATTTTGGAGACTGAAAATGTTTTTTAGTTTCAATGCATTTAGATACGAATCACCAATCAGAGCAATCTCTACTGCATCTCAGTTTTGATGTAAAGTAACAAAGTGTTCTTACTTGAACATCAAAGATAAAGAGGTTTCTTAGCTGATGAGTTAGTTGTATATCTGCCTTTTCTGCATCAACATTATTGCATGATGAATTGTCAGTTCCATATAAATCCTGTATCCACCCTAACTATTAAATATCCTGTAAAATGTTTTATTCATTTTTCATCTTTTAAGAATTGGGTGTATTTCCTCAGGAGAATTAAGCTATCTTTGATCTGAGCTTTTATAAATATTCTGCTGACTGGCCTGAGGGAGCACTATAATAATCTTTGTAACTGCTAATTTCCATTTTATTGCCACTGAGCATCTTTTCTCACACTTCATCCTCACTCCGTCTTCCTTGTGGCGTTACGAAAGCTGCTCTGAGGGGGGCGCTGCATCTGCGGGTCTTTATCACCATCACAGGAAAGGACAATGTTTGCTCTCATCTGAACATACACAAACACACACATACAGAACTGACACACTCTTCCTCCAACACACACAGACTCACCGTTTCTTTCTCTGCAAATTTCAAACACTTGCTCTGTCGTGGAGATGCACGGCTTAAAATAACTCTTCCTCACTTTCTGTCTCTCACACACAGACTCTCCTAGGACACACGCCTCAGTTGAATGGCTATGTGGGACAGCAGCTTGGGGATAGACAACTGATTCCCTTTGAGTGGCATGTTGATATTTATAGCGCCTGCGTGTGTGACAGTAGGTGATGAGTGCTGACTTCATAATAGCGGTAAAAATCGGAGTGTGCATGTCCGCCTGCCTCCATATTCCCCTGTGCGTGTGTTTTACTTGTGAGTTTGTGTCTCTGTGAATGAGGCGGTGACAGGCAGGTGATCAGCAGTGAGCATGCTCAGTCATCTGTTGGTACCTGTGACGTCCTAGTCTTGTGTAACCATGGCAGCAGTGTGCTGGAGAGGCTATATTAGACTGACTGCAGCAGCATCACTGACCTGCAAGATGCTTCACTAATAGCTGATTGTACGATTCATGAGCTTTTGGGTGGATGTCCTTTTAAAATATGTGTGATCATTATTGGCAGTGTTTATACACAAAGCACTATTATGACTACTGTCATAGTAATCCAGTTATGATGTTTATTGAATAACAGATTATTTCTGTGGTCCAGTTAAGGTGCTAGAGCCTCTGCAGTTTTATTGCCATTCCAAATCCTTCATCACAGAAAAATTCCTAAAAATACACCTTTCTTTCTTATTTCGTTGCAGTCCACGAAGTTGCTTTTTGCTGACGGGATATTTGTTACATTTGGGCTCTTTGAGTTCCAAGTTGGACACGGTGCTCCTCCTTTTAATATAAACCTACAAACTCTTTACGAGCATCTTTCATTGGCCAGTCTTGTTAGTAAACTCACCTGACCACCTGTAACAATGTAACTTCATTTAGTAATGAATCAGTCACTCTATCCTGAGTTAACGGGTCAGAATGGACTGAGGTAGGTGGTATATCTGAAATGAACCCTGGCTACTCTCCTGTCGTCCAAGCAGAATTTACAGCATCTCACAAACTGTACTTTATTTATGTAGTTCTTAGCTGTGTTATGTCTTCTCCAAGGAAACCATGTGTGTGAAACCATCCTTGACATTTGAAAGTAAACCTGATTTATCAGAGGGCGTCGCCACCTTGTACTGGACTCCAGTTCTGGTTCTAATCTTCTTATTTATTATTTAAAGGCAGAGACCAAGGCATAAACAATGAATGAACTCCAGCTATGCTGTATTACCTTAAGCAAGAAAATGATGTGCTCTCTGTTCTAATCTTAATTGAACACATATCATCTGTCATTCTTCTCAAGCTTGAGAAAACAGTATTTAACTTTGGTTCAGGTCTGGTTCATTGTAACAGATTTTATTCTTTTTTAGTTATGCTTTCTGTAGATTTGCTGCTGTGTTCGGGATCATTGCTCAGTTGATGGCCCAGTTTGGACTAATCTTCATTTATCAGACAGATGGTTTGAAAGGAGAACAATATAACCCAGACATCACCCCTCCACCACCGTGCTTGGTAGTAGTTCGTCGGAGGTATATGTGCTGACTTAAAGTGTTTGTCCTGTTCCAAATATGAGGCAGTGCATTATGACCAAACATCTCTACTTTGCATTCATATATCCAAAGGACATTGTTCCAGATGTTTTGTAGATCACATACAGTATATGCAGCTTCGCAAATTTAAGTTGTGCTTTCAAACAAGCCATATTTTTAATTGAGCTGGTATGAACATTTAATATGCCATCTAACAACCGTCGGAGATGTAGGTCTTGCCCATTTTTAGAATCTCTTTGAGCATTACAGGGTCTGAGCTTTGGATACATTTGGAGACATCTACCACTGGAAGGATTGGCAGCTGACTGAAATGTTTTCCATTTGTGAATACTTTTCAAATTGTTTGGAAAATTACCTCATAACCCTTACCCAATGGACGGACAGCAACACTTGCTTCTTGAAGGTCATTGCTGATATCTTTCTATCTTGGAATTGTGGTATTGCACACCTACCACACCAACTAACTGCTGAAACTCCTGCTTTTATAGAGGAGATCACGCTTATGATGATCAGCCAGTCAAGTGCATTTTATTAACGGCATGTTGGTGAACTTACTTTCTTAAATGCAATGGAAGCATCAGAGGTGCTCTGTAATCTGTCAAGTCTTTAAGCCTTGCGTATTAAACGTTGTAAAACACACTTGATACTTGAAGACTACATCATCCCTATCTTGAACAGTTGGTGGTTTGTTTTATCAAAAAAACAACAAAATTATAACATAAAAATGGAAACACCACAAGAACGCCGGGAAAAAGCAGCATAGCGAGCAGTACAAAATCAAGGCTCGGCAGAAAACAAACAAGGAGGAGGATTACGGCAGCAGTAATTCAGAATACCATCGAAATTAACCAGGGAGGGATGAAGAGAATGTTAATGCATTTGTCAGGACACATTAGGGGCTGCAGCAGTAGATATATGAGCCACAACAACGTCTGGGTGACCCAGATAGGTATGATCCAAGTCATTTTTTGTAAAATGACTTGTGTAAGGTGAAATGAGATGATTGTTTGGGGTAGAGCAGAGAATTTCAATTTCTGTGATGACTTTAAATTTTATGGACTTCCTTTTCATTTTAAATGATGACTTAATTTTAAATGATTTTTTCTGATGCGTTTTAATTTGTGTAAAGTGATTATAAATTGTTTTACTGGATAACATAGCCATCAGCCAGAGAAACTAGAACATGGCTTACTCCTGCTAATGTGGCTGAGCATAAATTCACCCCTTCATTCCTTCCCACAAACAGGACAGACATTTTACATCTGCAAGTGTGCGTACAGTTTGCATATCTATGACACGTTTCTGGAGAGGGGAATCGTCCGAGCTTCTGCTGGCAACAACTTAATGCTCAGCCTCTACCGATGATCCACATGGCCCTGTCTTTTAGTGTTTAACCCTTTCTCTCTCCTAGACATGGAAATTGACTGAGCTATTACTGCAACTAATTATATGTGCTCTCTTTCAGACTCTAACCTTGAAAACTGGCTCACAGTTTATCTGTTCTTTCTTTCTAGGTGAAACGACTAAAGGAGCTACATCCATTAACATTTACTTTTCCTTCCCATAGAAAGTACTCCTGGATCAGTGCTTCTTTGTTCTCTTTGTGTCTCTGCTCTGTTCTCTCAAACCCCCAGTCGGTCGTGGCAAATGGCCGCTCACACTGAGCCTGGTTCTGCTGGAGGTTTCTTCCTGTTAAAAAGGAGTTTTTCCTCTCCACTGTCGCTACATGCATGCTCAGTATGAGGGATTGCTGCAAAGTCAACGCCAGTGACTGTCCACTGTCTCTACATGCTCATCCAGGAGGAGTGAATGCTGCAAGTCACTGACTGGAAGCAATCTGCTGGGTTTCTTTAGATAGAAAAACTTTTTATCCAATTTGAATAAAAAGCTAACTCCGACTGCACTGTTCAATTGTTAGGATTAATTGGAATGTATGAACCTGACTGTTGTGAAGAGCCTTGAGACAACATGTGTTGTGAATTGGCGCTATATAAATAAAACTGAATTGAATTAAAATTAACATGGATTTGTTGCACATTTCTAAACTAAAGCTGGAATCAACCCTGAAAGTGGAGGGATGCAGCCTTGGCATCAGTAGATGTGACAGATACTCCTTGGTTCTTGTATACAGACACGACCCTTTAGTGTTTGTGGAAATCCCAGCAGCACACTGTTTTAGCATATTCCTAAAAAATGAGAAAGCATGCAAATGGAAAAAACATTTTTGGGGGTTGCTATTGAAAACAATCACAACCCCTCCGCATATCACCCTGCACTAGCAATCTTTGTCAAAATTTTATAGTTTTATTTGTTCTTGGTCATTTATATTTGTGCTGTGGTGAAAACAATAGGTGACCAAATACCTTAAATGGCTCAAGTTGTCTGCCTCTAGAAACCCTAGACTGAACATTTTGGCAGTTCGGCCTCTCCCTATCTGAACCAATGAACCTGTGTACTCTCTCACATGTCAGCTTCAAAAGAAGGTGACATGAAAACAGAGACAACTGTGGTGTAAATATTATAGCACATCATTTCTAACTGTTCATCCCTATCCGTGACATGAGTTAGTGACATGGAATTCCAATTAGCACAAAGTAAAATTGGTTAAAAACATGAGCTGAGAATAAATCGACAAGAAGAGGGATCAAAAATAAATGAAGAGAAATAAGAATCTGAGTTCAGCATCCGTCTCTTCTTCCCATTCCTATTATCGCTCTGTCTAGATAATAAATATTTTTCCCTCTTCATCCAGCCATCCGTCCCCCTCTGTGCTTCTCCCTTTCATTCTGATTGGTCCATAAACAGTGATTGATCAGCAGCAGCAGGAGCTCACTGATCATCACCTCCTTCGTCCCTTTTTCTCTTTCCCTTCATTACCTTCTCTTCTCTCCTCCATTACATTTTCTCCTCACCATCAATCTTCTCACTGCTCCTCTGCTCCCTGTCCCTCCTGCTCCTCTTCACCTCATCTCACGTTGCTTTATTACCTTTTTGTTGGGAATGATGTTTTTTTTTCTTGCCATACCTTGAAATTACCTCTTTTCCCTTTTGTGTTCCAGGTTTCTGCTTTTTTCTTATTGCTTTTGTTTCTTTTTTTCCAGCAAACTCACCTTTAAATTTCATTTTCATTTGCTTTTCTTCATGTCACTCTTTGTTATATTACCCAGCTTTGCAAAAGTATTTATAACCCTGTCCCCATTTTGTCATGTAACACCGACAAACTTCAGTGTCCTTTATTTATATATTTTTGTGGTGTGCATTTGTATTGAATATGAGTCAATACTTTATAGATCCACGTTTCACTGCATTTACAGCTGCAGACATGTTTCCATCAGCTTTGCACATCTGCAGCCTGAACAGCAGCCCAAGTATTCTTTGCAAAACAGCTCAAGCTCACTCAGATTGGATGGAGAGCATCTGAGAACATCAATTTTCAAGGTAAGGTAAGGTAAGTTTATTTATATAGCGCTTTTCAGCAACGAGACTCTCAAAGCGCTGTACATACAATTATAATACAATCACAAAGCAAATAAACACAGATACAGACACAGAAAACAAATCAAATGATAAAATCAAACAACAGAGGTAATTTAAAAAATAAAATAAAATAAAGAGAATAGAATGATGGATAAGAAAATGAAAGGAAAATTGGACTGAAAACGCAACTAATCATGCCTAAATGACCCAGTCAAAGGCCACTCTAAACAAATATGTTTTTAATCTTGATTTAAAGCAACTTAGGGTTTCGGTGCTTTTACAGTTTTCCAGATTAGTGGAGCATAAGAACTAAAAGCTGCTTCTCCATGTTTGGTTCTGGTTCTGGTTCTGCAGAGTAGATTTGAGCCAGAAGACCTGAGAGGTCTGGGTGGTTGATACACTGACAACAAGTCTGTAATGTATTTTGGTGCTAAGCCATTCAGTGATTTATAGACTACCAGAAGTATTTTAAAGTCTATTCTCTGAGCTACAGGGAGCCAGTGTAGGGACTTTAGAACCGGGCCGATGTGCTCCACTTTCTTAGTTCTAGTGAGGACGCAGGCAGCAGCGTTCTGGATCAACTGCAGCTGTCTGATCCACTTTTTAGGCAGACCTGTGAAGACACCGTTGCAGTAATCAATTCTACTAAAGATGAACGCATGAATTAGTTTTTCAAGGTCCTGCTGAGACATTAGTCCTTTAATCCTGGAGATGTTCTTTAGGTGATAGAAGACTGACCTTGTTACTAGGTCAGGTTTGGTCTCATCTGACTCAAGCACCTTCTTTCACATGTTTGCTGTCTACCATCCGTGGTTTGTTGTTCTTCTTATGGCTTTCTTCCAACAATGGCTTTCTTCCAGCCAATCCTCCACAAAGATCAAATGTGTAGCATTTACAACTGATAACTCCCTCTACCTGAG
Organism: Girardinichthys multiradiatus; assembly: GCF_021462225.1. Lineage (NCBI taxonomy): Eukaryota > Metazoa > Chordata > Actinopteri > Cyprinodontiformes > Goodeidae > Girardinichthys > Girardinichthys multiradiatus. Next base: position 44,437,644 of record NC_061794.1, on the reverse strand, counting down.
CCGGACGATTTCTGCAGTTCATCCAGTGTCACCATGAGGCTCTTAGATTCTTACACTGTGCCCTCCTTGCTCGGCCTTTCAGTTAAGGTGCATGGTCCATGGTCAATTTGCAGTTGTCCCATTCCCTTTCCACGTTCTGATGATGGATTGACCAAAGCTCTGTCAGATGTTCAAAGCTTGAGATGTGGTTTATAACCTAAGCCTTCTTTAAACCTTTTTACAATTTTATCCCTGACATGTCTGCTGGGCTCCTTGGTTTTCAAGATGACGTTTGTTCACTGACGTTCTCCGGCAAACCTCTGAGGACTTCACAGAACAGCTGCATTTACACTTAGGCTCAAAATAATTCATTCCTCCAGCAGATTTAGGCTTATAGTCAAACCTTTTGTTTGACCAACATGTTTCTTCTGAATAGAAGTAATATCAGCATTTTGGTAGAGGCCCAGTCAGAGAAAAGCTGGTCAGCATTTATAAGAAGCCTTTTATTGCTGTCAAGCCAAACCTGTCAAGTTTTCCACTGATTATTGAGACAGGTAAAAAAAGAAAATTGTGTTTAAATGTGGAAAAATACAGAATATATTATTTTATGAAACAGTCTTTTCTGAAATAGTTTTTACCTTTTAGGAGATGTCTTTCTGATTTCCAGCAAGAAACACACTTGTTTGTTGAATGAAAATAATTTTAAATAAAAATCTGCCAGGGGCGCGAATAGCTTTGAGCCTAACTATATACTGACATTAAATTACACACCATTTGACGCTTTTAACTAAATAGGTGACTTATAGTGGCAAATGGTTAGAGAAGCATTTCATTTGAGGAGATGAGGGGATGGAATATAAATGAAACCCATACTTTTCACAGTTATGGTTACTGGTTGTAACCTGGCCCCTTTTTGAAATTTTTGTTTTCTTTCAGTTCATTCTTTTGTCCAGTCTTCTTTTTCTTTCCACTTTTGCGATTAATAATCTAATCACTGCATTTCACTCACTTTTCCTGTTTCCCACATTCCTCTTTTTTAATCCTCTATATCTCATCTCTTTTCCTCCTCTTCTGCCTGGTTTTCTCCTTGAGGTTGTCACACAGCAGATATTTTGCAGTTCCTGAGTGATGGATGCAGGAGCGAGAGGAGGGAGGCGGAGCAGCGCTGAGATAAAAGATTTAGTCTGGGCCCTTGAGTGAATTGATAAAAATCACCTGTTTCACACATGCACACAAACATGCCCACACTTCCCAATTAAACACTTCAGTGCTTAGAGTGATCGTATCTGATCTGCAGCTTGGACGCAATCAGCACTTCTCCTATACACACACACATACACACACACACACTCACGCATGCATGTTAACGCACACTTACACACATTCAACTAAACTTAAACGTTTTGTCATTTCTTTTCATCTTCCTTTGTTTGCACCACTTTTCCCATTTCCCTTCTTTCTCCTGTTCTTTGTCTCCTTTTTCTTTGCTCATTTTTTAGCTTCTCCTATTTTGGTCTTCATCTTATCCCAAGGCATAATAAATGCATTTTTTCTTTTTTTTTCCATTCCTTTTCAGCACTTTTCTCCTCCTTCCCGTCCTTTCAGTTTTTACCCCTGTTCTGCATCTCTTCCACTCCTCTCCGCGCCCTCTCCTCACATAAGCTCACATCCTCCTCTCTGCTTGCTTCGTTTTTCAGTGTGACAGTCTAAGTAGGTCGGCAGTGACAGCTGAGCTTCTTGCAGACTGAGAGAAGACGTTATTTCTGCTCTGTGTGGGTTTTTCCAAACATTCGCTGAATGGTTTGCGGCTCAATCTTGTTGCAGGTTTGGGAAGGCGCTGTGCGGATAACATGATCCCGCTGAACCCACCATCAGATCTATCTCTAGGTTGTGGTCTCTGGCTCCAAGTCATTAAGAATCATATCTCTACATCCATGTAAAATTTCCCTTTGAGCAACCAGTGTTTTCAAAGGCTCTTCTTCTGAAGAGTCTGTCTGATGTTATGTTGTGGTCACTTCAACTCATACAGAACCAGGATATGATTCTGATGTTCAAGCAAGAACAGGAAAGAGACTTTGTGACGGATGCCGCTGTTGTTGCATGATCATCTTATTATAACTAAATTTGAGGTGGAATTTGTTGCCTCTGATTTGCGCCATTTGGGTTTTAATGCAGTTAAGGAATCTGGATCAATGTTGATCTTTCATGAGAGTAATGGGAAGAGAACCCAAATGAAGAAATGCAATAGACAATAGCCAAAGTAAAGTCCAGTGAGGAGTTTAATGAAACAGGATCAGAAATTCAAAAATACAAGAAAGGGAGGGATCCAAACAGGCAACAAAAAAGGAGCAGGGCTAGCAAACTTCTATGTCCAGAAACTAATAAGAGAATCTGACAAAGAGTGGGTGAAAAGCCGATACACAGTTAAAATTAGATATTTACATGCACTTTTTAAAACGCCATATTACCTTTTTTTCCTCTTTGTGGCACATTAAGACTACATGTTTCCTGTTTGCAACTGTGCTCATGTTACTAGGGACATTTTAATTATTTGTATTAATAAATAACTATTTTTTTCCAAAGAAAATAGCAAGTTTATACAAGTTCATTCAGGTTCGTTTGGACCTCCCCTGTTCTCAGTGTTCTCAGTGACATTTTGGGTCCTTGTCTGCAGGACTGTGGTGTCCAAGCCATGCCACGGTTTGCCAGCTAAGACAACCTTAAGTCACAGGCTGAGAAGCTTCTGATAATGAAGCTGAAGAGGATGATGAGTTTCCTAAAACAGCAGCACATTCAAGTTAGTCTCTTTTTATCATCTGCTGCTTTTTTACTACTAAACATTTTAAACCTAGGATTGATCTGTGTCGCCAGAGACATTTTGCCCAAAGTATATAGCTTCTCTGTTAACTGTCTCCACTGACTCTCATCCATTGCTTTGCTCTCTGGAGTTAGGATACTTCCCATTTCCTGGTCCTCCAGTGCCTGGTTTAGCATTGATAAAAGAAGAATGACTGTTGATCCTGACAGATATATTGTGGCATCATTGAATTGGGAAAGCACTTTCAGACATTGTGCAATAATTTCATACTGTTCTGATGAGAGGGGGCTAATTTCAGTGCATATGCCTGCCAAAGCTGCTCCTACAGGTTCCCTGAGGTCATAAACATGTTGGATCATTAGGTAGTTTATGTTCTGTTCCAACATTTATGCACCTCTTGAATTCATTTCAGTGCAGGCCTGGCCCATTTGATACTGCATCTCCATCAGCCTCTCCTACAAAATTAGCCAAAAAATGTATTAATTCACTGCAGCAGCAACCTAAACAAAACACAGTCCTTTAGAGTATTGTAATAAAATAAAGGAACAAATCTCTGCTCCTGAAACAGTTAACTATCTTCCTACAGTTTGTCTAGATGTCAGATAGCACAGGGTTTTTATCAAGAGCCTTTTCATGAGTAAATTTAAAGTACGCATCACACAGTTTGTACGACACAAACGAAGCTCCTTGGCAGAGGCACACATATTTGCTGCATCATCAGACACAAGGCAAGCAACTTTCTTCGTAACTCCCCAGTTTGACATAATGCTGCCATTATTTGGGCCATATTTTCAGCAGTATTTGCATCAGAACAGAATGCAAAGAAGTGCCTGCATCTATAAACCGACATATCACAGATAGATATGCATCAGTGTTAATGGAGGTCCACATTTCAGACGTCAAACTAACTGCAGATGCCTTTGTCACTATGGCTTTGGTCTTCTCCTTGGATTCCTTATATCTTTGCTCAACCATAGCTTTCAAAGCCTAAAGGAAAGAAGAGAGGACTGTTGGAATGGCAACTATGGGAAAATGGGGAAAAATACTTCATGTGCTCAGATACATGCCTGCTTTGTGGGAAGAGCATTGTTAAGGTTCAAAGCTTTAACAAGCTTTCTAAGCCTGTTATCCTCCACAAAATAAAGGGATGGGAATCACTCGACACACGCTTCAAAGCCTTGACACAGAAGGACACATAACTACTTTGTGTCTTGGTGATTTTTAAATTAATTCAGTTTGATTTATTTGAAGATGTTGGGGTTTCTTTTCCATCTGATTTTTATTTTTGTAAATATTCTTTCTGTACAATCCATTCATGTGCTGCACAATGTAATGCACTTTTACCTACTGGACAAATAAATTAAGCACCAGCAAGAATCATGAGAGTCTTTTTTTCCAACGTTTGGCCATATTCTGCAATTCCTATCTGCTTAATGGCAGAATAAGGAGAGTAAGGCTTTCCCTCAAATTCAAAGGTTTACATACATTTTCTCAGCATTTCTTTAACTTGCTTTTTAATCGTGTGCAAACCTTTTCAGCTCTGGCACAAATATTCCATGGGACTGAGATCATGACTCTGTGATGGCACCTCCAAATCATTCAGATGGCGGTCCTTAAACCACTTTGTTACTAATATGGCTAATATGCTTAGGTCCATTGTCCATTTGGAAGAAACCTTGGGCCCAAGCTTTAACTTTTGGTTGTTTCCATTCAGTTTGCCAAAAAGGTCTTGTTCCCAAAGAGAAATTACATGTTAAAGTAACTTAAACTGTTCCTTCAATGAGTCATTATAGTGATCTGTGGGCAAGAAAGATCTCCTGTATTGTTCTGTAATAGAGTGAATCTCAAGGAGCTTGTGAAGTGGAAACCCAAGGTTATTAATTACTGTATGATGCCTTCAGATGTTCCTTTAACATTTTCACATGTCCCTCCAGCAACAAAACACCCACACAACATGATCCTGCCATCCCTGTACTTCACGGTTGGGATGGTGTTCTCAGTCTTTCCCCCTCTATCCTCCAAATGTAACAATGATCATTATGGCTTAAATTTTTATCTCATTATAACAGACATGTCTCCAAAATGTGAAGTCTTTATCCCTGAGTGCATTTGCAAACTGCATTGTGTTTTTTTCATGTTTCTTGTGGAATAATGGTAAAATCTGTGTTTCTCAGTCTTCTTTTGTCTTCTTTACAACCCACTTCCCTGACTTTAAATGTGGCCAGATTATTATGAAGTCCATGCAGCACTGACACATACAGCTTAGATGTTTTACTGCAGCCATGCACAATACATATAAACTCCACTGATGTAGGAGTTTGATTTAAAAACACAGAGGAAAAACACGGATGGACGTACTCTGCAGGGCTGTGATTTGTTGACTCCACCTGTGACATCTATCTCCATGTCACCATCTACACAGAATGTTGAAGTTTACAATGAAATGACAACGCAAACAGAAAAACTTACTGACATGTTGTTTTATGGTGACTGTTTAGCGTCAGATGAGAAATTATTCATTTTAAACAATAGAAAGGCAGATGATGTAACTGATGTAATGTAAGATTTTTAGGTTTTTCTGGATCTAAACTATTAGGATATGTGTGCTTTGTTTTCAGTCTGGGAAATTGTAAAACAAAACAGAAGTACCTTACTCTAGTAGTTTTGTGCTGCTCTTCATTGACAGTAACTCATCGTAATTCTTCGTTTATTTGAAATTTACCAGAGTTCTCTACTTAAGAGTTTAACTGAAAGAATTGATCTGATTATTTAGTGGATGCTTCACGTGTTTTCTGCTCTCCTGCAGCCACTCGTCACTGCAACTGTGTGCTGTTTGTTTCGTTTTTTTTAACTGCTGCCAAAATCCTGCCACAATGAGAGCAGCGTAAATGAACCAAAATGGGAACAGAGCCGACAGCTGAGCAAAAAGGTGGAACTCCTGACCGTCTGACGCTGAGCAGAGCTGCTGCTTCATGTCTTTAGTCTTCACAGGTTTCCTGCCCTCACTGACCTGTTTCACACTATCCTTCAAAAACATAATGCTCGCTCTCGCTATAAAGCTGCTGTAGGGTTTAATAGACTGTAGCCCACTAGATGCTCCATGTGTGCATGTTCTCATAAGTTTAACCTCTGCTCTGCTGCTTGAGTAAAACACCATTAAACATGTTCTACGTAGATTTATATATGCAACTGTTTCAAATACTGCTGGTACTGTCGATTTGCAATGTGGATAAGCCAATCAAAAGTGGAAACCAGCATGTTCTATGAGATCCATCTAAAGCAGGCTAGTGCATGACCACACACGCACAAACAGAGGCAGTAAATGTCACTGATTGCTGGTGTGGTAATGGGCAGGTTGAGAGTCTCTTCAATCAAGTGATGACAGCAGACTGATCTGCGGTTTTATGGAAATCTGCTGGTAGTTACTGAATCAAGATAATGGATCTTGGAGCCAGTGCCATTTTATGGTCCTGAAAACAGACGAGGAGGGCAGGTCAGAGGTCCAGTCAGATTTCTGATCAACTCCACAGTAGAGTTCATGTTTCATTATCGGTAGATTGATAGTATTAGCCAGGAAGAGTTAAGGGATAAAGGAGTTTGATTTAAAAACACAGAGAAAAACACAGAAAAACACAGATGGACGTATACTGCAGTGCTGTGATCTGTTGACTCCACCTGTGACATCTCCTTGTCACCATCTACACAGAATGTCGAAGTTTACAATGAAATGACAACGCAAACAGAAAAACTTACTGACATGTTGTTTTATGGTGACTGTGAGTCCTGTTTAGCGTTAGATGAGAAATTATTCATTTTAAACAATAGAAAGGCAGATGATGTAACTGATGTAATGTAACATTTTTAGGTTTTTGATGATAAACACTCATTCATGTTTCATTATTGGCAGATTGAGAGTATCAGCACTTCATTTCAATTAACCATAAGAACTTATTCTATTAGTCAAAGTTATCACTGGTTTTTGTTTAATGTCTCCGATTTTGTCCAGTCTTCTGGACTGTTTATGAGCTCTAGGTAAAAAATACAACAAAGTAAAGCTGCAACACATAATGATTACATTTTGACAATAGTAACTTTTAAAGGTGAGTTTCCAATGTAAGAACCTTTCACAGGAATCAGTATAGCTTTCTGGGGCTTTTTTGTTGTCCCCATATTTTTCACTGCAGGGGCTTGGGAAATTAGACAAAGCAGCTACAATGTACCCCAGAAAGCATCCGTGGTAGGTAGGCAGGATGATTTAGAGGTCCTTCTCAAAATATTAGCATATTGTGATAAAGTTAATTATTTTCCATAATGTCATGATGAAAATTTAACATTCATATATTTTAGATTCATTGCACACTAACTGAAATATTTCAGGTCTTTTATTGTCTTAATACGGATGATTTTGGCATACAGCTCATGAAAACCCAAAATTCCTATCTCACAAAATTAGCATATCATTAAAAGGGTCTCTAAACGAGCTATGAACCTAATCATCTGAATCAACGAGTTAACTCTAAACACCTGCAAAAGATTCCTGAGGCCTTTAAAACTCCCAGCCTGGTTCATCACTCAAAACCCCAATCATGGGTAAGACTGCCGACCTGACTGCTGTCCAGAAGGCCACTATTGACACCCTCAAGCAAGAGGGTAAGACACAGAAAGAAATTTCTGAACGAATAGGCTGTTCCCAGAGTGCTGTATCAAGGCACCTCAGTGGGAAGTCTGTGGGAAGGAAAAAGTGTGGCAGAAAACGCTGCACAATGAGAAGAGGTGACCGGACCCTGAGGAAGATTGTGGAGAAGGGCCGATTCCAGACCTTGGGGGACCTGCGGAAGCAGTGGACTGAGTCTGGAGTAGAAACATCCAGAGCCACCGTGCACAGGCGTGTGCAGGAAATGGGCTACAGGTGCCGCATTCCCCAGGTCAAGCCACTTTTGAACCAGAAACAGCGGCAGAAGCGCCTGACCTGGGCTACAGAGAAGCAGCACTGGACTGTTGCTCAGTGGTCCAAAATACGTTTTTCGGATGAAAGCAAATTCTGCATGTCATTCGGAAATCAAGGTGCCAGAGTCTGGAGGAAGACTGGGGAGAAGGAAATGCCAAAATGCCAGAAGTCCAGTGTCAAGTACCCACAGTCAGTGATGGTCTGGGGTGCTATGTCAGCTGCTGATGTTGGTCCACTGTGTTTTATCAAGGGCAGGGTCAATGCAGCTAGCTATCAGGAGATTTTGGAGCACTTCATGCTTCCATCTGCTGAAAAGCTTTATGGAGATGAAGATTTCATTTTTCAGCACGACCTGGCACCTGCTCACAGTGCCAAAACCACTGGTAAATGGTTTATTGACCATGGTATCACTGTGCTCAATTGGCCTGCCAACTCTCCTGACCTGAACCCCATAGAGAATCTGTGGGATATTGTGAAGAGAACGTTGAGAGACTCAAGACCCAACACTCTGGATGAGCTAAAGGCCGCTATCGAAGCATCCTGGGCCTCCATAAGACCTCAGCAGTGCCACAGATTGCCTCCATGCCACGCCGCATTGAAGCAGTCATTTCTGCCAAAGGATTCCCGACCAAGTATTGAGTGCATAACTGTACATGATTATTTGAAGGTTGACGTTTTTTGTATTAAAAACACTTTTCTTTTATTGGTCGGATGAAATATGCTAATTTTGTGAGATAGGAATTTTGGGTTTTCATGAGCTGTATGCCAAAATCATCCGTATTAAGACAATAAAAGACCTGAAATATTTCAGTTAGTGTGCAATGAATCTAAAATATATGAATGTTAAATTTTAATCATTACATTATGGAAAATAATTAACTTTATCACAATATGCTAATATTTTGAGAAGGACCTGTAGATGGACCCTGGTGGAGCTTTGGGGTTGGAGAATACTAAGCATTTCTCACTGGTTGAATATTTAGAATATTTTGTTTCAGTCATTTTCCACTTTAAATGTTGTACACTTTATATGTTCTTTTAAATTCAGATTTTACAATAGGTGTAATCAGTATTTTCCTTCATAAACATGTTTATGGTTGAATTTCAAGGTGTTCAATGGTGCTTATTAAAATCAACTAACCTTAGTGGAAATATTTATTTAATCAATTTATCGATAAGTAAAGTTCCACATTTAGCGTAGGTGAATGGTTTAACAGTTGATGAAAGCCTTTTTTAGGGATTTAAGCCGGTAGTGATTTTTTTTAACTGTTTATTTTCAGAGCTGCAAATTAAAGCAATCACGCCCCCAACCCACCACAGGTTTGGGAATCCCTTTAAGTTGAATTGTAGCAGCTGCTGCATGTGTCTTCTTGTTTTACTATTCTTTGTAGGCACATCTCGCAGGCTTTGAGTAAAAAAGGGCCTGTTTATTACAATCTTCCTCTTAGTTAGAAGTAATTAAGTAGTTTTAGAGTTTTACTGTAGTGAAATATTCATAAAATATATAACCAGATCCTCATACAAATTTTAATGTCAGACAAAGATGACCTGAGTTCAAAATAAAGTATTTTGAAGATTTTATTTAATAAGTGAACAAGCTGTGGAGAAACTCAGGCCCACTCTCTGCAGAACTGTTTTAAAATTCAATCAAACTTGGAGCTTTAGAACATGAAAATCCAGACTCTGACGAGGCCACGTTGGGGGAGTTGGGCTTTTTAGAGGTGGAGTTGTTGATGTGTTTCAGATCATTGGTGGTGAATTGGCTGGACTTTCTTACAGAGATAACATTTAACCAACTGTGATTATAAACTGAATAAGACCGTTTAGTACTACGTTCAAGATCAGGCTGGACTGTGTGCCATTGAATCTAACGTATCTCTATGATTGTATTGTGTTTGAATGAATTTGATATATAGTGCATTTTTGTATAATTGGAAATGAATTGGATCAGTTTGTCTTGTAAAGTGCCTTAAATTTAAATTTTTTGTGAATCGGCTGTATAAAGAAAACTGAATGAATTAGAAAAATCTTAAGGCAGGATAAATTAAAGTTCTGAGTAGACGGAAGAGCAGGGCGACTGAATAGAGGAGTGTTATCAGTGCTTGGGCAGCAGATTATTTGCAGAGCTCCAGATTTCCCGGCTGCCTTGTTGGCCCTCCTGTCTGTCTGTCATTCCGTGTGTCTCTGAGTGTTTCTATGTGTGTACACATATGAACATGAGAAGCAGTAAGTTTCACTGAGCTGACCAAGTATAAATGCGCCCCTGGGCATATCAGCATGCTTCAAGATGAAACTTTGTCACATTTACAGCTGGTGACAGTATCTGTGTTAGCGCACAAACTACCTGGTTATTTTTATTCCATTTAAAATCTGCTTGCAGATGCAAAAGTGCAGTATTTCGTGTCATCTCACTTCTACTGCTCCTCACTACTTCCACATGATGCCTAGGTCTTGTTGTCATACAAAAATGTCCTCTTTATTACTTATCTTGGTCTAACGTTTGACATTATAAAACGTGGTATTTCAACAGAGGTGCAAAGACTTTTGAGCTACTTTACCCCTTTAAATAAACTTTAGAGATGTTGTTCTGAAAATAAATAAAGATTTGTGCTTCAATTTCCAAAGAAATATGGAGAAAATGTGAAACCACATTATAAATGAAAGATTTTTTTAAATATGCTTGAAAAAAGGTTGGAAGGGGATGAATAATTTTCTATAGTGCACAATATTATAAACAATTGAGGAAATCTGAATGGAATTTCAGTTATGTCTTAATATAAGAAATATCCAGTGAATCATGATTGGGCAATAGCTCATAAAGTAGAACTACACAGATAAGATGATTACATGGGGAAATCTTTGTTAGGTACAAAAGAGCGCTGAATACCTCCATGTAATGTCACCTTTTACTGTGCAAAAACATAGCCCTTCTCCAGAGACACTGGAAACTTCTGGTGTCTCAGAGACATCTTGGATGGGCCATAATTTAGCGGAAGCATGGCTTGGAGTTAGAATAATATCAGCATTCGGGATATTTCTTGGAATCACAGGAAAACCTTGTGTGCTTGAGCAAAGACTCCATGGACCGTCCTGATTGTTCTCAGCAAGCTCTGCAATGGGTTGTGGCTATGGCTTTGGCAAAGCTAATTTTATTTACCTGATGACAGCTTTGATGTGAAAGAGCACAAGAATACATGGCAGAGGCATGGAAGAGGAGGAGGAGGGTATTGCTAGAAAGGGTCTGCAACCAGTCCTAACCTGACCCCAACAGGGAGTTTGTCAACAAATGGGGACAGTATGAAGCTGTTGCACACCTTAAGCCGTTTTTCCGATACAAATGAATGACCTGAAACATTTAAAATCTTTTTCATCAATGCCAGAAAATATCTGAAGTGTTGTAAGTAGCAACAGATGTAGTGCAAAGGGACATCAGTTTTACTATTGTATTGAAGGGTTAACCAACATTTGTTTCACCATTCTGAACCCCTGTCTCTCATCTTCAGATATATCCACACCCTCTACCTGGGTGCCCAGAGCCAATGGCACAGCAACGGACCCCGTCGTCACTTCCACTGGAGGCTGATGTTCGAGAGTGCCGACATTACCATGCTTCGCCTGCTGGAGGTCTTCCTGAAGTCTGCGCCGCAGCTTGTCCTGCAGCTAAGCATCATGATTCACGAGAACGACGTCATGCCGCTGCAAGGTCAGAGAGACGCTGAGACACTTTGTGAATGTTTCATGGAGGGGTTTTTCATTTAGGGGAAAGATGAGCAGAAACAGAAACAGTTTAAAAATCTTGTTTAGTGAATTCTAGTTCTTTTAACTTGTCGCAGTGTTGCATTGTAGTTAAAAGTAATCATTTTTCAGTTCTGTATCTTTGTTAACACAATTTTATTCTCCATGCATCCCATTTTGCTGATTTGCATACCTGATTCCAGAATGCAGTGAAATGTTTACATGTACCCTGCTCCATATTTGACTCCGTCCACAACCAACAATTCATTTGTCCCACCTGTGGCTTTACATCCATCATAAAGCTTTTTAATTTGACTGAGTAATTATTTAACTATGGTAAAACAACAACAGAATGGTTTTAAATGGTAGATGATATGTAAATGCTTTTGTTGGGGACCTAAACTAAACAGAATAGAATAGAATAGAATAGAATAGAATAGAATAGAATAGAATAGAATAGAATAGAATAGAATAGAATAGAATAGAATAGAATAGAATAGAATAGGTGAATGCAACACCGGACCAATCAAGTGTGTCACATTTAGTTAATTATATCATCATTATAATGTTAACTATTGCTATGTACAAATATAGAGACAGGTAAAATGATTTATTCTTTTGCATCTAGTGATGTATTAGTTCATGTTTGTGAGAATAGTTATTTGCTTGGTGTAAACAGACATTTAGCCAATCTAATAATATCTCTGTATTATTAATATGCATTGACCAACAGATAGAAATGAAAGTTAACTAATACACGAGGCAACTGGAAGGAATGGAAGAAGGTTCTTGATTTGAACATAATTTGGTACACATGTACATTTTATTTAAATTCCCTTTGGGATTAATAAAACAGTTTTGAATTTGAATGGAGCTGAATGCCTGTATGTCGTATGGGATGTAGCGATGCATGCAAGCCATCACATGAAACAGATTGAAGTTTTTAATAAAACGTTTTGTACGTTATTATTTATGTTGACCAGTGCTTTGTTTTGTTTTGTGATTTTATATACTAAGCAAATAATTGCCAATTTTGACTCATTTCTGTGCAGGTTTGTGTCCTCCTTAAAAGGAGTGATTTTCTCACCTTACACTATGAGGAGACACACAACTAAAAGGGGAAAAGATCTTCTCTGAACATTGTAATATTACATAAGTACAATAAAAAGGGACTTTTTATACTGAAATGGTGGCCTACTGAAAAGTCTGCCCATGTACTGTACAGCACATGCACTCAATACTTAATTCTGACTCCTTTTGCATGAATTACTGCATCAGTGCCATGTGGCATGGAGAAGATCACCCTGTGGCTCTTCTGAGGTGTTAAGGAAGCCCAGGTTGCTTTGATGGTGGCCTGCAGCTCATCTGCATTGTTGGCTATGGTGTCTTTCAACCTCCTGTAGGCAACAGCTGTAGCTTCTCAGTGGTGTTTAGTTCATGCAAGTCTGCTGACTTTGGACTTGATAAAACACAGTTGACCAACACCAGAAGATGACATGGAAACTTAACACTGAAACTAGAGCAGCATGGATTCTGTTGCTCTCATCTCATACTCCAGACTCTGGGACATTTCCAGATGAAAACACTTCAGATGAAAACACTTCTGACGTTGTCTTTGGCTAACACACTGAATGCAATAGTTTTAGCCCAGGTCCTAAAGACATCTGTGTGTGATGGCTTTGGAAGTTCTAAATTCAGCTGCAGTCCACACCTCCCCCAAACTCTTGAATGGGCTTTACTTTGCAATCTTCTCAAGGGTGCAGTTATCCCTAATGTTTGCCTTATTCGACCACATTTTTTCCTTCCACTCAGTTTTTTGTCAATATGCCAGCTTCTTTATTAATTGTCTTTTGTGGTTTACCCTCCTTGTTGAGGTGGTCAGTGACTGTCTTCTAGAGTTCTGTCAAGTCAGCAGTCTTCCCCACGATGTGCAGTCCATAAAATGAACATACCATTTTTATTGTTTTTATGTAATATCTACATTTTTTGATGAACAGTTACTGGTGCTTTGATTAGCTAAAAGCAATAATAACGAAATTTAAAACTTGAAATATATGTCAATCTGTGTGTAATGACTGATATCAGTTTCACATCTTGAATTGACAAATTTAGTTTTCAATGATATTCGAATTTGCTGGTATGCACTCGTAATGCTAGAGGGTGAGAATTGGCTATTGCCAACATTAGCAGGGTTAAAAGAAAAAAAAAAGAAAAATTAATTCTGGGATCTTTGTTGCAATGGCTTTCACAGGATAAACTGTGATTAAAAGTGTGTGTGCGTGTTCGTGTGTGTGGGTGTGTGTGTGTGTGTGTGTGCTGAAGGCACATATCAGTAGGAGAGGCTATGCTTTATTCATGCCACTCTTACAAGAAGCAGATTGGTCTTTGATGAATAAAACAAAACAACGCTCCTTTCTCCGACTTCACACTCACACACCTGGCGGCAGCAGCAGAAAACAAGCATGGAAACATGGGGGTGACTAATAAAACCTACAGAGATACACAGATCTGCACATGCACATCCACGTGCACATAGAAACGTTAAAGATTTATTCTTGGAAGCAGGGTAGTCCACCTTAAACTTTATGTTTCCGTAACACAGCAGAGTGGGGCTAACCCGAAAACAAGCATAATAATTAACTGGCAAAAACAGCAGCCCACATATGTATCAATAAAGACATGATTCTATCTACACTAGGCTAGGGTTGGCATGATACAAAAATTTTAAACTCAACACTGACACTAAGAAAAATACTTGATGCTTGAAACCATTTTCAGTGATGGTTAGGATTAATAGGAATGTATGTACCTGACTTTGTGAAGTGCCTTGAGACGACATGTGTTGTGAATTGGTGCTATATAAATTTACTGAATAAAGCTGAATAAACTAAACTGATGTAGAAAACTTGTTTAAAAGCACAAGGTTCTTTTCTAATAGAGATGAGAAAAATCTAAATAATTACAGTATGATATTTTCATTGTCTTAATTAGGCCAAAACCAATAAGTAGTAGCGAAATATTTATAAATCATTGCTTTCCTGTATATAAAAAAAACAGTAAACAAGATAACAGCGTTATTATCCTTTATGTAAGCATGCAGCTTGGATTCACTTGTGCATTTAACTGCAAAATAGATTTTTACAGTGTAAAAAAGGATCTGGACAAAACAAAAAGTATGTTTTTGCAGTGTCAGCAAATATCTGTTCTGAACAAACGTATTCAACAGCAGCCCTGTTCAGATTCTGTGTTTCTGGTCATTTTGCACCATGCATTCTCTGGTGCTCAGTTATTCATCAAGGTTGGTTATTACGGATTTTGATTAGTTTCTAGCTTCCGTTATTATTAGCCACATTAGCTGGCGACTTCTTTACTACTAAACAGGGGAGTTATGCCAGGGGCAGGGGGGACTCAGATCAAATGGTGAGAGCAATATTTATGTCCAAAGATGCTTGTCCAGTCAATATAAACATATTCGTGTAACATTTGGTTTATCTGAATGGTAAATTACGTCACACACATGTTCACAAAATTCCAATTTCAGAAGATATTGTAACAGCTGTTATTCGCTACTATCTACTGTATAGATAGCGAATATATTTTACAGTACTATATATTACAGTATTTGCTTTTATTACCAGTTTTATCTGCAAGTTTATTGGATTTTAAGATGTCAGATTTCAATAACTCTTTAAGTTTGAAATTCAAGATTAAGTGTTCCAGTTTCTCCAAACTGGGACTACTTGAATGTTATTAGAGCTAACACAAACAAGCTAACCTAGATGAAAACATTATTTGTACCTTCTTATATGACACCTATTTTGTCAGATTTGTAGCATTTTACTTTAATTATGCCTGAGAAACACAGAGGAAATTATAAGGATTAATATGTGTGTTGTGAATTGCAGCATGAACATATCTGTAGTAACACAAACCACTGGAATATTTGTGCTGTGAAGGACCATCAATCCATTTTCTATTACAACTTCTTCTGTACAGAGTCGCGGGGGTGCTGGTGCCTATCTCCAATGGTTTATGGGCAAGAGGCAGGCAAAAGCAGGGCAACACAGAGACACACAGGACAAACAACCATGCACACTTAAGGGCAATTGAGAGAAACCAATTAACCATGTTTTTAGACTGTGGGAGGAAGCCAAAGTACCCCGAGAGAACCAATGCATGCACAAGGAGAACATGCAAACTGGATGGGAGTTGAACCCAGGACTTTCTTGCTGCAAGGCAACAGTGCTACCAACTGTTTCACCATGCAACCCTGCTGTGAAGGACCAAAAACAGTTAATTTCTTTGTCTTTATGGAGTATTTACAAGTAGATGCATTTAAAGGAAAGGCTTGTTTTCACTTACAATCATAAATATTTTGGATTTATACACATTTCTCCAAAATCTAAATTAAATCTAATTAAATCTAATGAAACATTTTTGTTAAAAAAGAAATTATCTTGCATAGATAGGTTTTTCATGTATGTGTATGTATATTAGAGCATCTTAAAAGGTAGATATCAACACACCCCGAAGCTAAACCTTGTGTCCACTGACCGCAACAGCTTTGCATGGATAGTGACATGCCTGGCTGACAGTGGAGTAAATCAGCCCGGCTCTGTGTGTTTCTCCAGGAAAGACAGTAAATGTGCTCTGACAGTCACTTGAAGCACACGCAGGTTGCTCTACTGCGTGCAGCTCTACCAAACACTCTCTTGCTCACTGTGGAGGAGGTCCGAAACAACCGCGGTGACAGTCAGACCCGACAACGTTAAGTTGTCGGGTCTGACTGTCACCAGGTCTGCTGGTGTTACCATCATAGCAGACACATCAATAATCTTTTTAAGCTAAGCTTTATGGCACACAATGATAATAAAGAAACAAAACAATTACAACAATATAGATTGAAGAAGTTAAATGTTGACTAATTGGACTATATTTATAGATTTAATTAGAACTACATAATGTGGATTCTCATTCATTGTCACTGTGGAACTTTTGGTCCCATTAGTCTTTTTAAAAGATGGAGGCAGTAATGATGTGATAAACTGGTTCAGGTCCCAGTGATCAGGTGTTTATTTTCAGACGGCCCCTCTTCATAAAACAATATTTACAGTTTTACAATCAATAGATCCAAAAGGGATGAGACAAAATCAATAACCATTAATTTTAGCAGAGGTCATTACCTTTTCAACAAACAACAACCTCTCATGGAGGCAACACTCTAGCCAACATAAACTCCTCCCATCTCTGAATCTGATGTCATTCATTTAGCTCACCTGTTGATTAAAGTCCACACACCATAATATGATGGAACAAAACAATCAATGAATCATGAAACAACTGATAAATACACAGCAATATATTAACCATCAAAACACACTGTGGGGAAGACATTTAACTCCCCACAGTCACAGAAGTGAACATATATGCAGCAACAAAAGATGGCATGTAGAGATGGAGTCTGACTGACGTCACTCATGCCAATGCCAAACGTCGGTTTCAATGGTGCAAGGAGCGCAAATCTTGGGCTGTGGACAATGTGAAACATGTATTGTTCTCTGATGAGTCCACCTTTACTGTTTTCCCCACATCCAGGAGAGTTACGGTGTGGAGAAGACCCAAAGAAGCGTACCACCCAGACTGTTGCATGCCCAGAGTGAAGCATGGGGGTGGATCAGTGATGATTTGGGCTGCCATATCATGGCATTCCCTTGGCCCAATACTTGTGCTAGATGGGCACGTCACTGCCAAGGACTACCGAACCATTCTTGAGGACCATGTGCATCCAATGGTTCAAACATTGTATCCTGAAGGCGGTGCCGTGTATCAGGATGACAATGCACCAATACACACAGCAAGACTGGTGAAAGATTGGTTTGATGAACATGAAAGTGAAGTTGAACATCTCCCATGGTCTGCACAGTCACCAGATCTAAATATTATTGAGCCACTTTGGGGTGTTTTGGAGGAGCGAGTCAGGAAATGTTTTCCTCCACCAGTATCACGTAGTGACCTGGACACTATCCTGCAAGAAGAATGGCTTAAAATCCCTCTGACCACTGTGCAGGACTTGTATATGTCATTCTCGAGACGAATTGACGCTGTATTGGCCGCAAAAGGAGGCACTACACCATACTAATAAATTATTGGGGTCTAAAACCAGGTGTTTTAAGTTTCATTGTCCAGCCCCTGTACGTTAGTCAATTAATGGGTTAGCAAATAAGAAACAGAAATAAATCAATAAATTTATAAATAAATAAACTTCTCAATAAAGTAGTTGTAATAGATTTTTTATTAAATGAAGAAATATATTAGCGAATAAATATATTAACAAACGCACAAATTAGGGCTGCACAGTGGCACAGTTGGTAGCAGCAAAAAGGTCCTGGGTTCAACACCTGGCCGGGGTCTTTCAGCATGAGTTTGCATGTTCTCCCTGTGCATGCGTGGGTTCTCTCCAGGTACCCCAGCTTCCTCCCACAGTCCAAAAACATAATAGTTAAGTTAATTGGTCTCTCTACACTGCCCTTAGGTGTGAATGAGTTTGTTCATGGTTGTGTGTCTGTGTTGCCTGCGATGGATTGCCGACTTGTCTAGGGTGAACCCCGCCTCCCACCCACAGACTGCTGGAGATAGGCACCAGCTTCCCCGCGACCCACTGTGCAAAAAGCGGTACAAAATGACTGACTGTCTGACAAATAAATTAATTAATGTAACATATAAATGCATATACAAAAAAAACAATAAATATAAAGTGTAGTGAATAAATGAGTTAGGAAATAAATTAAAAGAAAGGTTGTTACACACATATCTGCAGGTGAATCTGCAGGGCAATAAATGGTTGCAGCATTTGAATAGAGAGAAGCCTGCTAACCTGATCTGCACCATGTTTATTAACAACATTCTGATCCAAAACATCCAAGGTCTCCATCAGGTTCATGGTTTGTACAGCAAAAAGACTCACCCATGTAAACAACACCTAACAGTAACTCAGCAAGGCTCACATGCAGAGATATGACAATCAACATCCCTATTCTAACAGAATACATTTGCACATCCTATCTTCTTCCCGTACAACAGCACAGCTCCCTCAAATGCAAAAATACAGGAAAGGATCAGATAATGAGGGGAAATGAGTTTGTTAGTTTGTTTTTATTGATGAATTGTGTGCGGGCTTCTCTCCATTCACATTATGTTGATGTTTTGGCATCACATTCATATAGCAGCACATGTAAAGGGTGAATGCAATGAAAGGCAAATGTGGTGAGACTCTGCTGAAGTTTAGATCATTATTGCTGCACGCAAAAAATGCTGTTTGTAAATTTTCAATGCAAGTTGACAGATTTCATCTTCATCTACACATCATGACGTAATACTAAAAACCTAGGTAAATATCTCGGATGAGCAAAAGCGTTAGAAATATTAGAGTTCAGAACCTTTTTGCAAGCAGGTAAATCAAAGATGTAGAAGAGATGTGCAAAAAAACCCTAACGAATCAGCAATCATTGTGGCCGCCTCTATAAAAGCAGGAGTCTTTGAAATTTTTTGTTCTCAGATGATCAGCTGTGTGTGTTAACACAATCTAGGAAGAGTTATAGTATCATTTTAAACTATTAGGAGTCCATCATCCTTCAGTGAGAAAATTAGGTATAAGTGAAAAACATTCAATTACTTTTCTTGTCTCTTCGGGAGTGGATGTCGGAGGTAGTTTAGCACAGGACTGTGCAAAGCTCAGAGAATTAAAATAAAAGAACAAGAGCTCCATCTGAAACACTACAGGCCTCAGTCTGCACGCTAAATGTTAAGATTCATGGCAGGAAAATTTGAAAAAAACTGAACAAGTATAGATCTACCAGGATGCTTCAAGACCTGTTGGTAGGATACCAGACTTTTCAAGTTGGAGATGTTTTCTAAAACTGATTTTAAAAAAACATTTCTCATGTTCAACTAAAAACCTTCAGAGAAGAAAGAAAAAATTCAATCAGAGAAAATCATTTTTAAAACAGCATTTATCAAAATTACATTAGTTGAGGTCTCTGCATTAATTTATGGGTATCTCAGGGTTATTCATGGCTAACTTCAGACAAACCAACTTCATTAACACACATTCATGTTAATGTGTTAAACTGTGCTCTGGGCAGCTCACACTGGGCCTCAACGTTTCAGCCGCAAGCTGGTGATCATTTCAATTCACTGCAAACTGGCAAAGGTCCAACTGACCTTGCAAACTAAAGCTTCTCTGAGAAGAAACTGCACGAGTCTATGCCGGCCTTTGAAAGAGCCAAGGTGACAAAAGGTTAACATGAAGTTATCTCTGTTTGGTGGAAATTTGGAATACATAACCCTACACTAACACAGTCTTCTAGCATACCAATGTCCTAACTCCTCATTTTATTTTTTCCTGTCCTGTCCTGACATCAACTTAAAATCTGCATAAGATCTTAACAAGAATTCAAAACATTACGTAAGTATTATGCTGTTGGCCCACCTATTATCCTTTTTTGATTTGTTCCTCTCACTTCCCATTTCACCAGGCCTCTCAGCTTCAGCATCACTGGTTTCACTGGCCTGGATGATCGCCTCCTACCAGAAGGTTCTCCGAGACTCCCGTGATGACAAGCTGCCCATGTCCTACAAGGCCGTGATCACCCAGATGTTGTGGCACTTCTTCACCATAGGGGCGAGGACTGTGGCTTTTGCCCTCTTTGCCTCTGTCTTCCAGCTCTACTTTGGCATATTTATTGTCAGCCACTGGTGCGTAATATTTGATCAAACTCCAGATGTTTGCATCCAGACTGGGGGGCTCCTTTCAGATAGTTATCAGTACCTGTGTTTGTGATTTAATCTGTATGAAAGCTTTGCCGTCATGCACATGCATGCAAACTGGAAGAATTAAGGTGCTTTGCAAATTATTCATATGTCTAGCAGCTTTACACATCCAGATGTAGAAAATGTTTGCCCATTCTTATTTGCACAATCGTACAAGCTCAATCAGAATGGATGGACAATGTTTTTGAATATCAGTTTTTCAAGTCTTGCCACAAATTCTCAGTAACTTTAAGTCTGAACTTTCACCACAGTAGCTCTGGCTGCAATTTCCCTTTCGTCCTGCTGTCAGTCTCAAGTCTTTTGCAGCCTCTAAAATGTTTTCTTTCAAGGTTACCATATATTTAGCTGCATCCACCTTCTCCTCATCACTTACTAGATTTCTTGTTCCTACTGAAGAAAAGCATCCCCACAGAATGATGCAGCCACCACCATATTTCAATGTGAGGATGGGGATTTCTGGCTGACATGCAATGTTGTACCTGTAACTGTACCTCTGTTATTGTTTTTTAGGTGTGTGATGACCTTCTGGATTATCCAGGGTGAGACTGACTTCTGCATGTCCAAATGGGAAGAAATCATCTACAACATGGTTGTGGGTATCATCTACATCTTTTGCTGGTTCAACGTCAAGGAAGGGCCCAGTCGCCTCCGTATGGCTCTGTATTACTCTGTGACACTGGCTGAGAATGTGGCGCTGACCGCTGCCTGGTATACCTACCGTGGACCCCAAACTAGCGACTCATCCGCCCTGGTAGTGGTGTGCTTGGTGGCCTGTAGCTTTGCCCTGGGAACCTTCTTTATGTTGGTGTACTACTGCTGGCTACACCCAGACGGGCCTGTTCTGGGGTCCCAGTGGGGAGGATGTGTAGATGAGGGTGTTGTAGGTACAGGGGGGATGGTGGGAGTTATTGATGCTTGCCTTACTCCATCCCAAGGGTCCCAAACAGATATGGTCATTACCAGTCCTCCACGGACTTTGCCCAGGACTAAAGATAAAGACACAGGGGAACCAGTTCCTGGGGAAAGGGACAGAGACAAGGAAAGCTGCCTGCCTGTCTTCCAGGTACGCCCCTCCCCTTCCTCCTCTCCTGCTCTGCTTCACAGGACCTCCTCCACATCTCGTGCACAGGAGGGTCCTGTAATCAGGATCGACCTCCCAAGAAAGCGATACCCAGCCTGGGACGCACACTTTATTGACCGGCGCCTCCGCAAGACCATCCTGCTTCTGGAGACCACATCGGCCATCAGTCCACGGATACAGTACAGGAGCAGCTTGATGGGCAGCAAAGAGGTATTAGAATATGAGACAACTGTTTAAGCCAGCTGGGGCTTTAAAACTACAAAGGGCAGTCTTGGACCAAGGCTCAGCCCCGAATCCGTCTTCAACCCAGGAATACCTGTGCTGGGAGTAGCATGAAAAGAAAACAGAGTGTCGGCTGACTCTTAACAAGAAAGGAGGTTGTCAAACTGCGATTGTGAAATGTGAACCTCAATGTGGGACCAAAGCTGTTGAAGAACATATAGCGAGAATCACCTGTGGGGAGTTAATGAAGTAATACTATTTTCTAACACTTCAAACAAGAGGAACTTAATCTTACACCTGGGACCAGTAAGTGTTAGATTTTGTTTCAAGCTGGATGATCAGGACAAGAAGTAAAAGGACACCAGAGATATAAAGCTTGAGATAATTAAAGAACAGTCTGCCACATGAACTTGAGCCTCAGGCCACAGAGAGAGAACCAGAATGTATGAAATGTTGAAGAAGCAGATTGTCAGAGTGTGCATGGGACATGCAATCATTTTGGTTAGAGCAAAATACAACAGCATCGTACATCAATCTACAGCGTATGTGATCTGGCATTCAGAGATGCTGGGCCATTGTCTACAACCAAATTCATCCCAGGTTTAGCTAAGATAAACAGACACTTCTTACCTCCGAATTACCAATTAATACTTTGGCATGCTTTAGAGAAATACAACGAGAATACACACAGACGAGTCAGAGTTAATTTGTTGCAAGGGTCGCTTTGTTCTTTCCATCTCATCATGTCCCCAAATTGTTGCATGTGCCTCACAAATCTTTGGTAACTGTGCTCTTTAAACATTTCTTCAGTGGCATCTAAAGCCAAAAGCAGTCGTTCATGATCGAATTCCCAGCAGATCATTGGCTTTCATCTGATGAAGGAGCGCAACTCAGTCTAGATCAGATTGTTCATGAAGCATAGGCCTGCAATACAACTGATCCCAATTCACCCATCCATTTGTGCCACAATTGCAGCCATAGCACAAGTCTCACTGTTTACATCCTAGCTGCACTGTCAACTTCCGACCCAACGGACTTGTTTGAAAAGCTCAACAAGGATCTGATAAATGGATGTACGTAAGCAGCTTCTCCAAATGGCTACCAATATATGGCATGCTGTAAATTGCCAGAAACAGGTCTGTGATGTACAGTTGAATAAATGCAGATGTCCAATACTGTATAAGATGTGAAAATAAGCTGTAGTTAGATGATGAATGCATTTTGTGAGTAAGGAAGATTAATTTAAGAGTCTAAATGTTGTCCAAAGTGGTTCAGTTTTTCTAAAAATCATAATATGTAGTATATGAAAAATCATGATCTACTTCAGTATGCCATGAACTGGGTTTAATTTTGAGGGCAAAAAGAATAAAAAGAAATATAACAACAGTTTAAAGTTAACTGTCAAAGACAGAAATGTTTTTGCAAACTAGCTAGTTGCAATAGTTGATGTCTTTTGTGACAAAAAGAATATATCTGCCACAACCGCCTAAGTTCTTGTGTTTGGTTTGGTTTCCCTGGAGGGCCATCATGTTTTCAGATTAGAAGGGTTCTGTCTCCCCCTTCTGGCAGACAGAGCAGTAGCTGTAAAAACAGTGTATATCATAGGTGGACGTTGTCACTGAATCAGGAAGTCATAAAACCATTGAGACAGTTGCTACAAGTGCAATAACACTGATGGATGGATCTGGCTCTAATAGTTTCCAATTATAAAAAACCTTATTGTTTCACAAAAATCTGTGTGGTCCCCTATTTGTAGTCCCTAATTAAGTCCAAATTAAGGCTCTGAGATAAAGAATACAGTCAGGTTTTAACTTATGCTCTTTCAGGTTCTAAAAAAGTAAAAATTCAGCCAAATGAAAGGACTTTAAACTGCAAGTTACAAACCAACAGGTGATTCCCAGAGGCTACATCCACTTATTATATACAGTGTGTGATTGGTATTGTATGTAGGACTCATCTTTCCTCTGAGTGCGTGAGGTCTTTTTTTTATTTTGAGCTTTAGAAATGTTTCCTAGATGCCTTGGATGGAATACTTAAAGATCATTAGGTGAGACTTATTTAATTTGTAGATTTTGACCTTACATGTTTATCGTGACTGGAAATATTTCTGAACCACCAGAACTGTCCTTCTTGTAAGCAAGGAACCAGTATAGCCTTCTTCCAGCCACACAGCAACAAGCGGGAGAGGGGCGGCACTGCATCTCATTCATACGGTTGTAGGAAACTTTAGCTGCCCCTCTGCATTCTTTGGCAGCCCAGTAAAAGGACTTTAAACTGTAAGAGCAGGATTTTTTGGGGGGAGTTTTAAAACCAAACCTTTTTTAAAACCCTGGCATACCTTGATACAGGTTACCGGCCCGTGCCTAATCAAACAGGACTCTATGTCTGGAGGCAACGATCATCAGGTCTGATCCTCTTGATTCCAGACATCTGTTTTTCCAGCACAAATGTCGATTAGTGAATAAACAGTGGATGTTGCACGATCCTGCAATTTAGTATATGAATATGGAGACAGAAGGAAAATGACTGAATCAATATGTCTCTTTCTGTTCTCGTTTTTATCTCGGGCAATTCAAAGGCGTGGGTGTTGGGGGATACTTTGTCATTGCTGGTTGTTGATGTCTGTTCAAAACTCAAGAGCTTTGTGACCTTTCATACTTTCTGTTAGTTTGGTTGGGGGCTTGACAGAGATGGATCCTTGACCTATCGAACATATTTGTCACATTTGTGTTTCCAATGCTAACCGCAGCTAAAAGCATATAGCCCTCAAGCTCTAGCTAAGTGGGACGCAGCTTCAGAGGTCAAAGTTTAGCAGCACCTCTAACAAGGTGTGGACAAATGTCACTATTAGTTAGAAGGTGACAGATCATGCCTGGTCAGCAACAGCACCTAGAGGAAGAACAGCTTAATACTAAACTCTGTTCATTTTCATATTAAACAAGCGATTTATCTTCTGCAGCCTTTTTCTGAACTTGTTTTTTAGAGACTTTGTGTTTTTTCTGAAGCCTTTAGACAGTTTCTGTATTTAAACTGGTCTGACTTGTGGAGGTCACCTTCTGTCTGTCTGAGAAAAACCTACAGCAAGGTGGTGATTATATGTAAAGTGGTAACATTTACTGCAAGGTGGGTTTCTTTTCTAACAAACATCCAATCCTTGTGCATGCCACCAGATAAGTTGTTTGGTTGCAGCTCAGTAAGAATGTAGAAGATCTCATTGTTTGAGGGAGTTCCCAAACCATGGCTGCTTGATACAGATACCAACGAGCGTGTTAATGCAGCTTTGAAGTTGTTCAATATCTAATTGAGACAATACATTTGGAGATTTTATGTTGCTGCCATGTTGAAATAATTGTTATATCCAAAGTGTGTCACTAATTATATTTTAAAGCACTCTAAGAAATGATGAAGGTAATCAAAGTCAAACGCTGGTTATTTTGTGACTCTCAGAGCATCTTCTTGCTTTATAATGTCCTCATTCACAGGCAGATCTCACGCTGGGGACAGGAGGGACCTGGATCACCACTGGCTGCCATCCTAACAGCATCCTATAGAGGATATGTTCCCTGAGTTAGTCCCAGCTGTTTGTGTTGTCTGAGTGTCCTGTTTGTTGCTGCACACTCTGCTGTTTTCTGATGTGTTCCACTGTTTGCTGTAAATGATTTCATTCAGTGTTCAGTGGAACATAAAGAAAACCAATGCTGCTAACAAGTCTGTATTATTAAAACCAGGACAGAGGTGCCTCCACACTTATTGGCTCTCTGGTAAAGATGTGTAAAAACACCCTAACATTTTATTGAAGCAGCATAAATTCACTCTAGGTTGTTGCACTTAGTTTTTTCCTTTAACATTTCAGAAGGTTAGAGAATGCGGAGAGAGAGATCTTTAACCATTCTTCTTAGTCACACTCTCTAAGTCGTTCTGGGTCTTCTGTTCTGCTCTCTTCTTCTCAGCTCTCCCTACAGGTTTTTTAGAGGGTTTAGGTCTCGGGACTAATAGGGCCAAACCTTTTGGATCAGTATCCAAGTCTTCAACCTGCCATTCACTCTCGCGAGGTTGCAAGATCTTTGGAAAAGAAACAGGTCCACAGCATTACAAGTCCTCCACCATGCTTAACATCAAATATAAACAGGGTTTTCAAAATATTCATTCTTTATTTAATGCCTGACCCACCTTTAATCTTATCTGACCAAATTACACAGTACCAGTTCAAGTTGGGATGAGCAAACTCCACATATTAATATTTGTGGTGGTGGGACACAAATAGCTTTTTTCCTGTCATGTCCCCCAAACAACCAGTAGGCATGTAGATAGCATCTAATGGTGTTTATGAGGACTTGATGGTCCTTTATGCCACTTTCTGACATCTTGGAGAAGTATTTTTGCCCCTTACCACCCTCTTGACTGTGTGGGGCAGGATAAACTCATCCAACCTTGATTTTAAAACATTTAGGTTTAGGCAAGTAGTCATTTCCTGACTCTGGAAGTTAAACACACATCTGCCTTACTTGACTAGCATGTTTTCCTATCTTTCCTATTTTGAAGACAGCTAAAAGAAATCAGCCTCAGTCTCATGTCGTATTTATACCCAGAAATGATTGTTTTTATTGAAGCTTCTTGATCAACACATTGATCAACTTCAAAAGGATTTTAGGGTTTCCAATAAGTGTGACCATTATGATATAAATATTTCAGGGTGAGATTAGCTCACTGCAATAAAAGATGTATTTAAATACTTTTACCACAACTCTACCAAGGATGCCATTAAGCGGGGAGGGTGTTGTAAAGTTTTCATTTGTGTGTCCTCCAATTCTGAAGCATGAACCAGGAGCGGTGCAGAACATTCAGGAAGGCAAATAAAAGCAAATGACAGCTACTAACAATGCAGTTTTATGACGCAGATAGTGAACCTGAACTAATGGACCTGAGCCCACTGGTGACATACACAGAGATGTTAATGGTGCTGAAAACAATGAGTTTTTGTTGCAAATGATCATGACGTGTTAAATGTGATAGGCTAATGTAATGCTGATGCATACACAAACCACCCAGTCAAAGGCCAAGGTACACTGCTTTCTCTGATTGGGTAATGCAACAGTTTTTTGTCGTTTAAGCTTAGATAACAGTTGATAGTAATGTGCTGATTATATATTGACTTGAACAAAAAAATGTTTAAATGTTAAAGAGTTAAAAAACCATCTTTTATTAATTAATGCAAGGATTTTATGTTGATTTATTTTTGTATTTGTTTTATATCTATTTATCTATTGTTTACTCACTTGGTGGCCATGTCTTTGGTATGACTCTTTTATTAAGATGTAAAATATGAAAACAGAGTTTGTTTTTTTACTCATTCTATATTTCTGTAAATATCAGAGTGATACTATTCCAGGATGTGTGTGTACAAGTATGTGTGCTTTGGTATGTGAGTATGTTGTGTATGTAAAAGTATGTGTGTACTGTAAGGATGTGCTCTCAGTTTCCTTTTCTTTGTTTTTGATAATGCCGCTTAAACATCCTTTGAGTGAGCAAGCAGAAAAATAAACCCGTGGTGAAAAATATCTATGACGATGTTAAAAAAAAGAAGAAAAACAAAGAACTCAACAAGCTGTGTTGATTACTGTAGGTGGGAAAAATACTGTAGTAAACATGGCTCAACAGCCATCAGAATAAATTCAACAGGCCTGTGTCTGTCTTCTTTGATGCATGAGAGTTGGAGGTCAATGAATTATTTTACTTCAACATTATTCACATTCTTAATTTTTTTTGCTTGGTCAATGTGCTCTTTCCAACTTATTGCATCATGTAAAGCTATACATTTAAACTGCAAAGGAATATGAAAACCTCCACAGTCCATCCATCCACTCGTCAAGTCATCCATCCATCCATGATCCAACATTGAGCTGTTACCGTAGCCGCGTATCCCAAACCAGAGACATTCGGCAGTTCATTCTTGGGGATTCCCCATGGGGTTCACAATATAAGCACTATGAAATATTGCTGAACACCAGGGCAGCAGAACATGGCTAATGTGGTCCCTGATTAAGAGCTGCTGATTGTGTGATAAATTAAAGGGCCTATTCAAAGGGATTTTTAGGGCACACTTGACCCTCTCTAGTTTAAAAATCTTGAATATTTACACTGCTCAGACCTCTGCTGAATTTTCCCACACTAAACACCTTTCTTTTAAAAGCAGTTTGAAATTTATGAAATTTTAATTCCCTTTGGAAAAACATAAAAAGGATCATTTTCGATACTTTGTGTGCATTAGGGCTATTTTAGATTTAAAAAATGCTGAAAAGCACAAATATATAAACTGGTCAAATCTGGATTGAGTTATACTCCCCGGATTCCAGACACTTTAAAATACGTCGTAAATAATTGTTTGTCAAATCCCTACTTTACACAAAAAAGGAGGATTCTTAGTTTTCTCATACATATTATTAAACTCAGTTAAATCTATTTATCTGTATCTTTCTGTGTCTGTCATATTTCCATCTGTCCATTCATTGGTTTTCTATACCTGCTTTGTCCACTCGGGATCACGAGGGGGTTGATGCGTGATTATTGGGCTGGAGGCAGGATAAAAAAAATGAAAAGATTTTATGTAAAAAAAAATTTGTTGGGGGAGTGGTTGTATGTAACCTCAACTGAATTAATTTTAAAAATGTTATCAAGACCTGTAGTCTTTCCAATGTATTATATTTCCATAGTTATTGTGCTGGTTTAAACAAACAAACAAATGAAAACAAATGGGTAGTTGACTGGGATGAAGATCAGCTCCTCCAAGTCCGAGGCCATGGTTCTTGACCGGAAAAGGGTGGCTTGTCCTCTTCAGGTTGGAGGGGAGTTCCTGCCTCTAGTGGAGGAGTTTAAGTATCTCGGGATCTTGTTCACGAGTGAGGGAAAAATGGAGCGGGAGATCGACCGATGGATCGGTGCGGCTGCCACAGTAATGGGGGTCCGTTGTGGTGAAGAGAGCTGAGCCGAAAAGCGAAGCTCTCAATTTACCGGTCGGTCTACGTTCCTACCCTCACCTATGAACATGAACTTTGGGTCATGACTGAAAGAACGAGATCCTGGATACAAGCGGCTGAAATGAGTTTCCTCCGTAGGGTGGCCGGGCACTCCCTTAGAGATAGGGTGAGGAGCTCGGAGTAGAGCCGCTGCTCCTCCACATCGAGAGGAGCCAGTTGAGGTGGCTCGGGCATCTATACCGGATGCCTCCTGGAAGCCTTCCTCTGGAGGTGTTCCAGGCACGTCCCACCGAGAGGAGGCCCAGGGGACGGCCCAGGACACGCTGGAGGGACTATGTCTGTCGGCTGGCCTGGGAACGCCTTGGGCTCCCCCCGGAGGAGCTGGAGGAGGTGTCTGGGGAGAGGGACGTCTCTGCTGAGTCTGCTGCCCCCGCGACCGGGGAAACGCGAATCAACGTAACACCGGATGAGGCGCGGTACGGATGAGTACGAGTAGTTGACACATAAGCTGCCAAGAAAATTTTTTATTTCATGTATTGTCCCTGAAAATTATACTATGGTGTGACGCAAAAGCTATTTTGTATTACATTAAAATGGACTCTAACTCACTTTAGCCAACTAATACGTAACATTTCTTTGTGAAAAAGTGGTACCATTTGGTTAATTTTTTTTCTAAATCAACAAACAAGTGTAGTGAGCTCATAATTAGCCTCATGAGATGAATGATTTTTAGGAATCAGTTAGTAAATTCTGTAAGAACTAAATAATGTTGAGGTAAATAATGTCACACTGTAAGACACAAAACATTGACCACTATTAATCACGTCTTATTCATAGCTTTTTGACTAAAAAGCTGATCTCACCTGATGTCTTTGCAAATCATTCCAGAGATACTACTGTAACTTCTCATTTGGGATTGGTCCTTTTCATCCTCAGCATGTCCAAATTATTGCCAGTCACACC
Organism: Girardinichthys multiradiatus; assembly: GCF_021462225.1. Taxonomy (NCBI): domain Eukaryota; kingdom Metazoa; phylum Chordata; class Actinopteri; order Cyprinodontiformes; family Goodeidae; genus Girardinichthys; species Girardinichthys multiradiatus. The sequence continues at coordinate 44,408,095 of NC_061794.1, read as the reverse complement.
ACACGACACCCATTTTGTGTGTATTTGGTCTGAACTTGTTTTGACATTATGGATAAACATCAACACTTTATGTGGATAACACAGGAAACGTTATATGCATTAGAAAATATTTCAAATATTTATGAGCTATTTGGGAAATAATGTCCTATTTATAAGTGCACACATATGCCGGGACATTTTTGATGTTTGGTTAAAAAGTTTAGGTAGGAATTGTAGTGCAATTGCAACATCTTTGGTATTATTGTTCTATATATTGTCAGAGCAACATTTAAATATTTTGTCTTATAAAATATTGTTTTTTATCAGTATGTGACACTAGAACAGGAAGAATTTTGGTATTAGACAACCACCCAAATCCCTGTTCTTCTGTATTAGGTACACACTTTGAATTATGGGCTGTACGGTTGTCTTGCAGCAAGAAGGTCCTGGGTTCGACTCCCGGGGATCTTTCTGCATGGAGTTTGCATGTGCTCCCCATGCACGCGTGGGTTCTCTCCAGATACTCCTGCTTCCTCCCACAATCCAAAACCTTGACTGTCAGGTTAATTGGTCTCCCCGTATGGAAGAAGCTGGTATAGAAAATGGATGGATGTAAAGAAGGCATCAGTGAAGTACATAAAAAATGTACCTCTGGTGACCACCTTAAAATACAAATTACAATCTGGAAGTTAATAACCTGGGTTATTTTGTGGCCATGTCTTCAGTATTTACATGAAAAAAGATAAACCTCAGTAGGTTCTATTTATTCCTCTCTTTTGACCACCCTGTCTTCTTATTTCTGTGTTTTACTGCACATAATCTGGAAAAGATTCTTCATGTAACAGATAAATAGATTTCTGCATTGTGAAATAAACTGAGGACTGAGCAGGTTTAGCACCGGAGCCATGAACGTTACCTGGACCAGACTTTAGAAAATACTTGTACATTTAGTCAAAGTTAATGTAAAACTCTATTAGTCCTAATTAATCCATGACATGATAAAAACACTGACCTTAGAGATGTTAGAGTTGCAGGGCCCTGCTGGCATGTGTTTAGCAAAGGATCCACCTGACATTCCGGATATTTAACAATTAGATCATTCAGGACACGTCAGCTCCTTGTAAAGTTCAGTCTGAAGCAGAACCCCTGATATTTTTCTTTGTTCAAAGAGACAGGCCTATGATCAGGGTAACAAAGACAGACAGAGATCAAAACAAGCAAAGAAAAGAAAGCTCAGAAGAGCTCATGCTTCCAGTTGCCTAGGTAACTGGATGATGATCATTAAGCAGTTAGCTCACCAGATACTACAGAGCAGTTGCCTTGACATTAGGTGTGCCCGTGAATGTGATTCACCTGTATTTACTAGTCGAGCTTTGTAAGATGCTGAGGCTGCTTGTGTACGACTCCTTTGGCTCCATAGATTCCCCTCCATTCCTTTTCCCTACACTGCTGCCTATAAGTTAACCTTCATCTCTGTGCTACCCTCTTCTGAACCAAACTTGCTTACGGAAATCTCAGACTCACGCATGGTTTCCACAAGGTGTGAATCTGAAGAAAAATGTGTCAAACGTCAACCTTCTGCTCCTCCAAATCCTGTTGCAACCACTAATCATAAGTTCAGTTTCTGGACTGTCTTATTTTGTTTACTGAGTAATAATAGCAGAGTATATGTACCCTAAGGTTTTTTTTTTTATATATCATGTCAAGGTATATAACATGTTATATACCTTGACATGATTGATATCTCAGGACAAAATGCTAAATATCCTTCTCCTGTGCAGTGTTTTGCAGTCTTAGATCAACTTGAAACTGCAGTATGTCATTACTTATTTATAAGAGACTAAGCCTGAAGGCAGAAGCAGTAAGAGAAATAATAAGTCAGCCCTATAATTTACCTGCTGATTTTACTAAAGTAACCATCTTCTGTTTGAACTAACATTTAGATCATTTCTGTGCCGCTCTCTGAAGCTACCTTCACTGTGTTTCTGTTGGATTTAAGTCATTATATTAGTGGTATCTCGGACCTAATTGGGTAAAACTTTTAAAAGGACATAATATAGCCCAACCTACACTAAATATAACAAACATCCAAAACTGCATTAGAGGTATATGTGCGAGATGTGCGGCCAAGAGATCAATCACAGTTTTTTCCACTTTTATTTTAAGATCCGAGGGTGGAAACTACATGACTACATTTATTTATTTTTCTTTCATCCAGGTTTTAGTGTAATGCAGAGTATATGTATGTATATTGGATACCTATTGTTTTTTATATGAAAAGTGAAAATACTGACCTCTAAATCCCCTGTCTTGTTTTTTCCACCACTGGTTCAGTTATGGCTGGTTTGGTTACTTTGTGGCCTGGAATGCTTCGCCTCCATTGGGCGTATTTGCCTGTTTGCTGTAGGCATTGCAGATCTACCTGGACTATACATCCTAACGTGGATTAGATTTCTCAATATGTGACAACAAAAATAACATAAATAAACATAAAATAAAAACAAGAAGGCATTTTTGTGCTGTATAATTTGTGTGTTTTACCGGAGCAGAGAAAATGGACGTTATCAGTCGTTGGTGGAGTTTCCTCTCGGACAGGAAGTGGACTTCCTCTGCTTCCTGCATTCCCCTCATGCCCTGAGTGTTTATGTGTGTGTTTTTGCCCCAGGAGAGGGCTCAGCAGTGTAGCAACAGTGTGACAAGAATGACACACTGACATTAAAATTACTGAAACTTATAGAAACAGAAAGACAGAAACAGGGAGAACAACTGAGAGACAGGACCTCCAACATCTAAACACAAGCTGAGGACAAACCAGGATTCTCTGACCCACTACAGGACCAGAGGAGACTTGCCTTAATGGACTATGAACCAAAAAAACCAAAGAAGGTAGGAAAACTTACATTCTTTGCCAATTTTTTGTTAAGATCAGATGACTTGAGGCTACTCTAACATCCAAATAGAAATAGTTGTTTTGGAGTCATAAACCTGTTGATATCGCTGTTTCTTAAAATAACGGAAAGTAACCTGTAAGTAACAGAAACAACACTGTAGTCAACAAAGAGAATTGCCTAAATTTACTTCTAATCTGGTTCTTGATCAATAGATTCACATCTATTTTACATCAGCATACAATACACTATCAGCCAGTATGAACTTTAAAAGGCTTCACTTCTCATTAGCTTTTAAACTGAGTAAATAAAATGGAGTTTCTTACAAAATTGTGGCATAAAAGATTTTGGACATCGGTAGTGTAGCTTGGGTTATCTTTGTTTCTTTGTCTGCAGATCAGTTAAAAAAGACAGTTTATAATAATGATAAATATATATTTTTCACTATGTAAATTTAGACACTGGACTCGTTAGTATTTCTTGGATAGAATTGCAAATAATTTTATTTAATACAGTTTAATTACATCCAAATTTAGTTTATTTATATTGTGGCAAATCACAACAAATGATCATCTAAAGGCACAAGATGAAAATGTCCAATTCACGTCCTGTTAGATAGAATCAGATTTGGTCCAAATTCAATTTAAATCATGTAGTCAGATTCATGATCCAGTACAGTTCTATTAGATCTTTGTTATCAAACTGTACATTCAAATTCAGTCCATCATATATTGCCATATGGTGAAAAGGTTATCTAAGAAAACTCATCTGATTGCATGAAGTCACTGATTTTGTTTACAGGGGCAGCTGTGGCTCAGGTGGTCGGAGTTCGTCCTGTTCGAACCCCGACTCCGTCTGTCTCAGTCGTTGTGTCCCTGAGCAAGACACCCGCCTTCCCTGCTGATGTTGGTCAGAGGGCTCGGTGGTGCCGATTGTATGGCAGCCTCACTTCTGTCAGTCTGCCCCAGGACAGCTGTGGCTACAATGTAGCTCACCACTGTCAGTGTGTGAATGACTGACTGTAGTGTAAAGTGCTTTGAGGTGTCTGGGGATTGATAAAGCGCTATAAGTTCAAGCCTAGCAATATGCCAGACCATCCAAGAACGTCCTTTGTTTCTCTTCCCAGGCTTTCGTATCACCCATTAAGCGGCTGGTCTGGTCCAAATCTGGTCGTAGGCCTGTAGACAGAGGCAGTGTTTACCGCCGACCGCTCCACACTGTCCCCCTATACCCACCGGATTTCCTCATCCACCCTGAGAGACTCATCTTTGATTATGTGGAAAAGGAAGTAAAGGTAAGATCTGATGAAGAGCAGAACCAGGAGCAACAGAAAAACATAACCTCACCTGATTTCTTAATGTTTGACCTTTTCTCTTAGTTCCTTGGTCACCTGACCTGGGTGTCAGTTTCACTAAATCCATCGAGCAGAGATGAACTTCTGCAACTACTGGACGCTGCCAGGGTTGGTAGTCATTACTAATCTATAACTCATTATGCCAGTTAACCTCGAAAGTGTTTATGCTATGAGCAATCACTAGCATTCCCTAGTGATTCAGTCAACTTTCTGATCCCCCAGTCAGACTGTTTTTTTCCATGCAGCTATCCTACCGTAAATTATCACAATGTATCACATCTGCACTGGGATGTTTCTCTTCTTTTTTTCACAATGATGTCTGTTGATATGTGGGAGGTTTCTGCACCCCCACCATAAGTTTCTATGAGCTGTTGCTCCAGCATATTCTCTTCTCCTCATCATTGCTAAATAGGATGCAATGGCTTCTGAATGGCAGCATTAAAAATGTATTTAGCATTTAAAATTCCCAACTTTGTTTTGGTCTCCCAGCAACCAGCAAAGCTGTGTAAAGAGCCTGATCATTTTTCTGTATTTATTGGTGTGCATATCATAAATTGTTCATTGTAGTGTCTTGGCAAGATTCTTTTTGTTGCAGCCAAGGCAACGGCAAGATGAAATGTACATAGAAGACAACATGAGCAATCAATTACTTGAAAACCCTGGCAGCCTGCTGTGGTGTGCTCCTTGATGCCAGTGTGACTAGTCTTAAACTTTCTTATTACCAAACCATAGTGATGATGACCCTGATATGCTTCTACCTCAATAATGAATCCTGACGAATTTACAGTATGCTCGAAACATCGATGTAGTGTAATGTGGAGCACAGTGTTGTCTTGATGCTCCTAAATAATCCTGCAAAGACCCTCTACATTCTGGCTGATTTCTTATGTAATTTTTATATTTGAACAAGAATGGGCCTTACTCTTTAACTCTGTGTTTGTCAGTAGCAGCTGAAGGTGCTGCCGCTGAAGACAAGCACTGATCAGGACTGTATTCTAAGTCTGTCTGCTCGCTGTCTGCTGCTAACATGGAGAAACAATGAGAAGCTGCTGATGAGGATCCCCACACATGAGATCGCTGCTGCCTCCTACCTGCGAGATGATGCGCTACACCTTTTGATCCTCAAGACAGGTAAAGCAAATGTGACTGAAGGCACAGTCAGAGCCGGCTCAAAGCGCAAGCAAACTAAGGGCCACCAAAACCATCAGGAGCCCACCACAAATGCTTGAATTTTAATGGGAATGAGAAAACTGTCACTTCAGAATAGATACATTAAAAGATTTTTGAAAATGTAAGATTTAAGAATTGGCAAGTTTACTTTGTAAAAGTACAGAGACTAATCTTCACTGTTTGATTGTTTGTGCTTAATTAGTTACAATCTGATGCTACCAGTTTAATAAATACAAATACGGTTTGTGATGGTTATGTCCTTAACAGGAAGGGGTCCAAATCAAATTCTGCTCATGGCCCCATAAAACCCTGGTTGCTTTGGTGTGGTTTTGGTTGGCTTTGATTTACGAAGGTTCGTAACCTGTAGATGGCGCTATGTGTGGCGAGTTTAATGACAGCAGGAAGAAATCTACACGTCTCTGACTTATTAAAACCCGAAAATGTACAGTTGTTGCAGGAGTTTGAACTGAGATCTCGGAATTAAATTGGAAAACTGTTGTGATTTGTGCAGAGGGACCAAGTTAGCTACAGACTTGAGGAGATACAAAATGAAATGTGTCCCCTATTATTGCAACTATAAATACCCTATCTTGAATTTTGAGGCTGGGAATGGTAAAAAACCTCTAATATTTTAGTTCATAATTCTGAATTCAGTGGTGTGTTGTAGTTGATTTTTTTTCAGCTTTGAACAAGGATATTCTTGCTTTCTTGCCAAACATTTATCTTTTACTTATACACAGCATGTGCCTCATTCAGCATAAAATATCTCAATAATCTTATTTCTCTAAAATAAATCAGTACAACATTATCAACAGGATAACTGTTGTCAGATTGTCTTAACATCTTTGGGAACTCCTGATGGTTTTGACGTCCATAGAGTTTGTGCAGCCCTTTAATACGTATCACAAAACAAGCAGCCTTTGTGTTGCAACATCTCTGGTCTGTTTAGACTGAATACTAACAAATGTAGCACAGTTGCCTTTCATCATGCATCCCCTGAGGACCACTAGCATTCACAACAGCTGCACATTCTGCAGCATTGCTCCCAACATTTTAGCATTGACAATGAGCTAGGGCTGCAGCTATCGATTATTTTAGTGATCGATTAATCTGGAGATTATTTTTTCGATTAATCTAATAAGAGATACTGTTAGTAAATGATCATACTTCAATAAACAAGTGTTTTGAACATAGAAAAACAAACATTTATTGCACACTTTAAATGCATTGTAAATAATTCAATGATTAGAACATGGCATTTTAATAATAATGTCTTTAAATTAAAAAAAAAAAAGCGACAATGCAATTTGTGGCATGTTGTAAGGTGCAATTGTACAAAACATTAGTAAAAACATGAACAATACTTGGTAAAGCTAAAACTAGGCCACTTGAAAAGTTCTGGATCTACAGACAAAGAAGGATTTTTATCTAGACTGCAAAACATATATATTTTTACTGCTCTTGAGTGGGTTGTTCTTTCAGCAAAAGGCATGTTTCAGAGCCTGTAAATTCCAGTTAACAATTCGATCCAATTCGATTAATAAATTAGTTTATGATTATTTCAATAATCAATTATTCATGATTAATCCAGTTAACTGATGAGCATTAGGAACCAGCATAACTGTTGGCGCTTATAAGAAGTAAATATGAGAAAAGAATTATATTCTGACTGACTAAGCACCAATATGAGCAGTACTTCAGGTTGTCGGGCTTTACCTGACTTAAACAAAAAGATCACAGTTATGCTTTCCAAAGAGCAAGATTCAAAACAACAAACACATTTGTCATTTCGTTCATCGCCCCAATGAACAAGCCTTGGTACTGTCATGAAAACGCTTTTCTTTACAAGAACAACAGCAACATCAGCACCATTAAAAGAACAAAGCGTAAACTTCTATTTAGGTACGGACTTAGTCAAAAAAGCTCAAGCATTATCTGACATTAGAGGCTTGTGATCAAGAGATTGTTTTTGTGTCTTTAAATCTGCATCTTGTAGGTCTCAATGTGGATTCTGTGGTTGCTGATGAGGACAGCCTGGACAGAAAGAAAACACAAGGAGTCGAAGGGCGACGACAAACCATGGCCTGCAATGCTGAGTCACGACCAGCAGGAGGCACAATGGAGCGCAGACATACTATTTGTGGAGTTGACTGGAGGCCATCACTCTCCAGAAGTAACCATGATAAAAACCAAAATGTGGAGAGAGGAGGGGGAGAGAGGGCCGGAGGAGGGAGTTTAGAGAGAAGGAGAGTGGGGGGGAGCTGGGAGAGGAGGCAGCAAACAAGGAAAACAGGTGGGAGCTGGGAAAACCGCAGAGCAAGACCTATGAGTGGGAACTGGGGGGTAGGAGGAAGCTGGGAGAGGAGGCATGGAGGTGGTGGAGGAGCAGGGAGCTGGGAGAGGAGGGGAGGAGGTGGTGGAGGGAGCTGGGAGAGGCGTCAAGCCTGCACTGGGAGCTGGGAAAGAGGTAAAAGCTATGGCAGCTGGGAAAGAAGGAACTACAACCCACTGGAACCAACACCCTGTCCTGATGCCTACTGCAACCTGGTCATCCTGGCTGTTGAGAACAAGGTGAGCTTTTTCATAGTTTGCCAGTTATTTGTCTCTCGGGTTGTAGCAGCAGAAAGGAGAACAATGCTGATCATGCTTATTAGTCCACAGAAACAGATAGATACTGATGTTTACAATAATTATCGGAAACAGTAACATGGGGATTAATGTGTGCAGGATGCTGCAGAGGAATACTGTTCACTCATTTGCCAGATGTTCCAGATCATTTACGGGCACCAGACCATTGAATGTGTTGACAGGGCCGGATTTCACCACACCATGCCAGATCGATATTGGCTTCAAAGAAGTGAGTGTCACAAGCTGCTGTTTGTTCCATGAAATGCATAACATAGTTCAATATAGAAAAAAGAAAGTTTCCATGACTGGAAAACACTGAAAAGGTTGTTATTGTAAAGATTGCAAGAGACAGCAGCTTTTCGAATTTAGGATATAGATTTTGTGTGTTACCACAATGCCAAGAAGGAAAGACATCAGCAGTTAACTAGTGATTGCTGCTTTCAATGAACCTGTGAAGGGTTACAAGACCATTTCCAAACAAATTCAACCACACATTTGTAACAGATGCAACGAGACACCACAGGCCCCAGTTAGCAGTAAAAAGACTGAAAATGTATGAGTTGTCTGGGGGGGTTTCCAAGAGAAAAGCTTCTTCTCTTGAAAGACACTATCGCTGCTTGGTTTGTGTTTGCAAAGTTGCATCTGAATGAACCACCAAATAGATGAGCCTGATGTAAATTTATTAGACCACAATCCACCGTGTTTGGATAAGGCCGAACGTTAACAACAGAAACACTTTTTATTTGGACCTGTGTTGCAACCAACAACACCTGGGCATCTTGAAGTTATTGAGTTAACGAGAAACTCCTCTGTATGCTCAAGTATTTAAGAGTCAAATGTGAAGACAACTGTCTGACAGACAGCACATGGCAACTTGGGCACAGGTTGTCATGTGTAAGACAGTAATAAGTGGATCTATGACACACTTACCTTGTTACCTTGTTTGACCGACACTAATGTGTGCAGACACAACCACAGATGTGTTTTATTGAAGGATTGTCCATCTTTTGTCTGTGCATAACAGTGTTTGCTCACCCATCTAATTCACAAAGGCTTTGCAGAGAGAGATTTGCTCCCTAAATGTGCTGCAGAAATGTGGCCTTATAGAGGCATCAGCAGAAAAAAGTGGCCCTTAATTCTATGGATTTATGTAAATTACATAAAGAAAAAATGTTTAATTCTCAATGACCACATTTCCCTGTGTACTTGTGAGTTAGATAAAGGTCCAATTATTAGAACAAGTGTTTTTTTTATATTTTGTTGAACTTACAAATGCTTTCGTGTAAACCTTAAAATGTTTGTTTTAGAAAATTATATTTATAAATTCAGTGTCTACATTGTTTAATGAAATATACTTTCTTAGTTCTGCAAGGTGTAGGGTTATCCCATACATCCTATATTTTATAGCATGTCAGGGAAAAACAAAGAGCCTTGATTTAGATATTTGAGATTCAGCAGTGATTTTTTTATGTTAAAACATTATTGATTGCTTTCACTCTGTACAGGTGACAGCTGCCTGACTGACATGTCCTACAGTTATGATCCAGAGTTTAGCTGCTGCAGTTCTTTGTAAGTAACATAATTGTAGAGCAACAACCTCTAACAAATAGATTTGCATCAACTGAAAATGTTCTTCCTTCCCTTTCAAAGCGATGGCTCCCAGGAGGCCTTTGAGCTCTACTACAGTGAGACGTACAGCGAGGGCTCGTCTATCTCGCTGCAGGACTCCCATCGCAGCCTGGCATCAACCAGTGATGGAGCAGACAGCAACCCCGCCCTGCTGCTGATGCAGGAGTACATGATCACAGTGAGTGTGCACAACATTCGCCATCTTCACAAGCACAAAATCCAGTACAGCCTCTGGAAGGCTGAACTGACTTTGCTCCATAGGTTTCATCATGTTGTAAGATAAACTTTTTCTTGTTTTCAAAGAAAGAAAAAAAAGACACTATTGAAAGAAACTGAATTTCCGCCATACAAAAAAAATAAATCCTCTGACTTTGGTCCCAGTGCAACCATGTGTCTGTCTGTATGTCTATCTGCAGCTGAGGAATAAGCTAAATCCACTGGAGCTGCAGCAGTTTGCAGTGCTGCTGAGAGAATATAGGCTGGGTTCAAACATCGACCACTTCTGCTCAGAGTTGCTGCAACTATACGGAGACGCCCATAAATTCCTGCTGCTGGGTGAGAGACAGAGACAGACTGTGGTTTTCCACAACCTGCTACTGGTAGTGTGTCTGTGGTAAAAGCAACTAGAGGTGAATTATATCCTCAAACTTCATATTTAATATATTCATGTCTTTGGTGTTAAAATTTCAACAGACCGAAAGTCTGCAGACTCACTCGAAGAGGGCCGTGGACAAGAGCCATCCTCAAACTCTGATAGATTTAAAGAATTTGTGCCAAACAGATTCATAACTAAGTTAAGATGCGGGAATGCTGATAATGCTTACCAGTTCCCAAAACTAAGCAAGTAAAATAGACAAAGGCAAGCAGAGAGAAAAAGGAGGGTAACATAGAATATTTTCCTCCATGCACTTTTATTCAAGAATGAAACAGAGATTTGTAAGAACGCCTCCATATGGATTTTAGCCATGCAACAAGAACAAAGAAGGCAGACTGAAAACTGAAATGTCTGAATGATGGAAATACAAGAATTCAGGCTTTAACGTTCTACTGTCAGAAACAAGTGTACGAGTGAATGCTAATGTTCACATTGGACATTAAAATCTGAGTTGACCAGAACATGCGACACATGATTTACAAGTCACATTTCAGGTGCCATCTTTAGGTTTCAGTTTGTGCAATCTATACAGAGAAAACTGACCAAAAATAATCAACATCATAAAAATATTCATCAAAATAATCCTGACAGGATGGATGTGTCAGACTTTATGGATAAATATAGCTGAGTATCAAGAACAGAGCCCCTGTGGCACTCCATAGCTAATTCTAGTGTGTGAAGAAGGTTTATCTTTAACATTAACAAACTGTTAGATAAATAGGATCTAAATCAGTATGGTGGTGATTGCTCGGTCCCTACAGCATGTTCTAGCATTTATAAAAGAACACTGAGATCAACTGGAGAAGTATAGACACAAGTCCATTATCTGATGCTATTAAAATATCATTAGGTACTTTTACCTGTAATGTTTCTTGGTATAAATCTCAACAGAAACTCGCAAAACAGATTATTGCAACATAAAGTCTAATTCATCTGATAAGCTTCTATATTGTTTTCAAAAAACTTAAATCTGAAATAAACAAATACGTCACTGTCTGAAGGGGAAATAGCCTGGGTGGGGAGGTGACTGTGGAACTGCTTACTTACAATAAGAGAAAAGTACTAATAGAAACATGAATCAAAGAAACCTTAAATGGGTACAGCTGAGTTCACAGCTTTTAATGTTGACAATTCACATGTTTGGATTTGTGCAGAAATTTGGTCTAGTTTCACGATATGTCCTCAACAAAGCAGAGAAAAAACAAACACCGGTTATAAAAGCCCAATTCTTTCCTTTAGCCAGAAGGTAATTAGGTGCCACATGCTAAATGTTTTTAATTTGACATTTCAAATTGACATGTTTTTTGTCAAGAGTTGACTTTATTACCTCTGCCACTGACATGAACCTAAACTTTTGCATCCATGAAACTGTCTTCACTTTCTTTGTAGCCTTTTTTTCCATAGGAAAAATGCTGTAAAATATTAATCATTTTGCTTTGACTTGAGTAATTATCCTGTGTTTTCCAGGCATGCGTCCGTTCATTCCGGACAAAGACGTCGGGGCATTTGAAACTTTCCTTGAAAGTATCGGGATCCGAGAGGGCGGGATTTTAACCGACAGCTTTGGACGTATTAAACGCAGCATGAGCAACACCTCAGCCACGGCCATGAGAGGGTACGTGAAAATGGAAGATTATAGTTTGGGATTTTTCTGAAGGAAGGGTTTTACAGGTGCATCACAAAAAATCTGAATATCATCAAAATGTTTACTTATTTTCAATAATTCAATCCAGAACTTATGTTATATTGAATTGTTATACAAAGAGTGATCTATTTCCATGGCTTATTTCTGTTCATTTTATCAATTACGACTGATAACAAATGAAAACCAAAATTTGGTTCCTCCGAAAGGTTCTTAAGACCAATAAAAAAGATTTTTAATGCTAAAATGTTACGTTATGACCTACGCTATCATGGAGAAAAACGCTGACTTGACAGCTATCCAGCGGACAGTCGGTGACCCCCTCCACAGGAATGATAAGACCATTGCTAAAAAGTGCTGTATTCAAGCATATTATTATGGAAAGTTGAATGGAAGGAAAAAGTGTGATAGAAAATCACCAAGTTTGTTAAAAAAGGGGAAAAAATGTTTTTTGTAAATATGTGTATATACATTTTTACAACAAAAAAAGACATGATGCATAGTGAACAGGGAAATTACAGCCTTAAGAGAACTGTAAATCAAAGGTCATGTAAGAGTACAGTGGGGATTCACAAGGCATGAACTTTATCCATGATGCAGTAATCCATGCATAGCGATCAAGGACTAAGTGGAATACATGTACTACACAGTTCATGGACATATTTTTTCATAGGCTGACATCTTACAAAAAGAAATGACATTTGATGCCTCATTTGTAAAGAAAATGCTTTTGTCAAAGTTATCTTTATCAAACATACATTTCCTTAATTTACTTAATTTTGTGCTTAATTAATCTATATTAGAGTTTAATTATTTGACTACAACCAGTGAAATAGATAACCTTTTCAATGATATTCTAAGTTAACGCCCGTTCTTCTCTCAGTAGGTATGACAATGGCTCTCTAGCAACAGGGTCTCAGGAATTTAATCAACGCATCTCTGACATCACCCACAACATCCAGACACTGGGCTTCCAGGACATTAATGGAGACATCGAGGAGGAAGACTACTACCTCTGATGGAGGCACAGGAAACACTGAAGACCCTGCTTGACCTGTGTCTGAGAGTCCCAGTGGGGCCAGGGGCCCAGAGGAGAAATGGCTCCTGCTGAAAAGCTATAAATTGATTGGCCCCCTGAATTGATGGCTTTACTCTACAGATGAGATAATGTTAAGTATGACGAAATTCCTTACATTTATGCCGATTATTTGTTTAGATCTTGAGGTAATATGAAAATTATTTTAAAAATGTTTAAAATTGCATTTGTGATAAATTATAAAATCCCTTGAGACATTAAAACAGCATGTGCAAAAACATTTAAATTAAGTAAGAGAAAGAGCTACAGTGAAAAACACCTAGGCACACCTCAACTAAGGTTAAGAAATGTTGGAAATGCTCAATATTCCAAATATTTAGCTCTTTTATCTGCTCCCACCTGGCCCCCAGGATCGGGCACCTCTGAGGAAAAGCAGCATTTCATCCCTTTCTGTTTTATTCAATGACGGTCATCAAAGGAACAGAAATTGTCCTCTTTGCATCAACAAAGAAACAAGATGAGAAATAGTGAACATTTTTATATTGCCCAGCTTATGCAACCTAAAATCTGTTGTAGTTTTTCATTTAAGATATATTTATTTATGTGTCGTATACAGTGATATTAAAACTCTACTGACGTTTTTAAGATGTCTGATTTTTATCTTTTGACTCAACATACATGCAACATTGCACAATAACTTTTGTTTTCCATATCCAGGGATGGATCATTTTTAGATCTGTCATCCTTAGAAAACACAAACTAGGTGACAAACAGTAAGATCGTTGTCTCAGCCCTTTCTGTATCAAACCAAACCGAACAGTTGTTGTATGACAGCTGTATGAAAAATTTGCATACAAAAGAAAATCGTATTCAGATATGTTTGTTGTTAAGGTTCCACTATAAGAAATGTATTTGTCACATTTCCCTGAAGTTAATGATGGAAGGAGCTTGTCACGCTACTCATGGACGTTCTACGTGCTGCACAGTGAACAGTTTTTTTAATGCCGACCAATTTAATGCTGTCTTGTGTGCAAAGGTATGTTAAACTGTTAGAGTAATGTGAGGAGCCAGCTCTGAATGACAGTGAGCACTATGGAGGAGAGACAAGAAGCTGCTGCAGACAAGAGGAAGGCAACCTGGATGAGAGAAAGTACCTTTGTTTTGTCCTATGGAGCTTTCAGCCACTATCCACCACAGATTTTGAAATGTTTGCAACCTGTTGGAAATATTTACTATCCACAAAATACAGAGAAGTCTGATACAATTAGCTAAACTGCAAACGTCATTAAAAAGGGTTTACAATATGATTCACTTGCTCTTGACTTCACTAAAATATTAAACTCTTACTTTACTCACCTGCCTCTGCCCTTGAATAAGTGATTTATGAACATTCAACATCACATGTTAGGTGCTCTTCTGCAGAGTCTCAAGGGTCAAGCTTGCAGCATGGCCTCTTACTGGTGTTTGTTCTTGAAGTCCTTTTCTCACAGCTGCCATCTTGTGGCTATTGGGATGCAGTCAGCATCACTAAGGGCCTTCATCTGAGGTGAGGATCTGCACATCTTTTTATGGACACTGCACTAACTCAGCACAGGTTAATTTCTGTGGGTCAACCAACTTTTGACACCACCCACTCAGAATTAAATGTACAATGAGTTTCTTTTTGCATCCAAGCTTGGTAACAATGGCAAAATGTTCTTTATTGTGCAGCTCAGTAATCCTGATATTAAAGCCTTTCCATCAAGGGGTCATGAGCATAAATGGCTGATTTATTAAGCACTTTTGGTCTTAAACCTTTTGTTACCTGATGATCAGCCTGCTGGGGTTTAAATGCAGTTTAATTTGCCAGCTTTTCATTTTCTATCCTTTTGCATCTTTGAGTTCGACTTCCCTTGTTATGAGCCGCCAGGAAATGTAGATGTTCATCCATGTTTGGTTTTAGTGAGTATTGGTTGACTTTACTCTAAAGCTTTTGTTTCAAAGTATCTGAACCCAATATCTATCAACACCTGTGGAGCATTACTGCCCCCCAGGGGTCAAGTGAATTAGCTTCCTTTCCAACGGTGTTTTAGGTTTTCACCCTCATTACTGGAGATCAGACTGCCGCTTTGTAGGACACTACATTTAAACTGAATTACCTTCAGCATCACCAAAACACAAAGTCAAATGTAAATTAGTGCTTCCAAAATTCTTTATTTGGAACATTCAGAAAAAACAGACACAGGCAATGCCTTATTCAATACTCTTCTCCTTCATCTTCTTCTCCCAAGCTATCAGCTCCAACCTCCTCATAATCCTTCTCCAAAGCTGCCATGTCCTCCCTGGCCTCGGAGAACTCTCCCTCCTCCATCCCCTCACCCACATACCAGTGGACGAATGCACGCTTGGCGTACATCAGATCGAACTTGTGATCCAGCCGAGCCCAGGCCTCTGCAATAGCAGTGGTGTTGCTCAGCATGCACACTGCCCTCTGAACCTTGGCTAGGTCACCACCAGGAACCACAGTGGGAGGCTGGTAGTTTATGCCAACCTTGAAGCCAGTGGGACACCAGTCCACAAACTGGATGGAGCGTTTGGTTTTGATGGTGGCGATGGCAGCATTCACATCTTTGGGCACCACGTCACCACGGTACAGAAGGCAGCAGGCCATGTACTTTCCGTGGCGAGGATCACATTTTACCATCTGATTGGCCGGCTCGAAGCAGGAGTTGGTGATCTCAGACACTGTTAACTGCTCGTGGTAAGCCTTCTCTGCAGAGATCACAGGGGCGTAGGTGGCCAGAGGGAAGTGGATACGGGGGTACGGCACCAAGTTGGTCTGGAACTCTGTCAGATCAACATTCAGGGCACCATCAAAACGCAGAGACGCAGTGATGGAGGACACAATCTGGCTGATCAGTCTGTTCAGGTTAGTGTAGGTGGGGCGTTCGATGTCGAGGTTTCTGCGGCAGATATCATAAATGGCCTCATTGTCCACCATGAAGGCACAGTCGGAGTGCTCCAGGGTGGTGTGGGTGGTCAGGATGGAGTTGTAGGGCTCCACAACAGCAGTGGACACTTGGGGAGCTGGGTAGACTGAGAACTCCAGCTTGGACTTCTTTCCATAATCCACCGAGAGCCGCTCCATCAGCAGGGAGGTGAAACCTGAACCGGTTCCTCCACCGAAGCTGTGGAAAACCAGGAAGCCCTGCAGGCCTGTGCACTGGTCAGCCTGTCAACAGATTAAAAATAATTAAAATACAGTAGCTTCTTTGCATATACAAGGTAAATTAACCTCTTAATTTCTCACCAGTTTGCGGAGCCTGTCCAAAACCAGGTCGATGACTTCTTTGCCAATGGTGTAGTGTCCACGGGCGTAGTTATTGGCAGCATCTTCTTTCCCTGTGATCAGCTGCTCAGGGTGGAACAGCTGGCGGTAGGTCCCAGAGCGAACCTCATCTGGAAAGACAAGTTTTACATTTTGCTTATGACCATTCTACTATAGCTCAGTTATCTTCCAGGTTAAACAGAAGTAATCATGCTTACCGATGACAGTGGGCTCCAGATCTACAAAAACGGCTCTGGGGACATGCTTTCCAGCTCCAGTCTCGCTGAAGAAGGTGTTGAAGGAATCATCTCCCCCTCCGATGGTCTTGTCGCTGGGCATCTGTCCGTCCGGCTGGATCCCATGTTCCAGACAGTAGAGCTCCCAGCAGGCGTTGCCAATCTGGACACCAGCCTGACCGACGTGTACTGAAATGCACTCACGCTGTGGGGAAAGAAAATATACACACACACATGTGAAGACAAATTTCTAGGTAAGGTTTTTTGTAAGAAAGCTAAAAACGCTGTTCTGTCTCAGTCTACTCATTATGTTTCAATGTTATAAGTCACATGGCGAGGTGACCTCACTTGCCAGAGGAGAAATAATACACAAGTGAGCCCATGTGAGGAACCAAAAACCAGAAGATGACTACTCACTTGTCGTGAGAACAAAAACAGAAATAGCTTTGAAATACGGCCAAAAGCTTTTTAAAGTCTTTTCTACGGAGTCGGGTGGTGCTGCATCGGATTAAGTAGTTCAATGTGAAAATTGAGCTACACAACCTGCCAGTTCAACCATGAAAAGATCCGTGAAGCTGAGCGCACAAAGCTTTTGTTTGAAAAGGCAGCGACTGTGGTTTTAGCAGAGGCCCAGGAGGCCTTTTCAGAAAGGCGCTGAAACAAGAGGACTGCGTCATGCTCTGCGAGTCGGCAAAGAACAGCCGGAAACACACCCATGATTCAACTTGGATTTGGTCTGAGGCCTGGCAACTTAATGAAGAATTAATATCCTGGCTTCATTAGGCTCATTCATAAACTCCGCAGGAAACCGTTCTCAACCCGAAATGTATCAGTTGTGATGTTAATCTTTGATAGAAACTCGAGTAAGATTACTGAATAAACCGGTAAAAAAAACTAAAAAAAAACTGTTAATCTAACGGTATCGTGAAGCTACAGTTTCATACTCACCATGTTCCCAAAAAAAACTGAAGTGCAATAATGAGAAAGAGGACAAAAAAGTAGCTTTCTCCCACGGATAGACCGTTAAGAGTCTTGTGCAAGAGGAAACTGATGAACAAGGAGGCAAGGCGGTGGTTTTATACCAGCTCGCCGCGTCACTGGCAGGGCTTATTCTTATTGGTTGGCTGCCACGTGAGCCTAATTGTTATTGGTTAAAATCAAATAAAAGTCTAACGTAATATGACGGCACACCAGGAGGTCTACACCAATGAAGAAGTCCGTCGGTTCAGAATTACGTTTAAGCTGTTATCTGTATCTATTCTCGGACATGGTTCTATGGTCGTTACAATGCATCATTTGTATAGGACGGCACTTTATGCTTTAGTTTTATGTTGTTGGCTAATCATTGACATAGAAGAGTAGACGCAGCATAAGCGTCAACGTCGCCGCCATGTTTTGAGTGGCATTTTAAAAAACGCAAAAATCTGCAGAGTCAAACTGTGCCAAGGTATGGCGGGCGGTTTTGACATAAAATCGGCTTCCCCGCTGTATTTTGACAAGACTATAATTCCGAACATGCCATGTTTAAGTACAAGTTTTATAAAAACATAAATTATCTTTTGAAAACTGATACCGCTATTGTATGTTGTTTTGAGAGCCTTCTTGCTTGAATGAGGATAATTTCAAATTTAAATATTCCAGGGCGTGAATCATTTTTTGGCCCAAATGCATATTTACTGTGTTTTGAAAGAATTAGGACACCCCATAAAAGCACTGGGTGCAAAGGTGTAGGTGCAACTGTAAAGCCGTCTACAAGTAGGTACAGAGCAGACTGTACTTCTTGAGGAAACGTAGGACCTTCAGTGTTTGCAGAAAGATGCTGAATATCCTCTATAAGTCTGTTGTGGAGAGTGTGATCTCCTCTGCAATCATCTGTTGGGGTAGCAACTTCAGAACCAGAGACTTAAAAAGCTTAACAAGCTAAAAAGAAGGCTGGTTGTGTTCTGGTGACTCCTCTGAAACCTCTGGAAACCATTCTGCAAAGAAAGGATTCTTCATAAAATGAAGAACATTATGGAGAACCCTGAGCATCATCTTCATGAGACTGTTGTACAACAACAGAGTGTCTTCAGTCAGAGGCTTCTTCTGATCTGCTGTAAGACGGAGCGCTACAGGAGATCCTTCCTGCCCACAGCCATCAGCATCTACAACGGCTCTTTGAATATATACAGGGGTTGGACAATGAAACTGAAACACCTGGTTTTAGACCACAATAATTTATTAGTATGGCGTAGGGCCTCCTTTTGCGGCCAATACAGCGTCAATTCGTCTTGGGAATGACATATACAAGTCCTGCACAGTGGTCAGAGGGATTTTATGCCATTCTTCTTGCAGGATAGTGACCAGGTCACTACGTGATACTGGTGGAGGAAAACGTTTCCTGACTCGCTCCTCCAAAACACCCCAAAGTGGCTCAATAATATTTAGATCTGGTGACTGTGCAGGCCATGGGAGATGTTCAACTTCACTTTCATGTTCATCAAACCAATCTTTCACCAGTCTTGCTGTGTATATTGGTGCATTGTCATCCTGATACACGGCACCGCCTTCAGGATACAATGTTTGAACCATTGGATGCACATGGTCCTCAAGAATGGTTCGGTAGTCCTTGGCAGTGACGTGCCCATCTAGCACAAGTATTGGGCCAAGGGAATGCCATGATATGGCAGCCCAAACATCACTGATCCACCCCCATGCTTCACTCTGGGCATGCAAGAGTCTGGGTGGAACGCTTCTTTGGGGCTTCTCCACACCGTAACTCTCCTGGATGTGGGGAAAACAGTAAAGGTGGACTCATCAGAGAACAATACATGTTTCACATTGTCCACAGCCCAAGATTTGCGCTCCTTGCACCATTGAAACCAACATTTGGCATTGACATGAGTGACCAAAGGTTTGGCTATAGCAGCCCGGCCGTGTATATTGACCCTGTGGAGCTCCCGACGGACAGTTCTGGTGGAAACAGGAGAGTTGAGATGCATATTTAATTCTGCCGTGATTTGGGCAGCCGTGGTTTCATGTTTTTTGGATACAATCCAGGTTAGCACCAAACATCCCTTTCAGACAGCTTCCTCTTGCATCCACAGTTAATCCTGTTGGATGTGGTTCGTCCTTCTTGGTGGTATGCTGACATTACCCTGGATACCGTGGCTCTTGATACATCACAAAGACTTGCTGTCTTGGTCACAGATGCGCCAGCAAGACGTGCACCAACAATTTGTCCTCTTTTGAACTCTGGTATGTCACCCATAATGTTGTGTGCATTTCAATATTTTGAGCAAAACTGTGCTCTTACCCTGCTAATTGAACCTTCACACTCTGCTCTTACTGGTGCAATGTGCAATCAATGCAGACTGGCTACCAGGCTGGTCCAATTTAGCCATGAAACCTCCCACACTAAAATGACAGGTGTTTCAGTTTCATTGACCAACCTCTGTATATCTACACACACACATATATATATATATATATATATATATATATATATATATATATATATATATATATATATATATATATAACGTGTTGAGCTTTTTTAAAGTCCCTGGCTCAGATGCTGCAACCACAGCAGATGATGGCAGAAGATATCACACTCTCCGCAACAGACTTATAGAAGATATGCAGCATCTTGCTGCAAACGCCGTGTTGTAAAATGGGAGTTTTTGGCCCTCTTTCCTCCCTGTGCACCACCGGGTCCGTTTCTCTCCAGTTCCGAGTCCCAACCAGTAAAACCAGCAAAGTATTTACCTTGTGAAATAGTGAGAAATGGTTAAGTATAAAATCAAGATTTAAAACCAAAATGATCAATGTACAGAGTATACAACTGAACAGACACAGAGTGACATTCACCGTTGGTACCGGGCTCCCTCAGCCCAACTTAGGGATGAACCGAGAGAAGCAAAGAATAGAACGTAAGTCCTGCTTTTATCTAGGCCTGTTCTTATTCCCCCTAAAGGGGGTCATCCTCTTGTATCAGTTTGTCCTTGACTTTGTGTTGCATTCTATGTGATATCAACACTTATGTAAGCTCTAGCAGTGAGCGGTGCGGCAGATAAGCAACAAGGGCAGAGGTATTTAATCAGGACAGCAAAGAGACAGCAAAGAGATGATTAGAAAATGCCCCAGAATCATACATCCATGACAACCGAAAGACCTAAACTTCCTGAAGTAGTCGGCCCTGTCCCTTCTTGTAGACGGCTTCACAGTTGCATCTCCACTGCAGTCTGTTGTCCAGTTGAACACCGAGGTATTTATACTCCTCCACCACCTCCACTTAATCTCCCTTGATGGAAAGTGTTTTACCTATTTCTGTTTCTCTTAAAATCTACAATCACCTCCTTTGTATTGTACATTTAAGATATATATACAGTACAGACCAAAAGTTTGGACACACCTTCTCATTCAAAGAGTTGTCTTTATTTTCATGACTATGAATATTGTAGCTTCACACTGAAGGCATCAAAACTATGAATTAACACATGTGGAATTATATACTGAACAAAAAAGTGTGAAACAACTGAAAATATGTCTTATATTCTAGGTTCTTCAAAGTAGCCACCTTTTGCTTTGATTACTGCTCCACACACTCTTGGCATTCTATTGATGAGCTTCAAGAGGTCGTCACCTGAAATGGTTTTCACTTCACAGGTGTGCCCTATCAGGTTTAATAAGTGGGATTTCAAGCCTTATAAATGGGGTTGGGACCATCAGTTGTGTTGTGCAGGAGGTGGATACAGTACACAGCTGATAGTCCTTCTGAATAGACTGTTAGAATTTGTATTATGGCAAGAAAAAAGCAGCTAAGTAAAGAAAAATGAGTGGCCATCATTACTTTGAGAAATGAAGGTCAGTCAGTCCGAACAATTGGGAAAACTTTGAAAGTGTCCCCAAGTGCAGTCGCAAAAACCATCAAGCGCTACAATAAACTGGCTCACATGAGGACCGCCCCAGGAAAGGAAGACCAAGAGTCACCTCTGCTGCGGACGATAAGTTCATCCGAGTCACCAGCCTCAGAAATCGCAGGTTAACAGCAGTTCAGATTAGAGAACAGGTCAATGCCACACAGAGTTCTAGCAGCAGACACATCTCTAGAACAACTGTTAAGAGGAGACTGTGTGAATCAGGCCTTCATGGTAAAATAGCTGCTAGGAAACCACAACTGAGGACAGGCAACAAGCAGAAGAGACTTGTTTGGGCTAAAGAACACAAGGAATGGACATTAGACCAGTAGAAATCTGTGCTTTGGTCTGATGAGTCCAAGTTTGAGATCTTTGGTTCCAACCACCGTGTCTTTGTGCGGCGCAGAAGAGGTGAACGGATGGACTCTACATGCCTGGTTCCCACCGTGAAGCATGGAGAAGGAGGTGCGATGGTGTGGGGGTGCTTTGCTGGTGACACTGTTGGGGATTTATTCAAAATTGAAGGCATACTGAACCAGCATGGCTACCACAGCATCTTGCAGCGGCATGCTATTCCATCTGGTTTGTGTTTAGTTGGACCATCATTTATTTTTCAACAGGACAATGACCCCAAACACACCTCCAGGCTGTGTAAGGGCTATTTGACCAAGAAGGAGAGTGATGGGGTGCTGCGCCAGATGACCTGGCCTCCAGAGTCACCGGACCTGAACCCAATCGAGATGGTTTGGGGAGAGCTGGACTGCAGAGTGAAGGCAAAAGGGCCAACAAATGTTAAGCATCTCTGGGAACTCCTTCAAGACTGTTGGAAAACCATTTCAGGTGACTACCTCTTGAAACTCATCAACAGAATGCCAAGAGTGTGTGGAGCAATAATCAAAGCAAAATGTGGCTACTTTGAAGAACCTAGAATATAAGACATATTTTCAGTTGTTTCACACTTTTTTGTTCAGTATATAATTCCACATGTGTTAATTCATAGTTTTGATGCCTTCAGTGTGAAGCTACAATATTCATAGTCATGAAAATAAAGAAAACTCTTTGAATGAGAAGGTGTGTCCAAACTTTTGGTCTGTACGGTATATATTATTAATATTGTCACATTACAACCACAAACATAAATATATTTTATTGGAATTTTATATATATATATATATATATATATATATATATGTGTGTGTGTTTGTGTCTGAGTCTCACCTTTAAATGTAAACAGTTTGAAGTACCAGTGGAACTAAAGTAACATTAAGGCTTATTATTGGTGTGTTGCTTAGAAGTTCTGTTGGAAATTTGCTGAGAACAGGATATTGACTGTGGATTGAACATCTTCATATTGAAAATTACTGTAAACTTAATTGTTGGGAGCTTGCACCTTCTTGTGGTGACTGTCGATAAAGACTGAGTTTTCTTTGAATTTGCTCTCACGGTGTAAAAACGCGCGAGCAACCTGCCTCTCACCTAATGCATGTTGCTGATTGTGACCCTGCAGGGAATAGCAACAGTAGACAAGGATGGATGGAGTAACAGCAACGGTAAGTACTCTACCATGATTGAGCATTACTGTGACCATACACTTAAATAAATTTCTCCATAGTTACCACACAATAACAGCTACAATTTTTTGAAACATTGCAAAGATTATATCATTTAGTTAATTAAGATGTCATAAATGGACAATGCATTCACATCATATTGGGAACAGGTGTTTAGTATTAATAAAATACAACTTTAAATCAAAGATTTTATTCAGAACAAAGTCAAACCTGACATCTTAGGATGTTTTATTCAAACAGCCAACAGGAATCAACTTTTTTATTTTTTATTTGATGAATGAACATCTCTGTTTGGAATGCATTCAAGAAAACACTTCAATCATTTTCTGCATTTATTTTAATACTCTTCTCCTTCCTCCTCTCCCTCACCCTCAATGGAGTCAACCCCAACCTCCTCATAATCCTTCTCCAAAGCTGCCATGTCCTCCCTGGCCTCGGAGAACTCTCCCTCCTCCATCCCCTCACCCACATACCAGTGGACGAATGCACGCTTGGCGTACATCAGATCGAACTTGTGATCCAGCCGAGCCCAGGCCTCTGCAATAGCAGTGGTGTTGCTCAGCATGCACACTGCCCTCTGAACCTTGGCTAGGTCACCACCAGGGACCACAGTGGGAGGCTGGTAGTTTATGCCAACCTTGAAGCCAGTGGGACACCAGTCCACAAACTGGATGGTGCGTTTGGTTTTGATGGTGGCGATGGCAGCATTCACATCTTTGGGCACCACGTCACCACGGTACAGAAGGCAGCAGGCCATGTACTTTCCGTGGCGAGGATCACATTTTACCATCTGATTGGCCGGCTCGAAGCAGGAGTTGGTGATCTCAGACACTGTTAACTGCTCGTGGTAAGCCTTCTCTGCAGAGACCACAGGGGCGTAGGTGGCCAGAGGGAAGTGGATACGGGGGTACGGCACCAAGTTGGTCTGGAACTCTGTCAGATCAACATTCAGGGCACCATCAAAACGCAGAGACGCAGTGATGGAGGACACAATCTGGCTGATCAGTCTGTTCAGGTTAGTGTAGGTGGGGCGTTCGATGTCGAGGTTTCTGCGGCAGATATCATAAATGGCCTCATTGTCCACCATGAAGGCACAGTCGGAGTGCTCCAGGGTGGTGTGGGTGGTCAGGATGGAGTTGTAGGGCTCCACAACAGCAGTGGACACTTGGGGAGCTGGGTAGATTGAAAACTCCAGCTTGGACTTCTTTCCATAATCCACCGAGAGCCGCTCCATCAGCAGGGAGGTAAAACCTGAACCGGTTCCTCCACCGAAGCTGTGGAAAACCAGGAAGCCCTGCAGGCCTGTGCACTGGTCAGCCTGGAGATACAAATTAAGAAAACCGGGGTTACAGTTATATATACTTTAAAACCTAGGAGATAAAAAAATCTGACAGCTAATATTTTGAAAACAGGTTTCATAGCCATCTCTGAATTTACCCACCAGTTTGCGGATCCTGTCCAGAACCAGGTCAATAATCTCTTTGCCGATGGTGTAGTGTCCACGGGCGTAGTTATTGGCAGCATCTTCTTTCCCTGTGATCAGCTGCTCAGGGTGGAACAGCTGGCGGTAGGTACCAGAGCGAACCTCATCTGGAAAGACAAGTTTTACATTTTGCTTATGACCATTCTACTATAGCTCAGTTATCTTCCAGGTTAAACAGAAGTAATCATGCTTACCGATGACAGTGGGCTCCAGATCTACAAAAACAGCTCTGGGGACATGCTTTCCAGCTCCAGTCTCGCTGAAGAAGGTGTTGAAGGAATCATCTCCCCCTCCGATGGTCTTGTCGCTGGGCATCTGTCCGTCCGGCTGGATCCCATGTTCCAGACAGTAGAGCTCCCAGCAGGCGTTGCCAATCTGGACACCAGCCTGACCGACGTGGATAGAGATGCACTCACGCTGTGGGGAAAAAAAACAGATGAGAGGAATTTTAAGAGTTTACTAGAAATGTAATGGAGGAAAAAAAGAATATTGATCTTTAATAATACCTGCAGGTAAAAAGAAACCTTGCAAGATATCGAGATAGATATATATATTTTTTTCAGTTTTGGAACTACAGTTTATGAGAAAAATTGACCTATTCCAATTTCAGGACGATTAACCGGTGCATCTCCATTTAATCCAACTCAATAAGATGACTTTCCTTTGGGTCAGCTAGTCTCGCCTTTTCTTGGTCTTTTTCCTTGGCGCACTGTAGTTGTGTCACGAACTGCGTTGCTACGCAACAGACCCTTCAGTTGGGCAACCGGTGGCGTCTGTTTGAGCCGCTCAATAGATGTGAAAACTCATGAATATGGTCGAAAAACGGTAACCGCGCGATGTTTTATGTCGACATAACACAGATTGTTAAACCATCCTTAAAAATCGCGGGGCGACCTACGTTCTGTTCATCCCTACCGTAGCCACCAGAAAGTAGTGTCCATTACAAGCTTGCATTTTTAATGACCGGCGCCATGCTGACGGTGCATTTAATCAATTTGCACCCGGATAAGGTTTCCGTGGGAGAGGGTCGTGTTTTCTGTCAATGAATTACAGTTGCAGCCTCCGGCTGTCATCCACTGATGGCGACCGGAGTTTTATCCAAACCAATGGGGCTGTGATAATAAAGCCTTTTGTTATTCTCATTGTCCACCAAGAAGGGTGGAGGAGGAGGAGGAGAGAAGGGGGGCTCATCCCGCCACGTCCCAAACGCCAGAACCCCTCCCTGCATCAAACATGACATTTTAACCTACACTTTACAGTACAAGGAAAGCATTTTAGACTAAAAACTATATTTATTGCACAACTTCATTCATTCACGATTTTACATTAAATATACTTTTTTTTCTTTTTACCTTTTAACTCAAGTCATCTATCTATGCACCATCACTTAGACCTCAGTTATGTTGTTTTTACAAAGCTGGTTAAAGGTTCTTACCATGTTGTTTAGCTGAAGTCGTAAAAGAGGATGGAAGAGTCTCCTCGGAAAGCGAGTCTTACAATTCGACAGTTATGGGGTCGATGTAAGAGATAATGGCGAACATGATGATGCTGGTGGTTTATATTCGACTGAAGCACAGGCGCCTGCGGTTCCTGCACTCCTATTGGTCCAGTTACTGTCACTCTGTGGTTTGCAACGAATTCACGGATTTCTATTGGACCATCCCGAATTCTAGGAGTGTCTCCGCCCAGCAACCCCACCCAGCTGGAAGCCTTCACTCGTACTGCAAGCGTCATTGCGTTTCTGCCTGAGTGGAAAATGCTGCGTAATTTTTAAATAACGGTAAAACTGGAACAGTCTGACAAGAAGTATATAAAAACTGTATTTTTGTTATTTTACATTCATAAAATCAATCCAAACATGATCAAAAATTAAATATTTATAAAAGTAGACCACATAGCAAAACTGTCAAACTTGTAGCACCAATAATTCAATATTTTATGCAAACATGATACATATCTATCCTTTCCTTCTTGAACTTTCACGTATTTTATACACTGTTTATCAAATAAACATACTAAAGAATTGTGAATAATAATAATAACAATAAAGAATCAGACAGCAAACACAGTGAGACAATGTGTGTCCAGTGTTTTTTGGTACATCAGGGTGAAATATAGATTTCTAGTTCAAACGTACAGAACAGACAGCATCATACAGTGGATACATCATTAAATGGTTATAACAATTAGAAAAATCCCCACATTTTTTTAGAAGTTGGGGTAAGTTTCTCCAGAGCTAAGGATTTAGACAATGCAAGAGCCAGGTCTGTAAATATGGTCTGCAGATAGAGTTCCAAATGCTGGCTGTATTTCCCTTGTAATAAGCAATAGATTGTAGTTTTTCTAGTAACATTGCTTATCTATTTTCAGCTGAAAAAAAATCTCCAAAATACACAATTTAGGGCATAAATTTAGCTTCAAACCAGTATTTTTCACCTTCTCATTCAGTTCATTGACTTATATATATCTATATACATATATTTATATATATATATATATATATATATATATACATATATATATATATATATATATATATATATATAGTCTTGTAAATTTTGTCCAGAATTTGTACACCCAGCACTGATTACCAAATCTTTCACCCTTCATGAGGATATTTCCGATTTTGCACAGCCTTAGAATAGCAAAGCATAAATAAAACATAATTTAACTCATGTCCAACACATGTCAGCCTAGTATAGGCTTTTTTACACCTTATTGCACTAATTGACGCTGTGCTGTTTAATTTGCATGTTATTCAGAACTCCCTGCTGTTACATGACGGATGTGGTCTTTATCTGATTTTATTTTCTTATCGTTTGGCTGGGACTTTACAGTTTTCTTTCGTTAAAAGAGGTCAAATTGCCCCATCACACAGGAGGGATGTAGGCCACAGAGAGCTGCAGATGCCCAACCCTTCCCCCTCCATCCCTGCTCCTAAGATGTAACGGTTCTTGCGAGGTGAATAAAGGAGTTGCCTGGTAACAGCCTGGTAAGCACACACAGAGAGTGCCTTTATCTGGCCGACACGTGACCCAGCTTTAACTGAAGCAGCGTTTGGAGGCTGTGCCGTGCACTCGGGGGGATGTGATCTTCTCTTTCCACAGATCTCTTCTTCTTGTCTCTGTAACGGAAACGCCCTTTTGCTCTCCCGAGGATGGTGTGTTATGACTTTAAGATGGATGAGACAAAGCAACTCTTTCTTTTTGGGTTTAGTGTTATTGTCCTCCCTAAACTATCACCTTTCGAAGACAACGACCATAAACTGTTTAAGACCAACAGACCGTTAAGCCCCTTAGTTGCTAACAACAAAATAATCTCCATGCCAACAGTGGTCAGAATCATGCTATACCTTCTTTGACTGTGGGTATGCCTAAAGGTACTATTCAGTGTGGTATTTTTAACAACAAATGACTACTGACAGTAAAAATAGAGTTGAGTAATGATTTTCTATGGCAATAAAATGCTGAGTTTTTAAAAAGCATACTAAAAAAAAACCCCGGCTTACTCTGTTTATTCACAAGAAGCACAAGAATAGAGGGGAGCTGATCTCAGTCACAAACTCTATGTTGAACAAGCAACCTTTGACAGATTTCTACAGAGATGGATCCGGCCATGATTGGGTATGTTGACGGCAAATAATGAGAATGGAGGTGAGCATCTTCAGAGTTTTAACTGAATTTTTCCACCTAATTGTTTTCCATACATATTTCCCCTCAAAAAATGAGTAATGCCATAATCTGCTTGTATCACTTTAAATAACTGTGAAATATATGATTTGTCATTACAGTTGGACTACACACATGTTGAGCTTCGGCTAAAGTGGCTTGCAAACATACTAGTGTTTTTTTACATTTAGTCACAGACTTCAGTGTAATTTTATTTGGATTTCACGTCATAGTCTAACACAGAAACACCACTTCCCTTTAAAAAATGTATGTGACCAAACAGCCTCATGAAGACCGAGGAACATGACAGGTCAGAGATAAAGTTGTGGAGAAGATAAAGAAGGGTTAGGTTGTTAAACAATATCCCAATATTTGGACATTTCACAGGGTTCAATCCAACATCTAAAAATGGAGAGATTATGAAACATCTACAAACCATGTAAGACATGCCAATCCACCAAAACGTCATCAATTAGAAAGTAACTCTGAAGGAGCTGCAGAGATCCACAGCTCGGGTTGGAGAATGTGTTGACTGGACATTAACTGTGTGCTCTTTATAGAAGAGAAGAAAGCCGTTGTTGAAAGTAAGCCATAATAACTGTAAGATTTGTCACAAGCCATGCAGGGTACTCAGGCAAAATATGGAACAAGGTATTCTGACCCTAACAATATTCTCTGGGACCTTTGTTTTCTGCTTTGCTTGACAGACCCATGCAATAAATTAGAATATTGTTGAAAAGTTAATTTATTTCCGTAACTTAGCTCATTAAGTGAAACACAATATAATGGACACAAACTGATGTTTTCAAACCTTTATTTATGTTAATTATGAGGATTTTCTGCTAGCAGCTAATGAAAACATGACATTTTATATCAGAATTTTACAATCTTCCCCATAAAAAACGTTTTAATGCAGAAATGTGGGCTTTTGAAATGTATGTTTTATAAATGTTTAAAGGTTATTTTCAAAAAAATACCCTTAATCTGATGAACAATGGAACAACATTGGAATACATGTTCTATTTTACTGAATGTGACTATATTCTGCTCCCTTATTCCCTATAGGTCCCATCAGCCATTTCCTCAGTTAATCAGCAGTTACGTGCCTTCCCTCACAGCTGTACCCAGTTTCTAATCAACCACCTGCTTCTTGTTCAGTTAGCAGTTCTCCTACTTAAAGCTCTCACAGTTGGTCAGATTATCCTGTTACTCATGCCCACATGTTTCTATGGGTTCCTTTAGGGAATCTAGTTTTTAAATTTTCTTTTCAGTAAAATTGTTTATTTTTATCTTCCTGGCTCTTGCCTCCCTCAAGGCCCTTTACCATTACATGACATTTAGCTTTTAGGCTCACATGCGAAACCCTTTGTGTGGCTGATAATTAATACCACACATAACCCTAAACACAGCATTCCCACAGTGAAACATTTAGGTGGGTATCATGCTATGGAGAGGGTTTTCTTTGGAAAGAACAAGAAAGCTGGTCCAACTTGATGGAAAGATGTAAGGAATTAAAAATAGGACAAACTTGAAATGAACTTGTTTGAGACAGCAAAAGGCTTGAGTTTGGGTGGAGGTTCAGCTTGCAGCTGGGCAACGGCCCCAAATATGTGGCCAGAGCTACAGTGGAAGGACTTAGATCAAAGCATATTAATTGTTAGAATAGTTCAGTCAAAGCCCAGGCCCAAAACAATTTAGATTCCGGGGAAAGACTTGAAAATTGATTTTCATGTATGCTTTCTATTTAATACGTACCCTCCACTATTTTCAAAGATGTACAGGTCCTTCTCAAAATATTACCATATTGTGATAAAGTTCATTATTTTCCATAATGTCATGATGAAAATTTAACATTCATATATTTTAGATTCATTGCACACTAACTGAAATATTTCAGGTCTTTTATTGTCTTAATACGGATGATTTTGGCATACAGCTCATGAAAACCCAAAATTCCTATCTCACAAAATTAGCATATTATTAAAAGGGTCTCTAAACGAGCTATGAACCTAATCATCTGAATCAACGAGTTAACTCTAAACACCTGCAAAAGATTCCTGAGGCCTTTAAAACTCCCAGCCTGGTTCATCACTCAAAACCCCAATCATGAGTAAGACTGCCGACCTGACTGCTGTCCAGAAGGCCACTATTGACACCCTCAAACAAGAGGGTAAGACACAGAAAGAAATTTCTGAACGAATAGGCTGTTCCCAGAGTGCTGTATCAAGGCACCTCAGTGGGAAGTCTGTAGGAAGGAAAAAGTGTGGCAGAAAACGCTGCACAACGAGAAGAGGTGACCGGACCCTGAGGAAGATTGTGGAGAAGGGCCGATTCCAGACCTTGGGGGACCTGCGGAAGCAGTGGACTGAGTCTGGAGTAGAAACATCCAGAGCCACCGTGCACAGGCGTGTGCAGGAAATGGGCTACAGGTGCCGCATTCCCCAGGTCAAGCCACTTTTGAACCAGAAACAGTGGCAGAAGCGCCTGACCTGGGCTACAGAGAAGCAGCACTGGACTGTTGCTCAGTGGTCCAAAGTACTTTTTGCGGATGAAAGCAAATTCTGCATGTCATTCAGAAATCAAGGTGCCAGAGTCTGGAGGAAGACTGGGGAGAAGGAAATGCCAAAATGCCAGAAGTCCAGTGTCAAGTACCCACAGTCAGTGATGGTCTGGGGTGCCGTGTCAGCTGCTGGTGTTGGTCCACTGTGTTTTATCAAGGGCAGGGTCAATGCAGCTAGCTATCAGGAGATTTTGAAGCACTTCATGCTTCCATCTGCTGAAAAGCTTTATGGAGATGAAGATTTCATTTTTCAGCACGACCTGGCACCTGCTCACAGTGCCAAAACCACTGGTAAATGGTTTCCTGACCATGGTATCACTGTGCTCAATTGGCCTGCCAACTCTCCTGACCTGAACCCCATAGAGAATCTGTGGGATATTGTGAAGAGAACGTTGAGAGACTCAAGACCCAACACTCTGGATGAGCTAAAGGCCGCTATCAAAGCATCCTGGGCCTCCATAAGACCTCAGCAGTGCCACAGGCTGATTGCCTCCATGCCACGCCGCATTGAAGCAGTCATTTCTGCCAAAGGATTCCCGACCAAGTATTGAGTGCATAACTGTACATGATTATTTGAAGGTTGACGGTTTTTGTATTAAAAACACTTTTCTTTTATTGGTCGGATGAAATATACTAATTTTGTGAGATAGGAATTTTGGGTTTTCATGAGCTGTATGCCAAAATCATCCGTATTAAGACAATAAAAGATCTGAAATATTTCAGTTAGTGTGCAATGAATCTAAAATACATGAATGTTAAATTTTCATCATGACATTATGGAAAATAATGAACTTTATCACAATATGCTAATATTTTGAGAAGGACCTGTATGTGTAAGTGTTGTGTATGTAAGTTATTCACTACCTTGTCTTAGTTTATCTCATGAAATCTCCATAGAAAATACATTGGACTTTGTGGCTGTAACCTGAAAAAAGTGGGAAAAGCCTCAAGCCAGGCTCTGTTAGACATATTTCAGTTTTGCATTTATTTATCTAAGATGTAATTTATTTGCTTTGAGTTATGTTTCACCAGTTCTCTTACTGATTCTTGGTTCTTTTCGTGCAAATGTCCATTTGTAGATTTTATTGCATTAATAAAAAATGAATACGGGAGGACAATCACCACAGCGTTTGAGAGCAGTTATCCCTGATCAGATGTATTTTCTTTCATTTTCACATATCAGGAAGTTAATATATCCAGGAAGCTAACAGAGACTTCAGAAATAGTTTAACGCTAATATAAAATATAAACTCTAATCTATTATCTCTCTGCATTTTGTGTCTGCACTCTCATACAGGAGGCATCCTGCAACAGATGGAGAATATGCTCTGCCACATTGTTGGGTATCAGGTTTTGTCTTTGCATCGATGCATCGACACAGTCAGCTCCATGCCATGGAGGACCACTCCCATCTCCAGCATTCCCATCCTCCTCTCTCCTTATACCAAGCAGCTGCTCGGACTCTCCCTGCTTCACAGCTGCTGGGGAGGGACATGAAAAGGGGGAGGAGGAGTAGATGGGAATGTTCTCAAGTATTCCTGGCTCACAACCATTCCTGTTTCCTGTTTTTCTCTTTCATCCCTGCTGTCATATAGAGAGTGATAAATCCTCAATGCCCTTGCTTTAGAACAGAGAGAGAAATCCCACATTTAGATTCACATTTCTGCTGGAAAAAAGCCGTGATTTATAAATCTCTTAAATATTTTTGATTCCTAACAGCATTTAAAGCTGGAGGCTCCTGGTTGCCACCGCCTTGTACTTCCAAGGCACTTTGAATTATTTCAAATATACTGCTTTTGAGGCAGTTTCAGTTCCTCGAACAGGCCAGAACCAGAAGAACCTGCACGAACCCAGCCTCTGAGACACAGGCAGCCACGTGATCGTCCCACTGCATGACATCATTGCAGAGGATCTGGGACAAAGAGGGAGGAGATCGGAGGAGCTGCCATGTTGGACTGATATCATCACAGCAGCTCTCTGCAACATGAACGGCCTGCAGCCTTCAGCTTGTGATGGAAGCTTCTTGATATTTTGATGTCTATGTTGGCATTTCGACCCATTTGTTTCAGATGCGGCGAGAAAATGCCACACCCAGGTGGATGCTGATGTATGCATAATAAATTAGCTTTGTCTGAACCCTCCCATTACTTCAAATTTTCCCTTTCAAATTATTTTATATGAGGCTGAGGAGAAACATATTACACCAATACCCCTATCACGTAATACATATAAGCTTAAACAGACTGCATAGATTAGTATTATGTTAAAAATTTGCTGATTAAGTCCTACAAAAATCCTAAAATATCCTGCAGTCTGATCTGTGCAGCATCACCAAATGGCGGCAGTAGAATCGTGTTTTTCCACTCTGTACAGGAGCAAATCCGCTGCCCTGTCGGCATAAATCTGCTTGCACCGCCCTCCCATTCAGCAGTTGTTGCATCGACCCCGTTGGGTACAACACGCAACGCAAACCCCCCGTTTTTACAAAGCCTCCTTCTTGGCGTTTTCTCCTTCTCTTCTTCCTCCTTGAACCTCAGACGGAAAAATGGTAAGTAATGGTTATTAATTGTTGTAAATATATCTCGACTGGAAGAATTTGTGAGGGAGAAAATGATCTCCGTTCAGGCCGAGCCGGTGTCTCGGCTGTCAAACGACGTCGCGAAGGATTTTGTTCTTTCCGTAAGGCTTTTAACACATGGGGGTGTTTTATTTCAGGTGTTCGATCTTTACTGTGTATTTTAGTTACATTTAAGATGCAACGGTGATGTCAGTTTATAAAGATGATGCACAGATTGGTGCGCAATTGGGGAACGGCGTGATTGTCATTGTTTGGTAAGAACAATGCTCGACTGGTGGCATTTAGACGCACAATGAAAGCGATACAACGCATAAAATGCTAATAAACAACCATATTTGCTTCATTATTTAAATTTACCTTAAATATTTCAGTTTAATCTGTTTATACACAATAATTTGAATATTACGACGTTCTTCATTAAGGTGTGGAGGGGCGTATTGGGTGTACTGTAGATGAATGGACTCACTATGATGGCTTTTATTTTTTATTTATAGTATCAATACATGATTTATAAAAATAAATGATGTATGTTATTTTAAACAAGGTGGCAACTCACAGCATAAATTTGATTAAATTCACCTTCTTACAGCAAATCTGATCTGATCCAATAAACCCTAATTATAAAAAAACATACATTCGCTGTCATTGTGCATCTCCAGGGAGATCAGGTGGAATATTCTAGGCCCATCCAGTGCCTGCACGCATGCAAATTAATTTGCATGCGTGCCTATGCTTGCAAAAGAGACGCAATGGTTGGAGAAAAAGGCCAGAGCATGAAAAAAGCGAATCAAAGACGAGGGCGGGGGATGCTGCTGGCAGGCATTTCGAGTCCCTTGCCCAGTGTGGTGCAGGGTGGTGCCTCCTCCTGCTGCACTTCCTGCTACCCACAGACAGGGGGAACAGTTAAACGTCTCCTCAATTATAATGGGTTTAATCTAAATTGACACGTCTTGTTCCTTGCTCCACAGCGTGAGTGCATCTCTATCCACGTCGGTCAGGCTGGTGTCCAGATTGGCAATGCCTGCTGGGAGCTCTACTGTCTGGAACATGGGATCCAGCCGGACGGACAGATGCCCAGCGACAAAACTCTTGGAGGAGGAGATGATTCCTTCAACACCTTCTTCAGCGAGACTGGAGCTGGAAAGCATGTCCCCAGAGCCGTTTTTGTAGATCTGGAGCCCACTGTCATCGGTAAGCATGATTATTTCTGGTTGAAAATAGGGAACTACTGTGAAATAACCGTAAACTTAAGCTAATTTGGTGCTTTATTTTCTACTCAGATGAGGTTCGCACAGGGACCTACCGTCAGCTGTTCCACCCTGAGCAGCTGATCACTGGGAAAGAAGATGCTGCCAATAACTACGCCCGTGGACACTACACCATTGGCAAAGAGATTATTGACCTGGTACTGGACAGGATTCGCAAACTGGTGGGTAAACCTAATGCCAGTATTTAACAAATTTCTCATTGGGTCTTCAAGTGGGTCAGCAATTGATTTTGGTTTCCATCTTTGTCCCCAGGCTGACCAGTGCACAGGCCTGCAGGGCTTCCTGGTTTTCCACAGTTTCGGTGGAGGAACCGGTTCAGGTTTTACCTCCCTGCTGATGGAGCGGCTCTCGGTGGATTATGGAAAGAAGTCCAAGCTGGAGTTTTCAATCTACCCAGCTCCCCAAGTGTCCACTGCTGTTGTGGAGCCCTACAACTCCATCCTGACCACCCACACCACCCTGGAGCACTCCGACTGTGCCTTCATGGTGGACAATGAGGCCATTTATGATATCTGCCGCAGAAACCTCGACATCGAACGCCCCACCTACACCAACCTGAACAGACTGATCAGCCAGATTGTGTCCTCCATCACTGCGTCTCTGCGTTTTGATGGTGCCCTGAATGTTGATCTGACAGAGTTCCAGACCAACTTGGTGCCGTACCCCCGTATCCACTTCCCTCTGGCCACCTACGCCCCTGTGATCTCTGCAGAGAAGGCTTACCACGAGCAGCTCTCAGTGGCTGAGATCACCAACGCCTGCTTCGAGCCGGCCAATCAGATGGTAAAATGTGACCCTCGCCACGGAAAGTACATGGCCTGCTGCCTTCTGTTCCGTGGTGACGTGGTGCCCAAAGATGTGAATGCTGCCATCGCCACCATCAAAACCAAACGCACCATCCAGTTTGTGGACTGGTGTCCCACTGGCTTCAAGGTTGGCATAAACTACCAGCCTCCCACTGTGGTCCCTGGTGGTGACCTAGCCAAGGTTCAGAGGGCAGTGTGCATGCTGAGCAACACCACTGCTATTGCAGAGGCCTGGGCTCGGCTGGATCACAAGTTCGATCTGATGTACGCCAAGCGTGCATTCGTCCACTGGTATGTGGGTGAGGGGATGGAGGAGGGAGAGTTCTCCGAGGCCAGGGAGGACATGGCAGCTTTGGAGAAGGATTATGAGGAGGTTGGGGTTGACTCCATTGAGGGTGAGGGAGAGGAGGAAGGAGAAGAGTATTAAAATAAACAGAGGAGTTGAGCAGGAATTAACTACAACACGTTCTTAAACGCATTCAAACCAGAGATGTTTGTCCATCAAAGTATCAATTTGGCTGTTTGAATAAAACTCCTGAAATTGTCAAGTTTGGCTTTGTTCTGAATAAAATCTCTGATGTGAAGTTGTTTGTCTAATTATTATTTTTTTTAATGTTGAAATGTTATATTGGAGTTTTTTCTATAAAATGCAAAAATTGACAACTTGATATATACACTTTAAATTATTTAAAAAATCAACATTTTGCAGGATAAAAAAATTATACCTTTATATTCTAAAGATGTATGATGGTACTAAACTAAAATAAACACACAAGCTCTGAAATATTTAAAACATTTATTTGAAAAACATCCAAATCCAGATTTGTACAAATCCTAGAGTTTGTGTTCAAACTTGCTTCAAGAAAGTAAAAAAAAAAAAAAAGAATCAGCACACCTAAAGCACAATCTAAAGACACTATTTAATTTTAACACTATGTAATACGTATTTGTGAGGCCTTTATTTAGAAAACAAGTATAAAAAGCATCCCAGGGGCCACGCTCTGTATTTGATTGTGTGATGCTGGGGATTTACAGCGGCCTGTCCTGCAGCAGAGGGCTGTTGTCGATGGCTCCTCGTCTGTTCAGGGACTTCCAGAGTATCGAAGCTGCAGAGGAGCCGCAGACCCCACTAAGCTGTGGGCCTTCAGATGCAACTTTGTCTTCCGTCAAAGGACGGTAGGGTTTAAGACGCCTGTCCGAACATGAAGAATAGACATCATTTACACTTGTACACGTTGTAATTCAAGGATGAAAATTATTTAACTGAACCCCAGATAATTAAGAGGTTCTGTTGATGATATGTTGAGTTCTTGAAATTCTTTTGTAACATTTTCACAGAAAATAATTTATATAGAAATATTTTTAACAAGGTACACTGGCTTTTTGAATGAAAAGATTACTTTTGAATACATTGGTTTGCCTGAGTTGCTTC
This sequence comes from Girardinichthys multiradiatus, assembly GCF_021462225.1. Lineage (NCBI taxonomy): Eukaryota > Metazoa > Chordata > Actinopteri > Cyprinodontiformes > Goodeidae > Girardinichthys > Girardinichthys multiradiatus. Next base: position 44,371,307 of record NC_061794.1, on the reverse strand, counting down.
CAGTGAACAGTTGAGTGAATCCACCACTGGATTTAGCCAATCACAGATTAAACTTACTGGGTGAGGCAAACTTTGGAGTTTGCGAACATTAACAAAATCAAGCCCACGATAAGGTGGTTGATATGACGCCACAAAATGTAGCCAAGGGCTGTCTTGGACAAGCAATCAGTGTTACCATGGCGACATATGTAGAAAAAAATCAAGTATCAAAAGCAGTTATCAAGTAAAGATAAGGCAGTTTTAAAAAATAAAATTTATTTTTGATGCACTAAACCCAAGCCAGATGAAAATGGCAAATAAAGTCCAAAATATGATTGCTAGGGCTGCACTTTTCATACATTGTTATAGAGAACTTCTTGCAGCTTACCTTTGGGTTGGGTAAGAAATGTTTTAATGGCCAACACAAAGGAGAACACAGTTGTTATTAATGGTAAGGTAAGAGTTTTAAACGAACTTTATTTGGTAAGCACAATTGGTTGTAAGCATTTCATTTTAAAACCTACTCCTCATCTGTAACCTACACTGCTGTAAGCCTAAATTCAACATCTACCCATTACTTAAAAGATCTTTGTGCTTTAATATTTTCAAGCAAGCATTATCAGTAGGTTTGGATCTAGATCTAGGCCAAACGCAGCCAACCGGGTGCAGTAAACCATTATCCCTCCAGGAAATATGACAGTATCGAGAACAGAGTAACCTGATATGAAACTATACGAGCAGAAGCAGACACAGAGGACTGTTTATTTATGTAAATACTTCCATATTACTTTCTTACAACTAAATTGTCTTCATCTTGATAATTTCTTGATAGTTTACTCAAGGTTTGTAGTCACGACCAGTTAATGATAAAGCCTCAACTCTTTGTTTCTGATGCCACAGTTTACAAAAGCTCAGAAACATAAATTTTCATAAAAAAGAATTTAAAAAAAACAACTTTGTGCAACATTTTCTCTTTCAGAGTCGCAGACAGCAAGTTATGTGACATACCTCTACAATGTTAGAAATAAGTTAGCTTTAATAACGCATTAGATGTTGTTCAAAATATGAAAGGTCATCTTAGAAACAACTGAAAGGCTGAATTCCAACTTGAAGACACCAGGGCTTCTCACCAACCCTTCACTCAAAATCCAATATGACTGCTCAGCTTGGCGGCCAAAATTGTTGCAATAGTTGTTGCAATAAACTGTTTTTTGAAGATGTGTATTTCATTAAATCATTCATCAGCCATACAACATGTTTTTGTCATATTTGAATGTATAAAATGCTGAGAAATACATTTTATTTTTAACAATAATCTGGTCACTAAGCCACAATAATTTGCAAATCTTACAGTTTTTTTGATTTGTAGATAAAATAAAGTATGGTTAATTGTAAGTCTCAGTTTTCTGAAGTAATTCAAAGTAATTCAGTATGATATAAAGCCTCTCTAGTGGTCTCTATCTCTTGGATAAAAGAACACCCTCAACTGGTTTCCAGGTCATAACAGACAACAATGAATGCATGCACTCACGCCTAAGGGCAATGTAGAGAGGCCGATAAACCTGCAAGGTGGTGGTTTTTCATATTGGGAAAATGTATCCAGAGAGAATATGTAAATTCATTAAAGGTCCTGGGTGGGATTCAATGCAGGTCCTTCCTGCTGCAGACGGGCAGTGCCAACAACTTCCCAACTACGCATCCTGTCAAGAAACTGCCTCTTGAGCTTGAATGTTAAATTATTAATTGTATGTATCTAGGTAAAACGTAAAAACATTTTCTTTAAAGTATATTTGATTGGAGATAACCATAAATTAAGAGGAAAAACACATTTGTTTGCCCAGTGCTCCTAGAAATGCTTTCTTGTGTTCTCTTCTTCTTGCATTTTTGAAATTCTTCTAATTACATCTAATAAAGGAGTCACCTGTATGTCAGAGCTATGCTGTAAATGTATAGTTTCCTGTGGAATGTATAAACTGGCATATACATATGTTATTGATCTGAGATAGTACCTTAAACATGTGCAACTACTTTACAACTACTATAGGCAGCAACATCAGTGTAATGTTTATTGGACTTATGTAGAGATCCATTTGAAATGAAACAGGAACTGGAGCAACTCGGCTTCCAACATTTAAAGATAGGAAAGCAGATGGGGACAGAAAGCAGTAGAAGCCCTTCAGGACATGCTGTAACAATGAGGGGAGCGAATCAACTGCTGCTTTCAGTACTGAGGAAGAAGGAGATATGGCTAATTTGTATATGTTCCTATCCATGCAAATTAAAGAAGTTGTAGATATAAATATTACTTCAAGCTCTAGGATCCTTGATAAAAGCCACTGTGGAAAGTTTGAGCGAGGGGAGGATTTTCACAACGACAGTTCTTACTTGTAGGAGTATCCGACGATTCCCACTGCAAGAATGAGTACCAGGACACCCAACAACATGACGATGGTGCCGGAGGAAGACAGACCTGAGCCTGTAAAAAAAGTTAACAGTGTCAAGATGCCTGACAGAGCTGCCTACGATCTGGAGCATTGCTGGTTTGTTACATACCCATGTCTACAGTGAATTTGGCAGTGGTGGCAGCTAAACTGACATCATTTGCCATGGAAATGTTGATGCAGTAGACCCCAGAGGAATTAAAGAAATGACGCAACACCAACTGGCACTCTTTGGAGGGCTCTACCATGTTGCACGCCATGTGAATAGGCTTCAGACATTTTGAATCCAGAATCACACTGCAAACCTCTTTGGGAAGGCTGTGGGAGGAAGAAAACCCAATGAATGGAAACTTTGTTGAAGTTCTATGCAACGTTGATTTATTCCTGACCAAAATTATAGCACACGAGCTTTACTGTAACTAATTATATGTGCTCTTTTTCAGACTCTAACCTTGAAAACTGGCTCAGAGTTTATCTGTTCTTTCTTTATAGGTGAAATGACTAAAGCAGCTACATCCATTAACATTTACTTTTCCTTCCCATAGAAAGTACTCCTGGATCAGTGCTTCTGTATTCTTTGTGTGTCTCTGCTCTGTTCTCACAAACCCCCAGTCGGTCGTGGCAGATGGCCGCTCACACTGAGCCTGGTTCTGCTGGAGGTTTCTTCCTTTTAAAAGGGAGTTTTTCCTCTCCACTGTCGCTACATGCATCAGTCTGACAGAGAGAGGTATCCCAATCCTTGTGGTTTTTAGTATAACAATGAACATCAGTGGGACCCTTTGTGGGGTTCCTTGAGATGACATTGTTGTAAATAAGCGCCGTTTAACTAAATAATCTGAACTGAAACTATCTGTGTAGTTATGCTGCTATAGGCTTAGGCTGCTGGAGGACATAATGACCACTTTCACCCTCTTCGCTACATTCTCACACTACTGTCCAATTTTGCATTATTTGCTGTTATTTCAGCTTTTAACTTTGTTCTCTCTATTCTCTTCCTAGAAGCTACACCTGGCCTGACTCTGTGTCTACCTGTGACACCTTTATGGAGAGGGGCATCGTCCAAGCTTCTGCTGGCAACAACTTAATGCTCACCCTCTACCGATGACCCACATAGCCCTGTCTTTTAGTGTTTAACCCTTTCTCTCTCCTAGACATGGCGATTGACTGAGCTTTTACTGTGACTAACTCTATGTGCTCTCTTTCAGACTCTAACCTTGAAAACTGGCTCAGAGTTTATCTGTTCTTTCTTTCTTGGTGAAATGACTAAAGGAGCTACATCCATTAACATTTACATTTCCTTCCAATAGAAAGGACTCCTGGATCCGTGCTTCTTTGTTCTTTTTGTGTCTCTACTCCGTTCTTTCTCTCAAACCCCCAGTCGGTTGTAGCAGATGGCTGCTCACACTGAGCCTGGTTCTGCTGGAGGTTTCTTCCTTTTAAAAGGGAGTTTTTCCTCTCCACTGTCGATACATGCATGCTCAGTATGAGGGATTGCTGCAAAGTCAACGCCAGTGACTGTCCACTGTCTCTACATGCTCATCCAGGAGGAGGGAATGCTGCAAGTCACTGACTGGATGTACTCTGCTGGGTTTACTGCACTGTTCAATGATTAGGATTAATTGGAATGTATGTACCTGACTGTTGTGAAGTGCCTTGAGACAACATGTGTTGTGAATTGGCGCTATATAAATAAAACTGAATTGAATTGAATTGAGTACACACCTTCCTTGGCAGGTCACAGTTATGTCTAAAACATTTCTGTCTTTTTGAGGTGTTGTCATCAGAACGTTTTCCATTTGCACAATCTCTACTTTTTCAATGCCCTCTGGAAGAAAAAAAGATGAGCAGCATTTATGGGAATTTCCATCTTAAAATGTACTTTGTTGTTTGTTTTTTTTTGTTGTTTACCTGGATTTTATAAAATAACTCACCAAAGACTTCAATGCCAGTGCAGAAGGAACCATATCTATATATCACGCAGTCATCATCAGATGGTTTATCTTCTGCGTCTCTCTTAGCAACAAGAAAGGCTGCAGCTCGCCCTGATAGCCTCACTGTTCTCTTTGCATCTGGTCACCACAAACAGAATATGTAGACTGTTATTAGGGGTTTTTGTTATCTGGTAGCTAACTCAAAGAGCATGCATGCATTTATTCAACTTTAAAATACCAAAAATTCTGAATCAGCTTCATTGTGCACAAAGTAGGAATTTCACCTTGGTTTTTAAACACTCACTGCATACAAACATTAAACATTGATATATAAACATTAGATGAAAAACATTAAGAATAAAAACAAGAATAGTCACAGAGTTGGTCTGGGGGAAGAAACTGTATCTGTTGTGGGTGCCCTCTGTAGCACCGACCTGAAAAGTCTAAACAGTTTGTGTCCAGGATGTGTGGGGTCTGCAGAGATCTTTGCTTCCTTTCCTGACCCTAGATCTTTACAAGTCATGGATGGAGGGAAGGTCAGCCCTGATGATCCTCTCAGCAGACCTAAATGTCCCTGTTTTGTGGCTGAGCCAAACCACACAGTGATGGACGAACACAGGACAGAATGAATAATGGCTGGATAGAAGATGACCAGCAGCTCTCATGGAAATTTTTACTTCTTGACCTGCTGCAGAAAGCACAGTATTTGCTGGGCCTTCTTTCGGGGACCATCTCAGATCCTGAGAAAGGTGGTTCCTGGAACTGGAAGTGATCCACAGTAGATACTGTGTTGTTAAAGGTGAGGGGAGGGAGTTTGTGGGTTGTTCTCCAGAAGTCCAGAAGTCCACCAACATCTCCACTGTCCTGAAGTGTTTACGATTCTGTCACACTGTGACATCAGTACACCAACATTCATTTAGATAAAAGCAGATTTCCCCTCCTTTCATTTTTCCCTGAGAGCTCTGTACTGCGGCCTGCTCGAAACGGCTGGATGCCTGACATCAGAAATGCACTGTCCAGGATGTGTTCACAGAGCCAACCTTTGGTGAAGCAGAGAAGAAATCCCAGTTCCTTGTTTTGAAAAGGAGCAGCTCATCTATTTTGTTTGCCAGGGAGCGAACCAGCGAAGATCTAAGAGAAAGTTTCTAGACTGGTGTAAACCAGAGATAAACTGCTTAAAGAGGACTCCCCTGATGCTTAGGAGTTGGTCTCTGGTGAAACTAACTGGAAAATAGCAGCAAAGAACAAAACAAATGTAGAAAAACACATAAAGTAGAAGGCAGTAACAGTATTGGAAGGTCAGTAGAGTCTGATGTTTAAACAATAGGTAGAAACATTTTAGTTCACATTTTAGCTTTTAATCCTACATTCAAAACTCCTTTGTAGAAAGCCCTTCTTTTACAGCTCTTTAAGCGGATGGATGGATGGATGGATGGATGGATGGATGGTTTGCAATATGTTTACATTTTTGGGAAACAGATTGGTTTACATAACTGGTTCAGTACTTTGCTTTAAACAGGCACATTCTGGTTGTGTGTTTTATTACCTTTGGTCACTCAGGAACGTTTTCTTTCCTTTTCTAAAGTAGTAGTTACTTACTTCCTGTCATCTCATTGGCAGCCGGCAGCTTGTTCATAAGGGATGGAGTCTTTGCCATTGTGGCCGCTTCCTGGAGGGGCTGAATGATGGAGGCAGTGGAGGCTTCGCTCTCAGCGTTGTCCTCCTCAGTGTCTGAGGGAACCATGTTGATATTCAAATGAGCTGGCTTGGTGGAGATCACTATGGGAACAGCAGACACCAGAGCAGGACCTTTCACTTCATACACAGAAAATTATTGAATTAGTTTGACGAAGTCATTGAAATACTGGCAAACATTATGTCTTCATTCCAGGTCACTATACAGAGAAAATAGACGCAGTTCATTTCATTTATACACTGTCCTGTTCAATATAATAAAAAATACAGTTCAACATACTGAGATTGTACATCTAAGTGGTTGTAAAATCCCAAATCATTCAAATTATTATTCTATTATTGCATCTGATTTCTTTGGGATTTCTATCACGTTCAATCTGAACGTGCACAACCAGGCAGCAGGAAAAAAAATAGCTAGGGGGAGCAAATATTTGCTTCAACTAATAGGGGATTTATGTGGTTTCTAAAACTTGATTGTCCTTAAAATGTTGTTGTTTTTGGCAACTTGCAATTAATTTAGATTAAACAGGTTCTAAAACACGGGTTGCACGGTGGTGCAGTTGGTAGCACTGTTGCCTTGCAGCAAGAAGGTCCTGGGTTCAATTCCCATCCAGGGGTCTTTCTGCATGAAGTTTGCATGTTCTCCCTGTGCATGCATGGGTTCTCACCGGGTACTCTGGCTTCCTCCCACAGTCCAAAGACATGCCTGTTAGGTTAATTGGTCACTCTAAATTGCCCTTAGGTATATGAGTGAGTGTGTGTATGGTTGTTTGTGTGTTGCCCTGCTATGGACTGGCGACCTGTCCAGGGTGTACCCTGCCTCTCGCACATAGACTGCTGGAGATAGGCACCAGCTTCCCCACGACCCACTATGGAATAAGCGGTAGAAAATGACTGACTGATGGTTCTAATATCATCTAATATTTTCCTCTACCTTCCCTCTTGTCAGCTTCAATTAGGTGAGACCCAGGAACTCAACTATAAAACATAATCAGTGTCCCATCCAGAGATTCAAATTTCCACCCAGTAAATACATAAAATATATTAACAGGTTGTTACCTGTGGTGGCCTGATCTGCAGGTGACCCAGGGGTAGAGTTTGGGGTGTTGGACGGTGGGTCGCAGGCCTTATCAGGTATGACCGCCTGGATGACCACCTGGGGTTTGAATGAGCCAGAGCTAACATATGTGTGAGTGACAGTCAGCTCTCTGGATATGAGGGCTCCACTTTCATCCCCAAAGTCCCAGTTGAAGGTGACGTCCGCGTTGCTGAGGTACTCGCTGGGGTCGTGGAGGGTCACGGTGAAGGCGATCGCTCTGTTCTGCACGAAGCGCATGTCCCCAGCCACGAAGTCGTTGACTTGGTCCAGGGCAATGGCAAAGGGGATTTGATCTGAGGAGATAACACAGTTTTAGTTTTAGTCATTAAACTGGTTGTTTTAATAAACCAAAAGTTTAAGCAAAATTGAGGCACAGATTTTTTAAATGGTTGAGAATTTGCGAATGTCCTTCTTGAAGCTTAATGTTAGCCTGCTTTATCCATTCCAGAACCAGTGATGATGCATGTTTGGGACGAATGTCCTGTTATAACGCCCAGGCGTGTTCACCTTTCAACAATCCAAGCTGTTGATCTGAGGTTAAGTTGAAGAATTTGGGAATAGTTCTTGTTGTGGAAAATTCTTTTTAATGCTCTGAACTTCCCTTACCCCTCTCCCCTCTGACCTCTGTGTTTTGTTACCCTAGAGGAGTTGGTCTGTAACTCTTAAGTTGAGGTAACACCCACATACTCTTTAAATACTGTGTATAAATGTTGATCGGGGCTCTGCTTCACTGACTAAGCTCAGTGACAGGGTCTTCAAACGCTGAATGCCTTTGAATAAAACTTATAAAGACAAAGTCTGGATTTTCTCTTTTAATGAGTTAATTTCTCTCCCACTTTGTTAAGAAAATTCCAATACACTCTCCATCCACATTTCTCCACTCACTTTGCTCCATGAACACTAATAATTAAACAGACCCTCAGCATGATAATAACACTACCATGCTTGACAGTTGGTAAACAGCTACATTTTTGTCATGCCTGACCTAAAAACCTTTCTGCGGAAAGCATTTTGCTTGTCATGTGGGCAGGTCAGACTGATAGTCGTGCTTGAAGGTGCTGATTTTTTTGGGATGGCATCCTCTCAGTCAATGTTGATTTTAAACTGGCTTCTTTGTGGAAGCAGTTTCCAGTTTATAATGATATTGTCCTTTGGTGGTTTTTGGGTTGTTCATGAACATCCCAACCAATCCTTATTTATTTGAGGATGACAGGCTGTGTCTGGTGGTTAAAGCTTGGACATTGTTGAGTTTTCTAACATTTCAATGATCAGAAATGCAAATTAAAACTGGTTCTGGAACTAGTTTCCAAACTCCTGATATCAATACAATTAGAAATTTGTGGTCTGGGATGAAAAGACAAGTCCATGCCAAGAAACCAACCAAGTTAAATAAATTCCTGCAAGAAGAATTATCCAACCTAGACCCAGTCGTTTCAAATAAATAAACACCAGATACTGAGTGCAAGTAAACTATTGACTAGAACTGTGCAGACATGCCAAATTCACACTCAATCAAGGTTCAGCAGTCAAAACCTCCAGTGTAAACATCTTGCACTTCCATTTCTGGATTTCTGTTCAGTTCAAACTTACCAGTGATGGAAAACTGTGTAGAGGCATATCCTAAAGGAATAAATTTTTCCTTGCTCCGGGAGTGATAGATGACAATGTCCATGGTGTAGGAGCCCAGTGGGATGTCATCTGTACTAATAGTCAGAGAAGAGGAGGGCCCATCTGCTACCTGCCAGTACTGACCTGCCAAAGGAGCAGACAAAGAGAAATCAGTCAGTACATGCTGTCCATGAAGATTCAAGGGACTGAGTTGTTGAGATCTCCACTCACCCCATGTCTTCCACACAAACACGTAGGCTGGCTTTTTGTCATCCTTTACTGGTGTCCCATCGGGAAAAACAGCTATGTCCTTTGTTGAGTAAACTGGCTCTGACTTAAAGTACTTTGTTCCTGCAAAGAGAGAGAGCGAGAGGTGGTTATCAAAATATGTTCAAAGAATGGTCTCAATTTTATTTATATATATATATGTATATATATATAGTAACATCTAGATATCTAGATTGGTCGTCTGCAACCTCTACATTCCAAAGACCTATTTTCGCCCTCAGTCCAGCAAAATCAAACTCATTTAAAGCCACAAATGTTACATGATCTTTTGTAAAAAAAAAAAAGAGCTTAGATTAATATCTACTGAAGCACATTCGTTGTCATTTTTTAAAGAAAGAGTGTGTGTGTGTGTGTGTGTGTGTGTGTGTGTGTGTGTGTGTGTGTGTGTTACCATTGACTACACAGTCTTCAGCCCAGACCACATTTCCGTCAGGCAGCACCTTTTGGTTGTGGGGAAACTGTAGGTCAATGGTAAAGGTGACTTTGGCTCCAGTCAGAGTTGGTGAATCATTCCCAACATTGAAGATCACTCTTCCACCTTATCACGAAGAAAGGTTGAAATATATCTTTATCAGTCCTGCTCGTGTGGTGGAAGAAGATATGACACTGCGGTTCACAACATTACAACACAACAACCTTGCCAGGAGTTTTGAAATCTCGGGTCGCCATCTTTCCAGATCGGGAACACTTTAGTGTTCCATGATGGGTAGCGAGTGAAGCGGTTTTTAGCCTCTAAAACACAAAGAATACGGTCAATACGGCAATTAATTTGAATATAACCCTAAAAAAATTATTTATTGAAATCTTCATGATTTGGGGAGATTTTACAAATTGTTTTATGCTCGAAATAAGTCAGGGATGAATTGGTTAATTTTAACAACAATGAAAACTTGTGGTACCAATCTCTTTCATGTGATGCTAATCTGAGTGCCCAGGATTATATTACGGATTAACAGTGTCTCGGGGCAGAATTAGGATAAAATATCCAGACTGGCAACAGAACTCAGTCTAAATCAAGCATTTGATCATGATTATTCAAGGGACAATGGGGAAATGGGACACATCAAGTGGAACACCCAAACAGAAATCTGCTTTATTCAGTGTGTTTGGAAGCATGTGGGATTTATTTCAGAGACATTTAAAAAGGTTGAATGAAAGCATTCTGTAGAACAACTTTAGCAGAATTAACTCACATCTTCTGTCCGATTTTATTTGACTCTTCCATAGTCATGGAGGAAGTTTGGCCCATGGTAATTTAAAGAATTTACTTCAGTTCATTAAATTTTGCAGGTCTCACCAGCATCAGGTCTGTACTTTGACTGGACCACTGCAACAAATTGATTTTCTTTATCTTCAGCAGTTCTGTTGTTGATTTGCTGCTGTGTTTGGCATTGTTGTCTTTTTGATAACTCAGTTTGGGTCGAGCTTCAGCTGTCGGACAGATGGCCTCTCATTTGAATCCAGAATCGTTTGGTACACAGAGGAGTTCATTATTGACTCAATGACTGCAATGTTCCCAGGTCATGTGACTATGAAAACAAGCCCACATCATCACCCCTGACCCACTGTGCCTATCAGTTGTTATGCAATGTTTGAGCAGATATGCAGATGTGCTTGGTTTTCTCCAAACATAAAACTCTGCATTATCACCAGACATCTTTACTATCTTCTGGTCTTTTCAAAGGACACTGTTCCAAGCATCTTGTGGATCATTCAGATGCAGCATAGCAAACCTGAGCCAGACAACTATATTATTTTCAGAGAAGAGAAGCTTTCTCCTGAGTGTCATTTAAATAAGTTATATTTCTTTATTCTTTTTCTAATAATGTTGTGATGGGATTTAACATGCTTATCAACGCCTGTAGTATCGTAGAAGGATCTCTTGGGGGTTTATTTATAGTTGGAATAAATTTGTTGGGATGTCCATTCCTAGATGGATTGGCTGCTGTCCTCATCTCCCAAAATGTTTTATTCAAATTGTTGGAAAACGTGTCTTACAGTCTACCACAGATTGATGGGCAGCAACAGCTGCTTCTCAAAGTCAATTTCTGATTGCTATTTGCTTTCCATCCAGGTGTTATCTTAACAGAACCTGCCCCCAGAAAAGCTACCTTTCCAAAGTCTGCCTTTCAAATAAAACCATTAAACAATTGCAGATGATTAGTAGCACTTGGCTGCTGGTTTCTTTCTCAAATCCTTTTGGAAAAAACAAGTGTTTACTTATATGCTCCCACATATGTATTGATAGTAGTAGAAATGTTAGTTTCCCTCATCACAATTAGTGTAGTTCTCAGATTTTCTGATGGAAATTTGACATACCACAACTGCCAAAATGAGACACACGTATTAACAGTTAAATCTGTATGAGATCATCTGAACAGATGGTTGTTGTTTACTAACCAAATAATTAAACTTGCATCTTTTAACTTGTAGAACTCAGCATCAGAAGTTCCTCTAATTCAGTTTAGATCTTATACATTAGCTACATTTAAGCATGCAACACTTTGTTTTATCCATGGTAAATTCGTAAATAATAAGTGACTAATCTTCTGTACTCACTCGCTGAAGTTTGTGAAGTTACTGTCAGAAGCACCAAGAACAGCGTGGACGTCCACATCATCTTGTCCCTGTGAAACGTCCACTTACTAAGCAGGAGGCAGCAACAAACTGCCTTTATAAACTCCCTGAGGTTTTAGCAGCAAAAGCACCTGCCCCTCTGCTGCATCACCCCTCCTCAGCAAAGATCTGAGTCTGCTTTGTTTAATTGTGATTTATTTACAGTAAATGCAGCTCAGGAGGATTACAGTCACAGCAGACAAAGCATCACATAATTACCCAAGAATTTCTGATTCTACATGAACTTGTTGCGAAGCTGGATGAGGCAGTGTGCATAAACCAAATGACAGGCCAGGCAAAGAGAGCATAAACCAGAGAAGCAGCCAAGAGCTTAATGATAACTCAGGAGAAGCTGCAGAAATTAACAGCTCAGGTCAAAGAATCTCTTTATTGGACAGCTATTGGATATGCATTTCATTAATCTGGCCTTCATGGAAGGGTGGCAAGAAGAAACACACTGTTGAAAAAAAAAACATACAAAGTCCTGTTTGCAGTTTGCCTCAAGGCACGTAGGGGACATACTCTATGTGAAAGAAGGTGCTCTGGGAAGATGAGACCAAACCTGAACATTTTGGCCTCAATGCAAAACCTTATCTCTGACAGAAAACTAACACTGCAGATCACTCATTCACCCTATGAAACGTGGTGGTGGCAGTATCATGCTGTGGAGATGCATTTCTTCACCAGGCACAGAGAAGCTGGTCAGGGAAGATGGATGGAGTTAAATACAGGGTGATCCTGAAAGGAAGCTTGTTAGAGGCTGCAAAAGACTTGAGATGTTCAGTGTTGCTCTTCATCCAATCTGAAGCTTGAGCTATTGTACAAACAATTAATGGCAAAAATCAATGAGTGGAAATCAGTTAGGAACATATCCCAAAAGACCTGCAGCTGTAATTGCAGTGAAAAGTGGTTCTCTTGCTGGCTGAATAAAAATGCATCCAACAGATTTTTATTTGTATACATTTTTTAAAACCAAACTTTTACTTCAACCTCACTTTATTGCATTTCATTGTGTTGGGTTATCTGAGATCTATGGTTATAATGCAACAAAATGTGAAAGAAATTAGGGGCTATATATAATTTTACAAGGCACATCTATGCCATCTTCCCGCTGACTTCCTTCATTATTAATATTACAAGGTTTAGTGACAATATAACAAACACATACACTACAGACCAAAATTTGGACACACCTTCTCATTCAAAGAGTTTTCTTTATTTTCATGACTATGAATATTGTAGCTACAATATTCATAGTCATGAAAATAAAGAAAACTCTTTGAATGAGAAGGTGTGTCCAAACTTTTGGTCTGTACTGTACATTATGTTGCCAAAGGTATTGAACTTATCTGTTTACTTTCACATATACAGGGGTTGGACAAGGAAACTGAAACACCTGGTTTTAGACCACAATGATTTATTAGTATGGTGTAGGGCCTCCTTTTGCGGCCAATACAGCATCAATTCGTCTTGGGAATAACATATACAAGTCCTGCACAGTGGTCAGAGGGATTTTAAGCCATTCTTCTTGCAGGATAGTGGCCAGGTCACTACATGATACTGGTGGAGGAAAACGTTTCCTGACTCGCTCCTCCAAAACACCCCAAAGTGGCTCAATAATATTTAGATCTGGTGACTGTGCAGGCCATGGGAGATGTTCAACTTCACTTTCATGTTCATCAAACCAATCTTTCACCAGTCTTGCTGTGTGTATTGGTGCATTGTCATCCTGATACACAGCACTGCCTTCAGGATACAATGTTTGAACCATTGGATGCACATGGTCCTCAAGAATGGTTCGGTAGTCCTTGGCAGTGACGCCCATCTAGCACAAGTACTGGGCCAACGGAATGCCATGATATGGCAGCCCAAACCATCACTGATCCACCCCCATGCTTCACTCTGGGCATGCAACAGTCTGGGTGGTACGCTTCTTTGGGGCTTCTCCACACCGTAACTTTCCCGGATGTGGGGAAAACAGTAAAGGTGGACTCATCAGAGAACAATACATGTTTCACATTGTCCACAGCCCAAGATTTGCGCTCCTTGCACCATTGAAACCGACGTTTGGCATTGGCATGAGTGACCAAAGGTTTGGCTATAGCAGCCCGGCCGTGTATATTGACCCTGTGGAGCTCCCGACGGACAGTTCTGGTGGAAACAGGAGAGTTGAGGTACACATTTAATTCTGCCGTGATTTGGGCAGCCGTGGTTTTATGTTTTTTGGATACAATCTGGGTTAGCACCCGAACATCCCTTTCAGACAGCTTCCTCTTGCGTCCACAGTTAATCCTGTTGGATGTGGTTCGTCCTTCTTGGTGGTATGCTGACATTACCGTGGATACCGTGGCTCTTGATACATCACAAAGACTTGCTGTCTTGGTCACAGATGCGCCAGCAAGACGTGCACCAACAATTTGTCCTCATTTGAACTCTGGTATGTCACCCATAATGTTGTGTGCATTTCAATATTTTGAGCAAAACTGTTCCCTTACCCTGCTAATTGAACCTTCACACTCTGCTCTTACTGGTGCAATGTGCAATCAATGAAGACTGGCTACCAGGCTGGTCCAATTTAGCCATGAAACGTCCCACACTAAAATGACAGGTGTTTCAGTTTCATTGTCCAACCTCTGTACATCACCTGTGACAGCATCCTGATTTTAATCTATTAGGTCCAGTTTGTTGATGGACCCACTGTTGCCAGCAATAGCAACTTTACTATTCTGTACACATCTTCCAAGGTTCAGGAGTGTGTTCATAGTTAGATCAGAACCAGAACTGCATCGCCTCTAATTCATTCTGAAAGGTGTTGAAGAAGGTTGAGGTCACGACTCTGTGCAGGCCAGTCAGGTTTCTCCACACCAAACTTTATACACCTGAAACCATGGAAGTGATTGGAACACCAGAATTCACTGATTTGGTGGTGGGACCCAATACTTCTGGCAATATGTGTATGGACATTATGTTTACAGATGACTATAAATATTTATAGGTCTGTTTAAGTCCAAATTTTGCTTGCATGCATTCAAGTGTAAAATCTTTTCTTCGGAAGTCACCTGATCCACATTGGTCTCCGATTAGTCCTAATTATGTGCAGATTTCCTCATATTGCTCTGGGTGCTTTCAATTTATTCACTTGGAAAAATTATTAAAAGTGCTGCATATCTTTAGACTGCCAGCTTTTAGTTCTCCATGCTTCAATTTATGCTTTAAGGCTTGGAGAAAATTAATCAGTCTGTAAATTTCAGGTGTAGAGCAGGGTTTTTTATTTCATAGGAACAATAGGTTAGTTATGCCCACTAGGGAAAAAAAGATGGAAAGAATGCAAACGTTAATGAGGATTACTGAGCCACTTGTGACTCTTTAAATTCATCCGGCTTTGTCCCAAACCCCAAAAATTTAAAGTCACAATATTAAGCTTTCTATTGTCTCCGTATCATATGCCAAACTGCAATGCTGTTTAAACCTCTTTTTTTAAACAATGTATGCATTCACAGCAAATCCTGCTTAGATGTGTTGCTTCTGTCATTCTGCTGAAAAATGAACTCAATAACTCCCTGAAGGCTTAATTTCTGACACGTACTACAGAGATCTACCACTCCACCATCTAATATAGACGGCTGACATTTTCACTTTCAAACGTGGAAGCAAAAGCAAGTTTAAATTAGGGCTATATTACACATGCTAGGGACAAAGAGTTGGATTAATACAAGATGAGAATCTGCAAAATCAGGATGCAAATCTCTTAACAGTGGCTGTTGTTTACAGCTCGAGGGTGATTTAGGGCAGTTCTTAGTCTTTACAAAGTTGTGAGTTCAATTTCAGCTTCCCCGTGCCATATCTCGATGTGCCCCTGGGCAAGGTACTTAAAGTTCAAGTACTTCAAGTTGCCTACCGATCTGAGTACTGGTGCATGAATGTGTGCGCGTTGGTAAGTACGATTGGGTGAATGTGGCTCCAGTGTAAGGTGCTTTGAGTGGCCAGTATGACTGAAACGGGCTATATAAGTTCAGTCCATTTACCACTTTACAGTGTTTGTAAAAATCAGTTTTAACAGTACAGTTCACAGTATAGCACTATAATAGACTGCCCAGTAGGGAATATGAGACCTTTCATAGTCAAAGTTGTGCTGTAGGAAATTGGTTTTTAAAATAGTTATGAACAGTCTATTTAAAGTAATACAAAAGAATGCACTTCTTTTTACAGCATTCCTGTCTTAAAAAAATCAGAAAGTATGTATAAAGATATTCAATGATCATGGGAAATGATTATTTAAAAGTAGAACTCATTTGTTTATGCTTCTTTTGTTTACCAATGGGGCTGAATATCTTACTTTTTCAAATAAACACACGAAAATGTACAAAAACTGAATCATCAGCAATGATTTTGTGCGCTATCCATCTGCAGGGTACCTGTCTGTTCAACAGGGGGCGCTGTGAGAAGCTGACCCGCCGTCGAAGAGTTCAGAAGGAGAGCAAATCCAGTTTGATTGGAGGAAGTGGTACATCAACAAAAAAAGATGGCCGAAGTGATAGAGCTGCACAAATTAAAGGTTGGTATTGCCTTTAAATGTGTATTTTATTTTTATTTGCTGTGTTTATTAGTGGGGAACGTGTTGTAAAAGCTGTGGTCGCTGTTCCATGCACCGTAGTACTAGCTAAATTAAGGTTAGAAAAAGATAGACGGAACCTGCGGCTGTGAGGGCTCCAGCCGGCGTGTTTTCAATGAGCCGCTGCTAATAGTTAGCCAGGCTAGAGACGAATAAACATACAAATACACGGATTGAATTTCATTAACATCGGTATATTCATCAGATCCAACGTACGAAAAACATCTCTTATAGTTTAACTAAATCAACTAAGATCTAAATATTAGTGTCAAGAAATATTCTGCCGATCATAGGTTGATAACTTGATGAATACAACTTCAGTAATTTTACTTCAGGAATATACTAATACAGTTTTAAACGTTTCCGTGTTGCCTTCATTTAAAGTTGAGACCACCCTAGAAATACTAAGTAACAATGTAGCAAAAACATATGCAAAATTATAATAAAGAAAAACAATTGGATTCAAAGTTTGTTTGTTTTTTGGTCCAATATTAAAAAGTTCCATATCATTGGAAATATATATGCCTTAATAATATATATTAAGGCAAGTGAGAGGTGGTCAGGGTAGAGTTGCCTGTTGGCCAGTTTGGATCCCCAGCTCGTACCCATGTTTAACCAGCTCACCCCAGCCTACCTGCATTTCAAAGCAAACACTTAGTATCCATCTACTTAACCACTGTGTGTCACACTGTTTATTTTTCTTGGTAATTAAATATTTTTATTCTGTTATGGAGATAAAATGTCATAAAAAAGGCAACAATCTCCCCTATAAGGTATTTACCCTTGGCATTTTCTCTGTAAACACCCTGTTTCCACTGATCATTGCTTTGAACCCTATTTGGGCCTGGCGACTCTCACGAATTATGACCCCTAATCACACCAACATATTTAAATAACAGTTGAAGTTATTCACTACAGTGTGTTAAATTGAAAGGATTGCGTTTGTGTCTATGATGCAGCTTGCCGAACTGAGGCAAGAGTGTGAGGCCCGAGGTCTGGAGACCAAGGGAAACAAAGGAGATCTGATCGCCCGACTCCAGGCCTATCTAGAAGAGCATGGTGAGTCTAGGTGCCATTCATACTGTTATATCTAATACCCGCAAAGGTGTGTTAACTGGATTACAACTAGGGCTGTGCAATATTACAGTGACTGGCATTGAATTTTCAGGATAAATCCAATTACATTTCTGAAAAGGAAATATTAATGAAATATTTCAAAAAGTAAATTCATGCTGCTGAAAAGATCAGTTGCTGAGATATATGGTCATAAATGTAACTAAAAAGGCACTTCCAGACTACTCCTTGGTGCTCTTCTGTGACATCACAGGGGAACCCCGGCATGTAAACTGACTCCTGCTGCAATGGCAGCAACACAGACAGCAGCAAAAAAATCCATCTAATTCGACCAGAGTCTGTTTTTTCCAGATGCCGGAGCCAATCCGCATGAATCATACCGCACCACCAGGAAACAGACCAAGCACAACATCCGGATTTTCAAAATAATTCCCTAAAGACGGACTAGATCCCGCTATATTAATAAATACACACATAGATTTATATATGCATGTTCTGATAAACCCTGCAGGCTGTGGTTATTAGCAGTTATTTTCAATTAGATCAGTTACTGGGTTAACTAAGGTATTATGAACCAAACAATTTAACATTAAATGCACCAAATTAAGCAACAAATATAGCTTCTCTGCACTCAGTGAACTCACCCATTGTAGAACAAAACACATGAAAATATCTGGATGCATAAAACAAAAAATGAAGCAGTTTAACCAGATTAACTTCCAAAGAATGACTTGTTTTGGAATTCCTACCGCATTTATGACTGCATGATCTGCGTATGGTTCTTGGAGCTCCTTTGAGCTTCACACCGGACCGGAGCAGATACAGTGTAAATCCAGGGTTACAGTAAATACAGGACTGAGTGAAACAACCAGAGGTGAGCAGCAGCAGCAGCAGCAGCGACACAAGGGATGATTCAAGATCTGAAGACACTACCTGGTGTCATTTTTTTTTTTACTTTATATCAGAATCTTTAGAGAAACATTTATTTAAATATATTGTATGCATGTGTAATTTATCTTTTTTTAATAATAATAATAATAATTTATCATTATTATTAATAATAAAATATTAATTTGGGATTTTTTATTATTAACAATAACTTCCAATATCTTAATGTACTTTTGCAACCAGGAAGTGTTCCCACCTGCTGAGTCTTGATCCGTTTAGCAACAGCAGCAACAACCTTTTCTTTGGCGATCTTTTCCCATCAGATGCTGTGAACAACATGGCTACAGACTCTGCTTCAACATTCTCCTTCATCTGTCAGATATCCTGACCTCTGACATCATTTTCAACAACGAAATATGCTTATTTCAGTTTATACATTTCTGGGAAAAATTACTTTACCACAACTTATTTTATTGTGTGCTGACTGTGTTTAGATCTTTTTCTGTATAGTTTTATTGCTATAAACTTGCTGATTATTTTTTACCTTTTCTTGTTGAAATTCTTTCCCGGTTTGAACAACAGAGGAAGACGTGGACGTAGACGATGTGCTGGCTGAAGATTCTGTGGTAAAATAACTGTTTATTCTCTTCATGTGCTCTTCTACCTCTTATACCCCTGTAACATAGTTAAGCATTAAGGTTTCCATTTTATTTTCAGGACTTTGGTAAAGTGGAGAGCTCCGACACCATAAAAGTGGACAATGGTTCTGAAACAATTGCAGATGAGCCGTAAGTATTAATTAACCAGTCAGCCTAGTTGATTTGGTTCTGGTTTTCTGCTCTTTCTAAGGGTAATAACAAGACATTTTATTAACTTTAGCTTCTACAGGTCCTTCTAAAAAAATTAGCATATTGTGATAAAGTTCATTATTTTCTATAATGTAATTATGAAAATTTAACATTCATATATTTTAGATTCATTGCACACTAACTGAAATATTTCAGGTCTTTTATTGTCTTAATACGGATGATTTTGGCATACAGCTCATGAAAACCCAAAATTCCTATCTCACAAAATTAGCATATTTCATCCAACCAATAAAAGAAAAGTGTTTTTAATACAAAAAACGTCAACCTTCAAATAATCATGTACAGTTATGCACTCAATACTTCGTCGGGAATCCTTTGGCAGAAATGACTGCTTCAATGCAGCGTGGCATGGAGGCAATCAGCCTGTGGCACTGCTGAGGTCTTATGGAGGCCCAGGATGCTTCGATAGCGGCCTTTAGCTCATCCAGGGTGTTGGGTCTTGAGTCTCTCAACGTTCTCTTCACAATATCCCACAGATTCTCTATGGGGTTCAGGTCAGGAGAGTTGGCAGGCCAATTGAGCACAGTGATACCATGGTCAGTAAACCATTTACCAGTGGTTTTGGCACTGTGAGCAGGTGCCAGGTCGTGCTGAAAAATGAAATCTTCATCTCCATAAAGCTTTTCAGCAGATGGAAGCATGAAGTGCTCCAAAATCTCCTGATAGCTAGCTGCATTGACCCTGTTCTTGATAAAACACAGTGGACCAACACCAGCAGCTGACACGGCACCCCAGACCATCACTGACTGTGGGTACTTGACACTGGACTTCTGGCATTTTGGCATTTCCTTCTCCCCAGTCTTCCTCCAGACTCTGGCACCTTGATTTCCGAATGACATGCAGAATTTGCTTTCATCCGAAAAAAGTACTTTGGACCACTGAGCAACAGTCCAGTGCTGCTTCTCTGTAGCCCAGGTCAGGCGCTTCTGCCGCTGTTTCTGGTTCAAAAGTGGCTTGACCCGGGGAATGCGGCACCTGTAGCCCATTTCCTGCACACGCCTGTGCACGGTGGCTCTGGATGTTTCTACTCCAGACTCAGTCCACTGCTTCCGCAGGTCCCCCAAGGTCTGGAATCGGCCCTTCTCCACAATCTTCCTCAGGGTCCGGTCACCTCTTCTCGTTGTGCAGCGTTTTCTGCCACACTTTTTCCTTCCAACAGACTTCCCACTGAGGTGCCTTGATACAGCACTCTGGGAACAGCCTATTCGTTCAGAAATGTCTTTCTGTGTCTTACCCTCTTGCTTGAGGGTGTCAATAGTGGCCTTCTGGACAGCAGTCAGGTCGGCAGTCTTACCCATGATTGGGGTTTTGAGTGATGAACCAGGCTGGGAGTTTTAAAGGCCTCAGGAATCTTTTGCAGGTGTTTAGAATTAACTCGTTGATTCAGATGATTAGGTTCATAGCTCGTTTAGAGACCCTTTTAATGATATGCTAATTTTGTGAGATAGGAATTTTGGGTTTTCATGAGCTGTATGCCAAAATCATCCGTATTAAGACAATAAAAGACCTGAAATATTTCAGTTAGTGTGCAATGAATCTAAAATATATGAATGTTAAATTTTCATCATGACATTATGGAAAATAATGAACTTTATCACAATATGCTAATATTTTAAGAAGGACCTGTATAATGAAAAATAAGTGGGGCGTTGTTTTTGGAGATTTTTAAGCTGATTGAGAAGACAAAACAGGAGCA
Source organism: Girardinichthys multiradiatus (assembly GCF_021462225.1). Classification (NCBI taxonomy): domain Eukaryota; kingdom Metazoa; phylum Chordata; class Actinopteri; order Cyprinodontiformes; family Goodeidae; genus Girardinichthys; species Girardinichthys multiradiatus. Next base: position 44,350,511 of record NC_061794.1, on the reverse strand, counting down.
TCAGTTTGTTGTTTAAAGAAAACAGGTTGGTTTAATGTGAGAAATTTATGACAAAAGAGATTTTCCTTCCACATTTCTATCATGACCAACAATTGAGTATTTGTTGAAAATTGGGTAAAATGTTGTTGAATTGGCATGACAAAAAGCTGCTAACAGTGTCTGGTTATAAAATCCGTATTGTATTCGACTTTCTGGAAAACATGCCAATCCATCTTTAGCATAACTCAAGCAATGTTATAAAATATGATGGACTTCACGCCAGTGAAAAACATTGTCCGGATGTGAAACATTGTATAAATGAATTTAAAACGACTGTCAGAAAGAAGAGTAAAAGGTACTCGTTAGACTTGTTCAAACTGCCTGAATGAGCTGCACATCCTGATTTAAATCCTCTGTTTCATCTTTCAGGCCTGCTGAGAAGAAGGTGGTGAAAATAACTCCTCCTTTATCTGCCGGTGAAGTACGTATGACTTGTTTTCTCTTTAAAGTGGAACAAAACCCCATGTAAAAGAATAACTCCGCCCCAGACAAACTTTGAAAAACGCCACCAAAGTGGGCATTTCCAAATGTGGGGACGAGGATAGGGGTTTAAGCTGGGGTGTGGTCCGGAGGACGACGGACAGTTAATGGAGCCTGACGGGCCCGAGTCTTATCAGTTCGAGCTGCTAGTTCAAGACGCGATGCACGAAACCGGCACTGCCGCGGTTGTGGAAGAGCTCCTGACTCGCTACGGGGGCGTGTCGCAGTGAGACCGTTCTATACCCGAACGCGGGGCTGTGGCGTAAGCATGTGCCAAGCTGTACCGTTTGAACCAATAGGAAAATTCAACTGCAGCAGCCACCGTTCAACCTAATGAAGGCAGCACTAAGATGGTTTTAGGACAAATATTGCAAATTAAGTTTACTTAAAATTACAAAGAAAAACACAGAAACATAAAGATAGCACCCTTAAGGCCCAGTTTAAAAAAATGGATTTGGGTTTAGTTTCTCTTTCAGTTGATGATTCCTCTTCTGTATAATTTTTGAAGTTTTGGTAAAGGGTTAAACGACATTAGAAGATCTTGCAATGGTGCCTATTATCTTCGTTCCTCTCTGTCTCATCTGTGCTTCCATCACTCTGTGACCTTTAGCATTCTGGGTAATGTCATTAGTGTCCGGTGTGAGCATCTGCTGCTGTGAGTCTGTCAAACTGGCTAATTATTACATTAGCTTGAAAAATGTAAGTTCATAACACTTGGAATATATTAGCCAACAATTATTGCTCTCTGAACAGTCCTGAGCGATATGAATACTGCACACTGAAAAATCAGTCTTTTCAAACAGATTTATTGATATTAAAAACATTTAAATTATTAAAAAGCTTTTGGTTGATATTCAACTGTTATCATTTGGATGTTGAGTTTTAATTTAATTAAATTTTACATTAATTTGAGTTAATTTCAATCATTTTTTTATTAATTATAATATGAGCCTAATATTTTTTCAAAAGTAATATTTAGTCAATTCTTATCTTTTAGTAATTGATTGCAGCTGTAGTATTAATTAAAATTGACCCAAATAAAATGTGTGTAGAAGGGTAAAGGTCTTTGTGCCATATCAACTATAAATAAGTTTATCCAAGTCAACAAGTGAGGTCCGGTAAGCGGTGACGCGTGTGACAATGTAGCAACAGACTGCAGGCACAAAGACATAATGCAGTAGGGACGGTAGAAATGTACGGTGGTTGGTCTTCAAGAGTTTCCTGAAGGTAAACATGGTTCTGGTAGTGTTCTGTAGGTCATTCCACCATCCGGGAACGACACATAAAAACAATCTGGATTATCTTGAGCAGGGTGTAAGCACTACTAGCCGACAAACCCCTGACGACCGGCATTACTGAGTTGTCACATAAGCCTTTATGAGAGCATTCCAGTAGATGGGAGCCGTTCCATGAAGCACCTTGTGGAAGATCAGTGACTTGAATTTCATGTGGGCGGCTAACGACAGGGGAGACGCGTGCTCTTTTAGGCTGATTGAAGACCAGAAACACCGCTGCTCTCTGGACCATCTGCACAGGCTGGTAAACCAGTTCAGAGGGCGTTTCAGTGGTCAAACTGGGAGATGACCATAGACTGTTCCAGGAACTGGGTGGTGTGTTGGGTTAGGTACACCCTGATTTTTCTTATGTTTAACAGTGAATAATTGTTGAAGGTCAGCTGGTCATTGGTCATGGCACCCAAGTTATATTTTCTATTATATTAAATTACATAAATATACATTTTAATAAGGGGCTGCACGGTGGTGCAGTTGGTAGGACTGTTGTCTTGCAGCAAGATGGTCCTGGGTTCAATTCCCAGCCAGGGGTCTTTCTGCATGGAGTTTGCATGTTGTGCCTGTGCATGCGTGGGTTCTCACTGGGTACTCCGGCTTCTTCCGACAGTCCAAAGACATGCCTGTTAGGTTAATTGGTCTCTAAATTGCCCTTAGGTGTATGAATGAATGTGTGCATGGTTGTATGTGTGTTGCCCTGTGATGGACTGGTGACCTGTCCAGGGTGTACCCTGCCTCTCGCCCATAGACTGCTGGAGATAGGCACCAGCTGCCCTGCGACCCACTATGGAATAAGAGGTAGAAAATGACTGACTGACTACATTTTAATATAGCTGTATTCATTATTTTGTCCAGATTTGCAGAGAAGTCATTTTAGATTAACGAGGATGATATTTTTCATCAGTCTGCCTTCATAGATAAACAATTTTTATTATGCATAGTTTTTGTTTAATAATGGTTAATAAAGCAATTAAATCATAATGTGGTCCAGAGTCATAACAGAACTCCTACTAAACAGTTCGTCTGAGCTTTACGTCATTTCCTTCATAACATGCAGGAAACTCACTGAACAGTTAGTTATTTTCCTGTAACTTTATTTTGGTGGAATAAAGCCCAGCTTGTTTGAGAGAGATGTTAACGTGTTTACATTTTCTGAGCAGAGACTACAGAAAAGAGCCGAGCGTTTCAACCTGCCAGCAACAGCTGAGAGCAAGAAGGCCTTACGTGCAGCAAGGTGAGGTTCACATCTAAATCACTTATGTTTGCTCTTTAGGATTCTAATTCTGTTGTCTTCACTGAAAGCATCCTCGTTCTTCGATACTTTAACGAAATGAAACATTTAGATTTTGGGAAATTTGAAATTTTTTACAAGAACAAACAATTTAAACAACACAGTTTAGTTTATCTGAGTTACTATGAGAACAAAACAGCAACTTCCGGTTCACAAATGTTTATTTCTGCGCAGAGATTTAGGAGGTAATGTTGTATTAAACAACTTGCTGAGGATCTAAATTGTCTTAAGGTCATACAATTCATTTTACTAGATGGCTGTTTGTATTTGGAAGGAGGGAAACTGTTTATCTGTTAAATAAAATTGAATTAATTTTCTGTTTTTGTATTTTACTGCAGGTTTGGCATGCCCTCTGATTCTTCAAGCCCTTCTCCAGGTAGGTCCTGTGAACACCAGTGGCCTTACTGTGTCCCTGCAGGTGTTCCAAGAAGATATAGAAAACCATAAAACATTCTTTGAACTCAGAAATTATTTAAAAAACAGAATATTTTTTATTAATTCCTCCATGCAAATATGTGCTTCTACAAAAAAGACTTCGAAGAATATCACAGCAAGAAAATCAGTATATCACTGATATCTTTAATCAGTGATATCTACTCACTGATTAAAGAAAGTTAGGCACCCAGAAAGAAAGTTCTGGTTTGAATGTAATTAAATACGAACGCTGAGCAGCGGTGAGGATGGAAATGATTCACAACCAACTTTATTCGCCAAGATATGACACAAACAAACAATTTGAGGCAACTACTTCCACTTGGCTCTCAATCAAGGCATTTTAAAAATAAATAATATAAAATATATAAAACAGACTGAATTATGGGAGTGTAGAAGATGACCAGCAGCTCCTGTGGAAGGTTGGACTTCTTGACTTGCTGCAGGAAGTACAGTCTCTGCTGAGCCTTCTTTCTCTAGTGTCTATGAGCGAAGACTAGCTCTGGTCCCGAGAAATGGTGGTTCTTAGGAACAGGAAGTGATCCCTGTTAGACACATTGTAGATTCAGTTTTCAGGAAGGTGGAACATCTAGAACAGCCACCAGAGGACTTCCATGTTCCAGCATTGTTGCCCCAGGCAGATGCTTTAGTGTCCAACAATAGATAAAAACAGTGACTTCAGGTGTTGTAGACACTTCACCTAAATGTGTTTATATGGTACTAACCCACAACAGATATCATCTAAAGACACTTTCCAAGACAAATGGGTCCAATTTAGATCCCAGTATGAAGAATCCCATTCGGTCCAAATTCAGTTCCTTCCAATACTATCTTATATTAAAGTAACTAAAGAGTTTTGTTCTTGTCTTTTTCTATTCATTTATCAATATTTATTTTTCTGTGTTTTTATTATTACAGATAATCTGATTATGGTTAAAGGCGGGATTATCTCTGTCCTGCTTATCCTTTTAAAAGCCCTCTAATTTATGTCTTAAATAAAACCTGAAAACAGACCTTGAAAATTGAGTTTAATGATAGTTTTAATAAACCTGCCTGTGTCTTTTTGTCTCATTTTTATTTTGCTGAACCCAGAAACAAAAGCTAAATATTCAGTGTTTTCTGGTGGCAGAGAAATGAACTGCACTCTATTTTTCATCTCTAGTGTTCATAATGCATCTGTGCTATGAAATTATTTTGCATTGTGTATGATTATGTTTTTCTTGTTGTGAGCAGGCGTTGTAGCCAACAGCAAAGCTGCGGTGAGTTTTTCAGAAACCGTCCGCTTCCTTCGACTCATTGATGCTCCAAATAATGCAGTGAGGGTGTTTGATGGGTATTTGTGTTCGGTTTAGGTGAACGTCGACGTGCTGAAGAAGCGAGCGGAAAGATTCGGCATGAACGTCTCATCAGTTTCACAAAAGGTGACAATGTTGGTTCCTGAACATATTTGATATTTTATTTCTAAACTTCTCTGCTTTTTCATTGTCAGGTTTGGTATTTACTGTGGATCTGCAAAGTTTACACAGCGTTGTTAAAAATGAGACCATCGTAATTTATTTAAAACCTTTTTTCACCTTTAATGTGAGAATTATCCAAGATACTGTATATGAAAAACGAATGAATCTGTTGGGAAATAATGCATAAAAATGTAAAAAGCTCTAATAACCTGGTTTTTAGGTATGCCTCGTGGGGAACTAATACTTTCTCTGAGCACCATTTTATTCAGTTACAACATTCAGTCTTTTTGGTTCACACCTTTCTTTAGTTATTCATTTAATAACATCTTTTTATTTAGATTGATGAGGATGAAAAGCTGAAAAAGAGAAAGGAGAGATTCGGGATCTTAACAAGCGCTCCGTCAGTTGGAGGAGACGACGTCGAGGTAGGTCGATGTTTCATTCATGTTCAGCGTTAGAAAAATCACAAACTAACTGCTTAATAATGCTTCTGTGTGTTTTTTCTCTGCAGGCAAAGAAAATGAAGCGTGCAGAAAGATTTGGAAAAGTTTAAAACATTTTGACCTTTGTTTTTGTAGTGTGTTTTTTTTTTTTAAGGCTGTACAACTGATTTCTGGGGATAAAATCTCAGTAACTGGATTTTTGGGAATCATAAGTTCATATCTAAGGGTTAGATTCTGGAAATGACTGTCTTCCCCAGAGGCTGAAAACTACTCATTTATCTGTTTTTACTTATGAAAATTTGAGGCACAGACTAACTTCCTGTGAAGAGCTGTTTTTGTTTCTTTTTCAAAATTAGCTTCAATAATAAGGGAGCAACACAAATTTTATTTCCTGCAGCTGCTTCATTGTATAAGTTGGTCATAATGTTTCCTTGTTCCCAGTCAATCATTGATAAAAAATCCTGCTGCATAGAAACCTGGATGATGATGATAATGATGATGGGAAATACATGAAGCTTTTACTGTGACGTAGTGACAGAAAGCCTCAGATTAGGACAAACTTGGCTCTGTTAAAGGTTAATTTCAGTCTCAGCTTTGGGGCATTTTAAGGTATTTTATTACTCTGACAAGTCAGTTATATGATTGTTTACTAAATTTCAAATAACGAAGATGTTTCCTTTATTTGAATTTAATTGTGTTTTGATTCAGCACACAGCCTTTTAATTCTTAATGTTTTTGGAGAGGTACCATCATAATACTGCTTCAGGTTATCTGTCCATTTTGTAACATTTTGAAATTTAAAATAAATTGTTTTCAATTTTCTGACTCCCGTTTGTCTTGTTTTCTATTTTTTTTCACCTGAATTGCTAAACATTGGTAAAGTGTAGGCGTTTATATTTATGAAATACAATGTGACAGGAAAAGTGAAAATAACATACAGAGCTGTGAAAAAGTATTTGCCTACAGATTTCTTCTGTCTTACCTTTTTTGTTCCACCTAAATGTTTTAGATGATCAAATACATTTTAAAATGATAAAATAACCTGAGTAAATACAAAAAACAGTTTTTAGATCTTTTTTTTTAAGAGAGAAAAAAGCTCTAAACCAGCCTGATCTGATCTATGAAAAAGCAGTTGTTTGTGATAACTGGGATTTTTACAGCGCTGTGGGTGGATTTTAGCCCACTATTCTTTGCAGAAATGTGATATTTTAGCCACAATGGTGGACTTTTGAACATGAATGGCCTGTTTACACAACAGCATCTTTTAGTCATTAACAAGTGAAATTGCTGGTGTTCTTCAGAGATTGCCCTAATTTACCATTTCTGCTAAAAACCAGGGCCTGTATTGACAAGAATCCTAAGACTAAGGATAGTCTTAGTAGCTTCTAGTGACGTCACTCTTAAGAAAAATCTTAGAATTTCTCCAATTCTAAGATTTTTGCTAGAATTTTCCCTCGGTGAGATAAAAGTGACTCACAAAGCATCTTAGGCCTTAAGAGAGCTCGTAACGCATGGATATGTTAGGAGTTGTGAGGAGGACTTTTAGTGAGCCTAAGAGTGTCTGAAGCAGAGAAGATGGTGTAAAAACAGAGAAAGGAGATATTCTCCTACAACGAACAACAATGAATTAATGAAAAAGCTACCAGCTCGATGGTGCAGGGATCCACCCCCTTAATAATTGAGTAAATGAACACAAACCTCTATAACAGTCATACAATTTTTATTATAGAGAAATTAGGCTCTGGGTGACGAGTCAGACAAAGAGTGGTTCAAGACCCCGTCATGAGGACCGCACAATTGAGGCACGTGACGTCTGCCGGAACGGCGGAGCCGGTGTCAGGACTTGTCGGAGAGCGTTTGGTGGCCGGGTTGCTCCTCGTGGGACCCGGCCGGGCCAAGTCTGAAAGAGAGACGCGAGGCCATCCCCCAGTGGGCCCACCACCAGCAGGGGGAACCATGAGGGACCGGTGCAAAGAAGATCAGGCAGCGGACGAAGGTGGAGACCTCGGCAGCCTGATCTCTAGATGCTTAGCCTGGCTCTAGGGACGTGGAATGTCACCTCGCTGGGGGGGGAAGGAGCCTGAGCTTGTGCGGGAGGTCGAGAGATATCAACTAGAAATAGTCGGGCTCACCTCCATGCACAGCATGGGCTCTGGAACCCATCTCCTCGAGAGGGGCTGGACTCTCTTCTACTCTGGAGTGGTCCGCGGGGAGAGGTGGCGAGCTGGGGTGGGTTTGCTTGTTGCCCCCCAGCTCAGCCGTCTCGTGTTGGGGTTTACCCCAGTGGATGAGAGGGTCGCATCCCTGCACCTTCGAGTTGGGGATAGGTCTCTGCCTCTCGTTTCGGCCTACGGGCCGAGCGGTAGTGTGGAGTACCCGGCCTTCTTGGCGTCCCTGTCTCCATTATTCTGCTGGGGGACTTCAATGCCCACATGGGAAACGAAAGTGACACCTGGAGAGGCGTGATTGGGAGGAATTGCCTCTCCGATCTGAATCCGAGTGATGTTTCATTATTGGACTTCAGTGCTAGTCACGGATTGTCCATAATGAACACCATGTTTAATCATAAGAGTGTTCATCAGTGCATTTGGCACCAGAAAACCCTAGGCAGGAGGTTGATGATCGACTTTGCTGTCAAGTCTTCAGACCTTCGGCCAAATGTTTTGGACACTTGAGTGAAGAGAGGGGCTGGGCTGTCCACTGATCACCACCTGGTGCTGAGTTGGATCCGCTGGAAGAGGAGAAAGCCGGACAGACTTGGCAGGACCAAGCGCATAGTGAGGGTCTGTTGGGAACGTCTGGCGGACCCCTCAGCCAGGGATGTATTCAACTCCCACCTCCAGGAGAGCTTTGACCAGATTCCGGGGAGGTTGGGACATAGAGTCCGAGTGGACCATGTTCTCCGCATGTATTGTCGATGCTGCTGCCCGTAGCTGTGGCCGTAAGGTTTGTTGTGCCTGTCGCGGCCGCAATCCCCAAACCCGGAGGTGGACACCGGCAGTAAGGGATGCTGTCAAGCTGAAGAAGGAGTCATATCGGCTGTAGTTGGCTTGTGGGACTCCTGAGGCGGCTGACGGGTACCATGAGGCCTGGGCTGCGGCAGAGGCAAAAACTCCTGCCTGGGAGGAGTTCGGTGAGGTCATGGAGAAGGACTACTTGTTGGCCTCGAAGCGATTCAGGCAAACCGTACGTCGCCTCGGGAGGGGGAAGCAGTGCTTTGCCAACACTGTTCACAGTGGGGGTGGGAGGCTGCTGACCTCGACTGAGGACATTATCGGGCGGTGGAAGGAGTACTTTGAGGATCTCCTCAATCCTGCCATCTTGCATTCCCTGGTGGAAGCAGAGGTTGGGGACTCAGGGTTGGACTCTTTCATCACCTAGGCTGAAGTCACAGAGGTGGTCCACATGTGTTTTGTGGACCCAGAGAAGGCATCCAACTGTGTCCCTCATGGTGCCTTATGGGGGGTGATCCAGGAGTATGGAATCGGGGGCCCTTTATTAGGGGCCATCCGGTCTCTGTACAAGCGGAGTAGGAGTTTGGTCCGCATTGCCAGCACTGAGTCGGACCTGTTCCCGGTGCATGTTGGACTCTGGCAGGGCTGCCCTTTGTCACCGGTCCAGTTCATAATTTTTGTGGACAGGATTTCTAGGCCCAGCCAAGGGCCGAAAGGAGTCTGGTTTGGGGACAAGTGAATTTCGTCTCTTCTTTTTGCAGGTGATGTGGTCCTGCTGGCCCCCTCTAGCTAAGACCTATAGCATTCGCTGGGGCGGTTCGCAGCCAAATGTGAAGCGGCTGGGATGAAGATCAGCTCCTCCAAGTCCGAGGCCAACCAGAAAGGGTGGCTTTTACTCTTCAGGTTGGAGGGGAGTTGGAGGGGAGTTCCTACCTCAAATGAAGTATCTTGGGGTCTTGTTCACGAGTGAGAGAAGAATGGAGCGGGAGATTGACAAATGGATCGGTGCGGCTGCCGCAGTAATGGGGGCGCTGTGCCGGTCCGTTGTGGTGAAGAGAGAGCTGAGCCGAAAAGCGAAGCTCTCGATTTACCGGTCGGTCTACGTTCCTACCCTCACCGTGAACTGGCCGTGAACTTTGGGTCATGATCGAAATGAGCGGCTGAAATGAACTTCCTCCGTAGGCTGGCACTCCCTTAGAGACAGGGTGAGGAGCTTGGCCATCCGAGAGGGGCTCGGCATAGAGTCGCTGCTCCTCCACATCGAGAGGAGCCAGTTGAGGTGGCTCGGGCATCTCTACTGGATCTCTCCTGGATGCAATCCCCGGGAGGTGTTCCAGGCACATCCCACCGGGAGGAGGCCCAGAACAAACTGGAGGAACTATGTCTCTCAGGTGACCTGGGGACGCCTTGGGCTCCCCCCCGGAGGAGCTGGAGGAGGTGTTTGGGTAGAAGGACGTCTGGGTGTCTCAGCTGAGTCTGCTGCCCCTGTGACCCGGTCCCGGATGAAGCGGAAGACGACGAGTACGAGAAAAGATTAACCTTATCATCCCCCCTAAGGGGGAAATTAAATAATTTTAGCAGCAGGACAGATTGAACCTCTAGCAAGGTAATATTAGGAAGGATAAATAACTAATAGAAACAATAATAAATAACCATGAATAAAAAGTGAGCAAAATTACAAACAATATAGTATAGAATTATTTAAATATTTACAAACTGTAAAAATGTTTTCTAAAAATACATTTAAATAAATAGAAGGAGGATGTTAATGAGATGAATAAGTATTTGTTGTGATGTACATGATGATGTCAGCAGCCTAAGCCTAAATAGTCATCTCCAACGTCTGTGGAGAAGTTCTCTGGTGTGCTTCTATCTCCTGTCTAGCTTCTGAATGCAGCAGGAACCAGAGCTGCTCACATTCCAGGCTGGTGCTGAAAGCAGAGGGAACGACGCACTGATCTGCTGGGAATACCTGTTTGTTCCCACCGTGATCCCAGAACCAAATCTACCTTTCAACACTCCTCTCTTCTGCTCCACCAGCAGGCTCTGCTCCTCTGTTCAGTCCTTTTTTCTCCACCTTTTTTCATCTGTTTTATTTTTGTCATTTTACCAAAGTAAACCTTATTATACAAGAAGAAGATCACAGTAAAATGCAGAATTTTGATATTATCATTAAATTAATATGAAATAGATGGACTAGTAAAACGACCAGCATGATGAGTAAACATAATAATAAGAAAATCAGAATATTGGCAAGCATATAAAAAACCTACGTTCAAACATTTTGATGCTGTGACAATTAATCTTGGTAGTTTTATCATGATTCACGCATTTCTGAATCCAGTCTAAATTCTATCATAGGTTCATTTCTCTCCATTGATTAGTAGGAGCGCATTTTTTTTTTTTTTTGTCTTTTGCAACAAATAATCACAGCTCTTCGTAGACAGTGTAACCTAGCACTAAGATAGAAATCTCTCGTCTCCTAGCTCAGAGTTGCTCTCAGCAGCAAACTAAATCACTCTCAAGAAAGGAGTCCTTGGCAGAAATATTTAGGCTAAGATAGGAGATCCCTGAGAGGACTCTGAGGATCTTTGTCAATACGGGCCCAGATTTTATCGTTCCAGCAGCATAGTAGCCACAGACCATCATGCTACCACCACCATGTTTGACTGTTGGTCTGAGTTTTTTTCTAGATGCAGTTCATTTTGAATTTTGTCTTGTCAGTCCACAAAATATGTCCACAAAATATACTGACAAAAGTCTTTGAGATCATCCAGATGTTGTCTGGGAAATGTGACATGGACCTTAGTATTCTTTTGGGTCAGCAGTGGTTTTGGTCTTGGAACTCTTCCACGGATACCATTTTTTGCCCAGTCTCTTTATTATTGTTGAATCATGAACACGGACCTTAATTGAGGCAAGTGAGGTCTGCAGTGCTATGGATGTTGTTCAGGGTTCTTTTGTGACCTCCTGAATTAGTTGTTGATGTGCTCTTGTAGTAACCTTGATAGATCCTACACTGTTCCATGATTTCTCCATGGAGAAATGCAGATAATGGTTCATAGTGGTGTTCGCTGGAGTCCCAAAACCTCAGAAATGGCTTTAAAACCCTTTCCAGATTAATAGATGTCAGTGACTTTGTTTCTCATCTGTTCTTGAATTAATTTAGATCAGGGCACTATTTGTTTTTTTAGATTTTTCAGTCTATTTAATTTGACTTTTTAATTCTGCTAGCCTGTCAGCAATCAGGTTGGGGAAACTGACAACATACTTAATCAATGATTTAACAAGATGGGCAAATATATTTTAAAATTGGGCCAAGATGCCAATCATCATTTGAAAACTGAATTTTGTATTTACTTGGGTTATCTTTGTCTGATATTAAAGTGTTTTGATAAAGGGAAAGATCTGTGTGAGAAAACAGCAAAAACAGAAGAAACGTTTGGGATTGCGAATACTTTTTCATAGCACTATATCTTAAACTTTAAATATAGCAAGAGATGTAAGCAAAGCTCTCAGGTTTTGAATCTGTGTTCAGATGTTAACTATGTGTCAAATTTTACCTTTTGAGAATCTTCCAAATCTGAATGTGAAATAAAGATTCACCTTTAAATAATAAAAAAAACCATAATTTAATGTTTTAATCAATGTTATCAGAAGCCAGAATCTTCTATTTTTGTGCCGTATGGTGTTTTGTTGGTTTGTAAAACCGACTTGAACGCGGGTTTAGAGACACCTGCTGGTCGTCGGTGGAACTGCACCGCTCCCTTGTGTGTGACGTAGGTTCCTGTGACGCGAAGAAATTTTAAACTCTCGTCCTTCTCAGTGATGGCGGCTTCGTTTCGTTCTCCCCCTTCAAGCTGTAACAACAAATGGTACTACAACCGACAGCAGATCGACAACAGCCCATCTCGGCGAGCTGGACTTGATCCCGACAAGGAGCTGTCCTACAGACAACAGGCAGCGAACCTCCTCCAGGACATGGGCCAGCGGCTCAATGTGTATCTTTTGTCGCGGTTCGTCGCACGTAGCGAACATTAGCATTAGCTCGGCAGCTAGCAAAGTTTAGCTTCTCCCGACACCGGCTCGACCGAGAGCATGGTGGCCTTTTTGTTGTTGTTGTGCTTCAGACGAGGCCTTCTTGTTTGTTTGTATGTTTCGTGGCTGTTTAACGCAATTGCTGCTGATTTTAGTCCACCCTAACTTGTTTATATTTTCCGATGGCTGCCGAACATGCTAACCGCAGCCCACAGGGCCTGCGTGCTCCACAGGCCTTCAAGACGTTAGCATTAGCTTTACCTCTTCAGTGTAACTGTTCAGTAAGAAAAACATTGGAGCCAAACCGCTTATCATTCCTGTAGACACTTCATTTGGAGCGTCTCAAACAATGTAGCAGTTATGTAAACGCAGCGTTTGGACGTAATTCTTCTTACGGTAACTCGCTGATGTTTAGGTAGCTTTGTTTTTAACTTCTTCCGATGCCGTTAAGAGTATATCTCTAGCTTTCATTCAAATGTCATTAGAATGCATTTGAACTGATTTCAAGAACGTGTATGTAGATTAAAAAAGCAGAACAGTAACATCATTTTACAAGCTGATATTCTGGAGTAATTTATTCTTCATTTAAAAGCTATGAAAAGCTTTGACCCAAATAAACAAAAATGGCTGATAGGAAGAAACATAATAAGAGGCTAACACTGTGTTGTTTTTAATGACCTAAACGTGAAATTATCGAGTGTATTTGCATCATTTTGTTTTTCAGTTTTCCTTAACTGTCCTGTGTCAGATCCCAACTAACTATCAATACAGCTATTGTGTACATGCATCGGTTTTACATGGTCCAGTCTTTTACAAGGTTTCACAGAAATGTAGGTATTGTTTTTCCTTTTCATTCTTGCTGGCTGTGCGTCAAGCATCTGCTTATAACTTAATGTCGATGATCCTAAGCTGGGTTCTTTTCCTTTAGGTTACTTCCCCAGCCGCTCTTTTCCTCGCCGCAAAGGTTGAGGAGCAGCCCCGAAAGTTAGAACATGTTATCAAGGTGGCTCATGCATGTCTAAACCCTCAGGAGCCTTCACCAGACGTACGCAGCGATGTAAGTTTTGGTTGCCCATGCAACTAATCCGCATATCCTCAAAACGGAGTTTGTGAACATACTTGTTGCATTTTGGTTCGGAAAGACTTGTTTTAATTTCGTGTGTCCGCAAATGGCATATATGAGACCTGAGGCTTTTTTCTCTTTAAAATTTAAACAATCTCACTTATCTAGATTTCAGTGGACCCACCTTTGCAGTGTCTGACTCTTTACAGTGCTTTATGTTTAATACTTATAAGCAATGTTTTATTTTCCAAACAATAGGTCATTTATTTAACTTCTGCCTTTCAAGGAGGAGGGGTGTAATTTTGAGCTTTTTATTTATAAAAGTTTAGTTTGTATTTATTTTGGGACATTGGGCATTTTTCCAACCAATGATATTTAGCTGGCTTGATATGTGAGTTGAGAGAGAAGAGACAAAACTCTGTGAAAGTTTCAGTTGCCCGGGTATTGTGATGTCTAGCAGTTGTAAAACAAGAGTATCTGTTTGTGCTATGTGGTGTTAATCATGTAGTCTGCAAGGCATCCTCAGCATAACGGGAAAGACGCATTGTGGGACGAGACATCATTTGTTGGGAGTACTAATTACTCCATCCTTAATGTAAATTATTGGAAAGCCTTTCAGATGAACCAGCAAACATTTTGAAAACCACAAAGCATGTTCTGTAGCTCTTGTTTGACAACAAATAGAGGCCTCCCAGTGAGTAACATGCCTGTCCTCTCAACCTCAGGCTTACCTGCAACAAGCCCAAGACCTGGTCATTCTTGAGAGCATAATTCTCCAGACCCTGGGTAAGTTTAGAAGGAAAAGCTGGGTCCCTTTGTTTCCTTCCAGAAACGTGTGTTTGTAAAGCTAACCTGCCTGACTTATGTTCACAGAAATGCCAAATGTGGTTAGCAGCAATGGAAAGTGACATACGTTTCTCGTGCCAAAGGCACCACATGACTGTTAAACAACATAAACCAGCTCTTTATTTCTCTCAATGTCATATGGAACATTTTTTTTTTTCTCACATTACTGTAGATTTCGGCTTCGAGTTTAAATTAATAAAACCAATTTTCTGATTTTTCAGGAACTTTGTTACGTTCCCGTGGAAACTGGATTTAATGAAGCCTAAATGGTTCATTTGTTCATTGGTAATGTTCTGGGCTCACTTTATTAAAATCTTCCACCTTTTTGTCCCCTTTTTCATTCCAGCTTTTGAAATCACAATTGATCATCCTCACACTCATGTTGTTAAGTGCACTCAGCTTGTTAGAGGTGAGTATCATATCTGAAGCTGTAGATGAACTTAGTTCTGGTATTTTTACTGTAAACTTATTTTCCATATGTATTTTGTTCTGTTATCCCAGCCAGTAAGGATCTGGCCCAAACATCATACTTCATGGCCACCAACAGGTATGCTCACCGTTAAATGTAAAAGTCTTATTTACAGCGCCTTGTATTAGGGCCTCTTTAACCTTTACGTATGATAAACACAAACTTTCACTGGGATTTTACGTAATAGACCAAGAAAAAGTGGAACAAAATGCTGATGTTTTTTAATTAATAAACACCCTGTGATTTCATCCAGCTATTCTACTCAGGCCTCAGAGGTTTGTTAGAGAGCATTAGTGAACAAACAGCATGATCAAGACCAAGGAACACAGCAGGTCAGGGAGAAGCTATTGAGAAGTTTAGAGCAGAGTTGGGTTGTAAAATACTATATATGACCTCAAACAACCTCTCTTATTAAATTGACCACACCGTCATGATGTTTCATCACAGTGATGGAGAGGTCAGGGTGATATTCTGTAGGGATGATTTTCTTCAGGTCATAGTTGAAAGATGGGTGGAGTTCAACGCAGGCCACTGAAAGGAATACTGTCAGAGGTTGACTTTTCAGCAGGATAATAACCGTAGACATAGAGCCAGAATTACAATTGAAAGGTTTAGATCAACGTATATCTATGTGCTATAATGGCCCAGTGAATGTCTAGACCTAAATCTACTCAAACAGCCATTTGCAGACACTCTAAACCCAATATGACCGAGCTTCAGCTGCAGTACAAAGATGAATGGGTGAGAGTTTCAGTCTGTAGATGTGGTAACCTGGTAGAGCCATAACCCAACAGATGTGCAGCTGTCAGTGCAGCAATAGGGGGTTCTACAAAGTACTGATTTAGGGGAGCTGAATCCAAATGCTCACATACTGTGTTTGGTCTGTTAGGCAAAACCTCATCAACATGCATTCAAGTTTGTGGATTTAATGTGACAAGATGTCCAAATGCTTTGTCAAGGCACTTGGATGTTTTCCACGTATTCTGCCCTTAGATTGTCTAGTTTGACTTTCATCATGTTTTTGTATGATCTCCAGAATTTGATTATGCTAAAAATGTTTCTTTCTCTCTTTTCTGCCTCCGGTCTTCATTCCTCTCCCGGATAAATTCCCAGCCTGCACTTGACCACGTTTTGCCTGCAGTATAGTCCACCTGTTGTCGCTTGTGTGTGCATCCATCTTGCCTGCAAATGGTCCAACTGGGAAATCCCTGTCTCTACAGATGGGAAACACTGGTGGGAGTATGTTGATCCCACAGTTACACTTGAGCTGTTAGACGGTATGTTCTGGATTTTATCCTGTTATTCTGTTTAAGATACCAGAAAGGGTCAGCTTTAGCTCAACCATAAATATATAAGGTACCTTCTTTTAAGTGTCTTTAGAGCTATTTCTAAACTTGAAAATATTTTGTAGAGCTCACCCACGAGTTTCTTCAAATCCTGGAGAAGACACCCAGTCGGCTCAAACGAATTCGAAACTGGAAGGTACGTTGTTTCTTAGGAGCAGCTTTTTGTCACTGTAGAGATTTTTACACTTATGTTTTTCCTGTCTACCTTCCCCTAGGCTGGGGGTCAAACTCCAAAAGTTAAGCCAAAGGTCCAGGAGGAGGGTGACCAGAGAGACACCATGATCAGCATGATCTCCATGGTCTCGTCAGAAAGTACCGTAGCAGGTCTGATGAGCCTCTCCGCTCCACCGTCCGGCTCCTCTTCCACATCTGTGAGTGACAAGGACCGGGCAGTACCAGGCAGTGCTCCGACATGGAGCGGAAGGGGTCAGGTTGGAACTGAGCAGCAGCAGCCACCCAACCATGAGGTCCACACTCCGGCCAAGGTATCACTGAGTGAATACCGTGCCAAGAACGCTGATGTCCTGGCTGCCCAAAAGAGGAAGCTGGAGAACATGGAGGCCAGCGTAAAGAGGGAATACGCCAATGCTGCGCAGGCTCTCATTGGTCAGCAGAGGAAGCATCATCACCAGCAGTCCAGTTCCTCATCTTCTGACATGTCCAACCCCTCACCCATCATTCTCAAAATACCTCTGGAGAAGGAGCGGCCCGACAAACATCTGAAAATGCGTTTTCCGATGCCTGTAGGTGGCAGCGGTGGGCATAGCGACAGAGCTCAGGATCCGGACATTAAAGTCAAAATACGAGTGCCGGAGAAGCCAAGGGGGGGTTCAGGAGAGGAGGGCAAAAGCAGGGACAAACACAGGGACAGGTCTAACCATCACCACCATCACCACTATTATCACCACCATCATTCCTCCTCCAGCAGTGCTTCACTATCCTCTTCACACAAACATTCATCTGGCTCTAGTGGGTTGCTGGGTAGCAGCAAAAAAGCCCCGAGTGATTCCTCTAGATCAACTTCTTCATCCTCTTCCAGCTCCCGAAAGAGGACGCATTCCCAAGATTCATTAGCAGGCTCGCACCCTGCTTCTAAGGTCAGCAAGAGCTCCAGAAATCCCTACCAGCTGCCATCTTTGTCTTCCTCATCTGGACAAACTCTGGGTCATGGTTCTGACGTTCTCCCTTCTCTGGGCCTTTCCCACCACCAAGGGACTTTCCCACACTCCAAAGGGGACAAGATGGACACTAATGGGCACAGTTCAGCAAGTGGGGCCCAGTCAAATGAGTACCAGGACACTTTTGAAATGCTGAACTCACTGCTGAGCGCGCAAGGCGTCCAGCCATCTCAGCCATCCATGTTTGACTACAGATCCCAGTACGCGGACTACCGGTTCCCTGGCGGCTCCAGGGGGAACAATCCCAGACCCCCGCCCCTGCCTTCAGAACCGCCTCCTCCTCTTCCACCACTGCCCAAATGAGCATCTGATCAGGAGACTATTATATGTAGATTCTACTTGAAATCACATACATCCATCTTATTATGTAAAGTGTTGTAAAAATGATTTTTTTACTATATTCACCCAACCTTTTTTATGTGAGTTTCAGGGTGACAGCAGAGAAATGTAATAATGTGGTTTGAGATTTCACATTTAATGTAGGGAAATAATGAATTTAAAAGCCTTGCAACAATGTAAAGGACAAAAGACAATTTTTTTCTTCTTCTGCTCAGTTCCAAGGAAATGTGATGATGGAACGGGCTTCGTGTTAATGAAATTCAAACTGCCATCAGATATCTTTTAGCCCTTTTTGTACTGTTTTTTTTTATAGTATGTTATTTATTGAGTGCTTTTTAAAAAAAATAAGTCGACTCTTTAAGGTTCCTTCCTTTCTGTATGCACAGGGAGAGATGCTTTCATCGAGGCTGTACAGGTTGGAGAGTGCATGTCAACAAAGCCATGTTTTTAAATATTTTCTTTTTTAATGTTTTTTTTTTTAACCTGCCTCCATACCTAGTGGCTGTCTTAGTTGGGGTACTTGTATGAAGATTGTAATGTGGAATTTATTTTCTTTCATTTTGTTACAGAAAATTACAACAACAAAAAAAAGTAAAATAATGAAGCTTGTATTTAGTTTTTAAGTGTTGCAGTCATTGTTTTAAATGGTTGTAAAATGTTCATGTTCAGTTTTTTGGTAAATACACTAGCTTCATACAGCAGACGGACAAACCTAAAGGTTGAATCATATCTACCCAGTGCAGTCATGATGAAGGACACACAGACGTATTCTCATCTTTGATGGTTATGTTATTAGGATGTTTTAATGTATAATCACTCATGTTAACACTGTTCTGTTTTAATCATGTTACAGTTGTCTGATGTTATTAATCCTGAGCTTGTTCTTTTTAATCCATCCAAAAATGACCACTTTTTAAAAGTCTTTGCACCTCCTCTATAACTACAGTCCTAGATGGGCATACCTCCATCCAACAGTCTTGAACATGTAGTCCCATAGAAAATGTTTAAATTTTATGCTTCAGCAAAACAGCAGATGTTCTATTTGTTGGCTGTACATTTCATTCACATCAAAGCTTTATATTGGTTTGATTGTGTGATATTACTGCTCTTAACCTGCTTCTTTTTTTTAATCATTTTTTATGTAAAAATGTTTAAAGCAGATTATGGTAATACAGTACAACAAATCAGCTATGTAATTGTATTTAAATCCCCTCATAAATGATAAATATGCTAGAAAAGAGGCTTTCTTTTCTTATAGCGTTTCGTTGTAACAGGGAAATGGTGAATGCACTGAATATTTATCTTTGTAGGTGAGCCTACAATGAAATTGATAGTGTTACATGTATAATGGTAAAACTACTAGAATAGATTTCCAATATATTGTCATTTTAAAAACAAATTATCTAATTGGGACAAATGTTTCAGTGTAAGTATTAAGCATAAACATGCTGTGAGGAAAAAATGACTCATTTTTATCGACCATATATAAGGTGAATGGAAGACACTCATGCAACCTAACAATGCAAAAATCACATTTACAAAAGCTTACGTTTCATGTTTCATTTCTTGGTGTTTTTATTGACACTCAGGTCTGGAAATAAAAAGATTGGATTTTTTTCATTTAATAAGTTATATGTGAACTGTTTTTGATAAAATGTGGTTGCTTTATTCCGGAAGTCAATAAATATTTTAAGAAAAAGGGGTTTAGACTTTAA
Organism: Girardinichthys multiradiatus; assembly: GCF_021462225.1. Lineage (NCBI taxonomy): Eukaryota > Metazoa > Chordata > Actinopteri > Cyprinodontiformes > Goodeidae > Girardinichthys > Girardinichthys multiradiatus. The sequence continues at coordinate 44,331,132 of NC_061794.1, read as the reverse complement.
TTTGTTCATTGGGCGTGTTGGAAAGCAAGCTGGTTCCAATTTGATTGATCGGTGGATTAGCCAATCATGAGCCTTAAAATGTGTAGTTCCGGCCAGTTATCGCTGGGAGTGGGTGGGGCCAGGTTGAGGCATTGGTTGTAATCTGAGGAGAAGTCGCCTTATTGTAGTTCAGGACGCATCGTTGGTTCGGACGCCTAACAGGAAGGTAAGCGGCTTTACATTTACAAACCGAGGCTCTGCGTACAGCATGGTTCCTACGTGCTTTAAAGATATAAAGATCTGCGGCTGATTTTTGGCCGTGGTTGTTAGAGCTGTTACGTTTGCAGAGGATTATTTCATGTAGCAGTTAGCTGACGATGCTATCTGCCAGACAAAGATGGCGACTCCTCAACTGAAATAGTGACGCAGTAAAGAGAGGCGGGCTAAAGCTTGTAGCGCGTAGTCGGATCCCTGAAATGGCACTTGTTCCGAGTGCTGTACCATAATGAAATGTCATCTTTGTTATTATGATGAATTTTCTCGTTTTTATAGAGCAGGTGTGTTGACATTTTATCTGAAACACGTCTGAAAGTTAGTTAAATGGTGTAAGTGTAGAACTTAGAATATAACGACCTTTAACTGTACGTTGTTTCAGTTAAGATAAACGTATTTTTTGATATGAAAGTAGGTCTAAGATTCTTAAATAACATTTCTCGCACACCACGATCATTCATAACAAATATAAGACCTAACTAACCCGCCTCAAAGACAGACGATCCCAGTTCATATTCAGAATTAGATATTTAAATCAGTCCAGACATATGAGCAGATTAAAATCCAATCATAGACATTCCTATTTGATCCTAGTTATTGTACAGTGCTGTCAAATTGGGAGAAACCTCCAGCACAACCCAACTCGGTGAAAGCTGACATCTACCGAGATCGATGAGGGATTGAGAGAACAGAGCAGACACAAATCTACAGAAACATTGTTACAGGAGTACTTTCTATAACTGGTTACGCTGTGTTAATAGTAGCAAATGGTGGTTGTTTTTAGGACAAATCCAGCCAAACTGAGAAGTACTGAGATAATGATGTGGTGGCCCCTCTTTTGCTGCCAGAAACATCCCTGACCTGTAAAGACATGGTGCTCCACTAAGGAGGTTTTTGGACCAAGATGGTAGCAACAGATCTTTTAAGGCCAGCAAGATGTGAGGTGAAACCTACATGGACTGGACTTGTTTCTACAGCACGATCCACAGAAGCTCGATTGGCATGAGATCTCAGGAATTTGGAGGAAAGGTCCAACAATTTAAGATTTTGTTTTGGGGCATGGTGTGTTATCCTGCTGAAATGGCCATTTGGGAGTTCGGTTTCCATTAAACCATACATGGTGTGCCACAAGGCCTGGGTAGGTGGTATATGTCAACGTAACATCCACATGGATGCAGCATCCAAGGTTTTCCACAAAACTTTGTCCAAAGTGTCACTCTGGATATTTCCACATATTGCACCCTAGTGTCGTGTGCCCTTGGAGCTGGAACACCCGACCATCAATGTGATGCAAAAGAATAAACTGCTCATTTAACTAGACCACCTTCTTCATTGCTTTGTGGTCCTAACTGTAAAGATGATGTTGGTGTATTCTGACAGCTTTCCATCAGGACCAGCATTGACTTCAACAGCAACTTAAGCTGTTGGACCGGACCACATAGGCCCGCCTTTGCTACCCACATTGACCACTGAGCCTTGGTCACATATTACCCACTTGGCGGTTCACCACTGTTTCTTTCTTGGATCACTTTGGATAGTTGTTGATCCATCCATCCGTTGTCTTTCACTTATCCGGTGTCGGGTCGCGGGGGCAGCAGCCTAAGCAGAGAGACCCAGGCCCCGTTCCAATTCCCACACTACACCCTACGCCCCTCTATGAAGTGTGTACAAGTGCACGTAGGGGTTGAAGTGCGCAGGTTACAAGCGTGCAAAATTGGAGAATAGGGACAGTAGGGGTTACGTCATCGACTTGCACCTCTGCACCGTACCTGCAACATTAAAAAGGGCGGGAACCAGCGCTGTTTTCCCAGTCTTGCTGCTAAAAAACATATTTTAAAACTGCAACAAGCAATTGTTTTGAGAAGAAAGTGCAGGAAGCGACGGAGGCTTTTACACCAGACTCTCGCCGCGCCAGTGTTTGTTTGAAAGGTAACTTCAGTGTTCTGGCCTAATGACTGCCCAGACTCACTCTGAACCCAGTGGTTTCTTACAATGTTGAGCCTGGAAAACCAGTAAAAAATATATATATATTTGTCGGCTTGCTGTCTAAAGTTTACGCAGTTCTTATTATTCTGATTTGATGGTTGATTATGTTGATGCTTGTGATTGGTTTTTGCTCAGAACGTCATCTGCAGCAGTGAATTGTGGGTAATATACTTTGGCGAAGCCTGCATCTAAGTGTGGATTGAGGGCACAAAGGGGGTGGGGCTAAGGACCACTCTGGAGAATCGGGACACACTACACACTCGAACCATCAACGGGAACGCGCAATTCAGGGTCACAAGGGTGGAAGTGCGAGTACTGGGACAGGGCCCCAGACTTCCCTCTCCCCAGTCACGTGGGCCAGCTCGTCCAGGGGAATCCCAAGGCGTTCCCAGGCCAGCCGAGAAACATGATGTTGATATTTTGTTTTATCTGGGTTTGTAAAAGCAGAAATGCATCTAAAACATTCAGGGCACTGTTCCATGAGGGCTGGACTTGTCCACCTCTGCTTAAAATCAAAGGGGTGAAAAACAAGCATCTGTTTCATGCTTTAAGCCCAGGTTGAACACTAATTTAAAAAATAAATTTATCAAACAGAGAGTCATAGAAAATCCATCAATTCTAGATTTAATTTCTTTCGTTTTTCCTTGTCTCCAGAAGAAATGAACAGAATACGGATACATGTTCTGCCCTCGAGTCGTAACCGGGTGACTCAGGCGGCCCGACCCCAGGAACCCCAGGCCTGCGCCTTCACCCAGCGACCGTGTATCCAGCCTCGTCAGGAGGGCTTCGAGTTCTGTATCAAACACATTTTGGAAGACAAAAACGCACCGTACAAACAGTGTAGCTACGCCTCTGCCAAGAACGGCAAGCGCTGTCCCAACGCTGCTCCAAAGGCCGAGAGGAAAGATGGGTATGTGGAAGGTCATGTTTCGTCCTTTTAGTTGCTGACCGATTCAAATGCAAAGCTTTGAAATCGTTTTGCATCTTTACATGTTTCTCTGGCAGGGTGACGTTCTGTGCCGAGCACGCTCGTAGGAATGCGATGGCTCTACGAGCTCAGATGAGGAAGGCTTCTTCAGGTCCATCTCCAGAGGCTTTGTTGTCCCAGCTCAGCTGCTTCAACCGATCGGAGAGTCTAGACGGAGGACGCTCCGAGGCCAGCCGCATTCCGGGTAACATCTTTAGTTTGACTACAAACTCAGATGCAGACTTTACCTTAGGAGATCAAATAATTGTATGGGTGGAAACTGCATGTTTTGGCATCTAATCCCATTTTTTTCTGCAGATGAAGAAAGTCTAAGTGAAGAGGAGCAGGGCCCCCTGGTGTTGGACCAGACCTGGAGAGGAGATCCCGACAGCGAGGCTGATAGTGTTGACAGCGATCATGAAGATCCTCTGAAGTAAGATGAACCATTCAACCATGTTTTGTTCATGATACATAAATAGTTTTTATTGTTTTAAAACTATTTCCAGGCAAAATTATAATATTCTCTGAAAATTTAAGAAGTAAAAAAAAAAAAAAAGACAATCTATAATGTTTTTAACTTGTGCAAAGACATGAATTATTTCTTATTGTAAGGTTTCATATCAATTAAATATTTTGTTGTAATTAAAAATATTGCACACCAATGCAAAAGCATTAAACCTTAACTGCTAATATTGTAGCTGTACTGATTTTGATTCTTTGTTTTTATGTTGTGCATTTGTAGACATGCGGGAGTTTACACAGCAGAGGAAGTGGCACTGATCACTCGAGAAAAGCTCATCAGGCTGCAGTCCCTTTATATTGACCAGTTTAAGCGCCTGCAGCATCTGCTTAAGGAGAAAAAGCGCAGATATCTGCAAAATCGTAAACTGGAGCATGAAACTTTGGGTAGAAAGTTCTACTACCTTCCGCCAAAAAGCATTTGAGGAGATTTTTCCATGTGGTGGTTCTTTAAAAAGCTGTATTTGTTTTTGGTGATGGCAGGAAGTAGTCTAATAACTGGGCCTGAAGGTCTTTCTATGAAGGAGAGGGAGAACCTGAAGAAGCTCAAGGCTTTGCGCCGATACCGTCGCCGATATGGTGTAGAAGCACTGCTGCATCGACAGCTTAGAGAGAGGAGGCAGGCTGTGACAGAAGGAGCCTCTCAGGTAAATAAAGCCTGCAGAGAACTATGTTGGATGGGGACCTGGAACAGTGGGTGTTACAGATGGAGTCCAGGGCTCTGAGTGGTCATGTTTATGTCCTGGTTTGGAGCATCTTTCAAGAGAAAATGAGAGACCATTTTATTGATGCAGATTCATTCCTAGAAAAGAGTTTAAGTTCTAGATTTCCAAACTGGGGGCAGAGAATGTCACCGTAATGATGATAAACTCGTCTGCATTCAAACTCATTGGGTGTTAAATAAATAATGGCAGCAAAAAGCTTTGGACTGTTAACTGACACGTTGCTACGGGGTGGTCAGATGTGGAAGTGGAGATTATTTCAGTCTGTTTAAAATCTCAAAAAATCCCAAGAAAATCAAACTTTTTATCCATAGAAAAAGATACAGAATAAAATACAGAACAATCTTAATCTTTTGTGGTGAGTCAGGAAGTGTGCTTTCTGACATTTTTACCACTGACATACTAGAAGTATATCAGAATAATCAGTCAGTGCATGGATTATGAAGTAGAGTTATTTATTGCTGAAATCTTCATATGTCCTCTGTTCTTTTCCGTCCTTGTTGCAAATTCTTTTACTCCACTGATCCATAAAGGTTTCTGTGCACCACCTCACAGCGACTGATGCAGTTTGATTAAGTTGTTTGTGTAGAAATGAATTTTGATCAGAGGTTCAGGTAGAGCGAGTCAGATTGTATGAGAGCTAACATCCTGATATAGATTTATCTTTTTTTTACAGTTTCATTTTGTTTTTGTCCTTTTCCTCCCTGATATTTATTGCCTTGTCTTGTAGCTCCACATGAGAACGGTGAGTGAAATATGTATGGCCTTTGTTGATGGAGTCAGATGTACCAGTCCCTGCCTCCCGATGGCCAGACACTGTCTCTCACGTATCCTTTACTGTTTTCATAAGGTGTATCAGTGGTTTGTTCCTAGGTGATGAACCCCAGATGTGTGGACTGAAACTAGAGAGTTCCACCCATGAAGTCGTTGTCTTTTCTCTCATCTTCGGCTCAGATCAAAAGCAGCAGCTTGCAGTAGCTGTTAGTTTTTTAAAAGGAGCCCAAATAAAACCTTCCCATGGTCTGTTGATTTGTTCCCCCCTGGATTTAAATGGACTAATCACTTCAGTTGGAAGGAACATTTTTTTTTCTGCTTTCTATTTTATTCAGGATAACATAGTGAGCCTAGGTTTCTGTTTTAATGCTGCAGTACTTTTTAAGTCATTTTAGTAGCAGGTTATAGTAGGAATGGTTTACGGTCTGAAGCATATAGCAGGAGAAGCATTTATATCTCAGCTGGTTAAATGTTTAAATTTTGCATCGGTAACTGAAACTCAGAGTAAGTTTCTGAAATGGTGTGGCTTTAGGAAACTTACAGAAACATCTCATCAGAGTCCATGTGGCTTTGAGCCGTAGGTTTCACTTTACTCACAATATCCTTTTGAGGCAGTATTTGTAGTTTTTTAAGTAAGTAAACTTTATATAGCACCTTTTTACAGATAAAAACACAAAGTGCATTTAAGTGTTTGTGTGACATTGTTCTAATTTTCCTCAATGACGTGACGCTCAGACATCTGCCAGGACGGCAATCAGGTGCTTTTTAAAATCTGCCCGGGGCTGAAAGACGCTCCCTGCAACCGTACCGTCCACATGGGTCAGTCCGATGATCCTCGCTGCCCGCTCCACCTCACTCTGCCGCCACCCATGTACCAGCCAGAGCAGGAACCTCCACCACAGGAGCACTTCACCCCTGTCAGCAAAGATATGTACCTGAGCGCAGCAGAGCTTCAGCCCACGGAGAGCCTCCCCCTGGAGTTCAGTGATGTATGTTATAAGCTGTGCTCTGATCTCTGCCAACCTACACCTTCTCTTAACAATAGGACGATCATTTCAAAAATAACAGGAGTTTTTACAGTCTACTGCTTTTATGGATACAGTATATCTCCTTGCAATGCAGTTCTTTTAGGCATTATTGATTTTAAAGACTGCTTCTGTTAAGGGGTTAAAGTTTAATGATGTATGTGAAAACAGTGGCTACAGTCTGGTCCTGTTGTAGATTGAATAGAATAGAAATATTCTCTATTGTCCCACAGTGGGGAAATTCAGGTGTACGAGCAGCAAAGTGACATGAAAGCATGCAGATACACACAAGGTAAAGGATAAGAATAATAGACTCTACTTTCCAGAAAATTAACTCTTTGTCCTCAATAGATCTTTTTTAATTCTGCAGTTTTTACCTCAATCTCCATGGTTTGCTCCAGGAAATTGTTCTTATTTTGGTTTTAAATAAAATAAAAAAAAAGTACTGATCAGTCTTTATAAAAAATAATTTTTCTTAGTCTTAAAAAAAAAAAAAAAGCGTGTTCTTTGATTCTGTTGAGGCAGAAATCCAACCAAAAAATAGGGAACCTGGAAGAATATCCCCATTTATGCAGAAAACCAGTTTCTCAATCACCGGTTGATTTTCACTGAACTCAAAAGGAAATCAAAGTTGTTTTTTTTTTCTGTGTTTGACCTGCTGAGTACTGATCTGACCCAATCAGCTGAAAGTTCTGATTGATTTATCTGTAGATTTCACTTCAATCTCTCTGGTAGTCTAAGATCCATTAAACTGACCTGTCGGATTTGCTGGTTCTTTTTGGCATCCGATGCGAAGATCAGGTGTGGAGATGGAGGTCCATCCTACCTGGCCAGACATACCCTATTATTGCCAAAAGTATTTGTCTGTCTACCTCTACGTGCAGATGAACTTTGATGACATCCTATTCTCAACCTGTAAGGTCCAGGTTGTTGATGGACCCACTGTTGCCAGGAATAGCAACTTTAACTACTCTATTAGGAGTGAGTTCATAGTTGGATGAGAAAACCAGAACTGCAGCCTCCGCTGTCATTCCTCCCAAAGGTTTTAAAGAAGGTTGAGGTCAGGACTCTGAGCGGACCAGTCAGGTTTCTTCACACCAAACTTTAAACACCTGCAGGAAGTGATTTGAACTCCAGAATTCATTGATTTGGTTGTGAGACCCAGTACTTTTGGCTAGTTACTGTACAGGTCCTCCTCAAAATATTAGCATATTGTGATAAAGTTAATTATTTTCCATAATGTCATGATGAAAATTTAACATTCATATATTTTAGATTCATTGCACACTAACTGAAATATTTCAGGTCTTTTATTGTCTTAATATGGATGATTTTGGCATACAGCTCATGAAAACCCAAAATTCCTATCTCACAAAATTAGCATATCATTAAAAGGGTCTCTAAACGAGCTATGAACCTAATCATCTGAATCAACGAGTTAACTCTAAACACCTGCAAAAGATTCCTGAGGCCTTTAAAACTCCCAGCCTGGTTCATCACTCAAAACCCCAATCATGGGTAAGACTGCCGACCTGACTGCTGTCCAGAAGGCCACTATTGACACCCTCAAGCAAGAGGGTAAGACACAGAAAGACATTTCTGAACGAATAGGCTGTTCCCAGAGTGCTGTATCAAGGCACCTCAGTGGGAAGTCTGTGGGAAGGAAAAAGTGTGGCAGAAAACGCTGCACAACGAGAAGAGGTGACCGGACCCTGAGGAAGATTGTGGAGAAGGGCCGATTCCAGACCTTGGGGGACCTGCGGAAGCAGTGGACTGAGTCTGGAGTAGAAACATCCAGAGCCACCGTGCACAGGTGTGTGCAGGAAATGGGCTACAGGTGCTGCATTCCCCAGGTCAAGCCACTTTTGAACCAGAAACAGCGGCAGAAGCGCCTGACCTGGGCTACAGAGAAGCAGCACTGGACTGTTGCTCAGTGGTCCAAAGTACTTTTTTCGGATGAAAGCAAATTCTGCATGTCATTCGGAAATCAAGGTGCCAGAGTCTGGAGGAAGACTGGGGAGAAGGAAATGCCAAAATGCCAGAAGTCCTGTGTCAAGTACCCACAGTCAGTGATGGTCTGGGGTGCCGTGTCAGCTGCTGGTGTTGGTCCACTGTGTTTTATCAAGGGCAGGGTCAATGCAGCTAGCTATCAGGAGATTTTGGAGCACTTCATGCTTCCATCTGCTGAAAAGCTTTATGGAGATGAAGATTTCATTTTTCAGCACGACCTGGCACCTGCTCACAGTGCCAAAACCACTGGTAAATGGTTTACTGACCATGGTATCACTGTGCTCAATTGGCCTGCCAACTCTCCTGACCTGAACCCCATAGAGAATCTGTGGGATATTGTGAAGAGAACGTTGAGAGACTCAAGACCCAACACTCTGGATGAGCTAAAGGCCGCTATCGAAGCATCCTGGGCCTCCATAAGACCTCAGCAGTGCCACAGGCTGATTGCCTCCATGCCACGCCGCATTGAAGCAGTCATTTCTGCAAACGGATTCCCGACCAAGTATTGAGTGCATAACTGTACATGATTATTTGAAGGTTGACGTTTTTTGTATTAAAAACACTTTTCTTTTATTGGTCGGATAAAATATGCTAATTTTGTGAGATAGGAATTTTGGGTTTTCATGAGCTGTATGCCAAAATCATCCGTATTAAGACAATAAAAGACCTGAAATATTTCAGTTAGTGTGCAATGAATCTAAAATATATGAATGTTAAATTTTCATCATGACATTATGGAAAATAATGAACTTTATCACAATATGCTAATATTTTGAGAAGGACCTGTATTACTGATGTGCAAAGTGGGAACGCCTGACACTTCAAATATTGTCTTGAAAAATACTGCGTCCAAGTCTTTTGCTATTGCAATATTGCACATACTGACATTGAAATGATGAATATGATTTGATCTTTTGTGCGGCTCTACTTTCTGTACAGCCAAGAGGAATTGGACAAAAGGTGACTGATAAAACACCGTCATCCTTTGACCTAGTGCCCTCCATAGTGTGAATAAAGTGCTTCCCTTGCTCCTGTCCTCCTGGTATGTAGAGGTAGAACGGACAGCTGAGGTTTAAGGTTCAATTGAAACGCCTCTGGAGCAAAAACAAACACAATACCAGAACCAAAGATCCTGCATGTGTTGCTCATTAGATTTTCCTCTCAGGAACCACAATGGGAAAGAGAAAACATCAGATTTGTGGTTTCAAATGTAATCCCTTTATCTTGTTTATGGTGACAAATGGATATCAGAAAGGGACATTTGTTTAATTTTCTTTTCATATTTAAAAATGATACATATTCAGGACCAGTGTTAAACGGTTCAAATCTATTTGGGGATTTTTAAAACTAATTAACGTGTTTTTGTTTTTCTTTACTGGCTTCTGAAAAAATATCAAGTGACCAAAGATTTACACACCACAACAATACATCAGTTGTCACAGATTAGCTACTGTCTTCATGTAGCTGTAGCTAAAGCTCAGCATGAGGGCCAGTTAGTCTGAAGGGTAAAATCTATGCATTGATGAGAATCCAATTTACCAATTAATTTAATCTGATACTCAAAGGTGTGCACATTCAGGTTAATTTATGCATCAGAAATATTTGGCCTATAAAAATCATTTCTGTAGCTACATTTGGTTGGTTGGAAACGTTTATTCCATTTATAGGCAGCAGAGGGCAATAGTGAGGCATTGACAAGGAGTTGGCATCAATTTGCCACATTTAAGGCTTGGTTGTGTAAAGGTGATCGTCATGGCAACTAACTTGTTTAATTAGATGTTCCCTAAACATGAACCAGTCATTTTAGCTTATTGATAAATCGTTTTTTGTTTTTTTTTTAATCCTTCAATGATAAGGTCTTAATAGTGTTTTTTTTTTGTGTGTGTTTTGCAGGACCTGGATGTGGAAGGGGATGGTATGCAGGGTCCTCCCTCCCCCCTGCAGTTTGACACAGCCCTCGCCCTGGAAGACCAGACTATCAGAGCCATTGCTGAGGCCCCAATGGACATCTTAACAGGAGAGGACCCAGATCAGGTGGACCTGGACACGTCAGGACAGGAGCTTTCAGAGAGAGATGTGGATGCCATCATGGATGATCAGGTCAACTTTTAGTTTAGGGCTGTTTGTCCTGCTATGTAACGCCTCATGAATGATCAGCTTTGTCTGCAGCCTGGAAAAGACAGATTGAGTAGAAGCAAATAAAGATTGTTTTTCAGCTGAACAGGTATTTTTGAAGATGGTTGTTAGTGATGTTCTACACGTTAACGTCAGATCTGAATAAAAAAAAAGATGGCCGATCATATTTTGGAGCATGTTATTGGGAAACTTTGTTAAATATGGTGATGTTTCATATAATGGACACCTGAGTAGGTGGATGAGGTTGTTGTTTGACTTGGTATTTCGACTGAGGATTGCAGCTGTTATGCAATGAAAGAAACTACAACACCCATGGTGCATGGCAGGAAACTGCTCTGTTAAAATCAATAAGTTCTTGTTGCCATAATGATCATCAGCTCTGTACATTGAAAGGTTTGACCTCTAATAGATGGCTAAAACTGATCATTAATACCTTTTTTATGAAGCTTACTGTATGCTCTGTAAAAGAATCACAAGCCAGAGCTGAAAGCACCGGCTGAAGTGGACGAACAGCTTAGATAAAACATGTTTAACCTTCTCTTACAAATTAGCAGGATTTGCAGTCCTTCGACGTTGGCTTCTGTAACTTAAACCTGTTCTTAAACTAACTTGCTCCATCTCAGTTCAGTTGTCAAGGGAAATTATTTATTCCTGGTCTTGTGACACCCGTAAAATTTTTACCGAGTATTATTTTCTTCCTCTTAGGTGGTGTCAGACGTAGGTGGAGGAGAAGATGACAGCTTGGTCCAAGATTTGGACCTGGCAGCAGCCAACGTTCCTCGATAAACCGGCTCCACAAAGAACTTGAAGCATTTTTTTGAATGAGTTTTGGTTCCAGCTAAGGTGGCCGTGTGAATCTGTCATTTCCTAATCTACTGAAATACATGATGGTACTCAAGTGTTTGTGTGCTGAAATAAAAGATGACCCCAGAACAAGGAGCCAGCAGCTGACTATCTGTGCATAATTTGGTAACAAAGTCAGCTTGTCAGACTCCTGCTTAGACATGGTGAGTTTCTAAGCAATGGTTCCCCCCCCCCCCCCAGCTGTGGTGCTCACCAGTAAAAACTGGTCAATCCTGAGGTATCTAAAAGGTCCAGCAAAATGCAACTTTGTGCTTCTGCAGTTCTTGTAAGACCTTCAACTATGTAAAAGAACTAATGCTGGTGGATTAAACATGGGAAATATTTGATAAAGCTGTTTCTCTTTAAGGAGATCTTAGCTGCTAATTATGCTTTTTTTTTTTTTATTCAATGAGTTTTCCTATAAATTAATGATAGGTGCTGTAAATGTGTTCACTTTTCTAAGTGAAGATATTCTGCAGATGTTTAGGTCTGATGTGTAGCGTCCTGTTTAACTCCAGCAGTGAGCTGTGTGATACATTGGGTTCACTCTCAAAAAGTAATATTTATTGGTAATGTTCTACTGGAGACTGCTGAACCCTCAGTTGTCTTTTAGGTGTTAGAAAAGGTCCAGGGTTCCTACAGGATCCAGGAAAGTAGTGAAGCAGATTTATTTATTTTTTCAGGATGGGATAAGTGTGAGAGAGGGGGGGGGGGGGGGGGGAGTGTATTTCCAGACCTTTTTGATCCATCCATCAATTTAATGTCTTCCAGTTATCTGAAGTAGTCACAGAGGTGAGAGGTCTGGAAGGGGAGACCCAGATGCTGTCTCATCTAAGTAGGATCCCAGGGTGTTCCATACCAGAAGGAATATGAAGAGTTTTGGGTCTGTGCCCTTCATCTCAATTTAAAGGAACCAACTTCTGCACACCTCAGGTTTTCAGGGACTTGGTTCCAGAACTGAGGCGCATAGAACCTGTACACTGCTTTCCCTGGTTTAGGTCTGGTCCTGAGAACACTAAGTGAACAGGTTTCTGATGACCTAAAGGATCTCCACATTTTATGACTTTTTTTGGTTCAAACCATTCTGTGATTCAATTCAATTCAGTTTTATTTATATAGCGCCAATTCACAACACATGTCGTCTCAAGGCACTTCACAAAGTCAGGTTCATACATTCCAATTAATCGTAACCATTGAACAGTGCAGTCAGATTCAGTTATTTATTCAAATTAGATAAAACGTTTTTCTATCTAAGGAAACCCAGCAGATTGCATCCAGTCAGTGACTTGCAGCATTCACTCCTCCCAGATGAGCATGTAGAGACAGTGGAGAGGAAAAACTCCCTTTTAACAGGAAGAAACCTCCAGCAGAACCAGAACCAGGCTCAGTGTGAGCGGCCATCTGCCACAACCGACTCGGGGTTTGAGAGAACAGAGCAGAGACACAAAGAGAACAAAGAAGCACTGATCCAGGAGTACTTTCTATGGGAAGGAAAAGAACAGGTCCTTCTCAAAATATTAGCATATTGTGATAAAGTTCATTATTTTCCATAATGTCATGATGAAAATTTAACATTCATATATTTTAGATTCATTGCACACTAACTGAAATATTTCAGGTCTTTTATTGTCTTAATACGGATGATTTTGGCATACAGCTCATGAAAACCCAAAATTCCTATCTCACAAAATTAGCATATTTCATCCGACCAATAAAAGAAAAGTGTTTTTAATACAAAAAACGTCAACCTTCAAATAATCATGTACAGTTATGCACTCAATACTTGGTCGGGAATCCTTTGGCAGAAATGACTGCTTCAATGCGGCGTGGCATGGAGGCAATCAGCCTGTGGCACTGCTGAGGTCTTATGGAGGCCCAGGATGCTTCGATAGCGGCCTTTAGCTCATCCAGAGTGTTGGGTCTTGAGTCTCTCAACGTTCTCTTCACAATATCCCACAGATTCTCTATGGGGTTCAGGTCAGGAGAGTTGGCAGGCCAATTGAGCACAGTGATACCATGGTCAGTAAACCATTTACCAGTGGTTTTGGCACTGTGAGCAGGTGCCAGGTCGTGCTGAAAAATGAAATCTTCATCTCCATAAAGCTTTTCAGCAGATGGAAGCATGAAGTGCTCCAAAATCTCCTGATAGCTAGCTGCATTGACCGTGCCCTTGATAAAACACAGTGGACCAACACCAGCAGCTGACACGGCACCCCAGACCATCACTGACTGTGGGTACTTGACACTGGACTTCTGGCATTTTGGCATTTCCTTCTCCCCAGTCTTCCTCCAGACTCTGGCACCTTGATTTCCGAATGACATGCAGAATTTGCTTTCATCTGAAAAAAGTACTTTGGACCACTGAGCAACAGTCCAGTGCTGCTTCTCTGTAGCCCAGGTCAGGCGCTTCTGCCGCTGTTTCTGGTTCAAAAGTGGCTTGACCTGGGGAATGCGGCACCTGTAGCCCATTTCCTGCACACGCCTGTGCACGGTGGCTCTGGATGTTTCTACTCCAGACTCAGTCCACTGCTTCCGCAGGTCCCCCAAGGTCTGGAATCGGCCCTTCTCCACAATCTTCCTCAGGGTCCGGTCACCTCTTCTCGTTGTGCAGCGTTTTCTGCCACACTTTTTCCTTCCAACAGACTTCCCACTGAGGTGCCTTGATACAGCACTCTGGGAACAGCCTATTCGTTCAGAAATTTCTTTCTGTGTCTTACCCTCTTGCTTGATGGTGTCAATAGTGGCCTTCTGGACAGCAGTCAGGTCGGCAGTCTTACCCATGATTGGGGTTTTGAGTGATGAACCAGGCTGGGAGTTTTAAAGGCCTCAGGAATCTTTTGCAGGTGTTTAGAGTTAACTCGTTGATTCAGATGATTAGGTTCATAGCTCGTTTAGAGACCCTTTTAATGATATGCTAATTTTGTGAGATAGGAATTTTGGGTTTTCATGAGCTGTATGCCAAAATCATCCGTATTAAGACAATAAAAGACCTGAAATATTTCAGTTAGTGTGCAATGAATCTAAAATATATGAATGTTAAATTTTCATCTTGACATTATGGAAAATAATGAACTTTATCACAATATGCTAATATTTTGAGAAGGACCTGTAAATGTTAATGGATGTAGCTCCTTTAGTCGTTTCACCTAGAAAGAAAGAACAGATAAACTCTGAGACAGTTTTCATTTATAAACTAACAATTTTAAAATCTATTATTTTCCAAATAGGAAGCCAGATTTAAAGACTGTTGGGATTTGATTATTTTGTCTGATGTTGGTGAGATGCTGTGGTACAACCTTAAATGGTGGTTAAAGCTCCAACCCCTTCCATGGTGGCTGAAATAAAGCCATTCTGAAAATAAAATGACCTTGACCGTGATAGTAAAAGACTACCAAGTTACTCCAAACACTTCATGGCAGATGTTTTCACTAAGGGTGGCACAATTTGAAATAATTTGAGTAATTATCTCGTTCGTTCGTCATCTTCCGCTTATCCAGGACCGGGTCGCGGGGGCAGCAGACTCAGCAGAGACGCCCAGACGTCCCTCTCTCCAGACACCTCCTCCAGCTCCTCCAGGGGGAGCCCAAGGCGTTCCCAGGCCAGCCGAGAGACATAGTCCCTCCAGCGTGTCCTGGGCCGTCCCCTGGGCCTCCTCCCGGTGGGACGTGCCTGGAACACCTCCCGAGGAAGGCGTCCAGGAGGCATCCGGTATAGATGCCCGAGCCAACTCAACTGGCTCCTCTCAATGTGGAGGAGCAGCAGCTCTACTCCGAGCTCCTCCCGGATGGCCGAGCTCCTCACCCTATCTCTAAGGGAGTGCCCGGCCACCCTACGGAGGAAGCTCATTTCAGCCGCTTGTATCCGTGATCTCGTTCTTTCGGTCATGACCCAAAGTTCATGGCCATAGGTGAGGGTAGGAACGTAGACCGACCAGTAAATTGAGAGCTTTGCTTTTCGGCTCAGCTCTCTCTTCACCACAATGGACCGGCACAGCGCCCCCATTACTGTGGCAGCTGCACCGATCCGTCTGTCGATCTCCCGCTCCATTCTTCCCTCACTCGTGAACAAGACCCCGAGATACTTAAACTCCTCCACTTGAGGCAGGAACTCCCCTCCAACCTGAAGAGGACAAGCCAACCTTTTCCGGTCGAGTACCATGGCCTCGGACTTGGAGGAGCTGATCCTCATCCCAGCCGCTTCACACTCGGCTGCGAACCGCCACAGCGCATGCTGTAGGTCTTGGCTAGAGGGGGCCAGCAGGACCACGTCATCCGCAAAAAGAAGAGACGAAATCCACTGGTCCCCAAACCAGACCCCCTCCGGCCCTTGGCTGCGTCTAGAAATCCTGTCCATAAAAGTTATGAACAGGACCGGCGACAAAGGGCAGCCCTGCCGGAGTCCAACACGCACTGGGAACAGGTCCGACTTAGTGCCGGCAATGCGGACCAAACTCCTGCTCCGCTCGTACAGGGACCGGATGGCCCCTAATAAAGGGCCCCGGATTCCATACTCCTGGAGCACCCCCCACAGGGCATCACGAGGGACACAGTCGAATGCCTTCTCCAGGTCCACAAAACACATGTGAACCGGTTGGGCAAACTCTCATGAACCCTCGAGCACCCTGTAGAGGGTATAGAGCTGGTCCAGTGTTCCACGGCTGGGACGAAAACCACACTGTTCCTCCTGAAGCCGAGGTTCGACTATCGGTCGGACTCTCCTCTCCAATACCCTGGCGTAGGCCTTACCAGGGAGGCTGAGGAGTGTGATCCCCCTGTAGTTGGAACACACCCTCCGGTCCCCCTTCTTATAAAGGGGGACCACCACCCCAGTCTGCCAGTCCAGAGGCACTGTCCCCGACCGCCACGCAATGTTGAAGAGGCGTGTCAACCATGACAGCCCTACAACATCCAGACACTTGAGGTACTCAGGGCGGATCTCATCCACCCCCGAAGCCTTGCCACCGCGGAGCTTTTTAACCACCTCGGTGACTTCAGCCTGGGTGATGAAAGAATCCAACCCCGAGTCCCCAGCCTCTGTTTCCACCACGGAATGCGTGATGGCAGGATTGAGGAGATCCTCGAAGTACTCCTTCCACCGCCCGATAATGTCCTCAGTCGAGGTCAGCAGTCTCCCGCCCCCACTATAAACAGTGTTGGCAAAGCACTGCTTCCCCCTCCTGAGGCGCCGGACGGTTTGCCAGAATCGCTTCGAGGCCAACCGGTAGTCCTTCTCCATGGCCTCACCGAACTCTTCCCAGGCCCGAGTTTTTGCCTCTGCCACAGCCCGGGCCGCAGCACGCTTGGCCTCACGGTACCCGTCAGCCGCCTCAGGAGTCCCACAAGCCAACCACAGCCGATAGGACTCCTTCTTCAACTTAACAGCATCCCTTACTGCCGGTGTCCACCACCGGGTTCTGGGATTGCCGCCACGACAGGCACCGCAGACCTTACGGCCGCAGCTATGGGCAGCAGCATCGACAATAGATGTGGAGAACATGGTCCACTCGGACTCTCTGTCTCCAACATCCCCCGGGATCTGGTCGAAGCTCTCCCGGAGGTGGGAGTTGAATACATCCCTGGCCGAGGGCTCCGCCAGGCGTTCCCAGCAGACCCTCACTATGCGCTTGGGCCTGCCGAGTCTGTCCGGCTTTCTCCTCCTCCAGCGGATCCAACTCACCACCAGGTGATGATCAGTGGACAGCTCAGCCCCTCTCTTCACCCGAGTGTCCAAAACATGCGGCCGAAGGTCTGATGATACGACAACAAAGTCGATCATCGACCTCCTGCCTAGGGTGTCCTGGTGCCAAGTGCACTGATGGACACCCTTATGTTTGAACATGGTGTTCGTTATGGACAATCCGTGACTAGCACAGAAGTCCAATAACAAAACACCACTCGGATTCAGATCGGGGAGGCCATTCCTCCCGATCACGCCTCTCCAGGTGTCACTGTCGTTCCCCACGTGGGCGTTGAAGTCCCCCAGCAGAATAATGGAGTCCCCGGGAGGGGCACTATCCAGCACCCCCGACAGGGACGCCAAGAAGGCAGGGTACTCTGCACTACCACTCGGCCCGTAGGCTGAAATGATAGTCAGAGACCTCTCCCCAACCCGAAGGCGCAGGGATACAACCCTCTCATCCACTGGGGTAAACCCCAACACGAGACGGCTGAGCTGGGGGGCAACAAGCAAACCCACACCAGCCCGCCGCCTCTCCCCGTGGGCCACTCCAGAGTAGAAGAGAGTCCAACCCCTCTCAAGGAGATGGGTTCCAGAGCCCACGCTGGTGCGGGAGGTCGAGAGATATCAACTAGTAATTATCTCATTTAGGAAAATTATTTTCTTAATAAATGAGATAATTATTTGAAAAATATTTTTTTTTATTTACTGTGCTTATCTTTAAATTAAATCAGTTTCACCCGAAACATTTAAGTGTGACAAAAAAAACAGATTGGTTAATGTTTAACAATTTGGAGGAGAATGTAGATGTCAAACAAAAGTGGCCTGATCATAAAGCCTTGAGGAACTCCACATAATTTGTTCCCATTGTTACTAAATGACACAAAGAGATATGTAGTTTTTTTTTTTTTTTTTTATCTCT
The DNA here is from genome assembly GCF_021462225.1 of Girardinichthys multiradiatus. Lineage (NCBI taxonomy): Eukaryota > Metazoa > Chordata > Actinopteri > Cyprinodontiformes > Goodeidae > Girardinichthys > Girardinichthys multiradiatus. The sequence continues at coordinate 44,313,300 of NC_061794.1, read as the reverse complement.
ACAGAAACATTATTGCAGAATACACATTTGTTTTAAACATGTTTACTGCAAATAGTTGTGTTTGGCCATCAAATGTGTCCCAAACATTGACTGAGATCAGATGAACTGCTGAGTCTGGACTTCAGAAATGGGAAAAAGATGCAGGGTTCCTGAAGGCAACACGTCCTTTCGGCGGGTATTAAACTGTTTCCGATCCAACTCTTGACCCAGTTCCGAAGATTTACAATCAAGTTCTGTTTAGCAGGTTCTGTAGCCGCCTCAGAAAAAGGGGGGGGGGGATGGGGCGGGTCGGGTAGTTTTCATGCAATGACATCACTTTCCTCCGACCCAAACACAGAACACAACGCCGAGGAAGAGGAAGGGACAGCGGCCGCGGGCTGCAGAGGAGCCGCCGCTGCGACAATGAGCAGAGGCTGCTTTTAAGCACCAACATTTTTTTTATTTATCTAAAATCAGCCATGATCCGGTGGAGACGCGCTTCTACCGAATGAGGTGAGTTTGATATAGGAACGAAAAATGCTGTTTCTGTGGAGAAATGTTCGTCTGGCCGTGAATACCGTGACACTCCCCGGTGAAGTGCAGGTCTGGTCAAACGCATCATTATGATGTTTTATTATGGATGTCTGTCAGGAAACGTTTGGTCGGGTCTCTCCTGGTTGTGGAAGAAGCTTTAGGGCGTTTCAGATCTCTCCCTGTCGGAGGAGACCCATCTCAGTGCAGTGTTTGGGTCTGCAGGCCCTGTTTTTAAAGAGAAAATACAACCATTTGACCAACACTTCCAACTCCAAATCAGATGTGTTTCTGCTTTTACCACTGAAATATGTTTTATTTAGCCTCGAAACCCAGAAAGAGGAACAGGGAGAAGGAACTACCGTGCGGCTCTGGTTTCATCCTGCAGAGGAAAAGGCAGCTTATTTATGAAGGAAATCAGCTGCGCCTCTTTGAAAGATGATCCACAATCAGGAGGAATACACTGATAAACATGGCAGCAGGGGTGAAGAGCAAAATGAACCCAGGACTTGCTGAATATTGAATGAATTTAAATGTTGTATCATTTCTAAGAAAAAAAGCAAAATGCAAAAATATCACTTCCCTTGTGCAGGGGTGTCTCCAGAAGGTTTTCAAAGGGGCGATCAGATGGTGGCCTATTTAAATCCAAAGCATGACAGAATTTCTGTAGTGGGATTGAATGAATGTGTTGCAGCATTCATTCATTCATTTATTTTCTATACCGCTTATTCCATAGTGGGTCGCGGGGAAGCTGGTGCCTATCTCTAGCGGTCTATGGGCGAGAGGCGGGGTTCACCCTGGACAGGTCGCCAGTCCATCGCAGGGCAACACACAAACAACCACACACTCATTCATACACCTAAGGGCAATTTTAGAGTGACCAATTAACCTAACAGGCATGTCTTTGGACTGTGGGAGGAAGCCGGAGTACCCTGGGAGAACCCAGGCCACGCAGAACATGCAAACTCCATCCAGAAAGACCTAGGACCTTCTTGCTGCAAGGCAACAGTGCTACCAACTGCGCCACCGTGCAGCCCTGTTTCAGCATTTCTTTGAAATGTATATCCTAAAAAATGCTACTCATATGAAACCCATTTTCCAAAACGCTTCAAGATGGCATTAATGTGATTTTTTTTTTTTCGCTCTCTCTGTGTGTTTTGTGAAAGGACTGATGCATTTCCAAGTGAGGCAGTCAGGCCCACATTGGGGGGCTTTTACAGGAGGTAGTTGTGGGTCCAGGGAGTGATGTAGTGATGACGAATGGTTTATTTATGGTTTTGAAAAATGTGGTACAGGGAGACTTCCGACACAGATTTTATACGTAGTGCGGAGTTTCATGCCGCACTGCCGGCTTTATTTTTGAAAACTCCCAGCTGTGGGGGATCTTACCGTCTCCACTTGGGATCCATGACTGGCCAGAGGGAGCTCAGAGGCGGCTCGCCTTTGTGGGATCCTGACAGAAATGTTTTAGAGGCTTAAGATGAGTCTGTTCCAGTAGCCAGTGTCTGTGTGCAATTGCGCCCCCGGTGGTGGCACTGTTGGTGTGCAGGATGTCGTTTCAGGATTGTTTTAGCGTGGCTGTGTTCTTTTAACCTTTTCACATTTTGTTACGTTACAATCAGGGTTTTTTTTTGGGATTGTCAAACACTAACATACAGCTGTGAAGGGGCAGGAAGATAATGCATGGTTTTCAAACTTTTTACAAATTAAAACCTGAAAAACCTGTATTTGTATTTGTCCCTTTTTGAATCAGAACCCAGTGGAACCCACTTCTGCTGCAAATACAGATACAAGTCTTTTTTGCAGTATGTCTCTAGCAGCTTTGCATGTCTAGAGACTGAAATTTTTACACATTCTTCTTTGGAAAACAGCTCAAGCTCAGATTAGATGGAGAGTTACTGTGAACATAAATTTCATAAGTCTTGCCACAGATTGGATTTAGGTTTGGACTTTGGGCCAGGTACAAATCTGCTTTGATCTAAAGCCTTTCATTGTAGCTCCAGTTGTGTTTATGGTTGTTGTCCTGCTGCATCCCCACCTTCTAGCAGGCCGAGTCTCTTTTAGGGTCAAACAGGGTTTCTTTTGTGATTGCTCCAACCATCCTCCCATCCAGTCTAACCAGCTTCCCTGTCCTTGCTGAAGAAAGGCGTTCCCACAGCATGATGCTGCCACTGTTATGGTTCATGGAGGGGATAGTGTATTCAGGGTGTTAGTTTTCCACCACACACATAGTTTTGTATTTAGGCCAGAAAGTTCAGTTTTGGTCTCCTTTGACCAGGGCAGCTTATTCCACATGTTTGCTGTGTCCCCTTCATGGCAAAATGCAAACTTGACTTTTTCTTTCAACAATGGTATCCTTCTTTCCACTCTTCCATAAAAGCCGGATTTTTGCACTACACAACCAGTAATTGTCCTAATCGACACATTTCCCCACCTGAGCTGTGGATGTCTGCAGCTTCTCCAGATTTACCATGGGCCTCTTGGATGTTCATCTGCATTTAAGTAGGGATATTTGATTAGTTTAAATCTCACAGAATTTAAAGTATAGGGAAAAAACTTTACTTCCTGCTGGTGGATATTATTTTTTAAGTCATAAAATCACATTTCCTTACAGTAAACTGAATAGATAATAGAAAATGACAAGGATCAAGAAGTACAGAAAATGTAATTAAAGTTGTTCAGGGTTAACTAAAATTATAGTTGGTATGACATCCAAGTTAAATCGGTATATTTGGACGATTGATATGCTTCCGGGTTAAAGCTTGGTCCAAGAGATCATGTTTTCAGTAGTTGTTGCCGTTCACTTAAGGAGAAACATATTAACCATAAGCGTCGTTCAGGTCTTTAAGAAATAAATATCAAAACATCTTTTCAGAGCTTCCCAAAGCTCAACTAGACATCAGGATTTTATCCCTGAAGTAAAGCAGGGATGAGAAAACAGGCCAACGACTCTATCTGAGTGGATCTGTTTCTGCTTTGTGCTTTAACAATGCTGCTTTTCTCTAATCAAAACTGTACGTTTTCTCAATGGTTCCCTGTCACGAGGAGCGGATTGTTCCTAGTTTGTTTTCACTTAATAAAGGATTTTATCACCAGTAACACATGTGTTGTTACTGCCATTAATATCTGGGCCAATTGGAGATTAAGCCGGGTTTAGGACTTGTGTGAAATAGTTGTGGAGTTATTAAAGAGTCTGGGTTTTGTTCTGAGCTTTAATGATCACTGCACTGCTGGTCTGACGCCAGAGATGTGCTCATGTTGTTTTCATTGTCTTGTAGTTTTTCTTTTTTCTGAACAAAGAGCAAGCTTCAGAAGAAACGAGGGTGGGATGACTGTTTGAACCTCTGAATCAGCTCGCAGAGATGGGAAGAATTTATGCTGTAAAATATTTAGCTTTCACTGAAGATCTGCTGAAACATTCAATTAATTTTTTAGTGTTTGCAGGCTGCTTTATCCTCATTTAATTCCTTTATTTTCCAGATTGTATGCTGATTTAGTGTTGCAGTTTGTTGCTCTGGGCAGCTGCTGATAAACACTGGATATCATGTAGGACATCTGCAAAGACTGATCAATAAAAGGCTCATTTCAAACAAAGATCTTAATGTTTGAACGTGATTAGTTTTATTTATAATGTAAACCTAAATTCTTCTTCAGTGACTCTATTGCATTCATGTCTCACAGATTAAAACAGATAAGAGCAATAATGATGCAACCTTTTTGGGTTTTTATTTTCCACTTAATGATGATGCTCTGCAGCTTGTGTTGCCAGTTGTAACAAGAGACAAAATATAACTTTCCCCCCTTTCATTTAGTAAAATAATTGATAGTGTGGCTATGGAGTTAAATTTGTCTCAATATTATTCAATCAAACAAAAAACTAATCTCAATCAAAAAAATAATATTCAATCAAAACAAAACTAATCTCAATCAAAAAATATTAAGTTGTGATCAAAACTTTCAGAGTTTTTTCTCACAAAGAGAAAAAAGTTATTTGCAAAACAAACGTTTATTTGCGCAGGTCAAAAATCTTTGGTTACGAATCTCGCTTTTTTGGTTTTGACGCTCTCTGTTTTTGGTTGAACTCAACGAATTTTGAGTTCTGGAAACATGAACATCCTGGGCGGGGCCTAAAGACGAACGCTGTAAGACGTTTCCCTATTGGTTAGCGCTGACCAAAGCAGCAGACTGTGATCCCCCGCATCTCTGAACTTCTGCTCGAACTGCAGGGCTTGCAGCGTCGCTTCAGTGAGGAGACATCAACTCTACAGAAGAAAACTGCGGTCAAGTGAGCCGAAAATCAGAAATACGCGGTCCTGCCAGCCGACACCAGCTCTCTCTTAAAGATTAGCGTCATACAAGGTGCTTTACGGTAATGGAGCAGAAAGGACGCCGATCCTGGCAACGGTTGAGAAAATAAGAGGAAAACAGAAAAGTAACCTACAGAACATTTATATTAATTACATTTTTACAACTTTCACATTCATGTTTTATGTAAAAGAATAAATATTTTATATTTTACTGTACAGTTTTGGAGAAATACACAACTACCCCAAGTGTAGTATAAAACAGAATCTATGTCGGGCAGACGGCATCCCATAATCCTGTGTGTTGTCCTCACAACCCGTGATACTTCCTCTCCTGTGCAGTTCCCTCACCACACTGTCATGCTGAGACACAGAGTGCTTTCCACCGTGGCCCTGTAGATATCTGTCAGCAGCTGAGGAGATGAAGAAGAGTCTGGTTTAATTTCCTGATGAAGAAGAGCTGTTGTTGTACCTTCTTCAACAGGCGAGGGGCGTTTCTGGTCCAGAAGAGGTCCGAGGAGATCTGGATGCTCTTGCACTTTAAGTTGTCCAGACCACTTCCCAGGATCTCATTGACCTCACCAAAAAGAAGCGTTTGTGGTACTTTGTTGGGGTAGTTGTGTATTTCTCCAAACCTTTACAGTAAAATTATGAAATACTAATTCTGGTTATAATATAGATGACCCTCTAATATAATCTGAAGAGATTGTGTTGTCACCTCTCTTGGTTTTGGAGTAATACATTTCTGAAAGTGGGACAAATGCATATAATGGTTGAGCATTTTGAGGTATTTTGACAAGATATTTCTCCAACACTGTACAGTAAAATATAAAATATTTATTCTTTTACATAAAACATGAATGTGAAAGTTGTAAAAATGTAATTAATATAAATGTTCTGTAGGTTACTTTTCTGTTTTCCTCTTATTTTCTCAACCGTTGCCAGGATCGGATCATTTCTGCTCCAATACCGTAATGCACCTTGTATGCGCGACGCTAATCTTTAAGAGAGAGCTGGTGTCGGCTGACGTCACCGCGTATTTCTGACTGTCGGCTCACTTGACCGCAGTTTTCTTCTGTAGAGTTGATGTCTCCTCACTGAAGCGACGCTGCAAGCCCTGCAGTTCGAGCAGAAGTTCAGAGATGCGGGGGATCACAGTCTGCTGCTTTAGTCAGCGATAACCAATAGGGAAACGTCTTACAGCGTTCGTCTTTAGGCCCCGCCCAGGATGTTCATGTTTCCAGAACTCAAAATTCGTTGAGTTCAACCAAAAACAGAGAGCGTCAAAACCAAAAAAGCGAGATTCGTAACCAAAGATTTTTGACCTGCGCAAATAAAAGTTTGTTTTGCAAATAACTTTTTTCTCTTTGTGAGAAAAAACTCTGAAAGTTTTGATCACAACTTAATATTTTTTGATTGAGATTAGTTTTTTGTTTGATTGAATAATATTGAGACAAATTTAACTCCATATGTGGCGACCTATATTTTAGGAAGTTCAACGCTCCTGGTGTCATTTTTGTGCCTCCTTAAGGTGACGCTTAATGCAATGAGGGGACTTTGGACCGAAATGTAACCAGATGAAGAAGAGAGAAAATACTGAGCTTGAGCTAATGTTGTTGGTGAACACAGTTGGATCATTTTAGGCTTTTGGAGGACGTTTGATTTTTTTTTGGTGCTGTTGGCTTTGTTTAGTTCATAATTCAAGAATGGTGCTGCTCAATTTCACAGTGGCTCCAATTGCTCAATGACATATACATTTATTTTTAGCTCGACGCATAAGGATAAGATTTGATGATGTTCGGAAGGTAATGGCCATCTTTTTTATAATGGAGAGGCTGCATGGGTGACTACTGAGGAGCCAGCCAGCAGACCAAGCTTGACCGAGTGAGGGAGCACAGAATGCGGTGTGGTTAAAGATGAAGGCCATTGAGCTGACCTGCATGAAATGACTATATCAATGCTTTTTCCTGCAAATGTTCAGAGCTTTGGATGACAGGATGGATAATCTACATCTCCAAGCACATGTGCAACAAGCACACCTGGAAGTGGAGGCTGCTGTGTTTTTCTTTTTGACTGACTCCATAGCAAAGTCGCTAAATCCAGCTGGATGAATTAGAGGGCTGGCACCTATGATCTTTTCATGCAGGTAGTGGAGTGGTTCTGGGTCTATACAAACACGTTATGATGTTATGTTTGAAGCACCAAACTGAGGCATCTGTGGACAACAGTGGCCACCTAAGAACAAGTTACTGATGGCTAAAAACTGCATCCAAATGCAGAAATTTTTTTTCTCTGAGACCTAACAGACTAGCACCCGACCCTAGGATTTAAAAGCACTTGTGTGATCCCAGTATGCTGTTACTTGCCCACAGTGTTGAATTACTGCTTCTGGCAAAACATTTTGACAAAGAAATCTAAAAAACGGAATACATTGTAATTTCCTCTCCAATTCTGACCAGCATTATTAATCTGTACCAGTACTCCCTTTTCTCTTAACAGCTTTGTCACCACAATACCTTTTTAAAATGCTGAGCCCCTTGGCAGTTGTGTAAAACATAGTAGCTGTTAGCCGAAGCAGGTGAAAGTCTCACTGCAGTACAGTAATGTATCTGTAGCTGTCAAAACATTATTGCAAGGACACAGTCTGTCAAAGCACTCAAACTCTGTAATTTCACCTATAGCTGGTATTTTTGGGCCCTAAAAAGTCATTTTCTACACATGTGGTTGGGAGGAAACTCAAGTCGCTAATATGCAATCTGTTATTTATTTAGCTGAGAAACTGAGGAAAAAACATTTCAATAACAAGATCCCTTGATGTCTGTAAACATTTTGTAGAGGGTAAATGAAAGCCAAAATTCTCCAAACATAACACATTTCCTTACCTGAGAAACATTAATGATTTCTCACAAACAACAGCCACACTCGCTGACATGGTCTGGCTGCTGACTGCTCGAGCTTTCTGTCAGTCCGTGGCATGAACTTTGCTGTGTCCTCCTCACGCACCTTCTGGTGTTTCCTTCCTTGAAGTCAGGATTCTGCATTATTGGTAAAAGTATTTTTGAAGAGAAAAACACTGTTATCAAAGGGGGAGATGAAATCCATCCTTTCACCAGCTTACTTTCATCCAGTTTTCTGTCATAGCTTGATCTTTGGGCGGAGTAAGAGTGCTCACTCCATTATTTTCTGTGTTTCCAGTAAGGGCCTTCTCGTTCATTCAACATATTCTCTGTAAAAATACTGCTTTTGTTAAGAAAGAAATCCATTTTCTGTTTATACCAGGGGGTTGTGACACTCTGCTCATCCATGCGAAGCATCATCACTCCATATATGGTTATACAGATTACGTTTTGTAAAGACCTCACTCTAAAAATCCGCATTTAGCCAAAACGTCTGCTTTAAAATGACTTGGCTGCTTAAAAAACCATTGAAAAGCTGGTTAATTATTTATGGTACTGCTGTCAAGATTTTTAGGTTTTCTGAAACTGTAATATGATGAAATATGTCAATTTATACATGGTTCTCCACTTAGTTCAGGTAACGTCTTGAAACAGAATGCCTTCTCTATATAAAGATTTTTTTTCTCATTGCTTGCAATTTAAACCTTTTGTTTATTAGCAGCTGGAAGCATGAAAATATCATCTGTATATAAAAAACATCATATGTTAGGAATAACTAGGATATTTTCATTTATGAATTATTTGTGGCAGCTGAAATCCAAAGCTGAAAGGTCTAATGTCCCACTAAGGAACATGCAAAGCTTGAACCTCAGGGTTGGGCGTTGGTGTGTGTGTATAAATGTGGTTCCACTCTGTGCTCGTGGTTTGATGTTTATGGTCTGTGCCGCCCGTGTTTGGTGCAGATTGAAGTTTCTGAGGGCCCAGTCGCAGTGCAACTTTTGAGATAGCGTTTCCAGGCTTTGCAGCATTACATCACGAGAAGTCGTGCCAACAACTTATTCAAGCGGAACGGGCAGCATGAGTGTCAGCTCTCTCTCTCTGTTCGCCTCTAATTGTTCACAGATGTTCCGAAGGTATTTCTGTCCTACATCTTGTATCAGGCGGTTCGCGTAGACGCCACATTCGCTGTTGAGTCTTTATTATAGGAAGGAAATGTGGCACAGGCTAAGTGTTTAATTTGGATGCTGTTCCCGTTAACTAGTTCAGCTCATAAAAATATTTAAAGGAGTTGCATGAAGATTCGTTTATAAAGACAGAAATTATTTAACAGTTCCTTTAACTGTATGAGACGTATACCCTAACATAGGCCTAAGGTAACAGTTTAAGTTGGGTTTTACAGATAATTGTGTTGGATTTTCTAACAAGAACCAACTCATAACATCCAAGTGTAGGAAATCCAATTAAAGTGCAAAACATTTCAGTGAAATGCATTTTTGATGATGATATCATTATTTCTGAAAACAGAGCAATTAACAATTAAGAGGTTCCTTTAAAGTGTTAATGTCTGGAAATGTATGGTAAGTATGGAATTTGTCTTTCTTTGGTGTGAATGGTATGGAAAGAGTAAATAACAGCATCCAAAAATATAATAAACATGACAAATATCAGAATTTCTTAAAAATGTTGCTCCATCCATCCAAAAAAATGGACAGAACTGTGGAAATGTATAGAATTTTAACTTGGAAAATTGTCGTAACTTTAAATAAGTGTCTAAATTTGGCTTTCAACCTGTTAAAAACAACAGTGTTGCCTGATCTGAGGGCTAGGGACCCTAATTAAGAAACTCATTATTCACTTCCAATGGACAGAGTGAGGGACAGCCTAAGTGATGCAGGATCCTGGGAAATCTCGGTGTTGTCCTGAACTCTGCAGCTTGCATTCACATGTCCTGATGAACCTGGTTGTGAAGCAATGTGTTGTGGTGGTGATTCTGTTATTCCCAGTTGTGTCTAGTGAAAGGATTATACAGATACAGGTGAAAAGCCGGAAAGCCTGGGCTCTAGGCCGTCCTAATGCCATTCACTGTGTCTGCTCTTCTCTAAATGGCCGCATTTCCTCTGCTCTGCAGCGGTTTTCAGAGAACATTCCACAGTTTGTATTTCCACATTGCTTGTTCTCCTACGGTCTCCTAACAACTTGTATATGAGGTAGTTAAAGTCTATTATTCCAAGGATAGTCTGTCCTTTACCCTGTCCTTCAAGTTGTTCTGGATGAAGGACCATGGTTGAGAAATATGCATATGCAAGTTCAGCTCAAAAAACTCAGAGATTTGTGAAAAAGTTCAATAATTTGTCAAGAAAGTGAAACTCATACAGATTCATTACACTTAGAGTGAAATATTTCAAGCCTTTTATTTCCTTGAATTTTAGGTTTTCATTATCTGTAAGCCAAAATCATCAAAAGTACGCGTCACAGATGTGCCATCTGTTCCTTTTGGAAAAACTATATATATACATATTCACAGGAGAGCAAAAAACTTTTATCTTTATTTCACATTTTTTATATATGTAGAATTTAAATGTCTTCATTGAGAGCAAGCAGAACCACAGTCATATTCCTAGTTTGTGTGCAAAAATTTGTCGAATAAAGCTGATGCTGATTCTGATTCTGTTGCTCAGCGGTAGAAAGTCCTCTTTTTTTAGATAAAAGTGAAGTTTAGATTTTATGTGGAAATCACGGTCCCAGAGTCTGGAGGAAGACTGGAGAGCCACAGAATTCATGTATCTTGAATTCCAGTGTGAAATTTCCACAGTCAGTCATGATTAGGGGTACCATGTCATCTGCTGGTGTTGGTCCACTGTGTTTTCAGAAGTCCACAGTCAATGCAGCCGTCTAGCAGGACATCTTAGAGCACTTCATTCTTTCTTCTGCTGACAAGCTTTATGGAGATCCTCACTTCACATCTATGCATTCATCTCTTCCTGTTTCTATTTCCTCAGTGTAAACAAACCATTTCATACCAATGTACTGAATGAGGTTTAATTTTTTTTGTTGTATTTCATGAATCACAGAGAGAAACTTGTAAAAAAAAAAACCTTTCATTCCTTCATTTTCTGTTGCATTTATTTAGCTCTATCGAGGAACCTGCATATATTTCTTTTTTTTTGGTCAAGATTTGTTACATTTCTGGCTGTTTCAGCAAAATTAGAAGCAGACTTCAAAGACCACTGGGAATCTGCATCTGCTAGGCAAAGCCTGATTGGTGGATTTGTAAAAATATCCATATCTAATTGGACTTCCCTGAAGCGTATCAAGAGTACGAGAGGAAATAAATGACATTTTCAGAAATTTTTCTGAGTAGAATATTAATAATATATAATAACAGTTCCTTATAAAGATATATCATCTTATAATGGGAAAAACAACTGAATGGATTTGAACAGAAAAGTAAAATTGCTTCTGTCTAGGCTAATCTGTTTTTCAGCTTACATTTTAGCCTGTCAGAGTATATTTCATGGTTGGTTTCATGAAGCAACATGTGGATTTCAACAAGCTGACTAACCTTGAACGCTCAAGGTTGGTCTGACTGTGAAATATCGCTTTAATAGGTCAGGGTTTGTGGTTTTTACAGGTTGGAGAGACAAACAGGACAATAATCCAGTCAGTTTGATGTTTACTAGGCGAGTGCAGACAGGTCAGAACCTCCTGCTGTCACCCTATCTACCTTATGCACCCCTACGCTTTGCATAAATGGGTCTGCTTAGAAGATGTGCCCGGCTGGGACCTGGACCCCGTGTTCTCAGCAATCAGCTCGGCCCTTTATCGTCTCGCTGTGTGCTGCACACAGGTTGTGTAGTTTCCATGGTTATGCACCGAAGGCGCCTCTGGAGTTTGCATTAGCATAGAAAAATATTCATTAGATATCCAACAGAGCCGATGTGATCCGGCAGAGCTCCCAGCAGGCGGCAGAGCCAACTGAGAGCTCGACAAGTCGTCATCATCATCATCATCATCATAACTGTTTATGCGCACCCAGCAAAGAGTCTGACATCAAAGAAATTTGCAATCTGCATTGTTTCCCCACAGGCTTGATTCTTCTCACTACTGAACCTCCTCATCTCAAACCTTACTGTGCGTTGGTGTAGCAAGAAAAATCCAAAACATCAAACCCAAGTTGAAATCAAATTATTTTTCCAAAAAATCCACTGTGTCCGCTGAAATATGTGTGGTTGAATATTTCAGAGAGAATCTAAGGAATCTAGAAGACCTCTTAAAAATCCACCCCGCACAGAAATCTGCACAGGAATCTGTGGCCATGCAAACACTGAAGCTGGCTAAGCAGCCCTTTAGCCGCCGCAGCTGTGACAAGCATCCAATTCATCAGTTGGGCCAGAGAAAATATGGTTTGGAATGCTGGTTAATCAAAAGCTAACGGGTCATCACCACATCCCCGTTGGCTCCACAAAAAATAGAAAGATCTAATAGCTGCAGTTTTGTTCATTTACTGTGCAGAAAAAATTGGTAATAATGAAGTGTGACTCTGGAAAACTGGGACTGGACTGCGGACAAAGGAACACAGTGGCAGAGGGAGGTTCTGTCTTTATTCAGGATGTTCTGAACAAGGTTCCTGTTCAGCAGGGCTGCAGCTTATTTGCATTTATTTTTAAATGAGTCGTTATTAAGGATGTTGAGGTCCACCCACCCACATTCAACTCTTCCTCATTCCCTACACCCTTGGCAACAAGGTGCTTAGTTTGCAGGTTCTCTCCTACATCGTCTTGACTGTCAAAAATACTTGCACAAAGTTTGCGGGTTCAGAAAAAGTCTTAAGACATATTTGCTTCTCCATGAATAGACCTTCCTCTTGGCTGGTCGTGCAGAAAGAGATGTAGATGATAACTGCTGACTCACGGTGAAGTCCAAGCGTTTGTGGCTGGTCCACAGATGTGTCCAGATGTGGAGACAATGGTCTTCACCCAACTGCTGGTACAGATTTCTTTTTCTGGCGTCACTGCTCTCTGAATCCTTCAGTCAGTTGGTTTTAAAACACAGAACATTTTAGAGTGAGGCTGAATTAGTATATTGTCAATATTTATTCAAAGGCTCGGTCGATTAACACATCCAAGGAAAAAAAGGAAAAGTGTGGGCCTTTCTAACATGTGTTGTATTTTGTAGGGTGTTTTGTTTTGTTTGATTGGATTGTAAAAGGAAAAACCCGGCCCACATTTTCGGAGCATCCCTAATACATACTGACTCAAATATATACATATGCCACACTGGAGATGCACAATATACCGTGGAAAATATTGTCGTCACAGTATCAGACTGTGCAATTAAATAATCAAAAGGACTGTTTGGAAGGCAACATTTGTTTCTGATTACATGCCAAGTGTCAGGAATAATGCCCATAATATATTCTTCATGTTCCCTCTGAAGAAATGAAATCAGAATCAGCAAAACTCAAAATCGGGAAAATATATAATTCTGATAACATGAGTGAAAGTTGCAATGTTATTTATCCCAAACCAGATTTTTCGGACTCTTTTTTTTTTTTTTTTTTTCTTCATTCCATGATGTCCTTACTACCCGCTGTGATCTTTAGCATCTCAGCCACTAAAAATATAGATCAGGTGTGGGCATTAAAGGGGACATATATCATACAAAATCCACTTTTTTAGCCCTTAAATACATTTTGTTGTGTACATGGAGTCTGTAGAAGTGCAGAAAAGCGCTCGTTGACCTTGAGGGGGGCAGGGTATGAAGTGCCTAAACAGCATTTAAAGAGACGGCACCAAAATGAGTTGCTCTCAGAACAGGTAAAAGAGGAGCCTGTGGAGCTACAAGAACAAGAAGTTCAGACCAAAGCATTGAGGTTCCACTTCATATAGACCACAAATGAATGATTTAGAGGTGAAAAGGAAGGATTGATTGCTAAGAATATGTTCCCTTTAAATCGATCCAACTGGTCAAATATATTGTGGATATGCACAGCATCAATGCCTAAGATATAGTATCTTGCCAAAAATTGCACCCAAGCAGTCTGTGCAATTGCGATATTGCATTCACAGAATTATCAGGAGCAATCCTGAAACCACCAAGGTTCACGTTTGACATAAACTGGAAGATGCTGTAACACTGGCTCACAATCCACAGTAAAACCAGCTGCCCACATGGACAAGCTAAATATCTTCTGGAGAAAATGTCTACACTCGGATGAGACGGAGACAGAGCTGTTTGGCTACATTACCCAAATATTTAAAGGAATCATGATGAAACTTTTAAATCTTAGAACACTGTGCCTGCCATTAAGCATGGTGGTGGTAGTATCATCCTGAGGCCTTGTTTCGTTGACAGTGGAATTTGTGCATTCTATAAAGTGGATGGAATCTTAAAGAAGGTAGACCTCCTAACGTCCTTTCAAATCAACTTTGACACAGTGTGGCTGTTTTTTCATTTCATGGATTTTTGTCCTGTGGAAAACCCAACTGCTAACTTTAGTTAAGCACCCAACAATCCTGCGTTGCATCACTATCACACAACCAGACTTCCACATATATCCTGCATACCTGCAAATTTTCAAAAGCTGGGTGGGTAGCAGGACACCGAAGTGTAGTCACATCCAGTGCTGAAGTAGAAAGCAACTGGACTCTCATTGAAAAAGGATGAAGATGAATTAGAGGGTATGGCCAGTGACTCGCGTGTCCTAATTGCCCCATTAGTGACCTTAACGGCCCTATTGGTGTGTGACAACTCATAAATCGGGTTACTTCCAACTGTGTTTAGAACCTGAAGAAGCCTTTTGGGTGAGAAGCAAAAATGTCTTGAAGAATCAAGAGAAGAAGTCCATTTTCCTTCTATTTAAGCACTTGGGACTGTCATGTCCTGGATGACCAAGCATTTACACCAGAGTTTCCTGCCAGAATTTGACCAGAAGCTTGTTGATGGCTACAAAAACTCGGTTCAGCATCAACTTGCCTAGGGACATTTAACCAAATATTTGTGAAGGTGTGTAAATTTATTCCAGCTTGTGTGTAAAATTGTGACTTCCTGGATTAGAGAATAATCACAATAAAGTCGAACTTGTGCACCCAAATCCTGTCTTAACAACAGTTGGTGAAGTTTATGTTACATAATCATTCTGACCTGAAGACAACTATTCAACGGTGTCTTTTAAAGCTAAAAACTGATATTTGTAGATATACTGTGCAAACGTCTTTCCAGCATTGTGGCTGTACAGCAACAGCTTCTTCAGTGGGAGTTTATGAATTGGTGGGTTTCTTTATGTAATTTGCCTTGAAGCGGCTGTTAGCTGCAGGTTGGTGTTGTATTTATGGAATTAAATTAAAATGAATCAGAAAGTCCTTAAATCTGGAATATTTCCCTGTTTTCTTCAGAAGAACCACTCATTTCCAGTTCTATGGGTCAGAACTTTGACTTTGGTGTATAGCTTATTCACACCTCTGCTGCTCTGTGTGAATAATGGGTAACAGTCAGGTTATCTCCTCAGTCATCTTTATTTTAACTCAACATTACTTAACACCAGGCATTTTGGGCTTTTCTGAAAGGAGAGCATCTGGATGGATAAACCCTCCCCTAATGTGCATTTGTGGGCCACATGTGCAATGGCTATAAAAAAAAATAAGACGTGGCGACGTCCTACTTTTGTCTCCTACAAACAAGTTACAAAAACAGCTTGAGTGAGAGAAGGTCCTGACCTTTTGTGTCTGAACAGGCATAACTAAAACAGGTTTGTGACCAAATAAATGTTTCCATTGTTTAAAAAAACCAAAAACAATAAGTCATAAAAACATGTCATAGTTACATCGGTGATCCAACAAATCTTTTCTCTGCCAGGCCTCGTCTGCGCAGACATTGCTGTGTAAAGCTGCTGCTCCAACAGACCAGAATCTACATTCATTAAGGAAACTGTAGACTCTACAGCAACAGGCAAGATGACGACTCTTAAGCAACTCTTTGGCTACAGGTTCAAAAGAGTTAGCTGGGTTTCCATTGGTTTATCACATTTGCATTTAGAAGGCATTAATAAGAAAAGATGAGCGTAAATGAACAACTGAAAATGGTGCAACAACTGAGAAAAATATCTTCCTCAACTTGCTTGATGGAGACTTGCTGCATTGCAATCAATTTAAATGACTCCGTCCATCCATCCATCCTGGTGCCGATCTCCAGCAGCCATTGGGCGAGAGGCGGGGTACACCCTGGACAAGTCCAGCAGGGCTGAAGAACATCTACTTTTTTCTCTTTGCCATCTCAAGGCAAGTTTTCATCCCAGTAATGTTCTTCAGGAACCAGGATTCACAAAGAGCTGTAATCCACCTTCCTGTTATCTGTAAATAAAATGTCCTGCTCTCTCTCCCAGCCTAAATGAAGCACAGATGCTTCCTCTCACTTCATTTTCAAAACACCTCAATGATAACCTTCAGTTTTCTTCACTCAATAACAGTGCTCACACAGAAGGGCGTTGTCAGTGTGACCTGGGAGCTCTCAAGTACAGTCAGTTCCGGTGCATCTCTAGTAGCGATGTAACAGGATCGTACAATATTACAATAAAATGCTATTTCTTCTATAGAAGAGGTTTGTATCAATAAATAGCCGTAGTCGGCAGAACCTGGTTTGGCTAAAGTAGTATTATTAGCGACTCAACATTTTTAAATAGTTAAATGAACAAGTGACAAAGATGAAATATAAAGGTGCCTGTTTTAGGGAAGGGAAACTGGTATGTTTCCTATAAAGAGGCGGATAAATTAAACAATTATGATGTTGCTTTTTGCATGCACTTGTAGATGAATACTACATATGCCCACGGATTCACTCAGTGCATTCATGAGCTTTGTTGATGCAAGAAATATGACTGCAGAAAATAAAATCATGAATTGAATCAAGATTTTACAGGTTAAATCAAGCCTGTAAAGTCATCTCTGAAAAGAAATTTAAGTCTAAGGTTGCTTGAGCACAGCTAAAATTATCCTAAAATAACATGTCTAAAACTGAGAAGCTGGGTTAAATTCAGGATGCCTGGCATAACAAAAATAGCTCGACTGTTCTGCTCACCACATGTGGTCTTGTTGGTTGCAGGGAGACTCTCACACACCACAACAGCTCTGCAGCATTGGACCTGAGGTCTGTGTGACCTGGACTCACCAGCTTGTCTTGTTTAATACTTTTTCCAGGCATGTCAAAGGTCACTGGTTTGATGCTGAAACGAGTCACTGAGGATCTGGAGTAAAAGCGCTTGCTGCCACATATGGAAATGTGGTGTGGAGGACAAAATGCCATTGTTCTTCTGGCAGGAAGCCTGGTTGTACAGCCCATAGTCTCGTTGGAAGGAGGCAGCACCTCCCTGCACGATCCCTCACAGACCCGAGACCTGATTTTTACAAGGATCCCTACAAATGGCTTTCATTAGCAGTCTCTGTGATCACTGGAATGAAACACCATCAGAGCATTGTTATTTCTGAGGCGGACGTTTGGGTAAAGACTAATTGTACACCTCTGTGTTTCCAACAGTTAACAGTAATCATCACAGTTTAAATTTCTATCAAAATCAGCTATAATACATGTTTTCAAATTTTCTGAGGCAGTTTTATAAATTAGAACTAATTAGTAATTAAAGGTCAAGCAGGGTGAACAAAGCTTTGAACCCAAAGTAAACCAAGTGGACCGTGCCAGGATTTCATCCCTTGGTTTTGTCTGGACCAGTTTTTGTGCACATGCCACTTATTCAGTGTGGTGAGCAACTTGTCTGTTTCACTGCATAGACTGGTGCACCTCTTAATGCAGAGGGGACTTGAGAGCTTCTCACTGTCTGCCTCTGACAGCATCAGTGTTAGATCCTGGGTCCTGATAACTGATGATGATGATGCAGAAGACACCAAAGCTTTAAAGCTCCACTCCTACTAACACTGCCAGGCATTGCTGTTGTATGTTGGGCTACTGGCTGTTCACTTAGTGGTCCTTAAATGGTAGGAGTGGAACCGGATCTTACCATATGATATCCTGGAGTATTAAAATGTGACACTGCTTTGTCTGGGGAAAATCAGGTTTCATGACGCTCCTGCAGCTTTTAAATGGTTTATGTGGCAACATTTTGAGTACCTAGTGGAACAAATGTTTATAAATGCTTATGATAGACAGAAAAAATGCTATGTTATTGTAGCGTTAGCACTGGAAGAAGGAAATCTTATTCATATAGCTCTTTTCAAAGATAAATACGTCACAAAGTGCTTCACAGTATAAATATAAAACACGTAAAGTAAGAAAATCATATCATTGCTGGAGAGAGGTTTATAAAATCTTTATTTTGTTTTTCAAAACATAAAAAGAATTTTGTTGTCCTTATGTCTGTCCTACGTCTAGAGGTACACCTTGGTAGTACCTGTATTGGACCTTCAGAACTGCCTTAATTCTTTGTGCCACAGACCCAACAAGTGTCAGACATCTTGGTCCATACCTGCATGATAAAATCACATAGTTGCTGCAGATTTGTGAGCTGCACATCCACAATAAAAATCTCCTCTTCCACCACATCCCAAAGGTGCTTTTTTGAACTGAGATCTGGTGACTGGAGGTGTTCTAGAAACCAGTTTGAGATGATGTGAACTTTGTGACATGGTGCATCATCCTGCTGGAAGCATCCATCAGAAGATGGGTTCACTGTGGTCTTAAAGGAAGGTCATCTACCTTTAGCGTTTTGGGCAATCTTATTTGTGTTCGGTGTTAGCATCTGCTGCCGTGAGACTCTGTCCAACTGGTTAAATATTACAATAGCATAAAAAATGCAAGTTTGTAACCCTTTGAATATATTATCCAACAATTATTACACTCCAAATATGTGATATGAATATTGCACATACTGATTTTGTGATGACAATATATTCACAATATATTGTAATGGAAAGGGTCAGTAACGATACTTAGGAAGGTTGTGTTGCTTAGACTGTACTCAGTTGGTGCTAAGGGGCCCAATATGTGCCAGGAAAATATCTCCCATACCATTACACCGCCGACGGCAGCATAAACTGTTGATACAAGGCAGGGTAGACCCATTGGTTGAAAGTGAGACTTATCAGACCAGGCATCGGTTTTCTAATCCAACTTTCCAAGACCAAAAGGTTGGACACACCTTCTCATTCAAAGAGTTTTCTATATTTTCATGACTATGAATATTGTAGCTTCACACTGAAGGCATCAAAACTATGAATTAACTCATGTGGAATTATATACTGAACAAAAAAGTGTGAAACAACTGAAAATATGTCTTATATTCTAGGTTCTTCAAAGTAGCCACCTTTTGCTTTGATTACTGCTCCACACACTCTTGGCCTTCTGTTGATGAGCTTCAAGAGGTAATCACCTGAAATGGTTTTCCAACAGTCTGGAAGGAGTTCCCAGAGATGCTTAACACTTGTTGGCCCTTTTGCCTTCACTCTGCGGTCCAGCTCACCCCAAACCATCTCGATTGGGTTCAGGTCCGGTGACTCTGGAGGCCAGGTCATCTTACACAGCCTGGAGGTGTGTTTGGGGTCATTGTCTTGTTGAAAAATAAATGATGGTCCAACTAAACACAAACCGGATGGAATAGCATGCTGCTGCAAGATGCTGTGGTGGCCATGCTGGTTCAGTATGCCTTCAATTTTGAATAAATCCCCAACAGTGTCACCATCAAAGCACCCCCACACCATCACACCTCCTTCTCCATGCTTCACGGTGGGAACCAGGCATGTAGAGTCCATCCGTTCACCTCTTCTGCGCCGCACAAAGACACGGTGGTTGGAACCAAAGATCTCAAACTTGGACTCATCAGACCAAAGCACAGATTTCCACTGGTCTAATGTCCATTCCTTGTGTTCTTTAGCCTAAACAAGTCTCTTCTGCTTGTTACCTGTCCTCAGCAGTGGTTTCCTAGCAGCTATTTTACCATGAAGGCCTGATTCACATAGTCTCCTCTTAACAGTTGTTCTAGAGATGTGTCTGCTGCTAGAACTCTGTGTGGCATTGACCTGTTCTCTAATCTGAGCTGCTGTTAACCTGCGATTTCTGAGGCTGGTGACTCGGATGAACTTATCGTCCGCAGCAGAGGTGACTCTTGGTCTTCCTTTCCTGGGGCGGTCCTCATGTGAGCCAGTTTCTTTGTAGCGCTTGATGGTTTTTGCGACTGCACTTGGGGACACTTTCAAAGTTTTCTCAATTGTTCGGACTGACTGACCTTCATTTCTTAAAGTAATGATGGCCACTCATTTTTCTTTACTTAGCTGCTTTTTTCTTGCCATAATACAAATTCCAACAGTCTATTCAGAAGGACTATCAGCTGTGTACTGTATCCACCTCCTGCACAACACAACTGATGGTCCAAACCCCATTTATAAGGCTTGAAATCCCACTTATTAAACCTGACAGGGCACACCTGTGAAGTGAAAACCATTTCAGGTGACGACCTCTTGAAGCTCATCAACAGAATGCCAAGAGTGTGCGGAGCAGTAATCAAAGCAAAAGGTGGCTACTTTGAAGAACCTAGAAAATAAGACATATTTTCAGTTGTTTCACACTTTTTTGTTCAGTATATAATTCCACATGTGTTAATTCATAGTTTTGATGCCTTCAGTGTGAAGCTACAATATTCATAGTCATGAAAATATAGAAAACTCTTTGAATGAAAAGATGTGTCCAAACTAATACAAATGCCTTTTTTAAAATATTGGTTCGGCAAGAAAAAAGCTAAATAAGCTGTAAGTAAGTAGGTAAGTACAATTCTTTTTATATAGCTCCTTTTGAAGATCTGAATATCTCAAAGTGCTTCATGTTCAACATTGATACAAGACATGCTAGATAAAGCAGATTTAAAAAGATCTCGGTCCCCAAGGAAGCAAGTTCATGAGTTTCTAGTTTTTTAAATTCTCAGTGATGCCTTCACTTTTCTGATTTTCTTTCCTACTCTGTAATGCAACGTGAATGGTTTCTACTGCATGTCTGAAATGGCAAAATAAATCACCACTGGCACATTTTTCTTTGAAAGGTTCCCAAAAATATGGTTCATGAAAGATGCTCATTCATCTTCTGCCACCAGTCTCAGCTCCTCAGAGGAAAGTCATTTTCTGCTTGCTTTATGTTGCACAAATTATCACCATCAGCAAGCCAGAATTATCACCAGCCAGTGATAATGGCTCACTGGCTTCAACTGTGGGCTTCCTGATGAGGTCAGAGTAAATCTGGGCTTTGATGCAAATTAACACAAGGTCTCCTTTAACTCCATCAGGGGGGTTTATAGCGCTGAATGTGGGTGCTGCACATCCTGGTGTCACATTTCTCGAAGGTGGATTAGTTCTGCATCCTCAGTCGGGGCTTTGCACATTCCTTCCCATTAAACTATCCTTCACTCAGTGACTGTTTGTTCCCCAGACTGATTTACAAGTCTGATACAGACAGTTCCCTCCATTCTTCTACGACGAACCATCTGCCCGTGGATATTTCCTCCCACTATCTTCACAAGAAGTGAATGCAGTTTGTATTTTCTTCATTTTTTTATCTGATCTACCGTCTTTCTTTCTTAATGAATCTATAAAATGATTCATGAACTGAAATCTGAGATTGGCATTCTCTCCTGCTACATCCCTGGAACAACAGGAGCCCAAACAAAGTAAAACAGCAGTATGAGAAGAGAGAAAAAAATCACCTCTTAATATTACTATATGAGAGGAAATGGTGGATATGGTTTTCCAGTGCAGTTCATAGAAACTGTAAAAAGATCAATAAATGTGTTACTAAAAACAAGCAGCAAAATGTTTCCTTATCTCTTCATTTTCTGTACGCTTAAGCCAGAGTTTCTACATGTTTTATCTTTAGCAGATCAGTTTTTCTGAAGTTTCAGGAAGGGAGGAAGGGAAAAAATGGAAGGACATGATGGGAAAGAAAGGAAAAGAGGAATGGATGGAAGATGCAAATAAGGAAGGACACAGACGAGAAAGGAAGCAAGGTAGAACACAAAGATGGAAAGGCAGGGGAAAGGAAAATCAAAGAGGCAAGGGGACAAAAACAGGAAAGAAAAAGGAAGACTGAGGGAGGAAGGAAGGACAAGAGGAAGATGGAAAAGATGCAGGGAAGAAGCCAGGATTTAAGGGAGGAAGGATGCAAAAGACATAACATTTAACAATAGTGTAAGAAATGAATTCTGGAAATACAACTATGGTTCCATACTTTTAGATTTTTCTATACTTGCCAGACCTGGAAAATACTGAAATCAAATTCTATACTTTTCCAGACTCTGTAGGAAGCGTGTAAACCCATTCATGGTTGCAGGAAGCTCGTGCACCATCCCAGCTGAGGTGGTTCACATCCTGGACGGTCCATCACTGGAAGTATGAGACAAGCAGCCATTCATACATGCAGTCAAACCCTATTTAAATGTAGACACTGATATCCCTAACACACAGTTTTGGACTGCGGGAGGAAACCGGAGTATCCGGAATAACAAATCCATGAGGTAACAGGTAGAACATGCAAACTGGATGCCTCCAGGCCTCATTTCTAAAGCTAAAGTTGACTGGAAGCTGAAGAGTTTTCTGACGTCACACAGATGGAACTTTGACCAGAGCAGGATGCTGGCAGACAAACTGATTTTTAAAATGATTATTTGCCTTAAATGCTCCAGTGGTTCAACAAATCGATTTCCTTTTTAGTTAACTGCCCCTGCTGCTACGCTGCGGTTTGTTTGGAAGTGGTCATCCTTTGTTTTTGGTTTTGGGTTTGAATATGTCTTCTTATGTGATCAGACGTTCTGTGATTGTCTGTGGTGTGACTAGTGCTGCTGTTTTACATGTTTGCATTGCATTTGGAGCCCATCACATGCTATTATCTGGACTGGCTTGCAGAATGTTTCCATCTTTTTAGCATGCGTGTAATCACCCCTTGATATCCTCATGCCAACTCTTTTCTTTTGAGTTATTGAAGATCCTCACTGGGGGGGGGGAAATGGATGGCAAACAGGGTGACAATAAGCCTTTTCTGTTGTTTATCCTCCTTCACTCGCATTAGCTCCAGGGGGAACATGTGACAGGAACTGTTTCAGGTCATGTTGGCCTGCTCAGACAATGAACCCTCCTAATGGGGAAGCTACTCCCTCAAAGTTCCATTCATTTCGTAGAGAGGTCCATCTCTGACGCATCAGAGAAATGACCATCCCCTGACAGCCTTTCATTCACCAAGTGGCATGCAGAGTCATTGCTGCACAGCTGCCAATGTGACAAATCCTGCCACGTGGACCCTGCATGGCTTAGAGGATGGACTTGTGCTTGTTTTATCAAAGATGTCGTAGAACAGGCTGTATAATGAAGCCCACAGGTATTCATACCCCTAGAAAATTTGGAGAAAGACTTGGAGCTCGCAACCAAAGATGAATCATGAAGAGACTTTCAGCAGCAGTTCCACCGAGTCTATGGTTGCTGGGTTGGCATGAGTCTCCTTGTTATTTACATATTTGACCCTGTTGTTAGCTTGTGATGTTTCATCAAACAGATCCATCAGAATAACGGCAGCTGTTAAACTGAGGTCAGGCATAAAACCACTTTGTATCTTTTAACTGTTAACCTAGATTATGTGCAAGAATTGATTGTTTTGGTTAAAAAGAACTTAGTGAGAATAAAATATTTTTGATGAGAAGCAGTAATTAGTTGCTTATGGATTTCTTGCAGCTCTAGAGTGACCAGAGCTTAACTGTCTTTGAAGAGAAACGTAAAATCTTCAGCCGTCAGCTGGACAGATTGGAGGTCCAGTCTGGAGGATGAACTGGAAACACTCCCTGCACGTTTCACTAATAAGGTGATAAATTGTCAAACAGTTCCTTTGAATTAATTGAACTGAATTTGTCTTTTAATTTTCCCATATGGGATTTATCAGTGTGAGCATTCGCCTTGGGAAAAAAAAACCCAACCCCACACCCCCCACTCTTATTTCAGACACGAAAGCTGTAATTCCTCTGCGAATCTGGGGCAGCTCAGTACTCGCCAAGCGGGGTAGACTGAGACCTGAATGGCTAGTTGGAAACAACTGGTGTTCATTTTGGCGCCCTGGAGCAGCTGATTTTCACTATATAGGAAGTGAGCTGTAGGGTTGAGTTGATTCAGGTCAGATCTTTCTGTCTGCTGCATTCAGGCCAAAATAAATAAAAAAATCAACTTTCAAATCGTTTGGATCTGCTTTGAAAAAGCTGTTTGCAGCATCTGAGGCAGGAATTCATTACCTAAACTCTCTTAGTGCAGCTGTCTCTTTTCCAAATCACGAGATTGGGCCCTGAAGATGAGTTGTCAAGTGTACTTCGAGCTGCTTCATTGTTTGTCCTCCTGCATGCTGGTCTCGAATCCCATGTTTTCCATTCCCTGGTGATTGTTGTTGCTGCAGCTATTTTGTCATCAGACTCTGCTTAGTTTGTCTGGTATGTCTGGTCTACAAGGATGATGTGGCTTCAACAACAAGGAAAGCAGATGAGTCACACGGGGGTGAAAACCTGAACAGATAAATCACACAGAGACGCTGGGCTGAGAAATAAGTTGCATGCAGAACCGGAGAAACTCCCTGCTGCTGCTTGAACGCTCCTTCACAGAAATTACAAATGTTTTCACACTTATACACCAGGGAAATTT
The DNA here is from genome assembly GCF_021462225.1 of Girardinichthys multiradiatus. Taxonomy (NCBI): domain Eukaryota; kingdom Metazoa; phylum Chordata; class Actinopteri; order Cyprinodontiformes; family Goodeidae; genus Girardinichthys; species Girardinichthys multiradiatus. The sequence continues at coordinate 44,288,937 of NC_061794.1, read as the reverse complement.
GGGACACTTTGGCCTGAACTTCCTGTTTCTGTTTGCTCTTCACATGGAGATGTTCTCCAACAGCTGGAAATGCTGGAAAAACTCCAGAGAGGGTTCTAATTGAAGAGGATTCTCCCAGCGCTGTGAGAAAGGAAAATTGGTTCTGTTGGCCACACGACAATTTCACATAAATGCAAACAATACTGTCAATCAAGTTGAGACATAGTAGTAATACCAGACTATTACTGCAATATTACTGTACTTCTGGTATAATGTTTCGGACATTTATTTTAAAATGTTAGAAACATTAAAATTATAAGATTAAAATTATAAGATTAAATGCTGCTTTCTTTCTTTATTTAGCAGCAGTTTTTAAATGTTGTGCACGGATATAAAAACTTGGTTTAATATCCAATATTAATATTGGTCTTACAACCAATAACCGATATTTGCTGATTACCGGTATATATATATCATTAGCATCATAGCATAATTGCCTTGTATGCAATGAGGCTAAAATATCATAAATATTTCCCTATACTTTAAACACCGTGAAAAAATGACCACACCACTGACGTTGTTTCTCTGCTTCAGTTAAACAGCCCACAATCCTGCGCTGCATCTCTATCACGGTCACAAGACCAAACTAAACCCAGATGCCCAACCCCCTCCAGGAACACAAATGGCAACTAGATGGAAAGAAACATCGGTTATCGTCTCGGTTTTACTGATGGAACCGATACAGATATAATAAATGACCGGCCGACACCAAAGCAGATATATCGTCCCTCCCAAATAATAAGCAATCAGGTGATCTGCTTGGGTGGCAGTCCACTGTGGCTGGGTCGTATCCATTTTTCCATCCATTGTGAAGTAAAATTACTGCATGTAATTTTAGGGGGAATTATGAGACTTATAGATTTTTAGCATTACTTTTTTCAGTTAGAATAAAATAGAGTAACTATTCAAACAAAAAGTTCTGCTTTACAGAACCAAGTAGTTTTTACTAGAAATCACCCTACCAGCTTCATTGCCTCATGCATTCTGAGCTGGGGGGACAAAGCCGGCTGCAAACTTTCCATCTGAACATCTGATCCGAGGAAGGAGGCGTTGTACAGTGTTTCCATGATCTCCACGAACCTCCATAACATTCAGTTCTTCTTGTTCTTCCGTTGTGTTTGCCGCTGCTGTCCAAGTTTCTTTTTATCATACAAGTGTGCTTTACTTAAGTTTCTTGGTTGCATCATTGTGGCAGATGGCTTGTTTACAGCTGTGAATTGCACTAACTGCAACCACTCCACCAACCACAAGGCGTTGTCGTTAGCAAAATAATACATCGAAACTGCAGAAAATGGCAGCAGATAAGGTTGTAACAGAACAAATTCCTAACAAACAAAAAAATGATAATTTTAAAACTGTCTTTGCACGACTGATGGAAAATATGCAACAGTTTTTAATGACCATATTAAAAAAGATGTTATTGTTATTTTTACATGATGCAGTATACTTTAATAGCCTATTATCAGCCAGCCTACAGTCCTTTGCTCAACACTTGGCATGCTAACTTTGACCTCAAAAAAAGCATGGTCCTGATTAGAGTGATGGGTTACACTCCTTTAGTTTCCACATCATGAGTGTACTGTAAATATTTCCAAATTGATGGATTTATCTTTCTTATTAGTGAAGGAAAACTGTGGTGGCTTTTCAGCCAGCTGACAGGCAGCGAAGTGCTATTTAGAGTGCCATAACTCAGAGTGTAATGGAATATTTCAGCAGTTTAAAAATCTCAGTAAACCTTCATACTAAAATCCAGCCCATGCAGACTCACAACAGCACACAGACTTCTATCATACTAAATGCTACAACAGGGTGCTCCAATGTGTGGCGCGGGGGCCACACATTTCGGTTCAGGAATGTTACAAATTTGGCCTGCAGTTAATACAGAAGGACAGTTTTTAAAATTCCTTAGAGCAAGATATTTACTGATAAGTTACATGTTTTTACTGAAAAATGTCAGGTGAGCACAGTGTATTAACCATGTTTTCTGCTCTTATTTTAGCTTTCTAATAAATAAAATCACAAAGCTCCAGCGACTTTCACCCAGAAGCAGACTTCGGTATGCTCTTTTGTTGAATGTGGGAAACATTTTTGACCTATGTCCTGCTGTTATTTGTGAATATAGACAACAAAATTTTTTAACAAGAAAATCTAAAACGAGCAACCTAAATAATCCAGGAAATGTAATCACTTCCACTTGCTTATGGTCTAAATGGTGTTTATGCTTTGAGATAATGTTGAAAAGAAGATTTCTGAAATGTGCATTGTCATGTAAAAAACTTAATATCCCTCTGAGAAGATATGTAGATTAATGAAGGTGTAAAAATGGAAATTCAGCAGAAAAGACATGCAATGAAGAAATTAGACCACTATGGGTTTTGCGGATGAATTCAAAATGTTGTCAATTGAATAAATTTTCCTTGTAGAAATGGCAAAAAGAATGAATGAATTTAATTCGAGCACGTCGACCATTAGAAGAAAGAAAATAAACAATAGACAGTTGTAAATAACATTAATAATAACAATAATAAAATAATACAAGATGAATGGAGAATAAGAAAGACAATGGTTCTTACTGCAGAAAATCGTAAAAACGGTCTGGAAAAGACAAACGAGCCAGACTCCGTTCAAGGAAGTAACGTTTAAAGTTTGTGTTTATGGTGCCGTTCTGGTAACAGGCATGTGCACTGATCAGTTCTGATGACAACAGAACAAATCGTGGTTCTGTTCCTGCCTGACTTGAAGGATCAGTTCAGTTCCTTTTGTTTTCATCAGATTATATGAGGTCTCGTTTCTTCGGACTTTTCTGAGACAGTTTATTTATTCCTGTTGGGATTTCATTCTAAATTTCCAGTGCTTTCCATTTTTCTCAGTTGCTGTCACACATAACTCACACGCAACACCTCTTGCCAACCTGATTGAGGAAGACAATCCTCTTAACACAGAGGCTGTTTTCTTTCAAGGCCACAGAATCACCCCATGCCGAAGTCCTGTCAGATCATCCTGGCTGTAGGATATCCCCTCTCTGTTACGTCTCTTTGTCTGCTTTTGAACTCCCCCTGGCCATCATCTCCGTCTCTTTATGGCCCGAGGCAGCAGCTGCAGGGTTAATGTTTAGCAGCAGCACAGGCAGATAGGCAGGAGTTGGAAGAGGAGGAGGTGGGGCGCAGAGGAGCAGCAGAGAGGTGGGGGGCTGGTCCACAGCTGTTGTAGCAGGCTGGGTCTATCGGGGTAGGAAGCCTGCCTCAGTTGTCCTGGAACAATGGGAGATACAGCAGCCTCTGCAGACATAACGCACATGCCCAAGGACAGGCCTGTTGTTGCTGCGGCGTAGAGGAAACCAGCTTCCTCAGCCAGCTCGGAAAGTGATCGGACTTTTAACAAGGGGGGAAAATTTTCTCCTCTGCTGGGAAACAGACATGTTAGGCTGAGGCCTTTTTCGTCCTTTTTTTCTTTCTCCATTCTGGTGCCTTACATTTCATTCTGCTGGAAGGAGATTTCAGATCCTCTGACTGGATGACAGAAAAGGCAGCAGCAGCAGCAAGGTGAGCTGTCACAGAAATTGTCCTCTAATGGCAGAGAGCTGTAAGCTGCAAAGGGTGATGCAGTTTTTCCAGCTGACATGGGGTTTTCAGAGCCTGTCACCCTGGCGCTCTGTGCCATAATGAAGCAAATATTTCATGTGTATGAGATGATATCTTTCACTTGGTTTAGGAGTAGGTCAAATTTACTGAGTGTGTGTGTCCTGTGAGAACTGTTACTGCGTCTGAACTCAATCCGAAGCGAGTCTGTTTGGGTTGCAGTTAACAAAGTGCCATAAATCTCCTGAGTGGGTGTTGGACGCCGCAGCCTGAAACCTGCGTGTGCGTTTAGAGGGTTCTGGATCTGAGAGGGTTCCTCCTGCATTGATTTTAAGAAAGGACCCTCTAGTTTCTTGCTTTGAATGCTCTCACGCATACAGCCGGTCATGTCGTTTTGGGAAGAGAAGCGCTCCTCTTCCAACCTGCATCCCCATCCCCCCACTTCCATCCCAAATATCACCCATGCACAGCGATTCAACTCGGCTCATATAGCCAAATGCGAGACAGGAAGCGGCACAGAGGGAGCCCGTCAGCCTGATTCTGTCTCCCCCACATCGGAGCTCCTCTTTGATATTTATCTGTATTCATTAATGCCGCAGACTAATACCTGGTTTTTGCAAAGATTTGTGTTTCCTTTTGGAAAAGAGAGGAAAATGTAGTCATCTCTTGTCTTTGTTGACGCCTCCGTGTGAGGATTTAGGTTTTAGTCTCTTTGTTTACATCTCCTCACCCACACACTTTGCTTTCACAGCAAGAACTTCAGTATGTATGCACCTCTCCAGATTGGCAGATGAAGAGGGTGGCGTTTGACACATCCTCAGACGGTTTTTCCTGCGCCAAATCCCTAAGAGGGAGACTGACATGATTTAAAAAGCTTTTGTACGTTCCTTCTCACCGCTGCAGCAGAGTTTCTTTTGATTTATTGAGATCTTCCCGCTGCTGATGCTCTCTGCCTTCATTTTTTGGACTCAGACTGCTTCTCCCATCTTTGTGATATTCAGCTCTTCAAAGATCATGATGGCTTTATCTTCTATTTATTGTTTTTATACTTTTTGAAAATAAACTTTTCTAAACCAGTGATGGCTGGTGATAAAAAAAAACTTTGGGGAGGTTGTGCACTGGAGGTTGGGTGTTATGACAACAAAAACATTACTTGAACAGCAATCAGTATTGGCGTTGCAATATTCACAATACTCACAAACATTTTTTTTCTGATATTGTGCAGCCCTAGTTTGCATGTACTCTAATAAGGCAATGTTAGCATCACTAATGGAAGCCTATTACCTGCCATTAACATGTTAGGTAATTTTGCTAATACTGTTCACTAAAATTCATTCATGCTAATGTTAGCTTGTTAGCCAATGTTGACATTTTCGCTAATGTCTGCTTTTAGCATAGCAATTAGTTTTAGCTAACCTAAGCTAACATAATAGCTGTTAGCTTTTTAAGAGATTTGATGATATTTCAAAATCTAATCTTTTTTTCACAGCATCGAACCATTATGCCTTCCTCTCTTGTGTGTTCCTTTCAGTGTGGTTATAAAGCAGAGATTTCTTTGATATCTTCTAATATTTTAGTTAATTTTACAGTTCAACATTTTTTCAGATTAGCTTCTTCAATCATTCAGTTTACAGCATTTACACATAATTTACAGAATAAATGTTTCCTTTTTTTCCCCATTTGTGATTTATTCATCCTCATCTGCAGCATCTCCACTCAACCTCTTTTAGAATCAAATATTTGACTCACTTTGTTTTTGTTTGAGGCAATGGTGTTGATGTTCTTCTTTATACTCATCAGATTTGATAGTCTTTGTGATACTGACACAGATCACAGGTCATGGGCCAGGTGTACAGAGTGCAGTTCAGTAACACCAGATGATCCTCTATTTAAACCCAGATTGAACTGGCAGATGCTCAACACCTCTAATCCCATTCCAGTTTGATAAGATCCTGCAGGATCAGGCCCAGATACAGTAGCCTTTAGGAATGAGGAGTTATTGTTGCAACAAAATTGTGTCAGTTTGAAAAAAAATAAGGCTTCAGCGAAGTCATGGAGGCAGATGGTGTGTCCTGTTTATAATCTGAACTTTCCCTTTCCTGACCTAATTAACACGGTTGATGGGGAATCCCATGTTAGACTGTAAGAAGTCTTTGTGTGGTGCTCGTGCAGCCTGTGCATCCCATGTGATCGGCAAAGGATTAAGAGGCGAGTTCTTAAACAGCGTTTCTGCTGAATTATTCACCAGTCCTCCTCTACAATGACTCAGAGTAGAAAGGGGGAAAGGAGAGACTGAGGAAAAGAGTGAGATACAGGATTAGGGGGCATGCAGTCTATGGGCTGGTATGTCCCAAGGGCAACAGCCTTGTCCTCAGCTACCGGTTCCCTGTTTGCTCGTGGAGCAGCCGAAGGTTGCAGCAGATCACAAAGGTGACAATGACCCAAAAGCAGTAAAAAATAATTCCACTCACACCCACTAATAAGCTTTTCTTGCATTTAAAAGGTATCATTGTTTCCGTCTTATGAGTTAAGACACAAACATTTTCTTGGAAAGTTTATTATAGGTCAGCGGTGAAAACAAAATCTGTTGAGTACAGCCTGTTTTCTTTCTGAATTGCACTGGAGCACCTAACATTTGACATCTTTACTCTGGTTGTCAACTTTCCTGACTTTATCCACTCCAGGTATTGCACATGTTGGCACAGCCGTGCCGCAGACCAACATTTGCTGCTCTCTTAGCTTCTCAGCCGATGCTTATGAGGTCAGGTATCTTTAACATCAGTAGCTCATGTTAACAACATCGGACTAATATTATCATTTTATTCGATGAATCTTCGTCTTTAGAGACAAGTGGGTATAGACGATGGATAAAAGTGGAAAAGGACATTCATGCGTGAAAACCCTCCAGTGCGGCTGAATGTAAGCAATTCTGCAAAGAAGAGCAGGCCAAAATTCCTCAACAGCGATTTAAAAGAGACCTTGCCATTTACATCAAAGGTTTGAGTGCAATTGTTATCCCCCTGTTAGGCTTTGGTGCAGTTATTATTTCCTATAGGGTCAGGTATTTGCAAAGGTTATTTTTGTTGGATAGTATACTTTGTTTGATGTGAAACATTTAAATGTGACTATAAAGCAAAAACAAAAGAAATCTGTAAGGGGTCAAATATTTTTTTAGAGCACTGTTTTGTGGTATTTAGGAACGACAACATCATGTAATTCAAAGACGAACATTTAGCTGCGGTTTTTTCCTCTTGCAGTCATTGAAAAATATGTTGCTTTTAAAAATGTAAAACAGAAGGGGTGGAAAATGTGTTGCAGCTAAATTTTATCTTGGTGCACTCATTGAAAAAGTTATTCTTGAGATGTTTTTTTTGTTGGATTAAAACATATCCTGGCATTTTCTCTCCTCAGCTCTGTGGCGTTGTCGTTGTCGGGGGTACAGAGGAGCTTGACGGGTAAATCATAACAGGAGCTCAACCCACAGGTCAGGGGGTTCCCCTTTTTGTTGCTGTGTGACATATTGCGAAATCATTTGCAGATCTCTTTTTATTTTGATTAGCATTTTATTAATATGCTCAAAATAACTATTTTATTTCTAAAGGTATTTTTTTCTTTATTGTGATGCAACTAAACGGCGATGAGAATTTACAGAGGATGCTTACTTAAAAAAAAAACTTAAAAAAAAACTAAAAATGTAAAAGTATTAAAATTCTGCTGGGATAAAAGCATCAAACAATTTTATTTTTAGGTACAGTGTTGTAAAAGAGCTTCCAGCCACCAAATTATTCAGAGCCAGTTGATGAATCTGACAGCTTGCTTTGAAGATGCTCAGAAAACGTGAAATGTTTCATCTGATAAACCGGAGCAACAATCTGTTCTGCATCTTTAGAGAATATATCTTTGGGATGGCTGAAGTAGTTTGTTTGTTTACTGGAGAAATTTCTGCTTTAAATGATTAGTGATGTACAAAATCAGACTGTTTTAAATGGATTAAAATGGAATTACGTCAATTGGTCTTGCAATTTACAGTGCCTTCCACATACACTATATTGCCAAAAGTATTGGGACACCCCACCAAACTGCACTTCCATGGCTGCAGGTGTATAAGTTTGGTGTGGAGAAACTGTCCTGCGCAGAGTCCTGACCTCAACCTTCTTGAACACCTTTGGGATGAATTAGAGCTGAGGCTGCAGTTCTGGGTTTCTCTTCTAGCTATAAACACACTCCTAAACCTTGGAAGATGTGTAGAGAATTGTTAAAGTTGCTATTGCTGGCAACAGTGGGTCCATCAACAAACTGGACCTTTATAGATTAAGAACTGGATGTCAATGAAGTACATGTAAAAGTAACCGGACAAATCAGTTTTTTTAGGAACATTTTTAGGAACTTCTGATAAGTTGTTCATGACACATTTGTCTTACACACTTTTAAATGGGCGTTAGAACAGTGAGATCTTGACCTTTTCTATGTCAAAGAGTGACATGAAAATAACCACTCACCTTAACTTGCACGTATCTACTGTCAGAGTAGCAATTAAAATATTTAAAACAACTGGAACTGTGACAAATAAGGACCCACGTTTATCTCACCACCATGCAAAGTAAGAACATCTCCGAAGCTCACTGTTCCAGAACTTCAGGAAATAGGAGCATCTTGAGGTCACCAGGTCTCCTCCAAAACAACCATCAGACTCTATCTACATGCCAAACATCTTGTTTGCGAGTGATGCCAGGAAAAAAGCACATAAACATGCGGTTAGCTGAACCCTACAGTGACCCAGGAAGCAAACTGATTGTTTTAATGCTTTACCTTAATTCAGTTCCCTGTCCTGAGTGGGCACAGGGTGCTGGGCAGGGCCAGATTTAGAAAGATGTGGGCCCCTGGGCTACAGTCAGTTGTACTGCCCTACTCACAAAATGTTCTTTTACTTATAGTTAGTTAACAGTAAGTTGATAGCTAGGTAGCCCAGGTCTCACCACAGGTACAAACTGATGCATGGTCAGTTTAAACATCCTCTGGTAGACAGGTCAATATTGTTCCTCTACTACCCCAAAATGACGAAAGGCAACCAACCAGCACCTTTTCTGGAATAGTCTTCATCCAACAATCTGACCCAAAGTGTTTACCTGACTAACCCAGGTCACTTAAAACCAAGGAGGTGTGGAATATGCACTCACGTCTTGCTGTGGTAACATCTGACTTGTCTGGGATTTTGTCAGAGGACACGTAACATCATAATTTTCAAATACTTTAGTGTTGCTTAAATTCATAAAAAATCAACAATTTAAAACAACTTGCCTGAAATGAAAGCACAATTATTGCAATTGATTTAAAAATAGAAAACCTCTGGGGTTCCTTGAAACTCGAGGCCCTGTGCTTCTGCCCCTGTGAGCCCTTTCTGACATCTGGCCCAGGTGGTGAGGTCCATTTGGCACGCTGAGATGACCTGTGTTCTGAACCAGTTCTTTAGAAACAAACTGAACTAATTCGAACACTTACCATAGATGAGCTCTTTTCCTCCCTGATATGTGTGGAATTTGTGTGAAAGCTCATGATAAATACAGTTTTCCATTTGTTTTCCATCAGAGGTTCCAGTGCTAAACAAACTATGGTGATAGAACTGCTTTTTGTCTGGAACTATAAGAAACCAGTTTGAAGAACAGTCAGAGAGTGGTAGAAATGGGAAGAACCTGTGCTAAGACAGCTCCAGAATCAGCTTGGTAGGAAAAACCTTCTTAGTTAGGGCGCAAACAAAGTTCTTTCTGACTGAAAACTGTTTGAGGAAATTAGTTGTGCTTTAATGTGCTTTGCATTGAAATGTGCCACTTCCCTGTTCAATTTCCTGTGTCTTAGCTGTTCTGTCATGGGGCTTCCTGTTAGAGAGACACTTTACTGAAGGGATAAACCAAAAAGCTCCCTCAGTGTTGATGGTTTCCTTCCATGAAAAGTTAAACCGAGCCTTTCAGATGTTGCTGATGGGTGATTTGTTTAAAGAACAGTAAGGCTATTTATTTACGGCACAGGTTACCTTTTCCTCTGGTGTCATGTTGCAGAGTATTTGTGTGTCCTTGCAGCTCATTTTGTATCTGCAGGTATCTGTTCGAGTCACTTTCAGGAGGAACAAAAGCACCAAAAGCTGGCTGGGCTCGGAGGCTGAACACATGATCCCGCTTTGTTTGTTCTCTGATTGGAGCTTTACGTTGCGAGCGGCGCCTCGCTGCACTTGGTTTACATCGGCCATGTCTGAATGACTCGCTGTGCTTCTGAGAAGGGTGCATTTAGAAAGCTAAAACAAAAAGACTGATCTTCCCTGCTATCTGTTGGCTCTTTCACTGTTCTCCTCCTTTATGATCACTTACAGGCTGCCTGGCTTCTGGTAAAGCTCTTTTTTTCATACAGTTGGAAAGTTGATTGGATGTGACATGCGTGGTTTTTTTCTTCATACATCTCTGTGTTGGCCTGTTGATGGACTGACGACCTGTCCAGGGTGTCTCTGGCTTCATGCTCGGTGAAAATGACAGTAAAGTTGATGGAAAATGCATGAATGGAAACTCGAGTTTGAGACACGACTTGAGTCGCATGCAAGTCCCAAAAAATAAAGACTTGAGACTCGACTTAAGACTCGACCAAAGACTTAAGACTTGACTGAAACTCTTTGTGTGAGACTCGAATCTTAGGCTATGTTTACACTGCAGGCACATGAGGCCCAAATACAACTTTTCTGCCTATATCCGACTTTTTCATGGCATTCAAAACGGGCCAAGTCTGACCTTTTCACTTCCAAAAAAATCCAAACTGTGCCATTTTCACACATGGTGCTAATGCGGATTGTTCTCAAAGCGTCTGCATTGAGAACGGTCATGCCGCATTTCATCCGACATCTACCTCACTGCTCCAGGCGCCAGTGGCTCAGTAGGGAGAGAAGTTCTCTTGCAATTAGAAGGTTGTGGGTTCGATTCCAGCTTCCTCCTGCCAAATGTCGATTTGCCCCTGGGCAAGGCACTTAATCTCAAGTTGCCTACCGATCTGCGTATCGGTATATGAATGTGTGAGCGTTAGTGAGTGCGATTGGGTGAATGTGGCTCTAGTGTAAAGTGCTATGAGTGGTCTGTATGACTAGAAAAGAGCTATACAAGTTCAGTCCATTTACCATTGCCTTCTCATCCACACAGACTTCTCTACTGAAGTAGCAGTCACTGCTCCACAATAGGCCATTGGTAATAGTTTACCTCTCTTTTTTTCTTACCTTTCTTAATCTTATTTGGTATAATATTGCTCCCATTGCTCAAGAACTTAATAATAACACAACGTCGGCGACATCCATTATGACTTCCAGGGTCATGAACCGTTTAGACTGAAGTCTGATGGCGACCACATTTACTTAGTAGTTTGAACGATAACACAGAAAAAAAAGATTTCTGCAAAAAATCGGAATTGAGTATCAAATCTGCCGTGTGAACATAGCCTGAGTACCAGTTTTTGTCTCATTAATGAGGAGTGAAAGGAAGATGGTATGTGAGCTACAGACTGCAGATGCTGTACGTTTTACTGTGAAAGGATGAGCTTGATTATTAGCCATGTCGATGGACTATTATGGGATGTTAATGGTTCAAAACAATCTGTTCATGTTAGCTGTAGCTTCATAATAATAACCACAAAAATGTCTCCCCAACTGAACGCTCCTTTTAATGACTTTAGTTCATTTCAGAACAATATTAACGTAACTTGCCTCCAACATTATCTCACTACTAAGCTAGCAGCAGCATTACAAGAACGCTTCCTGCAAAAATGTCAAAATAAAAGTACTTCCTGTTCCCCTTCATTCAGAAGTTTAACACTTATTTATTCACTTACTACACTTTCTCATTCTTTGTTGTAATTTATACCTTTTAATGTTAACATATGTACTATTTAGAATTAAGAACAAATGTTTTAAAGGTGGATTTAGAAAATGATTTCCTAATATTATTAAAACGTCTCCAGCTCAGAGTGAGAAGAAAACTCTCCAAACCAAATTAAGTGCAATACACAATGAAGGGGTGGACAATATGAAGACGGGATAAACATCTGTTAACTTAGTCATTAGAGACAAAAAAGCACTTTACATGATTCATTCAGAACTCTAACAACAAATTATTTTCCATGGAAGATAAGTGCCTAATTATATTTTTAAAGTGTTTTTATGCATGCTGAATTACATGTTAAAAGATGAAGACATAATTGTATATGAAAATGAATAGATCTGGTAATTTAGGCCTGATAAACAGTACATGTTCGGATTCCTAACCGACAGCGATGCAGAGTTAGAGGTGACCTAGGTGGTGTAGATTTGTTTATTTCAGTCATTAGAAACTCGAGATATGACTTGGACTTGGAAAAAATGACTAAACATATCTGACATGAACTTGTACAACCTTGAAACATATTTATCTCCATTCTATGACTCTGACATGTTCACAAGTAAAGATGTGGGACACTGGGTTCTGCAAACCCATCACAGGTCTAAATAAACAGTTGATTCCTGCATTTTCTTAATATGCCCAGGAGCCATGTAGGGTAATAAACTCTGGGGCCTCTGACATGTATTCTTGATTTTTATGACTTGGAACTTGGAAGTTGTGACTTCCAAGTACAAACTCAATGCCTCACCATATCCACAGCCAGCTGTTGAGACACTGGGATTGGCCAACCATCTTTAGCCAGTAATGTTTAAAATCTAACAACTGACAAACTGAAACCAATTTAAACCAAAATGATGCAGCTGAGGTTGTGACACGGATGTTCAGTGGTCTGGTTGCACATGAACTTTAAATTTCATCCCAATTCAAATATGAACAAAGCCTCTGTTGCTAAAGGCTACATTTAAATGTAGAAACCAGGCAGAGATTTGATTATTGCGTTTCAGGCAGCATAGTTAAAGTCTGTGGACTTTAAGACTGCGGAATAACCAGTTGCTGTGTTTTTGGTGATTAATTTAGTTGTCAGGCAGTCGGGTTAATAAATGTGTAGTTCATGCCGTCACCCAGTGTGAGATTGTGATTCATCCATCAGTCTGCAGGCCCTTCATGTTACACACAGACAGGAACAATCATTTTTTTAAAATAAAACTCTCTGTAATGAATAATAATGTCTACTGAGTGTTATGTGGTGTGAATAGTGGTGCAGAGAAGCAGCTTTAAGCCTGTTTGCATTCCCCTCGTGGTTTCTCTGTGACAGAACCAGCGGCTGGGAGTCTGCCAGCCCAGCTCTGTGGAAGGAGCTTGCTGGCACTGCAGGCCGCTTGGACACGCCAAACCTCTCCTCCACCCTATCAAGGAGGCTCTGTGTGCGGTCTCAGGCCACTCGCAGCCTCCTAGACCACAGTCATCAAGGCGGTCCTGCAGCTTCGCCCAACCCCCATCTTCCTCTCGGTGTATTTCTAGATGTCAGGCTCATTTTTATCTGTGCAGCCTTTAGAATAGATATAATAGATGTTCCAGTTTTACCAAAGCAGTTTCTGGTTTTGGCATCTTAAACATGAATTTTTAAACCTCTTCTTTGTTCTGATTCATTTACACAACTGAATGTTTTCAGATTACCAAACGTTTGTGAATAAAACAGATCAGAGGAACTGTATTAGATCTGCACTCTTTTTCTGAAACTTTAAAGATCAGCTGATTAATCAGTGATGAATCAAACTATACCCCACACAGCTCAGAACAAAGACAAGATTAATTCAGATTTGTATTGTATTTAAAGAAAAATGTTGCTGTCAGTTAAAAACTTCTTTAGTTGGACAAGAGTCTAATTTCTTTTTTTTTTGTTGTCTCTTTTGTGTTTTTTTGTTTGTTTACTATTTTTACATGTTTATTATTTTTGTTTTGAGTTCATTTTTATTTTCTTATTTGTATTTTATTTACTTTTTATAAAAAAAAATGTTGTTTGCATTTTTTTATTTTATTTTTTTTATTTAGGTTAAATTTGTGTTTTTTATTAGAAATCCAAAGCATAGAAACTGAACATTTCCACAGAGGTGAAATTATTTTAAAAGGTTGACCTTTGGCTGCTGTATATCATAGTAAATCAATTAATAGTTAGGTTTTTATCTTTTCCAACTCATCGGAGTCAAACTTCTGAAAACCCTTTCAGACCTAAACTTAGTAGTTTAACCTAAAATCCAGTCGACAGACAAAACTGTTTTAGTATTTTAACAGTTTTAGCGATCTGATACTCGCTGCCTCACTCTCTACAGCCCCATGTTTATGAGTATATTTAGCCTGACTTTTGTTGCATTTTGCTCCACGCTGTAATTTCCGTATGCACACAGAGACACGTGCATGCTTCTTGGTCATTGCCGCCTGGAGCTTGGATGTGCATTAGTGAGGAGAGAAGCTGGTATTTATAACCACTTGGTATCATTCCTGCATCCAAGGTCAGTCAGCTGGTGAAAATCTGCTTCCGTTCTTAAATGGGCTTCATTGATCAGCCCTCCATTATACGAGTAGATGTGACTGTGTTGAGGAAATCATGGCTCAATAAGCAGCCTGAGCTTTAGATGCTCAGGTTGGTCCATGAGGGCTCACTATCGGCTGTGTTCAATAAACTTCCAGTAAACACTTTGCAAACAGCTCCTGTTACACGAGGCCTGGAGGATCTCTGCTCATTTCTTCTGACAGCATTGAAAGCTGATGAGCATTTCCCATCATATGTTGTTATATTTTGTGGGGTCCAATAGAGGGTTCTTTGTTTAAATGATGTCTGAAGGCACTGAGCCTCCTACAGTAGAAGCTCAGTGAAGGTTCCACTTTCAAAATAAATGCCATCATTTTCAGTAGTAAAACTATAACCAATAATTTTGTCAGTGTGATTACACATTATATGGAAAATTGTAACTGTAACAAACTTTAAAGGAAGTTTGCCTTTTGCAGACTTTTTTTTTTTTTCCACTTTTAAAGCAATAGGAGTAGACAGGAGGGAGAGCTTCGGTTGGGATTTGTTGTGCCAGTCATATTATTTGATTGTTTCATAGCGGTTACCCTCTAAAACTGAAAAATAATTACTTCACAGAGAGAGGACGTTTCTAGCATTAACATATTTATAATAAAATTAAAGCCTCTATGGCATGTTCCAAAGCAGCGTTAAATGCAAAAGGAAAAGCATCAGCGCCTCTTTTCTTGTGTTAGTGATCCGGAGGAGTGGTGGTTTTTATTTGTGCCTAAAAACCCGACATTTTACTTGGACTTGAGGAATTACTTCCTCTTTCTCTACTGAGGAGGATTAAGAACAAAAGGATTAATACTGATATGCCAGTAGGGGGCGATAATGTTGACTTTAATGACATCAAGGTTCAAAAGAGTAATCTGAGCATTGCTAAAGCAGCGGTAGCTTAAGGATTTTCTACATAATTTACTCTTTCTTCTTTGCCTTTAATGGTTTCGTCTTATATTTAAAAATTTATTGGAAACAGAGTTGGGACAAAGCGAGACAGATTTGGATGGTTTGGGAAAAAACAGGTTTTGGGGAATCCGAATCAATAGGAGTAAATGAAGCATTTCGTTGGAACGTCTTTGAACCAAGGATTAACCCAGATTCTGGTAGCAGCACTGTGTGGGAGTGAAGTTAAATAAACTACATTGTGTGCTCATGGTGAAAAAGGAACATGTAACCCAGTTTAACAGGGTAACTCATTGTTCAGCTGAGCTTAGAGAAATAAGCTCTGGATAAAGTAACAGGAGACACTGAAAACAAGGCTGTAGTTTTGGGATTTAATTATAATAAGAACTTGGAATATCCAATGAGAAATCAAGTTTAATAGTAGATAAAACAACAAATGATTTCGATACATTCACTGCACCTCAGCTTTTTCTTGCATTAAATGATAGGCGTTACTGTTTTAATGCTTTAATCACAGCAGAATGAGGGGCCGGTTCACGTCAGGAAAACTGAAAACTGTGCCAGTTTCTTACTGGCGTTCAGCCACAGAATCGCAAGTCTTATCCGCTCTAATGACTCCTCAGGATGTGTCAGTCGGATCGGTTCCCACATTGACACACCTACTCTTCATGCTCACAAACAGACTCACTCAGAGACACACCTGGATCCCAGCCTGGCAGACTGGTGCTCAGCTGTGTGCCCTGCAGCGCGGCGTGGTGCTGCTGTAGGTTGATCTGTGGAGGATATGGACAGGAAGGCTTATCTCTGTACACAGCCAGTGTGTGTGGATTAGTGTGGTTAGACGGTGGACGTTGGGGGACGGGAGTAGGCCTGAAGCAGAGGCAGGAGCATGCTCTGCAGCATGAAGGTTGGTTAGTCTTTGTTTTGGTTCGCTCAGAGAAACATATGGAGGAAGTTTACTACAGCGGCAGCGTATGAAACAATAAACCAGTCTACCTTAACTGAGGATATTTTTCCCCGACAAGGTTCTGCTCTAGAACCATGTTGGATAATGACATTTGCCACTTTGAATTGATTTTATTGAAGTATTTTTCAGGTCTGGATAAGTAAGTAAAATTTGTAGTTCAGACTTTATGTCCAATGTGTGAAAGATCCAACCATGCATAAGTCCTTCCTTCATTCATTCCTTTCGTCCGTTTGTCTTTAGTTTTTTTTTTTATACCTCCCCTGTATTTTAATGACTTTACAAATCAACATGTTCTTCATGTTTATGTCCTTAGCTTAACTTAGAGGAGATGTGTATCTAATATAACACCTCCTTCAGATAAAAAAAAACAAAACAACCCTAGCAATTTTTGTGGCCCCATATATCACATAATATCAGAAAGCCAAGCTAAATAATGTAGGATTTTTAAATCACAGGCCCAGCTGTCAGAACATGTATAAATCCTCTGAATCTGCCTCTGAATCAGATTATAATAATTTACAAAGAGAGAGAAGATACATTGACAAGTCATCCAAGAACCCAGTGGGGTGAATACTTTTGCATGGCACTGTATATCCTCGTAACAATTTAGTCTATATTTTAGTCTGTTTGACCAATATCTTCTGTGCACTCAGAGCTGCCGATGTAATGTTCAGTCATGTCCAAAAGTTGCCTTATTTTCTTTACTTTACCATAAAGATGGCTGCAGTGACGGTAGCAGATCCCCTCCCTGTGTTACAGATGAGAACAATGTCTGATGAGGCAGAACAGAGAACGCGTGATGAGGATTTTGGTTCCGAGGAAGAGGAGGGTGAGGAAGGGGATGTGGAGTCATACCTGGAGGACAACAGCAGCGACCTTATGGACCGACTCAGAGAGCTGGAGGTGAGTTAATAAGGCCTCTTACGCACAGAACCATTGCAAAGAACCAGCTGTGGTGCCTCCTAAAGGGAGCAGGAAAAGAGGAACTGGAATTACAATACCATGTCAGCAACACACAATAAACCTCTGATTTTAACCTTCGTTGATTTTCAGGCAGAGAACTCTGCTCTGATGTTGGCGAATGAGAGCCAGAGGGAAGCTTATGAACGATGCTTGGATGAGGTGAGTCTATGTTGGGAATGATTACAGTTCGCTTGGTAAACACAGCGAGCAAACATAACTCCATGCTGATTTTCTCCTTCGTTAACAGGTGGCCAATCATGTGGTCCAAGCCCTGCTTAATCAGAAGGTAGCATCAGACTTCAGATCGTGTTGGATCTAAACTTCTGTCCCTTGACCCTGGGTTAGTTGTATCACTGTGATCTGTCTCTGAGCAGGATCTGCGGGAGGAGTGCATCAAGCTGAAGATGTTGGTGTTCGACCTGGAGAGACAGAACCGATCGCTGTGTGAGCTCTTCCAGCAGAAGCTCCCCAACCAACCCACTGCCCAGTACCAGGTAACTCAGCTCATACTTTCATAGAAAAACTCAAATGTGCAAAATGCAAAAGAAATAAATAAAAAATGGAAATTTTATTGCAGAAATTTGAATTTGAGCTCTGAAAATGCAAATGAGATCTTCTGTATTCTGTTAGATTAGATAGCACCGTCAGGTTGTACCACAAAAATAACAGTGTATTAATAAGTGTTTTAATTATTGTAAAATCACAGAGCATAAAGCAAGTTTTCAGCCCTGAGTGAAAAGTGTGAAAAGTTGTCTGAATGTCTAAAACATCTGGCAGCATGACACTGCCACTACCACTGCCCTATTACTATTAAAGTCCGGTCTAACTAAATCTAAAATGTTGGATCTATTTAACAGGTCGTACACCCAGGTTCTTATTTCACAGCATCTTCAAACCAACGTCTAAGGAAGGAACTCCCGCTGTTTTAAAGTTTCCATATATACTCCCTTCCCACCTTGGAACACGGAGTGGCCCATTAGCTCAGTGGTAGAAGACACCTACATTTAATGCAGGAGATATGATCTTTGGCAGACTTTACATATTTAGCCTCGGCTGCACTCTTCAACCGGTTTAAGTTTTATAGCCAAGTTTAGCCATTAAAATCTTCAGTGTCCCACAGCTGCATGTGTTTATAGGTCCTCAGGAGCTGAAATATAAAGCAGTGTTTCTGCAGCAATGAGTCAAGTTAAGAAATGGATCACCAGTAACACAGCTATTGGCACCTCTGCTGTTAACACGTCGTACCTACCACCCTTTTTTCTTCCACTCAACTTTCTATGTTTCTGTGGGGATACAGCACTCTGTAAATAATCAACGTCTTTAGCAATGACCTTTTGTGGCTTACCATTCTTGTGGAGGGTATCCATGACTGTCTTCTGAACATCTGTCAGGTCAGCAGTCTTCTCCATGATTGTGTCTCCTGCTGACCTAGACTGCGAGGCTCAGGAAATCTTTGCAGGAGATAATTAGCAGATTAGGGTCTGGCACCATGACTTTCCGATATTTAACTTTTTCACAGCACTCTAATTTCCTGAGACCCTGAATATTTTGTTCAAAGTGTTAAATATTTCACTGTATGAGTCTCTATGAGTTTCACTTTCTGAAATGAGTGACAAAAATATTTGAACTTTTTCATGATAGTCTCATTTTTTGAGATGTCCCTCTAATACCAGGAGTGCCAATAAAGGTGACTGTATATCCACACTTTCCAGGGTGGCTGGTCAATATGTTACAGTATATCACAATATTACAGGAAGCATATTGCAAAGAACTGTCTGAATGGCAATTAGTTAGCAAATTAATGAAGCACCATGCATCCAATATATTTGGTGACAGTTGGTGTTTATTAGAGCATACAAACGTAAAGACGTGTTAAAGTGGTCAGATTATTAGGTGTTTTAGTGCCAAAACAACAGATGCCAGCCAGAATCAACTTTTTCAGTAAAAGCTTGTTGTTGATATAGAAATATAGAATTTTTTTTTCTATTTGCTGGGGGGACATTAATGATTTTTAATTATTTGTTCATTTATTGCAAGTCATATCGCTATTGTAACATTCACCGATGTTATCAAGTCTTACTAATATTGTGCAGCCGTATGTTTGAAATGAATCCGTGCAAAGTTTTTACTTCCTCTGTCTGACTTGTGCTCAGTGAGAGAGGTGCAATAGTTTTATAAAGCTTATAAAATTCAGATTGACTTAAAGGATTTCATCATGATGAAGAGACTTTTATTCACTGTGGTGCGAATGTGTGTGGGACTGAAGCAACTTAAAGGTAAAGGAGGGTGGGGCTGGAATTTTTTATTCTTCTATCTATTGTTTAAAAAGCTTAAATGAGATTTAAAGGCTTAACAAATTTGCGTCAAAGAACAAAACAAAACCCAAGTTTGCTCCCTGGCTATTAAAAATGGGGGACCAGTTGGTGTACAGTCATAAAATGGTTTTATTGGTATAATGTAATATTCTAATATTAAATGTCGTGTTTTCATTAGCTATAAAGAGAAACTCCTCAGCCTTTCTGTTGAATTATATCTTAAATATGAAAACTAACCAGCAACTAGAGCTTTCACAGATTACTGTCAGCACTGATTCCAAATCAGAGGAAGCTCTGGAAACCCTGCTGAGGCAGTAATGGATCTCGGGTGTTTCACCTGTGTCATGTTTTGTTCCTACAGTTGCCAAAATGAAATGTCTCATTGTTGTCTGTTTATCCAATAGCCCGTGGCGTATGCAGTGTCATCCTAATTGCTCCGTGATTCTCCTGTTACAGGTTCAGACTGGACCCCTCCCAGACTACAATGCACAGCTGCACAATGACTCGGCCAAACAGGTGGAGCCAGCCCAGACTGAAGCACAAGCCAAGGTGATTATCAAAGAACGCAGCAGCACAGTTTTAGCAGACACTGAGAAGAAAACAGTGGGTCCACAAATCCCACATGTGAGTGTGTTGCCTTCTGACCTTTGCTCTATTTTTAGCTGAAGCTGCTAATCTCCTTCACACTCATTTCCTGTACGCATGCACTCAAAGGTCTTCGTGAACTGGATTGTTCATTTTTTTTAGGTGTCTATACTGAACACTATGTTGATCTTAATCTCTTTCTTTCAAAAGGGAAATGGCTTCCGCACACAACATGCCTCCCCGGGCCCTCGTGGCCCCGCCACCTCCATGGAGGCCCTGTCTCCCTTCTTCAAGAAGAAAGCGCACATCCTTGAGGTCCTGCGCAAAATGGAGGAGACAGACCCCCTGAAGTTCCACCCATCCACTACGAGCTTGTCTTTCTGCGACTACAGCCAGGTGCTGATGTCAACAGAGGCTGTTCTGGCAGACCCCCACCCAGTCCACTGCAAATCCCACCACACACATTGCCGCTGCTCCTGCACCGACACCGATGCACACCAGCATGTCAACGGTGACGGGGCAGCGAAGTGTGAGGGAGCAAGCACATGCTGTTTACACTGCAAAAGGAGCCCTGACAGTGCTCCGAAGCCATGCAACCATGTCTGTAGTCCTTCAAAAGCTAACTCCTCCGCCTTGAGCCATGTACCTGCAGCCACCATGAGTGAATGTCATGGTAAGACCAGAGCAGGAGAGTCCATGCAATGTACCATCAACAAAGCCCACCAGCAGCCAGCAGGCACCTCAGCCCACTCAGTGACAGAGACAGTCCAACAGAGCCTGGAGGTGGCCAGAGTAGAACAGGACAGCTCTGAATGTGGTGTTTCTGAGGAGCTCACTGGTTTCTGTGGCACTTCTGATCTGCCCAGTTCTGTGAAGGAGAGCATGCAGATCCCTCACAGTGACACGGATTCAAGCGGCTGCTTTCACAATGGCTTGGGGCAGTTGTCCAGCACCACACTGAATGACCCCTCAGCTGTCCCAGAGAAAGACATCACAGACCAGGAAGCTTCTTCTGTCCGAGCCAGCGCATCTGTCAGCCCGAGCCCATCCTGCCTCGGTGACGTCAAAGCTGCCGCCATCAACTCCCCATCCAAGCTGCTCAAGTTCCTGAAGATCCCGTCGATAGGAGACAAGGCCCAGGCGTCAACCTC
This sequence comes from Girardinichthys multiradiatus, assembly GCF_021462225.1. Classification (NCBI taxonomy): domain Eukaryota; kingdom Metazoa; phylum Chordata; class Actinopteri; order Cyprinodontiformes; family Goodeidae; genus Girardinichthys; species Girardinichthys multiradiatus. The sequence goes on along the minus strand of NC_061794.1, from coordinate 44,267,966 downwards.
GGCAGTTCGGCTCAGCCCACAACTCACACGCAACTCCAGAATCCCCTGTCGCACCAACAACTACGAGGTGTATCACTCTCCAGTTCCTTCCCGCAGGGCCACCACCACAGAGAGGTGCAAGCAGCCCCCGCCACCACCATCCAGGTCCGAGTCCTACCCTGCCACACACTCGGCACCAACCTCCCCTCCGCAGCCCGAAGATATCTGCTCTCCGCCCCCTAAGGAAATAAGCTACAGCAGTCTTTCTGCACCAAAAACCAGTGGAGGCTCAAAACCGGGAAATTCAACTGCTGCATCAATGGGCTCTCCTAGAGTTTCTCAAAAGGTGCCCCATTATGAAAATGTCTTGGATATGTCCACCACCAGAGAAGAGGAACAAACCCAGGGTCATGAAAAGAGAAGCGCTATTCCATCTCAAACAAAGGCAAACGGTGGAGAGAGGAAGCTTGTTAAATCTTTACCAGAAAGTGTCCTGAATCCTTCTCCTCAGCGAAAGCAGTCATCCTCATCAATGTCAGAGTCAACTTCCGATGATGAAGAGGATTCAGACAGTCCAGTATGGGTCAACCATCACAGTTTGCCCAACACAACCACCCTCAGCAAAGCTCAGAGCCAAGCAAGCTACCCAAGAACAAGAGACAAACATGAGATAGGCAATATGCCAAGCTGTGAAGTCGCTCAGCCTCCTCCTCCGCCTCCTGTCCGAAGGAGCGACTCCTCATCCATCCCCAAGAGGCCTAGCTCTGGGGCAGGGAGATCCCAGGCGGACTCCAGTCATCACGCTTTCAAAGACAGACTGGCGGCGCTGGGCAAGCTGAGGAGTTCTGAGGATTTACAAGTCAGGCCTGTAGACACAGTCACTGAGGTTGCCCATGGAGAGGAGAGGAGCAAGATGGCAGAGAGGTCCACAGAGGTCCACAAAGAGGAGCAGAGGCATTCAAAGTACACAGACTCTTTGGATGGTAAACCTAAAAGTAGCAGTGTTGGTTTGAAGTATCCAGGTTCATCTCAACTGTATGAACAGACTGGAAAATCTCAGTCAGGTAAACAAGAACTGTGCGTGCCCAAGCCTGAGGCCTCCAAGAGCAAGATTGGTTTACCGTCCCCCAACACAGATGCTCCCCAGATCCTACGCAACAACATCAAGTGTCCTGGCTCCCTGAATCTGGCTTACAATGTCAAAAGTGGTCCCCAGAGTAGCAACAGTCCTAACAAAATCCCTCCGAAATCCCCGTCCAAACCTTGCCAAGGCGTCTCTGTCCACCGAGGTGGGAAGCCTTCGGAAGCACCGCGTTACTCATCCAAGTCAGAGGAGAGGACTAAAATCAGCGGGAAAGGAAAGAAGAATCCAATGTATGGAGACAGCCTCCCACCACCTCCTCCAAGACCCCCGACGTCTGAGGCGGAGAAGCCAGTGCAGCCAGCTCCTACTCCACAATCTGCCATTGAACAAAAGGTGATGAAGGGAATTGAGGAGAACGTCTTAAAGCTTCAGGAGCAGGATCGTGGAGGGCAAGGCAGTGAGGTTAAGCAGAAAGCCTCAAATGGCATTGCCAGCTGGTTCGGTCTGAAGAAGAGCAAGCTGCCCGCACTGAACCGCAAGACCGACGCCACCAAATCAAAAGATGAGAAGAAGGAGTGGAAGATAAACATCCCCTCAGTGGGCAAAGACTCAGCGAAAATGGCGAGCAGATGCAAAGAAGGTGTAGAAGGCTTGAACATCTCCACTCTGATGGAGAAGGCTGAGGGCCTGAGGAGGGCCCTGGAGGAGGAGAGGGCCTATGTGGAAAGGTCTGGCAGGGGCCACTCCTGTGAGGTGGTGATGGACCAAGCTCAGGGACAGCTGGCGGTCATGTACAGAGGGGGGCGCTCCGACAACTTCATGCAACAGCTGCTTAACAGGTGAGGGCTTGAGCTTGGTGAGTTAGTTTCAAAATATAGCCTCATAAGCGAGGTTCAGCAATCTGAGGAATATACCTTGTCTTCTTACTGGGATAACAGCAGTTTTTCATACATCCATTACCTCCAGCACGTATGTTATCATGGCTAGAATCCCAGGCTTATATCTCTGTATGTTGCTCCAGAGTTCAATAAGATATATGCAGTTTTGCTTAAATCCTTTAAATGTAAAACTTTGTGGGGCATTTCTATGGTCAGTAATAACTTAAACAGATATATTTCTCCTGTTTTTTTTGTTTTTTGTGTTGTGTTTGTAACTGTTATAAGCAGTCCAAGCATTCACAACAAGCCCTAACGTTTTAAAGGTACTTTTACACTTTGTGGCTTTCATTTACATATTTAAAACAATTTGTACCTTTTAACAGTAGAGCAAGTCTAGTTTCTCTGTGGAAATTAAAGCATTCACATTAGCAGGCATTTCATAGTAGTCCAGGTGAATGATATTTTTGACCACCATCACATTTGCATTAGGTAGGTTGGTATTTACATTGAAGTCTGTAGTTACTGATGCTGGCAGACAGAGTTGGTCTCTGGTCTGCTATAGTAACTCTATATGAGAAATGTGCTGTGGAACAGCATGTTAAAGACTGTGTTGGTCCATATAATCTTCTATGAGAAAAATGGAAACACAAAGGTCATACAGCCAGAGTAACAAGATCTTCTCTTTACCATCTTGAACTTGACAGCTGATTGAAAGCACTGAATCACCGATGTTTAGTGAAAATAAAAATCTCCAAACAATATTTGGTCAGGTGAGCTGGTACTGCTTATTTTGGCTTACGGGAGTGATTCACCACACTGCATCTTCTGTCCCAGTCTCACCTCAACCTCATCCGTAATGCCACCCTTTGAAAGGATTCTGGGTCAACTTGCTCCTTTGCCAATTTATACCCATTTCATAGCCATGCATTACCATTTCGTCCCTCCACATTCCTACTATTGTATCACCTACTAGTCTTATAGATTATTACCCAGATCAAACTAAAATGACTGTAAGTAACCTCCTGCTGGTAGATATTATTTAATGGAGCCATATATCCCACTTCCCTACAGCCGACTACGTGCAGAATAGAAAACGACTTTAAATTGGTGGTTGTCAAAGACAGGAGTGAATCAATATATGGTCAATACGAAACGCCCCATGGTGGACTTCTCCATTTTGTACGATGACTAGAACTACAGAAGAACAAAAAGGCAACAGCCCAGCATCCACATGAACCTCCTGTGGTTTTCCTCCTGTCTTGCCGCTCATCTTCATTATATTTTGACCAACAGGCCACTCACCTTCCTCTGATACTCCTTGTCCGTTAGGACAGCCCTCTCCAAACCGTCCATCAAAGCAGACCTCTTCACTTTGCAGCTATACCTTTGTCACAAATCACCTCCATCCACAACATCCTTCTCCCTTCATCTCTCATTTCACTACCTATTGCTTTGGTCAGATGACCCCAAGTACTTAAACTCATCCACCTACAGTACCTCTAATGATTTCAGCGTCACTGTTCCAGCTATCTCCCTCTCATTCACACACATCCAGATTAATAATCTGATGGAAACTGTTTATTTTTGAAGACCACATATCTGGATATGTTTGCAGTTTGCAAGGGTGTTCAAGTTTAGTGTTAATAACTATACACATCAGTGTAAAATATGCATGCATGACAGTTCTCTAAAGATTTACAAATTGCCATACAAACAGTTATGAAATCTTTGAGATTAAGGTTTTTTAAGATTGTTGAAATCCATGTAGGTTTTGGTCCCGCTCTGACTTGCCATTAGCTTGGAGCAAAACTAGTTTGTACTTATGCACACTGAGGATGTTAAGGTATATGTTACAATTGAGATATTTACTGTACATAAAACCATACTTTAAAAAAAACACAACTATCCTGCTAAAGAAGCAAACCATGTTCGTAATCTTTAGCCAATACGATACAAAATAGACCTATTGGCAAGGTTATTAGCATAAAATCTTTTGCAAAATAAAAACCTTATCATTTTAGCTCATTACAATTTTTGAGGATAAAGAATGTAGAGCAGCCTTGCAACTTTTTAAGGTCTGAAGATGGTGCTGTTGCCAACAGCCAGGTTAGTTATTTCCCTTCATGCTAAATTAAGCTAAAATCACGCATTTCCCTTTTATAGTAAGTCAAGCGAACCTCTTTTGTCTGATGTAGTTCTCATAGGTTCCTTATTATTTGCAAAGTAAACAGAAACAAATTAATTGTAATAATCTGGATGTTGGTGAATTTGGATCTAGGAAATCAAGCCCAATTTAACCTCGTTCCAGTTTCAAGTTCAAAATATCAGAGCATTTGCTAACTTATATGGTCTGTGATCAGGCTAACCATTAGTTCTAAAAGATAAATGAGATAGAAATATTTAGATGTTCAAACACACTGATTTTACTGTGATTATTACTGAGTTTTATATGCAGGGCAGCTAATGGGATTTTGAAATTCGTATTGGTTAGAAACCTTCAACTACGCACATTTCTTTAATTTTTCCTACTTAAAGTTGAATATTTTAACTTTGAATATTGAGCTGTATCCTTCAATCAGTACCAGATGATTATGCAAACAACAAGCAAATCCAGATCTTGTTGTTTTACAGTGTTAAAAGGTATCTCAAGATGGCCGTACTTGGAAACCTTAATATTTACTAAGGTGTTGCTTATAAAATCTGTGAATCGTTGTAACAAATCACCATGTAAGCGGTCTCAGCATTCTCATCTACCTCTGTGGGTTTCAGAATGCAGAAATAGATCTGTAAATAATTCCTGAAGGACATACTAACGAGGTCTTTAAACTTCATTTTGTGGTTGATGAATGTAGAGTGGATGGGAAGGAAGTGATCAGCTTGCCGCAGCGCCGACTCTCATTCGACTGTAAGACCTCCAAGCCGGTGTTCACTCAGCAGACCAGCATCATCAGTCACACCACCAGTCACGACGACATGGAGAAGGTACCTTTTGCAGTTCTTCATCTTTAGTTTGGACTGACACTAGGTAGTAATAAGCACCCATAACTTTGATCACTTTATCAAAAGAAAACCTGTTTATACGATGTCAGCTTTAAAATCCAAACTTGGCATCAGATTCGTGGGATTTGTCACTGAAGTGAAGATTTCAGAACATTCACTGCTTCTTGGGTCCTTGTTGTTTTTCTCATGCAGGGATCAGATAGAATCAGCAAGATCACATCAGACGAAAACCTCGCAGATTCAGTTCACTCTCAGCACTTTGCAGGTAAGAAACATCTACAGGGAGTTCTAGGTGCATCTTCAAAGGTTTGACATCTGTGATGTTTTTATCACCTTCTCAGCCATTTGAAGGCTTTTATAGAGTCAGTCACAGACACTGTGAAAAGGCATTAAAGACACTAGAGAAAAACATTCTTTAAATGTTATGTAAAGAGTAAGTTTTTACTGTACGTTAATGTGTACATCTATCAATCCATATGAAAGGCTGGATCGCAGTAGTAACAGAGCCAGAAGGGAATCTCAACACTAAGTGCTGAAGTGGGTTCCTAACGCATTCCCAGACCTGAAGTGCTTAAAATAATCCTTCCAGCAAGTTCATGTTCTATCCCAAGGTCTCTGCCCATTTGGACTCAAAAACATCCAGAGGGACACATCTTTGAGGCATCCTGATCAGAAGTCTTAGGCATCTCAACACAGAGGAACAGCTGCTCTGCTCCAACTGAAACGCCAAGCTTTGTACATCTACAGCAGCTCTTGTCATATCTCGCGAGGGTTTGAAGGACCAAAAGCTGCCCTCTTAATACCCCGAGGAGAGCTCCAGTTAAATAAAGCAATGCTCTGAGAGAAAAAAATCTTTCTGGGTTTTCAGGGAACGGTTTAATTATTATTGTATATTTATCCAAATTAAATGTTAGCTTTGAGCCGTCTCCTGAAATATCCAAATATTAAATCAGAATCAGAATCAGAATCAGAAAAGCTTTATTGCCAAGTACGTTTTTGGACATACAAGGAATTTGTTTTGGCGTAGTCGGTGCAATACAGTACAAATTAAACAGTATAAACATATCTACAATATAATATAAATATAAGTGCACAGTTTTAAGTGAGTGAGAGTAAATATAGAGCAGTATAAGATGCAAGAGCAATACAACAGTGCAGGTGATCATTGTGCAAGTAAAGCAGGAGTCCAAGCTGAGCGTTAATGTAACGCATGGAGTTACAGGTTACAGGTGTCCTGTCAGCAAAAAAAAGGGGGGGTGTGGGGGAAAGGGAGAGTGTCAGGGTGGTTTCTGGGCTTTGTTAACCAGGCTGGTGGCAGATGGGAAAAAACTGTTCTTGTGGCGTGAGGTTTTGGTCCGGATGGACCGCAGCCTCCTGCCAGAGGGGAGAGTCTCAAAGAGTCTGTGACCAGGATGGGAGGGATCAGCCAGAATCTTCCCTGCCCGCTTCAGGGTCCTGGAGGTGTACAGTTCCTGGAGCGACAGTAGACTGCAGCCAATCACCTTCTCAGCAGACCGAATGACACGCTGCAGCCTGCCCTTATCATTGGCTGTAGCAGCGGCGTACCAGATGGTGATGGAGGAGGTGAGGATGGACTCAATGATGGCTGTGTAGAAGTGCACCATCATAGTCTTTGGCAGGTTGAATTTCTTCAGCTGCCGCAGGAAGAACATCCTCTGCTGGGCTTTCTTGATGAGGGAGCTGATGTTTGGCTCCCACTTGAGATCCTGGGAGATGATGGTTCCCAGGAAGTGGAAAGATTCCACAGTGTCAATTGTGGAGTCACAGAGGGTGATGGGGGCAGGTGGGGCTGGGTTCTGCCTGAAGTCCACAACCATCTCTACTGTCTTTAGAGCGTTGAGCTCAAGGTTGTTCTGGCTGCACCAGTCCAACAGATGGTCCACCTCCCATCTGTACGCAGACTCATCACCATCCGAGATGAGTCCGATCAGGGTGGTGTCGTCCGCAAACTTCAGAAGCTTGACAGACTGGTGACTGGAGGTGCAGCTGTTGGTGTACAGGGAGAAGAGCAGAGGAGAGAGAACACAGCCTTGGGGGGAACCGGTGCTGATGGTCAGGGAGTCAGAGACGTGCTTCCCCAGCCTCACGCGCTGCTTCCTGTCAGACAGGAAGTCAGTGATCCACCTGCAGGTGGAGTCGGGCACACTCAGCTGGGAGAGCTTCTCCTGTAGCAGAACTGGGACGATGGTGTTGAAGGCAGAGCTGAAATCCACAAACAGGATCCTGGCGTAGGTTCCTGTGGAGTCCAGGTGCCGGAGGATGAAGTGAAGGGCTAGGTTGACTGCATCATCTACAGACCTGTTGGCTCTGTAGGCAAACTGCAGGGGGTCCAGGAGGGGGTCGGTGATGTCTGGCCCTTATTTTGAATCCTCCTTCTTTCTCCTCCTGCAGGCTCCGGTGCTTCCACATACACCCTGGACAGCGGTATCGGTACATTCCCTCTTCCAGACTGCAGCAGTGGAGCCATGGGAAGAGGCCCATCAAAGGCGAGAGCGGGAGCTGAGCACCACTCCCCTGGAAGATCTGGAAGACGAGCCCGCACCCTAGACAGGGAGCTGACATCACAGGAGGAGTGCTTTGCGTCGCACAAACAACTAATCCCAACCATTCAGTACTGCTCCATGCTGGAGGGGAGGAGCTCGGCCGGAGTCATCCGTGAAGGTGCCAAAAAAAGTCACTCCGCTCGTATTTTTACCTACTTCCCTTACCTTAGTTCTTGTTGATCACAACAAAGGTTTATCCTAAGAGTTTTTATTCTTCTTATTCTGTCTGCAGATAAAGAGGCCCACGGAGCCAACGTGTTCTCTCCACGGTCCAAGACTTGGACCTTCCCCAACCTGAAGACTCCAGCAGGACCTGCAGAGGTGTACTTGGCTGTGGAGGAGGAGGAGGAAGAGGAGAATGCAGTAACGTTTGGATCACCGTTCAGAGGGGTCTGTACTACAGAATGCACCTTCTATCGTTCTGAAAAGTGTTTTTGAATATTATCAAGAAGTTAATTTCTGTCAGTAATGAAAGAAAATCATTCATAGATTCAACACAGTTTTTTATTTCATGTCTGTGTTTCTCATTAGGTACACCAAATTAAAACCCAAAATTGAGTTTTTCTCATCAGACCAATACAACGGATTTTTTATAAGATTTTTTTTTGCACCAGCAGCAGTAGTGGCCTTTATTTTATTATTTGAAAATAGGCAGACAGGAAGTGGGGTGAAGAGAGAGGGAAGACATGCAGCACGGGTCACCGGGGTCGGTCCTCGAACCAGGGACAGCTGTGTCGAGGACTGAAGTCTTCGTATATGGGTCATGCTCTACAACTACGCCCCACACCGTGCCCACAAAGGATTTTTAATATATAAATGTGGGCCTGCTGAAAAGTATGTCCATGTACTATTCTGTATATGTGCTCAGTACCTGGTCTGGGATCCTTTTCCATGAATCACTGCATCAGTGCGGCGTGGCATAGAGGCCATCAGCCTGTGGCACTGCCGAGGTGTTCAGGAAGTCCAGGTTGCTTTGACAGTGGCCTTCAGATCGACTGTATTATTGGGTCTGGTGTCTCTCATCTTCCTCTTCACAATATTCAATCCTTTTTCTGTAGAGTTTAGGTTGGGCCAGTATGTTGGCCAATCAAACACAGTCATACTATGGTCATCAAAGCTGCTATTGGTACCTTTGGCAGTGTGGGCAGGTGCCAAGTCCTGCAAGAAGATGAAATCAGCATCTCGTTGAAGCTTATGAACAGAGAGAGTTATGAAATGCATTAAAACGTCCTGTTAGATGGCTGCGCCATCTTGATAAGGCACAGTGGAGCAACAGCAGCAGATGAGTTTGGAAACTTCATACTGGAACTCAAAGGACTTGGATTCTAAGCCTACTCACTCTTCCTCTGTACTCTCGAACCAGATAAATTGCTAAATGTACTTTCATCTGAAAAATGCATATTTTAGGAGTGGCTTAACTCCTGAATACAACAGTCATAGGCCATGTCCTGTATGTGTCTGTGTGGTGTGGCCCTTGAAGCTCTGACTCCAGATGCAGTTCACTCTTTGTAAATTTCCCATAAACCCTTGAATAGGCTGAAGTTATCGCTGTTACTTGTGAAGCATTTTTCTACCACACTTTTACCTTCAACACAACTTTCCATTAGTGTGCTTAGATAAAACACTGAACAGCCAGCTTCTTTAGCTGTGGCCTGTTATGGCTTAACGTTGTAGCAGAGCGTGTCAATGACTGTCTGCTAGAAAACTGCCGAGTCAGCAGTCTTCCCTATGATTGTGTAGGCTACAGCGTAACATTTCTGGTCTGATGTAATATTCTAATTTTCAGATAAACTGAACGTTGGGTTTTCATTAGTTGAAAGGCTCTGTCATCTGAACAGATCTGTGATCTGAACATCTGATCATTTCTCCAAGTCAGAAGGTAAATTAAAAAACGAGGGCAGATTGAAAGGGGCGTGGTGTGACATGTGTATTCTGCACTGCATCTTATGTAATGCAAAAACGTAGATCCACATTGTCCCCTCAGAAATTATTAATAGCTTGAATATGAAAAATTCACAGATGCAACCCACTTTTGTCTTTCGCACCTGATGCTGTTACATAAGATAACATAAAATGTTTCCCACTCCTCTGTCATCTACCAGAACATGAAAGCCGGGGGCCCCTCCTCCAGCCGAGTGGTTGACCCGGGCAGCCTGCCCGTCCCTGCCCAGCCCGGGCTGAGCCGAAGAGGGAAGACGCGCACTCCCAGTGTCCCCGAGATGAGCCGGGAGGCAGGGCTGGAGCTGCTCAGGGAGCGGCCCGAGGAAGCGATCTCCCCAAGCCGCCCTCAGGTCCTGGAAACCCCCGAATCTCTGAGCGACTCTCTGTACGACAGTCTGTCATCCTGCGGCAGCCAAGGATGATGGCAGCCAGGAACGGAGAGCCCATCTGGTCTTCAGGCCTCCTGGTCGCTCGCTGTACTCTGATGCTGCCGACACCTTAACAACTGTGCTTTGCTGTCGTCGGTAAGGAGTAATCTGTGTCGGCTGTTGCAACTGGAAAGACGGATTGATCTCTTCTCCTCAGGATTTCCAAAACACGTAAAGCCAAAAGCCACCCAAATAATTTAGGTTGCTCACTTTTTCACAATCAGACTTTAACTGTGGACACTTCTCTTGAACTGATGCATACAAGACTAAAAAACCCCGCATGGCCAAGCTAAAGATCAGCACAAGAGGTTGTCACTCCTGCTAGTCGTTCAAAACAGTTTTTTTTTCTCATTCTAGTAGAAAAATGTTCATTGTGTTCATGGTGACATCGGTTCAATAGATGAAGAACAGCATCAATGCATCCGTTGTGTTCTTGACATTTCGCCGTAGTGTTGAGAAAAGTAAAAAAAAAAAAAAAACATGGAGCGCCTGGAAAATAAAAAAACAAAGAATGTTCATGTCTGTGTTCTCTGGTCGCTTAACTCATGCATCATAATGTTTAATGTATAAATAATTTTATTGATCACGTTGGTATTGTTTCACAGCCAGGGACATGTCTGTTTCTGAATCATAATGCATTTAAAAGGTAATATATACCAGCAATAATAACAGGCGAGGAAAAAAAAGCTACATCATCTGATGGATATGTATTTTTTATTATTTATTTATTTGAAATCATCTTTATGTGAAATCTGCAGTCCTCTTCGCCGAGTAGATTCAGCTCCGATCTTATGTTTTACCATCTCCGCCATTTGTTTTTTAGCAAATAGAAGATCCTTACTGCCGTTTTTCAACTTTCTAAATAAAAGTGTTTTGATTTAGTTTGTGTGTTTCAAGCATTTTATTTCCCTCAAACTTTAGGATTCAGATGCTGCCTAGAAAGGTATTGATTTATTTTCCAGGTCGTCAAATACAGAACATCATAAAGTATGAAAAATGTGTTTCCAGACATCATACTTTATGCCAGTCCCCATCGTCCATCTATTAATCCGTTCATTTGGATCCATCCATCCTGTATCCATTTGTCCTTTATCTATCCCTCCATTTCTATATTTTTTTATTTATTAATCATCCAGTCCTCCCTTCATTCCTGTCTCTGGATCATGCAGTTCCAATATTAAAAGTCTGCCCATTGTGGAAATTGTCTGTCAGAAATGAATCATAACGTCTCGTATTCATGCTTTTAAAAGGACTGGGAACTGAATGTCTGGAAGAGTGTGGGATCTTAACATTTATGCATTAAAACTAAAAGATACACATTTTTATTTTTATGCTCTGGTTTCCATCTACATTCATGTTCAGGGTGTTTGTAAATTTAGACGTATTCTCCTGAGACCGATGGATTCAGATGTGACCCGACACCTTTTCCCGTTTGACCACTGGTTGGATGTATTGATCAGCTTGGAAAGTTCTCGCTCATTCCCTGGCAAAAACTTTGTGGATGCTAATTTAGTTCTTTTAGATGTTATTTACCTGCTGAAAGTTTAAGACATTTATAAAAAGTCATCTTACTTCACTGATTATTAAAGATATTGTTCTTTAAAACAGGTTCCAACTGGTGCAGCTCACTGATCAGTGTTACAGGAGAATATTTAACCAGTTTGTGATCCACACTGTTTTTCTGGTTGGATCAGTGAGCTAAGTGCTTTATCGTGTTGATGAATTTCCTATGAGAGTAATGGCCACCATCTCATACGGAGCTTTAACCTGACATGCAGTCCCATGTGATGGACTGTGGATCTGCATCCAACTAAACCCAGTTCAGCTGGTAACAATGGTTTGTTTGATTTATTCAGGACTCCAACCCGGTTTCTGTCATCTAATTACCTAAAGTCAACCCACAAACCGGAACATCGGTTATTGCTTCTGTATCATGAAGCTTAATGTTCAGTTTTCTGAGCTGAGTTTCCATTTTAACACAAGAACACTGAATGTACTTTAAATGTAGACCAGCAGCGGAGTGGAGAAACGTTGGATCACATTCTGCATAAATCGCTTTTTATAGTGTTATCTCTGTTGAATGAGAGAGTTTTAAAATCGTATTGTTTCATTATTGTTGGAGCGATGGCTCCTCAGGCAGCTCACCCAGTTAGATGGATAGGGATATCTATCTCTACCAAGTGGTTCTGGAGAGCAATAATCAACATGCAATAAGTCTATTATATAATAATTATACAGTAGTTCAAGTGATTTCAAGAAGTAAAAAAGGAAATTTAAATCCATTCAACACATTTATTGAGCAAATGTATCAAATTAGTAATTTCCATTATACATCAACAAAAAAATCTTCACAGTTTACACTTACAAAGAAAAGTTATTTTGCACTGATGTCAAATTGCCTGGTTAACATAATTTGGCAGAGTAATGGTTCAACAGCAGATTATAGGGAAATTTACAAGAGGCGGGTTTCAGAAAAGTGACCTGTCGCTGTTATACAAGCTGGGCAAGAAAAAGAAAATGGACAGATGGCACCGTCTCCCTCCTCAACATGTCTAAATTCATGAACCAGTCCACCCAGTGACTTTATGTCCATCTGGATGGGTTTAATGTGATTAGTGGTGTCTGACAGGTCTTCTGTATTTTACACAAGACAGACTTTTGATGGAACTAAACAAGAAAAACAAACTAGAAGGCTACTTTTCTTTAATTCATGGGACACTAATCTTACATTTCACTACAGTGAAACGAGGAAACCTATAAATAAGCAAATTAAACAGAAACTAAACAAACTGTATTCTGTTTCCAAAGCTTACATGAGCCTTTTGTCTTCATTTATGGCACTAAATAATAGTAATAGAAACTTAAATTTGGAGACCTATATTAGGCAACGTCCCCCTCTACAGGCCAAGCGCGATCACTGCAGTGTTGTGTTCTCCATTCACAGCCCAGATGAAACTACCATCAAAGTATCCCAAACCTACATTCAACCCTTGTAAGTTTCAAAATTACGCCAAAGAAATCCAGAAAACATAAGACCACATAAGAGTTAGATTGAGAAAAGGAGAAAGTAAAAAAGCACCAAACGCATTGCAAATTGTGCCTTTTCTAAATTTTAATTTTACCACTACTCCATCAGCTTTTACTTCTTTTCTTTCTTCTTGTCCTAAAAAAAAAAAAAAAAGGAAAGATTAATCAGTTTTTTTCAATCCTGGGCTTTAAAATATTTTAATAGTTATCATCAAAATTTACTTTAAAGAACCCAAATGTGTCCATTGTGAGAGTTTGTTACAGTTCAGAGGAAAGTTTGCTCTGGTGCACCAAGAACCCAGCTGCTGTCAGTAATTCACTCATTTTCAGTTTGAATTCACCCTGACAGAAAATCGCCTAGCTGAAAACAAGTCCTATTTTCTTCTGACCCCTGAACACACCATACCAAGTGCTACTATGTCACACGGACAACTCTTCAGTGTGGAGGCTGCGACAGACTCAAAGTTAGTCGTTTTCAATATAAGTGGGGTGTTTAAAATGTGGAGGAAGCAGAAATGAAAGATGCCATTTAAAAGGGAAAATGTATTTTTATGTTGGGACATAAATTTCATTCAGACTGAGAAAGCACAAGCTTTTAGAAGCTGACAGGAAGGCTGAGTGGATTATAGCAGTTGTTAGCCGTCTCAGGGAACATGCTGGATTCAGAAATGCTGGCAGACTTTTGGAAATCTTAGGATTCAGGTAATCATCTCATGTGTCTAGAAAACACACAAGGAAACCGCCATCATCTGTAAGGCTAGCCATGCTAATCGCTAATATAATAAGCAACACAGCCAAGTACGTTTTTGTTGGGTTACGGCAGCCAAAGAGACAAGCTATTACAAGGAAGAGAGCCGGTCTGTTATTTATCTGAGCAGCGAACAGTAAGAGAGAGAACGGGAGTGTTATAATATGTTGAAGAGCCTTATGGCTTCTAGCGGAGATGAGTTCCTGTAATGTTCTGTTGGACACCTTGAAGGAATCGGCCTGTAGCTCAAGGTGCTCCTCTGGGGAACCTCCAGAGGGTGAAGTGGGTTGAAGATGTCATCGAGGATTTATACAGAATGACTTAAACAGTTTTAACTGCTCACACACACATGCAGCGCAGTGTTGACTCTGTTTATGTTTTAAATGATCACAGAACGCCCACAGCAGCAGGGCAGAAAAGTACTATGGTCCTTAGACCCGCTGATAATTCTTTAAAAGTCAGAATATGCTAACCTGGTATCTGTCCCTTAGAGAAGAGCCTCACGGTTTCTTTTAAAAGACCAAGTCGCTCAAACAAATGAACAAAAGAAACACATCGACCCATCATCTACTACAACAAAGACTGAGATGAGAGGAACCTATCCAGCATATCATTGACTTTCTTTATGTTGTATTGGTAATTTGTTGCAATCAGTGAGGAGTTTAAGATGCGCATGGGTCAGCTGGTTTCTCTGTTTTCTCTTGATAGTGTTCATGGTTTAAATGGATGACTCACAAAGAAAGACATCACTTTCTGAACTAGTGGAGTCTGAAAAAGGCCTCCGTACCGTCTCAAAAGATGCCTCTGTCAAACGTTCTGCAGTAGTTGCTGCTCAGTAATACAGTGAGCTGTGCAGTTTGCTGCCAGCCAGATAACTTGTTTTTCCTGCAGCAGTAGCGGCCTTCATTTTTGTTGTTTTTCCAATGTAGACAGACAGGAAGTGAGGTGGAGACGGGGCGAGAGATGCAGCATATGTCTCCAAAGTTGGGACTAAAGTCGAGGACCGAGGCCTCCATGTATGGGTCGCATGCCCTGTTGCTGTGCCTCACTGCCAGGTGGTTAACTTTCATTAAGTTTTTGATGTGGCACGCCAAGTTGCTTTGTTTGAAGCCAGAGCGGGCATATTAAACAGAGAGGGTTTATACCGTGAAGTATAAACAGGAACTTGTCAGTCCAATACTCTTGAATTTTTCTGTTCAACTTGAATACGTACTTTTCATTTTCTTTTTACTTAAAACACCTGTCATTGGTGTGTTTGTGCCCCTCTCAATGCAAATTAATTACTTTTAATTAATTCTTGGGGTTTTCTTTTTAGATTCTGTCACTCACAGTTGAAGAGTACCGACGATGAAAATGTTTCATGCTTTGCAAGTGGGAAAACCTGCTAAATCTGCAGCGTATCAAATACTTGTTCTCCCCACTGTATAACTTTGCAGCTGTAACTGTTTATGTGACATTTAGGGACACAGATATCTGCATGATCATTTTCAGAAATTAGCCATACGGCCATCAGTTCGCCTGTGAAATCACTCTACTGTTGATTTATTTATTGACACCCTGGCTTACTTTATATATAAGAAACAAAAAACAAAGATGGAGGTGGCCGTTTTTTTTGTCCTGTGTCTTTACATCATGAAGAAGCCAAACCAGCCTTAAAAACACCCTATATATACACATCAGTGATTACATTTTTAATCTTATTTAAACATTTTTAAATGTTGTAATTTAAGAAATATTGTTCAATTCTCTCGATTATCAGACCGAAAATATTCAGATTGGATAAACAGGATATATGCAGGTTCAATTTGAGACATTTTAAAATATTATCAGTAGCAATGATATCAATTTAAGAAACATTTAAGAAATCTAAAAAATGTTTCTTTAGAAATAAAATCATTTTAATTTACTTTTATTGATAGTTTGGCGACAGAAGCTGGTAAACCTCAGAAAATAAAACTGAAAGTATGAACAAAGTCTAACTTTGTGTCGGCTAAATGAAAAACATGAAATGTTTGAATTTATTTCACTCTTGTGAATAATCTATGAGTTTCTGTACCTTATCATTCATGGCCAAGATGATCATCAGTTTTCTGAAGATTGTGATGAAATCCAGGAACAAGTCCACACAGTGCCTTAAATAACAAAACAGACAAAATTAGGACTGCATGGGATGACGCATTTGCATTTTATTTGGTTAGGAAAACAAGATAAGGTCCACATGAAGCCTGTTAACAGCAGATAGAAGCACTCACCACACATAATCCTTGTCTCCGTTCTCTGCCTTTTCGATGATGAGCTGAGTGTCAAAGAGGACAAAGCCGCACATGACAAGCAGCCCGAGGTACAAGTGCGCCTGTCAGGGACAGAAATCAAGAACCTGATGAACAATTATGACACAGATGCCATTACCAAGGAAAATGATGAGGAAAAGTTGTATTTGAAAGGAATGAAACTTAAACTTGTTTGTTCCTGCTTCAACCCACATCCCTGCCAACACATGCAAATAACTCCAAATCATGAAAATGTAACATAATGAAGTAATTAAAACTTTATCATAATACTGCTGGAAGCAACATACTGTGAAATAACAATAAAACCATTAATAAAAAAAGACAGTAAAGACAAGTTTCTCTAGAACAACCCCCGGTTCAGCCTGATGGAGATGATAGAGAGTTAGCTTTATCTACTTCCAGTAGAAAAGCAGGTTTGAACTTTTTCAAGCTGTGGGATACAAATGTCACACCTAAGTCAGTTTTTGAAAACTGGCGTTGGGCATCCGGGGCACACCGAGGTTGTGTTGAATAAAACAAAAAAAGGCAGTCACACACTACTGTGTGTATTTCCTAGACTGAGTGTGACCAGGATAACTGATGCCTTTCCCCAGCCAGGATTTAACAGGCACATCTCTGTGTGTGATTAGAAATGAGACGCTTCAGATCTCTAACTTATGAAAGGCCCACAAAGGGAGGAAGGTTTGTGAGCATGTGTGAAGTGGGGTGGTGAGCAGGGTGTGGGTCTGAACGAGTCCTGGAAAAAGTCACAATTTTATCTCCATTCCACTTAAAAGCCCAGAGGGAACTTCTAAACAGATTTCAATTAGTTTGCTAACTTTAACCACATTTTGTCAAGAACTGACACTTAATATGTTGGCATACTTAAGACACCGTGTCTTTTCCCCAACTCGTACTCGTACTCGTCGTCTTCCGCTTATCCGGGACCGGGTCGCGGGGGCAGCAGACTCAGCAGAGACGCCCAGACGTCCCTCTCTCCAGACATCTCCTCCAGCTCCTCCAGGGGGAGCCCAAGGCGTTCCCAGGCCAGCCGAGAGACATAGTCCCTCCAGCATGTCCTGGGCCGTCCCCTGGGCCTCCTCCCGGTGGGACGTGCCTGGAACACCTCCCAAGGAAGGCGTCCAAGAGGCATCCGGTTTAGATGCCCGAGCCACCTCAACTGGCTCCTCTCGATGTGGAGGAGCAGCGGCTCTACTCCGAGCTCCTCACCCTATCTCTAAGGGAGTGCCCGGCCACCCTACGGAGGAAGCTCATTTCAGCCGCTTGTATCCGTGATCTCATTCTTTCGGTCATGACCCAAAGTTCATGGCCATAGGTGAGGGTAGGAATGTAGACTGACAGGTAAATCGAGAGCTTTGCTTTTCGGCTCAGCTCTCTCTTCACCACAACAGACCCCCATTACTGTGGCAGCCGCACCGATCCGTCTGTCGATCTCCCGCTCCATTCTTCCGTCACTCATGAACAAGACCCCGAGATACTTAAACTCCTCCACTTGAGGCAGGAACTCTCCTCCAACCTGAAGAGGACAAGCCACCCTTTTCCGGTCGAGTACCATGGCCTCGGACTTGGAGGAGCTGATCTTCATCCCAGCCGCTTCACACTTGGCTGCGAACCGCCCCAGTGCATGCTGTAGGTCTTGGCTAGAGGGGGCCAGCAGGACCATGTCATCTGCAAAAAGAAGAGACGAAATCCACTGGTCCCCAAACCAGACCCCCTCCGGCCCTTGGCTGCGTCTAGAAATCCTGTCCATAAAAGTTATGAACAGGACCGGCGACAAAGGGCAGCCCTGCCAGAGTCCAACATGCACCGGGAACAGGTCCGACTTAGTGCCGGCAATGCGGACCAAACTCCTGCTCCGCTTGTACAGGGACCGGATGGCCCCAAATAAAGGGCCCCCCGATTCCATACTCCTGGAGCACCCCCCACAGGGCATCACGAGGGACACAGTCGAATGCTTTCTCCAGGTCCACAAAACACATGTGGACCGATTGGGCAAACTCCCATGAACCCTCGAGCACCCTGTAGAGGGTATAGAGCTGGTCCAGTATTCCACGGCCGGGACGAAAACCACACTCAAAAAACTGTATTTTAACTTTAAAAAAATTAACACCACCACTCAGGTAAAGTGCACACTATTGATACAGGTATACAGCACAAACTTTTGTATCACGGTTAATGCTTGCAAATTTATTATAGTATCAGTTCAGCAGTATTGGGACCATACAGCCATGGGTTTCAACACTAAAACTCCGGTACATACTTTCCTGGAACTTTTCAAAATAAAGTGCATTAACCTTCTTCCAGCACAGCCAGGAAATGGGCTAACTGCGGACTTCCTGTGGCGCCATTATCCAAATAAAAGCCCCACCTTTCACCAAGTCTTTCTCTTCCACGCGGCCCTCCATAGGAACCGGATAGGAGGGGAAAGCGCGCTGAATGTCTTTTGCTGGTAAAAAGACATAAATTCAACTGGATCCAAGGACCGATCACCGATCATTTGCAAAAGTTAAGTAGAATGAAATACAGTCTGTGTATCTGGTATTTTCATTCATGAACGGTGAAATTAAGGTGTAAGAGTTGCTTACATTTTCTCTTCGAGGCCCCACAGAAGCAAACGGTGTTCGAGAGAAGCCGGTGGAGAAGCTGTTTCGACAAGCCTGGAGGAAAGACTACGGCCGCAACCGTGTTTACGGTAACGAACAGCTGGTCACCTTCTGATCGGGAGAAACTGAGGAAGTTAGCGGGAAGCTAACCTTTGTTCACAGAACGAAAGCACCTTCTGATCGGAGGAAACTGAAGAAGTTAGCGGGAAGCTAACTCTTTGTTCACGACGGATATCTTCTTCAAACTTCGCCTTTGGACAACATTCACTCAACAGGGTCAGAGGTTGGGTTTTGGGCAGATTAACAGATTGGTTTAGGATGAAATTATCTAAACATTTTCATGTTATGAAGTTTGTTTTGTGGAACTCGGCTATCTTGGTGCTAGCATGCTACCTGTAGCACCCAGGCCGGTTCGTGTTCTTTGTATGTTTTAAAGCTAAGATAAACTTTATTTAAAGGGTGGTTTTAACCAGAACATTGCTCATAACGCGCCGTCATCGCTTATGCATTTTAACCCTGGTATTTTAAAGGTATGTGTTGATTCTGGCGCTAAGCTATCTCTAGCTTAGCACTTTAGCTAGCTTCTTTGTTAGCCCAACGGCCAGCCGGTAAGAACACGTGTGCTAGCATCAAGGCTAGTCAACAGAAAGGTTGTTAGTTTTCAAGCTAGTGAATAATAGTCCCTGAACATCATTTGCTAGAGCTGATAACTAAGTAAACACCATTAAGCCCCATTTCTCCAGAAAGATTTGGCTCTTTTCCAAAATACTCAATAATATTTCTTCAAATATTATTTTAATAAATAAAGGCAGTTAATTAGACACTGTTGAGAAATGGTCATCCAGAACGTTGGTTTTATTCAGCAGATCATTCTTTAAAACATTATTTTATTAAAATAATATTTAATCTGATCTTGCATTGTGAATGGTTGTCTAAAGGTTGCTGATTATTTTCTAAGTTAGTTCCAAGACTAACTTAACTTCACTTCCAGATTCTTCAAGATAATCCTTGGTTCTCAAACATAAACATTGCATGGTAATGTTGCATCACTCTTTTGGTCATGATTTCTAATCATCTTTAATCAACTTGTTTATATTGTACATAGTCCATTAGTCTTCATTATTCTTTAATTCTGCTTGGTAGTTTAGTTGGATTGTTTTAACATAGTAAAGAGTTTGTTGATTGAAATATGTTTGACTTTGAGTTGACTTATTTTTGTTAATAAATTCTTGTATTTTAAGAAATTGTGTGAATTTATTCCATATATGTGCAAAGTTTATGCTGTTCAATAATGTCAGAGCTCGTCTCACCTCTTTCTATTCTGTCCTAATACCATCGCCTTAATGGGCTGGTATTCACAGGACAATCCTTAAGAGACCAAAATATTATTTAATAAAATATTAAAATATCAATATTAAAATATTAATATTAAATATTAAATAATATTCTCAGATTCATATTTACAACAGCAGCATAAATGTTAACATTATACGGTTAGGTTAGGGTATAAGTAGTTGTAATAATTTTATCATTTTAACTCTCTCACCGACACCCTCAGAATGTCTTCCGAATCTGAAATTTATCTGGGCTAAATTAATCTGCATCCTGACCACATAACACAACCAGCATTCAGACTACTGTGTTTTTGTTTTTCTTTAAGATTGTTTCTTGCAGCACAAGTGTCCTTTAGGAAGACAGGAAGGGGGAGAAGCGAGGGAGAAGACCTGCAGCACAGGTTGCAGGGTCGGGACTCGAACCAGGGACGGCAGTGTGGAGAACTGAAGGCTCCGTATTTGGGTCTCCCGCTACACACCACCCCCAAACGGTTGTGTTTTTATGAGCAGAGAGGATATTGTAAGCGGTTTCATTTAGATTTAAAGAACATCCTCTGAAGTCCAGAGTGCTTTATACAGTACAGACCAAAAGTTTTAACACATCTTCTCATTCAAAGAGTTGTCTTTATTTTCATGACTATGAATATTGTAGCTTCACACTGAAGGCATCAAAACTATGAATTAACACATGTGGAATTATATACTGAACAAAAAAGTGTGAAACAACTGAAAATATGTCTTATATTCTAGGTTCTTCAAAGTAGCCACCTTTTGCTTTGATTACTGCTCCGCACACTCTTGGCATTCTGTTGATGAGCTTCAAGAGGTCGTCACCTGAAATGGTTTTCACTTCACAGGTGTGCCTTGTCAGGTTTAATAAGTGGGATTTCAAGCCTTATAAATGAGGTTGGGACCATCAGTTGTGTTGTGTAGGAGGTGGATACAGTACACAGCTGATAGTCCTACTGAATAGACTTAGAATTTGTATTATGGCAAGAAAAAAGCAGCTAAGTAAAGAAAAACGAGTGGCCATCATTACTTTGAGAAATGAAGGTTAGTCGGTCCGAACAATTGAGAAAACTTTGAAAGTGTCCCCAAGTGCCGTCGCAAAAACCATCAAGCGCTACAAAGAAACTGGCTCACATGAGGACCGCCCCAGGAAAGGAAGACCAAGAGTCACCTCTGCTGCGGACGATAAGTTCATCCAAGTCACCAGCCTCAGAAATCGCAGGTTAACAGCAGCTCAGATTAGAGAACAGGTCAATGCCACACAGAGTTCTAGCAGCAGACACATCTCTAGAACAACTGTTAAGAGGAGACTGTGTGAATCAGGCCTTCATGGTAAAATAGCTGCTAGGAAACCACTGCTGAGGACAGGCAACAAGCAGAAGAGACTTGTTTGGGCTAAAGAACACAAGGAATGGACATTAGACCAGTGGAAATCTGTGCTTTGGTCTGATGAGTCCAAGTTTGAGATCTTTGGTTCCAACCACCGTGTCTTTGTGCGGCGCAGAAGAGGTGAACGGATGGACTCTACATGCCTGGTTCCCACCGTGAAGCATGGAGGAGGAGGTGTGATGGTGTGGGGGTGCTTTGCTGGTGACACTGTTGGGGATTTATTCAAAATTGAAGACATACTGAACCAGCATGGCTACCACAGCATCTTGCAGCGGCATGCTATTCCATCTGGTTTGTGTTTAGTTGGACCATCATTTATTTTTCAACAGGACAATGACTCCAAACACACCTCCAGGCTGTGTAAGGGCTATTTGACCAAGAAGGAGAGTGATGGGGTGCTGCGCCAGATGACCTGGCCTCCACAGTCACCGGACCTGAACCCAATCAAGATGGTTTGGGGTGAGCTGGACCGCAGAGTGAATTCAAAAGGGCCAACAAATGTTAAGCATCTCTGGGAACTCCTTCAAGACTGTTGGAAAACCATTTCAGGTGACTACCTCTTGAAGCTCATCAACAGAATGCCAAGAGCGTGCGGAGCAGTAATCAAAGCAAAAAGTGGCTACTTTGAAGAACCTAGAATATAAGACATATGTTCAGTTGTTTCACACTTTTTTGTTCAGTATATAATTCCACATGAGTTAATTCATAGTTTTGATGCCTTCAGTGTGAAGCTACAATATTTATAGTCATGAAAATAAAGAAAACTCTTTGAATGAGAAGGTGTGTCCAAACTTTTGGTCTGTACTGTATGTGTTTTCTCTAGTTAATACACACAGATTCTGCTGTTTTAGCAAATCTAGCTGGTGCATCTCTAATAACTTGTCTTGTAATCATCTGATTAAACAATCAAAAATAACTGAAAATCTTTGAAAGGGCTGGATGATAACCAAGTTCAATAGAGACAGAAGATTTGCCTGAATGTTTTCCACAATGTTGTTAGATACAACAATCGGTCATTCAGCAGGGCAGTTATGCTTTGCTCACTGTTGTTTATATGCAAACATGAATGTGACCAGTAACAACATAGATTGCTAAGAGGGTGAAAATAAGAGGTTAGGTAGAAATATCTCAGTATGTTTCCGTAATTACCTTGAACAACATCACAGATCCAAAGAAGAGGTTCATCAGAGACATCAGAAAGAGGATGGAGAGGCCAGACATCAGTGTGCCTGAGTGGAAAGGAAATGGATTCAGGTTAATGTACAACATTGTTTTCATTGCTGTAAACCACTTCCACTGCATATATAAGAATGCGTTTCTCCAATGGAATAAAACAGTAATGATTTCCAGCGTCCGAACTGTTCTCTACCTCCCAGGAACAGGTAGCTCCTGCGTTTTGCATAGAGAGCACTGAGAGTGAAGCAAATGAAAATCACTGAGGTTCCCAAGAAGGCCGTCAGGATGATACTGGAAGGAAACAAACCAGAACAATGATTGAGTAAATTCAGGATTCGAAAGTTGTGGAGGTTAACTGTGGAAGCTTGCCTTAATGTTTGACAGTTGTACTCTTTAACTTCCTCTCAACAAACAATCGGCACACATTAATCTTTGACATACCTGGGGTTGACAGCAATGACAAAGTCCAGTGTGGGGCCAAGGCCGACACCTGGAGAGGGAGAGAAGAGGGTAAACACTGCTTTGAACCTTTGCATAATTACAAACCAACTGCTCAGTCTTTCCAAATGTACAAATAATACAAAAAAAACTTCATATAAGTTCTTCCAGAAATGCATCAGCGTACCTGTGAGGAACGCAAATCCAGCAAGGATTCCTAGTCTCTTCTTCTCTGTCTCAGGGTTGTGGGGCGTCATGGCAAGCCAGAACATCATTGCCAGGGAACCGAGCACAGACAACACTCCGCCCTTGAGAAATGCCACAGAGCAAAGTTGTCTTACTGCTGTAGCATTTGGTTGCACATTTTTATTCTAATAGTGTACAGGTTGCTTTTATCAGCTCTCAAACTAGTTTCACTTTTAAACATAGCAAGCAGGGTGCTAGAAAGAAATTGTTTAGTGGAGCAATATGAGGCCAGATTTTATTCCCCATCATATCCTAAACTAACTACCTGTTCAGAGACAAGAAGAGATTTATTCCATTTTCTAAACATATATCAAGTGTATTGGGGTAAGATGGCAAAGGGTCTTTATAAACCTGATTGGATAACACTGGATAACACTCTAGGAAATTCCCTTCCAAAACCTGTTTGGTATGTTTACATTTTAATGAATTTCATGTTTTTTTATGTTAATCACATTTTTCATCCTAATTCTATTTTTAATGAAAACGTGTTAGGATTTCATTAGTAAGCAGCATGAATACACAATTAACCCCTCATTATAGGATCCTTAAGCTATCACAACGAGCTGTAAAACAACATTTGAAGTTTAGTGCATGCATTATTATTGTGAAGTTAGAAAGGACGTCTGTTGTGTTGATGAATTTGCCAAAATTCAAATGGTCATCAGACTGCAGCAAGTAGAAAACTTTATTCAGGCAGTTTTCTCAAGCATAAGCAGATCATTGACTATAATATATCTGACAAGCTGGAAACAAGTTAGAGTAATCAGACTGTTCTAAAATCTGCATGCGCTCAGCTTGGACTCCTGCTTTACTTGCACTGCCATATTTGCACAATGATCACCTGTACTGTTGTACCGCTCTGGCATCCTATACTGCTCTATATTTACTCTCACTCACTAAAAACTGTGCACATATATTTATATTGTATTGTAGATATGTTTATACTGTTTAATTTGTATTGTATTGCACCGACTACGCCAAAACAAATTCCTTGTATGTCCAAAAACGTACTTGGCAATAAAGCTTTTCTGATTCTGATTCTAACAGTCGGGCGCAGGCAAAGGAAGTGGGGAAGGAAGGTGGAGACTGACTGCAGATTCGTCAGATCAACAGAATAATCATTGTCTACAGCAACCAGCTGACCACACAAAACAGGGTTGCACAGATGGCTCACTACAACTATGCTTCATGGTACTACTAGTAACACTAACTAGTAGTAGTTTCTATGATATTATCACTGAAGACATGGAACTTGGAATGGAAAAGCTACATCTTTAAATGTTCCAATTATGCAGATCAAATATATATTAGACATGTGCCTAATACATAATCTATGAGCTAATAAAAATGAAATATGCCATACTGGTTTCAATACCACAGAACTTGTGGCCTCCGCGGTTTGCTTTCACTGTCTCTGAAATTTTTATATCATCAAATGAAACAAAAAAGAAAAGATGTAGTGACGAATTTTAAATGTTTAAAACTATCTTTACCCAAACTAGTCCAGACTCCACATAAGCTCTGAATGTTTACAATCAGCACTGATCCATCAGTTCCAGAGGTCAGAGGTGAAGCCTCTGAGGACCAGTACTGGAACTTTTTAAACCAATCCATAATACGGTGGCCTTATCTTTCCAGAACAGCCATCTCTACACTCATCTATCAGTAAACCTTGGCTGCACATAAACCTTTCTCTAAGTAATTTGTTTTCAGTTCTTTAGATTAATTTTTGTGAGATCTGTATGCTGAAGATTCACAAAGGCCAGAAATTATGAAAATGCCACAACCAATCATAATTTGTTTCTTAAAGTCACTAAAATATAATCTATTCCTCCCCTGACGAATACCGTTGGATGGTAATAATCTTTTCCTTTTTTTTTTTTTTTTTTACAAATAAACCGTAATTGGTCATACATTATTACCGATTACACCCCACCACTATGGGTAATCAGTAAAGACTTCCAGCCCATAACAACTTAACCTCTTAAGTTTACATTCAATAGAATTAAGTCTAATTCAATTTGTGTCTGCATTCTGCTTAATAGCACCATTTACCAATGACATGAATAGGTCAACGCACTCCTGTAGCCCGTTGAAGAATTTAATTCTTACCTACCTGCAAAAGACGTGTGACAACATGAACATATGAGCCCGCTGCAGCCACAAACATACAAACAGCCAAGCTGGAGTACACATTCTTCAGGTGCACTTGGGTAGAGTGAGATCTGAAAGATTGCAACAACAAAATAAACTTGAGAAATGGTGGCATGAGATGACCATTACACAGCGAGCTGAAAGCAAGCTTACATACATTTGGGAGAACCTGAAGAGGGCATCAATGTTGATGGTGCGGTCAAACATGTTCATTATGAGATCAGGTAAGCAGGATCTAAAGTCTTTTGATCCAACAATGTCTCCTGTGAAGTAAATGGCAAATTACTTACAATTCATTTTGTTGGAAATAAAGGTTTACACCTTTCAGTCATTTCTTACTTGGAGAGAAAAAAGCATTTTGTAGCAGGGATATACAAATAATATCGCTGTTAAAGAATCTGGCTTTATAACAGGTTGGACTGCAGGATATCATGCAATGATGATACTGTTAAACATGGTGATGACATTTAACTTAAATATTCTGTTTCTCATCACTACCTTTAGCCTTTTTTTAACAATCATTTTTAACATCTAGAGCACTGTAATCTTTGTCAGGGGTTGGCTTCTACCATCACGGAGCCTCCGTCCAACAAGCTGAAAACTATTTAGCATGCGTGAACTTAAGACACATATATCTGCCAACAATACCTGCATTTCGCACCATCATTTGATGTAATATTATTATACACATGACAAAAATATTGAACTTTTGCTCTAAGAAAACACGTGATGAATTTCCTAACACTCAGTTCCTCTAAATCTTATGATCAAATAAAAAATTGTGTTTTTGCTTTAAAAATGCTGTGACTTTCTGAACTTTTAACCTAGATATATACTTAACAATTTCATTATTTGAAAATATTTTAACTATTTTAAATTAACTGTGTTGGCATAGTTACCCCTTAAAATACGCGTTAACAAATATCAGATGTAAGATAATGTGAACGATAACTGAATGTCAATTTTTAAGTTTTTCACTGGGCCAAGTGTACATAGCAGGACATTTCCATTATATATATTTTTTATTATTTATTGTTAATTATTTTATACAGGGCCACTATAAGCATTTTCCGTTTAGCATTAAGGGTTCTAAAATGTCACGTTTAAAATTTAACAGCCAATATTAAAATAATGACTCTTATTACCCCACAAGATCATTTGAAATGATCTATATTTTGAAACAATCACCAACTACTACTGTTAATCAAAATTACTGCAAAGGGCAACATAACTGCGTAACTAAACAGTTTAAATAAGAAGTTAAACAACTGGTTAACAAATGTCAATGGCCGACCAGCACATATCCAAAAACACAGAGCTTATAAAAGCCGTACAGACAGACGTTAGCGTTCAGTTCTAAGGTCTAAACTTGGCTGGCAGGTAAACTAAAAGTATGCATCCTAGTGGGTGGGATAATACAGTCAAAACAGCCTGGTTATGGATGATTGTTGTAACGCTAATGTTTTAACTCAGTCAGCGTTAATAACGTCGTTAGCCTAGCTAGCTAGCTCGCTCGCTTGCTAGCTAGCAAATGTTCGCTAAATTTGTCAACTCAATTCGACGTCTTCGGCATTTTTCATCAGGAAGCCGCTGTTAAACCGGTGGTGACGTTACACCTACCATTAAAATACACCGATACAAGTAAAACACATTTGGCCAACTAACCTACCGAGTTCAGCGTTTCGAACTGTTCGGGAGCTTTCCTGAGTCGTTGCTACAGTTTGTTAACCAACCAGTACGTGTCAGTCAGCTCGACCCAGACTGCTGATGTCACCATGGAAACACCCAGAAGACTTCACAGCGCTGAAGTCGGCACTCGATTTGTAGCTTCAGTAAAGATGCATTTCAATCTTTTAAGGCGTCTGGACCACCTTTGATCAGCTGATCTTCAACAACTAAAATGCATAAATTGGTCAGATCAGAAGTGAATTGTTCTACATTGAGTATAGATTCTAGAGATACAGTTTGTACCTTATGAAACGTTGATTTTATTGGTGAAAAACAAAAAAAGTCTTGGTCTGGCTTGAAAGCAGTAACACTTTGGACACAATAAAAAAAATCGTTTTTCGTTGTTGAAAAATAATAACGGGTTTTTTTGTATTTAAGTAGTCTGCATGGCCAAAATGGCTTTTAAAATGCGGGATGAGCTTGCATGGTATTGTTTATATACTGGGAAAAATAAATATTGTGAGTAAAAATTGGCCCTCCTGTGATAATGAGAAAACACTTGATGGCCATGTCTTGGTTTGAAGTTGTGTCAAACTGTTTCCATTTTCCGTCGATGGATCCAGCAGAGTTCTGTGAGATGTTCCAAGCTTGGGATTTTAGTTTAGAACCTAACCCTGCTTCAAAAGTCTCCACAACCTTCTCCCTGGCCTGTCTGCTGTGTTCCTTGGTCTCCTGTTTGTTCTCTTATGTAGTCTAACAAACGTCCGATGCCTTCACAGAACAACTGCATTTGAGACTGAATGACTCACATAAAAATAATCTAAAATGCTTTGATTTTTGTAGTTGTAACGTGAAAAAGGAGTGAATACACAGTAAATTTACAGCGTAATCGTGGCAAAATAAGCTTTGCAACTTTGCTTGTCGTATTTAATAAAGCAGAATTGAGGTCCAAGATGGAGTCAAGTTACAGTTTGAGTTGTTGGAACTGTTTTTTGTTTTTTTTTTTCAAGTTAGACTCAACCTAAGTATGTGCAAATGCCAAGATAATATTTAAATGTCCCTCTTTTTCCAAAATAAATAAATGCATTCATAAATAAATAAATAAATATAAAGCTAGGCATCACAAGTATAAAAACTGTGTTTTCAGGAATCTGTAGTCACTATAGAATAATTAATGTCAGGCATTCAGGTTTTATAGATTCCTTTAAAACTGTGGAATTACCCTTTAATGAAGCTACTAATCGGACGCCAACTTCAGCCTCGCACAGCTGAAGTGACGTCCGTATTTCAGCGACGTTGATCCGTTTAGTAAATCAATTAATTACTCTGTTTAATGCCAACACTGTCCCTGAAATCAAATGCGTAGTTTTATAACAGAGTCGCTACTTTTGGTCGAATCTCTACCCCACTTCGTGGTTGCGTTACTGAGAAACGTTCACCTAAAATGGCCGTCATGCAATGAGTTGTAACATGAGATAGCGAATCGACGTCACTGCCTGATAAGCTTTTCAGTTTGGGCGCAGGTCAAATGTCAGGAGGCTCACAAAGAAACTCTTGTTATCTTATGGAAATAAATACAAGCTATTGATGCACCTCAGTATAAAAAGTTGCATATAAGTTTCATTATGACGTGTACATGTGCGATTGTAAATACCACTTTCTACGTTGAGATTAAACGTTAATATTATGCATTGTAGTTAATTATAAGCTTCATTCTCATATATCAGACTATTAACCCTAATATGACTGAACCTGAATGGTCAGTGGATATTTTGGTGATTGGTTATTCTCATCAGAAACCAGTAATAACAAAGAAAAAAAACGAACTGTTGTTTTTGTTTTGAAATACAAATTGTTAAATAAAATCACAAGCCGTTGTTTTTGTGATCCAAAAACGATGGGCAAAACTGTAAATATGGATTTATGTTCTTTTCATGTTAAAAATAATAAAAACTTGAAAATCACTGACAAGATGAACGAAAATTGGCTAAGTTGGACTAAATATTAAAAAAAAATTTAAATGTAATTTTTTATGGTAGACTGATGTGGAATCTACTGCTAATTGGTAGTGACGTCACAGGTTGCTGCACAAGTTGAAATGTGGAAGGTATGAGAAAATGACGGTATGAGAAAATAGGCCATTTTTTACTGCATCCTGGTGATTTTGTTTTTAGAATATAAATATCCAATCAAACCAAATTTCTGACAGCAAAAAATATATACATTTTCATTAAAAAATATGTAACCATTTATTTTTAATATTTTTTATTATAAGAAAATCCATTTATCAGAACAAACCAGTAATGAAAAACAAAAATAAAGTGACTATTTGATTTTTGTTTAAAAAATTCTAAATATCAAATTGAAATATAACCCATATGTTTTGTGGTCTAAAATGAATGAGTCGAAATTTAAATGTGATTTGATGTTCTTTTAATGTTTATAATAATAATAAAAACATGAAATCCCCAACAAAAAATGACCTGTTTTATTTTCATCCTAGACAGTAATTCAATTCTGTGACCATATACTGTACACCTCAAAGGTTTCCCACATATTTTGTAAATCAGAAAACAAATATAGATGAAGAATATATAGGCTACCATATGCGTGGATGGGTATTTTCTATGGTATTAAGCCAGATGTGGAAAAGACTCACCCTTACTTTATACATGCAGTGATGTCACAGGTTGAACCTATGCTTTGTCAGCACAAGCTGAGGAGTGGAGTGTGTCCAAATATTAAAAAACGGGCCAATTTTTATTTCTCTTTGCTCGTCATTTCATTTTTTTCTATTATTTTAAATATGCAAAACAAAATCAAACCAAATTTAAATTTCTGCTCATCCATTTTTGATCACAGTAAAGACAAACAGATGATATTTCAATTTAACAATTTGTATTTTACCTGCTTTTTGATTTTCATTACCGGTTTCTGGGAAATCATATTACCAAAAGATGCATGAACTGCAAACACAGAGTTCATGTAAATATTTCCAGTTGTAGTTTAAAAGAAAATCAAAGAAACACATACAAATGTAAAATATAACCAAATTTTATTTTAAAATCAAAGTTAGTAGCACCTTCTTTTTTGTTTTGGTCCGATCAGGTATAAAATGTTTCTTTTACTTTTTGTTTTTGCACAAAAGAATTGAGACTTCTCCAAATACTTATGGTCATCACAACATATATTTTCATATTTGACTCGTCAACATGCAGGCAATAATTGCATCAGACAAACATTGTAAAAACCGTCCTACCAAAGAAAACATATCCTCACAAAATGACATTCTGAATTAGAACTGAATTAATAGCAGATAAACACGTGCTTGTAAATAAAATTTACTATAACTGAACAGGTTTGAGATTTTTCCATCATCAAAAGGTGTTATATAGGCACAGATAAACAGTTAAAACACAAGGCCAGCCTCAATATAGGCAAAACGGATCACAATATAAAATGCCGAGCATTAAGAAGTCCTGGACAATTACAACTTTCTTTTGGCCAATAAATATATATAGAAAAAAACACCTAGCAATTTCAAAATATCAAATTTGATAGCTTCAAGTGTTGCACTGCAAGTACCACAGCCGCTGGCATTCCCCTCTTTGTTCCTGACAGTGTTTCTCCCGCTCAGCGTTACACATCGGAGTGTGTAGGCCTACAAATCTCTGTTCAGGCGGAACGCTTTTCTCTCTGTCCCCGTTTCCAAAGGCACAGTTTTTACTTTCAGCACTGTCGATATAAAACAAGTGCAAGTTGTTTGTCATTTGGAAAGAAAGAAAAACACAGTAACAAATGAAGTATTGTGTGAAAACTCTTAACATTTATGATCATCCTATGTGCCAGCGTATCCAGTGTAACTGTTTACAACGGACCCTCAAACATCTTGCCCTGCTTTCTCAGCCCGTTACCAACAACATCAATCTGAACATTGATTATTTATATTGCATGTGTTGAAAAACGTGTTTACAGCACAAATGATTTATATCCACTTTGTTTTGATGTAAATAAGCATACAGCAACTATTACAGTGCCATGAAAAAGTATTCACCCCATTATAGATTTCCCCAGTTTTTTTGCTTTTTTCTTTCACTTCAGCGTTTCAGATCTGCATTCTTGGCAGCAAGAACTGCTATCGAGTGTTTGTGATAATTGCCAGTGAGTCTTTTATGTCGCTGTGGAGGAATTTTGGCCCACTTTGCTTTGCCGAATAGTTTTAATTGGAGGGCTTTCAGGTATTAAGGATCCAGCCTTAGGTCATGTTACAGCATTTTATGTGCTGCATAACCAAAGTGAAGAAACGATGGCCAGACATTCTTCTGTAGGTTTTACTTCTACAGAGCAGAATTCATATTTCCATCAATTACAGCAAGCTGTCCCAAACAGTCCCAGATCATCACACTACCTTCATAAACCTTACAGAACACCGGCTCCCTGAATATGTTTTTCTGACATTTTGATGGTTGGAATATCCATTTATGGGTCTGGGATAGACTGGGAATAATTGACCCTGTTACTCCTTTTGGGGCCCCCTTGGACAACTGGACACGCTCTTGGAGTAATTTTGGTAGACCGATCGGTCCTGGGAAGATTCACCAATGTTCCATGGTTTCTCTGTTTCTGTGGTTCGCTGGAGTCCCAAGGCTTTAGAAATGGCTTTCTAACCCTTTCCAGACTGATAGGTCTTAATGATTTTGTCTATCATCTTTTCTTGTTTTTTATTCAAAGCATGACGTGTTGCTACTCGAGATCTTTTCCCTACTTTGTGTTGTCAGACATGTTCTAGATTCTGGACATTGATTTTTAACACAGAACCAAGCTGGTTTCGAAATCTTTTGCCCCCTTAATGAATAAAACCATAATTTAAAAAGTTTTTTTTTGTTCAGGTTATCTTTGTCTAATATTAAAATTTGTTTGATGATTAGAAACATTTAAGTGAGACAAAAAAAAAGCAGGAATCTGTAAAGGGTCCAAGACTTTTTCACAGAACTGTACATCTGTCGACCGCAAGAGGTACACCATGTTATTACCGACCCGGGTTGCATAGAGAAACAATGTTCACCATTTAAAAATATATTTCCTTGCATAAAAAAGGAATCTATAAATGTATAAAAATCTGGTGGAATTAGAAAATGTTTTTTTTTTTTCACTCTTGTTCCTTAAAAGGCACAATAAAGCAAACCATTATCTAAAAGTCAAGTGAGGGCAAGCAGACGCTGCTTTGCAAAAGATCCACTTTCATATTTATACCAGCTGGAGTGATTGTGATGGGATGGCTTTGGTCCATTCCCAGTCTTTCTTGTAGTGCTTTTAAAAAAAGTGGTTGTCAATGTCCTCAGGTTTGGGCTAGCTCCTCATCCGCACACCGATACAAAGGAAAATGTGACGTCTTTTTCTCGGTCTCTCTGGATCTGGTGGATTTGTCGGACGAGCAGCAGCTGTGAGGGAACTACTGTTCCCGCAGCTGGTCCAGCCGAGTGTAAACGTTATCGGCCTTACTGAGCTCCTCGAATACGGGCAGTAGGTTAAACAGCTCAGCATCATCCGCGTCGTCAAACCACGACGCCACGGGAATCTGAAGGACAAGAACAAATGGATCAATAACTGACTGAGATACAAAAGGAAAGTCCTGAATGAGAGTGATGCAGCCGAGGCTTTGGTCGGTATGAGATTCTGATAGTATAATAACCTTGATTAAAAATAACACAGTTTCATGTTATTTCTGCAAAATAAAACCATGATGTAATTAGATGATCGTTATTGCTGATATTATAATATGAACATATAGATTATTAGTTATAATAATGATACCAATAGCATTTAACACAAATTAAAAGTTGCTACATTTATTTCTTTCAAATTCCCATTTCACAGACTATTATACTTTTTTTTGCAGCACTACTGGCCTGTATTTTATCACTGTTGTGACAGTAAGCTGACAGGAAAGGGGTGGAAAGAGGGGGAAGACATTCAGTAAAGATCGCCAGGGTCGGGAGTCGAATCCACGATGGCTGCATAGGTCGTGCATTTTACCCCTGCACCACCCCAATAATTAGACCTTTCTGTCATGTTTTTATACCATGAATGTCAGTATTTTTTCCAACCCCAAGCGCAAATATTTTCAAAGTCCCCCATTGTTTTTTTCTTTTGGTTATTGGGAGAATAGTATAGGAGCCTACTTTTAGCCAACTGGCTAGCAGTGTGCAGCATTAGGTGGGAAGCTCTGCTTCACTGTATGCTCCATAAAGCCAAACAAACCCACTGGGTGACCTAATGAAAAATATTTGTGGTTTTGACAATACAAGATTTTATTTAAAAACAAAGAAAAAGTTATTACGCAAGTGACATTTTAAACACTTTTTTAGCATTTAATGACAGCAACTAGCCTGATTAGCATGGTTAGCCTTACAAATCGCATCGTTCTCTGTGTGCGCTCTCTAGAGAACGTAGATCCTTACTTTAACTCTGAATTTCCTAAAAGCTTGCCCACATTTTCTAATCCAGGATGCTCCACGACAGAGAAAGGATGAAAGCTCAAAAGAATAAAACAGAAGGACTTTGTGCAATAATTTTAGTCTTCCTGTTATCTGCCGAAGGTCTCGCTCTCTATCGCAACCTGAACTAACAGTAGGCACGTCTCTACATATATATTCAAAATCACCACCAGCGGATTTCTTGGTGCATCTTGGTACAACACTAAAGACGAACACAAAACCTAAGTAATATATTACGTTCTTTCTTGTTTAGTCAAAATAAGACATTAGCATGTCCGGCTGTGGGACACTGTGTGCAATTATATTCCTCACAAATTTATTCAGCATTGAAATAAAGTTATTTCTTCTTTTTGTTGTAACAAATCAGAACTAATTCTGCTGCTTCTGTTTTAACAACATTCTTTCTGTAATTTGTAATTTTTTTTACGGGCTGAATTTGACCAACGTCTACAACAGGGTTACGAAATCTGCCTATTTGCTTCTTTTCTCTCATCTAGGCTTCCATCCCTCTGTGACCTTTAGGGTTTTAGGTAATGTCATTAGTGTCTGGGGTTAGCATCTGCGGCTGTGAGACTCGTCCAACTGGCTGCATATTACATTAGCATAAAAAATGCAAGTTTGTAACACCAGGAATATATTAGCCAACAATTACTGCACTCCAAACAGTCCTTTGCAATATGTAATTTACTCACACTGATATTGTGATGACAATATAGTTGCGACATGTTGTGCAGCCAGCATATCATTGCTCTACATGTTTTTAACTTTATCTTCTGGGGCTTACCATTTTACAATTTTAAAAAAAACCAAATATCTCCAGAAACGAGAAAAAGAGGCAGGCGTCCACTCACAGCATTATTAGGGTGGAAGATGTATGAGGCAGGGGAGTTATCCAAGATGAGGGTCCGGTTGAGGTCCCTGCCCAGGCGGCTCAGGTCTTTCACGTAGCAGCCCTGGTGGAACACACAAGATTCCCGGAACAGCCGGGTCCGGAACACGCTGCCCTGATCCAGCAGGTCCGTCACTGGGTCTGCATACTGGAGGAGGATCGGGGAAGAGGAGGGATGTGCGAGGACACACTAATGAAGAACTTTCTATGGATTATTAGAGCTGTTTATGTGCGTGTTCAGGGCGTCTAATAAAGTGATTAGCAACTTGTTAGGAAGTTCTAAAAAAAAAAAAAAAAAAAAAGGAAGTACAAAACGAGAGAAAGCAGAACAACATCTGACAGATCAGGGGTTAAATCAGCAACACAACACTTAACTTGCTGACACGTAAAAAAAAGTCATGATCAAGTTCAGGATCTGTTTTGGTACCTTAGCAAGACTGGCTGTAAACAGCACACATTCAAACATTTCTCCCATTCTCCGCAGGAACTCATCCACGTACGGCCGCTTCAGAACATACACCTGGAGAGGCACACAGGCTGTAAGCAAAATGTTTCACTTACATACAACTATCATACCCCCCCAGAAATATATACTGACATATCAGCTGCTCATGACCACTTCCTGAAACAAGTAATCAAGAATAGGCCGCGCCAGCGTGAACCAGCCTATCCTGGATTACTTGAACCAGGCGGAGGCCCACACGGGATTCCTCACCGTCACAAGTCCAAAGGAATCACATTTCTGAATGAATTTAATTTCTGCATGCTCATATACAGGGACGTTTAGCTCTAAAGCTATGTTTTTCTTTCTGTTTAAAACAGCAGTAATGTTTCCTGTGCATATTATTAAAACCATTTTATTGAGACTATTTTCCTTTGCTGTTGCTTCAAACTTTCTGTTCAGCATCTGGCCAGCAGGGGGATCTGTGTGCACATCTTTGTGTGAAAATGTAAAGGATGGGTTAAAAGACCCATCCCTGTTCAGAAAAACACAAGCCCACTCCAACCACCCACCCACAGCAAACATGGCCGGTTACCTGGTGTGTGGTCCCCTCTATCTCCACCGGCACGATGAAGTCTGCGTTACTAATGGGCTGAAGGGAGAACACAGAGGGAGAGGGGAGGTTGGCACGCCGTGTACATTCACATGGCATTACATAATAACCGAGCGGCGAGACGCACAGTCCTCGGTACTGTTGTAAATCACGCTGCAACAGCCCTGCATGAAGGGGGACTGTGGCCCTCAGACACATGTGGAGGTTTTAATGCAGAAACATCACAATCAGAGCAGAAAACAGCTTTTTTGGGAGAAGAACGTGTCAAAGCTTCCCGTGTCTGTACCTTGAAGGAGCTGTGCACCAGGGTCTCATCCAGGTCTATGACCACACAGATCTTCCCCTGGTCCTGGGCCTTCACCTCAGGCAGGAGGCTAACTTCTGATAGCTGTGGAGACAGATCAGGAATCTTTGTAACACTGGAACATGACTGGCCCCTATAAGGCAGAGATTTATCTGAAAATCAAGATGATCATGTTTTTGGTCAGGTTTCTAAAACCTAAGTGGAAAACAATCGTTTCATTTTTAAGATATCCATCTTTTCACTCAGATGAGGATTAATTATTAACATATTACATAACAGGAATAGCTCATCCATTTGCAAAGGAAAATTAAGTTGGAGAAAGACACTTTCTGTGAGCCTATAAACAGGCCACTCAGAGCAAAAATAACACCCTTTCAGCGACTGGGTTTTCTTTGGTTTCTATAAGATAACAGGCTTTATGCTCACTCTGCAAACAAACATTTATTAACATTCCAGTTTAACATGATGCTAAACCTTACCAAATCACCCTGACCAGTCATTTTCAGCATCTATGGAGGATCGAGCATCAGCATCAAACCTGGTCCACAGCTAGCACCAGTGTTCAACAGGTGCAGCTTTAGCTTTTGTGCAAATTAAAGCTGCACAATCTATTGAATCACAAAATCATAGTCTGCAACATCGCAATTGCAAAGGATTGCTTGGATGTGGTTTTTGGCAGGCCATTGCAATTTAAGGGTTGTGCATTCATCCTCTGCATGTCAATGATGGGTTTGTCCAGTTGGGTGGACTGTTATTGTCCTTGATGCCCACACGTGGAATAGATTTGGTGATGAAGATGCTAAAACTCGCGGAGAACGGTGGGGACACATTGATGACGGAAACGACAGAGAAGAGTGAAGAATAATAGGGTTAATCACAACTGAATAAACATCAAAAATTGTGTAGCCTTAGAGCAAAGTTTAAAGAATCGGTGCTTGGTGACAGAAAGGGCCAAAAACCATCTATTTAGGGTGCAGTGCATGATTGCATCCGGGACACATAATGAAACCTAAACAAATGCAAAAAACCAAAACAAGCTGGATGAGAAGATTTTATACTTGTGTTTCCTTGACAACTGTTCCATTTTCCTGCGAGTCCAGCAAGGCAGGCTGGGAAGGTGGTGGAGGTAATGGTTTGGGGCCATCCTGGACTTTAAGGCAGCAGAAGAGGGCTTTGAAGATGTTACAACTCCGAGGCTGTTTCAGGGCAGAGCGGCTCACCTGACCTGTTCGGTAAAGACAGAGAGAGATGCTTTCACTGGGAAAGAAACACACTGTGGAAATCTTAAGTGGAGCCTCAGCTTTGACTCCCACAACTCAGTTGAATGTTGTTTCACAGAAAAAAAAATGTTAACAAAAAACACAAATGTGCTTAATTTAGTATCACTAGATATAATTTGCCTGTAAAATCTACACTGAACTTCCTATTTTCCTGAAGGCACCGTTTATCTGTCTACACGGCACAGGCCGTTGCACAAAATCTGTTTTTAATACGCCTGCCTCTGCTGGAAATGGCTGGTACAGGTTACATAATCAAAGAGGGCGGGAAAACCCACACTTTTCAGCAGAAAACACAGACAGAAAACATTCCAGCTGTTCTAAAGTCCCGGGGCCTTTCCTTTCAGGGCTGCCTGAATTAACCCAGAATCGGCCTCGGTCAGTGAGCCGGACAAACCAAATCACAGCCCACTGCCTCGCTGAGCACGGCCTTTGATCAGTCCCCGTAAAGATCACGTCCCAGCTCCATGCAACACCTGTGCTACAGACAAAGAAAGGGGAGGTAAGCATTCTTGGAAGTCCCCTCTGGTGTATTTCTTGTGAGGACTTGCAAAGGGTTTAAAACCCATCAATATTTTGTCATCATTGAAATAAACATGAAGAGAAGGAGGAACTGTGGAAAAAGCAACACGCAGGGATAAAAAACACTGAGATGCACCAATCAGGCTTTTACTGGCAGATGCAGATTTTTGCTTCTCTTTTAAATCATTTTCATTCGAAGGACTAAAACACATAAGAGAGAAAGATGTGTGGCAGTTTTGCAATAGAGGAAGTAGTTCTGAATCCAACTGAAAAATGCATACTTTTATTAATTAAGGCATACATCCATAATGTTTATCAGATTTCTGGTCAATTTTCAGAAAGTGTTTCAAATTACGTGCTGGTGGTTGATGCATTTAAAGACAAACCATATTTTTCTGTATTTAATGAACAGAAAATAAAAATCAGCTTTTTTTCAGTATTTGACTCGCGGATTACCAGTCAGAGCCGAACAAAGAAAAATGGTCAGATTCTGATCGACCGGTGCATCTGGGGAAAAACAATCCCTGCAGGTTCTTTGACACAGGTGGCCGTCTTGAATCTCCAAATTTAAGGAGTTGCAGGTTTATCCCCATTTTATGCATCATGTCATATTTCCCTGGCTTGTATCTGATTTGTATTAAACCAAAAAAAGTGCATCAACGTAAATGTTTTTAGCCGATGAACTTACAGACTGAAAATGGTGGGAGTTCTTAGTACTGATGCATTTAACGAATAGACAAAAAATTTGATTTTTCAGTATTTGATGAAAATTGCCCGATTCCAATTTGTGGCCAATTTTTGGTGCATCTCTAATTAACATTCAGTCGTCCAACCAACCACATGCTCAAATTGAAGCTGCTCTGGAAGCACAATGCAAACACGGCAACAACCCTGTTACACAACGCCATGTTCAGACAAAGCAGGCTCCAACTCAATACAGTATCTGCAGATAAGCATGCAGCCTTTTTCCCTGTTTAGAATATGCTATGTTAAAAGATTTAACACACACATTTGGCATTTTAATCAGCCTTTTCATAGCCAGGGAAAGGATATGTATGACATAACACAGGAGAACTCCCCTTAATGTAAAAAGGATAAAAAATGAGGAAAGATTAATCTCAGAGGTTTATCAGTGACAGACAGATGGATCCAAAAAATGTAAAATACCACCCAAAGCCCACACAATCCAAGAAAAAAAAAAAAAAATACAAGAGAAAACATTTGATACTCTAAGACTGGATTATCTTCCATGGATAAAGCATGAACCAAGAGGGTGAATTAGGAAGCAAAGCCTCTTTCAGGCTTGAGCAAAGTGTGCAAACAACAAAATGTTCAAAATGGAGCTACAACGGGCGTGTTGAGGACGGGAGTGTTTGTGCATTCCGCTGTCAGCAGCGCGGCACCTGATTGTTCCTTATTATAACCAACAACCAGCAGCAAACATCCCAGCATTCATGTGGGGCAGGATGCACACCCAGTTCCTGCTCTGTCTGTCTCATCTGAGACGAGAAAACTTGAAAGCAGCACTGCCATCAGCTGCAATGGGACGCATACAACTGCTACCAGAGTACAGTAACAGTGCTGTACCTGCTGCTGCTGCTGCTGCTGCTGCTGGGAGGACGTGGGATGGTGCCCAACAAGCCAGAAACACCAACCAGAACCTTATCATGACAGCTAAACGCATCTGCTCTTTGAATTTTGGCACATGAGAATTTATTCTTAATCTTGCAGATTTCATGATTACTACTACTACCAGGGAAAGAGGAACAAGATCCCTTTAAAAAAAAAAGCCATAAACACCTTGTTTTGTAAGGGTTGGCCAGGTGAGGGATACTTATAATCTTGGGGTTGCACATCAAGACCAAAAGCCACAACAGAGCTTTATTTATGAATGTTACTATGATGTAGCTTACAGTTTCAATAAGGTGTAAGTTCATCTTTTCAAGTACATAGATACCAGAAATCAGCTGGTTTGAATTTTGATATGTTAGGATGTGCTATTTTTAGCCACCAAAAATCCTGTCCCTAATTTCAATTTGATGATTGATCAACGGATGTGATCCTGACATCATCTGAGGGCGGGGCCAGGACTGAGGGACAGATGATAAAAATATAAACTAAATATATATACAAAAATAATAATGATGGTTGCACTGTAATACATACTTAACTATTTTACACTAAGCATTATATATAAATAAATCAATATAAAATAAACATTTTCCAAAAACTGCAGAAGAAATCAGTTATAAGGGGCATTAACAGTAACAGTAATGTTCCTCCCCCATGTGTTGCTGCACACTGCATGTCAGATGGCTCAAGAAAGCCTCCTACACCTTTTCCTTGCTGGCAAAAAAAAAAACAATTTTGGCTATTAAGTTACAACTGGACAGTTGGGAACAATGTTGTTTGTTTTCTTTTAAGTAAAACCAATTAGATAATATTGGTACGTTTACTCAGGGTTATCATACTGAAATCATCCTGGCCCATATCTGATCTCAAAGTCTTCATTTTCCTTTTCTAAATTAATGCATGGAAATATTATGCATATGAGTAGGTATGTTACCATCAGTGAGTCTGCAATCGTGTTTGTGCTCCATCTGATTAGAGATTACGCTACTTGCTGCACCGCCCCCTCAAAAGCAGCGTTTGATTTGCTATTCCGGATTGCTGCATCACAATCCCCGCTGACGTTATAAACATTCGCCAAATATCAAATATTGTCTATTTCCACTGATTTGACATGTGTGCTTTAATTAGCCCATGGAAAATTCAGTCTCCATTAAAAATTAGAAATAATTTGATCTCAATCAGAGAATGTAAGCATACTGTCCACTTGGAAAAAGGATATAAGCTGAACATCTCTTTGTCTTTGTGTAGAATATTCTCTCTCGCTCTGTTTAACAGTTGAAATATCCTGCTCTACAGTAACAAAAGTGACCCATTGGCTGCAAAAAAAGTTTATTACAAGTAAAGTATTTGCATTTATTCTGACCACAAAAAATTGTAGAACTATTATCTGAGATTGTGGGGATGTCTTCAGCGGGCTGAGTTAGAGGCAGTGGGTGTGTCTCAGGGGCCTCTCTATCCTAGCTGCACATTGTGTCCCTGCATAGGTTTAGGTTTACGTTACATAGGTTGTTACCATTTAATACATGTCATATCTTTTGTTCCTGTCTGCATTCATTGTTATTTATTTACGTGTTCACATTTTTTGTGACCCACAGACACCATGTGTTTTCAACAAAACACAACTTAAAACATGTTGACATTTACTTTACTAATGCATGGAAATCTGGACTAATTTATATATACATAGCGTTGTTTTCTCTTTTTGGTCTGTTCACACTTTTTGTTTTGTATCCCTTTTTCACAAAAATAATGGTAATATCTAATTTTTATAATTAAGTCAATTCCCTGATACCTTTTAATGTAAATTAAGGGACACAATTACATTACAATTAACTTTTAAAATGCTGTAGCCTTTTTAACTAACATACATGTTGTATAATTTGAACTTTCTTCCTCATTTAAGCAAAACATTTTGTTTTGACATGCAACTCCTAAAAAACATTCGTAATAAACTGGTTGATGGGGTGCCCACTGACACCCCCCGGCCCCTCCTTGGTGCCGCCACTGACAATAACATGAAGAGGCGACACAGATTTGCACCCACTGCAGAAAGAGACAAACAGGATCAACAATAGCTAAGCTCGGGCTGTAATGGACATCGTGAACTCATGTAGGTCCAGATCATGCAGAACACACTTCTGTGTGTTGTTATATAAAACCAGCGCTGAACGTCCTGAGCTGTAATTTGATGCTTTTTTTTTTTTTTTTTTCGGGTGATCTCAGAGAGGAAACAAATAACCACCCAGCTTTTTTGGCGCCATATAAAATGAGCAGGATAAGCGTGGATATTCCACAGTGATCACTTAAATCTGAGTGGGGGGGAAAAAAAATGCCAAAACAAGGCAGCGCGCCTTTCAGACCGCAGCGCTCAACTGTCAAATAAAAACAGGCGCTCTTACGGGGTTTTATTGCACACATACGCCGCTCGGGGCACCGAACAGTAAGAACAAACAGGCCAGCTGTGGGTTTAAATGTTGCACAGAATCAGCTCACCTGCTTTCGGTGACACTTGGACGTCTTCTTTCTGCACTTGGGTGATAACAGAACTTTCCATCTGACAATCACGGAGCCCTCAAAATCCTCAAATCCTGTCCCCGAGCACTGATGGGCGTCCCTCATTGGGTTTTTTTTTTATTGATAAGGCGACTCTAGCAGTATTCACCGAGGTTGCCGTGTGACCCGCCTCAGTTACGGTCCGGATTTATCTCGTCCCTGCCTGGTTTCTTTCTTCTCCCACACCGCTGCTTCTTCTTGGTCTTCAGTCGGCTGTCTTAGGAGGAATGAGGAGGTGAGGGGGGCGAGGCGCTGGGATATGTTTCCCGGAGGTTATCTGACACTCTGCCCGCTCCGTCTCCTCGGCTGTACCGCTACTATTTGGTGGTGATAGCCGCCGAGCAGCCCCCCTCTGCCGTCACTTCTGCACCAACAACATGGAGAATCCAGGCGAGAGAAGGAAAACAACCGAGGAAATGGGGCAAGGGAGGCCGGTTTCAAGCCCCCCCCCCCCTTACTACAGATAAACAACACCGCCCGCGCGGCCCCAAAGAGCGGCGAAAACCCGGGTCTGTCGCTCTGAAACGTAAAATCTGACACAGAAAAACGGATTCCGGACGGTAGTTGGGTGTAAAATGCGGATTTTGATGATATGCGGGGTTTGTTTTTCCACGGACCGCACTCCGAGGTTGCCTTGAAACCGTCCCCACTCCCCGATTGGACGATACGGACGGAGGGGGCGTGATTAAGGCATTCCTCCCTGTCCTGCACGCGCCCCGCCGAACACATTCCAGCGCGCTTCTCGTGCAAATGGGCGCGCGCCCTGTTTGTGAAATGTTAGAAAACAAACAGAACAAACATCAACGCAAATAATGTGGATTTAACGGTAGAAAATAATCTGTTTAATTCGTTTAACTGAATATTTGTTTTGTTCTAAAAGCAAACAGTGCTGTGAAAAATTATTTTTCTCCTAACAGGTTTGCTTTTTCGTTTTGGATTGTCGAAAAATTCAGCCGAGGAAATACAACATTTTTCAAATTACCATTTAATATTTTGAGAGAAAAATACAAATCCAAACCAATTTGGACCTATGTGGAAAAGTAATTTCCCCTCTTATTTACTGTGATTAACCAAATTTGTGGAAATCTAATTTTAATTTCACTAGCGCCATTGAGACCTGATTACTACAAGATCTGCAGAATCAAGAATCCCTTAAATTTAAACTGTCTGACAAAATGAAGTAGGCTACAAGATCAACACACTATAGCTGTGTCAAAGAAATTTAAGAATAGATAGAAAGAAGAAGAATAGACGAAACAAGGTCTATGACATTGATCCACCTGGAAAAAGATGCTAAATTGTTTCGAAGGCTTTGGGATTTTACACATACCCGTAAATGGAGAAAACATGGAACAGTGGTTAATCTACTCAGAAGTGACCAAAATTACTCCAAGCGTGCATCAACAACACACGCAGGAGGTCCCATGAGAACACACAGCATCTACAGATCTCCAGGCCTCACTTGCCTCTGTAATGGTCAGTATTCATGATTCACTAATTAGAAAGAGACTGATCAAAAATGGCATCCATGCGATAGTTCCAAGGCGAGACCCACTGCTTATGATGCGCAAGACGTTTGGCAAAATATTTTGTGGACTGACGAGACAGAAGTTAAATTCTTTGGAAGGTGTTTGCAAGGCCGCTGACCGAGGAGGACAACTAGGGTCAATTGGGCCCTCCAACCATCAAATGATCAAGAATATTTGTTTTCAAAATAGGCCTAATTTTTAAGTTACACAAAACCTTCTTAATATATTTTTTTCATTTGTAATTGTTCTGGGAGTAGTGGTCAAGAACATCCCAAACACAAAAATAATTTGGCTATACGCACAAATTCTGCGTCTCCAGTAAAA
Organism: Girardinichthys multiradiatus; assembly: GCF_021462225.1. NCBI lineage: Eukaryota > Metazoa > Chordata > Actinopteri > Cyprinodontiformes > Goodeidae > Girardinichthys > Girardinichthys multiradiatus. The sequence continues at coordinate 44,224,427 of NC_061794.1, read as the reverse complement.
TGTAAATTCCGGGTGCAGTGGTAAGGATGCTAGTGACATCAATCTAGAGCAATTAATGTCCCCCCGACTAATTTTACCTGACAAACCTGCTCTAATAGGAATGTCCATTAGCTAAAATTTAGAAACTACAGTTTATTTACGCTGTCACAGGAGAGCACACAGTTGATCGAGGTGCAGCTGTAAGCTTTAGGTGACACTGTAGCAGAGAATTGAAGGGTTAGAGGGAAGTTGCTCAGGGTCATGGTTGCTGAGAGGAGGTTCTGGTTTTTAATATCAAAGTGATGGAGCGGCTGCCTAACCCAGAGTGGAAGAATAGATTCAGGCTTTGTATTTCCCCATCTCTTTCCCCATCTCTAGATCCTGCTCTACACAGAGGCTCAACATGCCAAGAAGCTAGACTTCAAAAACTGTTAGGGTATGGAAGGCCACAAGCGCCACAATTCAATATATTCAACAGAAAAAAAGGTAATTGGTCCTCAGTCAAGTTGCTATAAAGGTTAACCAGTCAGACACAGAAGCAGTTTACATTAATTCATGATGTACTGAAGTACAGGAAATAAAAATAAATTATGAAACAAACTGAAATGCTTATGTTAGATTTGAGTATATAATTAATTCGAAGTTTGGATACATACAGGGGTTGGACAATGAAACTGAAACACCTGTCATTTTAGTGTGGGAGGTTTCATGGCTAAATTGGACCAGCCTGGTAACCAGTCTTCATTGATTGCACATTGCACCAGTAAGAGCAGAGTGTGAAGGTTCAATTAGCAGGGTAAGAGCACAGTTTTGCTCAAAATATTGAAATGCATACAACATTATGGGTGACATACCAGAGTTCAAAAGAGGACAAATTGTTGGTGCGTGTCTTGCTGGCGCATTTGTGACCAAGACAGCAAGTCTTTGTGATGTATCAAGAGCCACGGTATCCAGAGTAATGTCAGCATACCACCAAGAAGGACGAACCACATCCAACAGGATTAACTGTGGACGCAAGAGGAAGCTGTCTGAAAGGGATGTTCGGGTGCTAACCCGGATTGTATCCAGAAAACATAAAACCACAGCTGCCCAAATCACGGCAGAATTAAATGTTCACCTCAACTCTCCTGTTTCCACCAGAACTGTCCGTCAGGAGCTCCACAGGGTCAATATACACGGCCGGGCTGCTATAGCCAAACCTTTGGTCACTCATGCCAATGCCAAATGTCGGTTTCAATGGTGCAAGAAGCGCAAATCTTGGGCTGTGGACAATGTGAAACATGTATTGTTCTCTGATGAGTCCACCTTTACTGTTTTCCCCACATCCAGGAGAGTTACGGTGTGGAGAAGCCCCAAAGAAGCGTACCACCCAGACTGTTGCATGCCCAGAGTGAAGCATGGGGGTGGATCAGTGATGGTTTGGGCTGCCATATCATGGCATTCCCTTGGCCCAATACTTGTGCTAGATGGGCGCGTCACTGCCAAGGACTACCGAATCATTCTTGAGGACCATGTGCATCCAATGGTTCAAACATTGTATCCTGAAGGCGGTGCCGTGTATCAGGATGACAATGCACCAATACACACAGCAAGACTGGTGAAAGATTGGTTTGATGAACATGAAAGTGAAGTTGAACATCTCCCATGGCCTGCACAGTCACCAGATCTAAATATTATTGAGCCACTTTGGGGTGTTTTGGAGGAGCGAGTCAGGAAACGTTTTCCTCCACCAGTATCACGTAGTGACCTGGCCACTATCCTGCAAGAAGAATGGCTTAAAATCCGTCTGACCACTGTGTAGGACTTGTATATGTCATTTCCAAGACGGATTGACGCTGTATTGGCCGCAAAAGGAGGCCCTACACCATACTAATAAATTATTGTGGTCTAAAACCAGGTGTTTCAGTTTCATTGTCCAACCCCTGTAGATGGATCGTGTGGCCCTGGGTCGACAAGTACAAACCACCACTTGTATCGTTTGTGGTACCTGTGTTGTTTTTTAACTTAACCCATTTCCTTTCCTCTGAGGATAACGGTGTGACCCACTTCAAAATAATTTGGTGTTCCAACAGAGCTACGATCCGCAATGATCAAAGCTAGTTTTGAATGTGATAAAGTAGGCTACCTTTAAGCATCCTAAATGGTGCTGACCTAAACCCTATTAGAAAATCTATGGATTATGCTTAAATGGTTTTGCCAGGAAATAAACCACTTTAAATAAGCTCAATACCATAGACAAGTTAAGTGGAGAGGTGAATTATTCAACCAAAATAATCAAATAAGCTTGTTGATGGCTGCAAAAAGTGTGTGGTTTCTTTGAAGCTAGTATAGGGACATTTAGTCAAAGATTATTGGGGTGTATGCATATATTTGAGCCTGTAGGCATAATAATGGTTTTGTGTGGAAGAAAGAAAATATCTGATACATTTAAGATTGTGCACCTAATTGCTGTTTTTAAAATCTATTGAAGTTGTATGTTGTATAATCATTTCAATCAGGAAAAAGTTCAGATTATTTATTGGGACATTCTTACCCATGATGAGTGAATGTAAACGTCTGACCAGAACTGCATAAATACAATATAAGTGTATATATATTTAAAAGCCAATCCAAAAACTTAATACATCATTTAAACAAAACCTTTAAGCAACGAACACACAGTGAAACATTTCATAACCACTGAAATTTCTATATGTTGACTTCTTAAATCTCTGTAATAAAGTATGAAGATTAGCAACAATCTGTTTGTGAAAATGTACACTAGTTACAGATTTTAAAGCAGGAGGATCTTTCCAGTTTTTTCTGCATCTGATTCCCAAATGAACCTCTTTCCGTGAGGGAGGGAGGCTAGGTTTGTGGATGCATCTCAGAGTTGAGCAAGGAAGGTAAGAGAGGGCAGAGCGAATCCGATGACCCAGGCTCCTCTCTTCTCTCTTTTTTCCTCTCACTTTTCTTTATTGACACAATCATTAAATGACACTGTAACTCATTTTGCCAAAAAGAAAAGAAAAAAAAGGCAGGAGTGAGTGATGCTGGAGGGTGTGGGGTTATAATGAGGCAATATATTTTCAAGTATGTGTGCAACAATGCAGCCGATACCTCAACATGACAATCTTTGCATCATATCCAAAAGCAATGGTGTTTTTTACATTTAAAATAGTGTGCACATGTGGTGTTTATGCTAAAGTATTGGCAGTTCTGTTTGTAGTTATTTTGTGCTAGTCAAAAATATGTTTTAGGCAATGCATGCTCAGCTTCTTCACCTTATCTATGTGTAAGGAGGAAATTAGTGGAAATCATGTAACTATGATTTTAAACATGAAGACAGACAAATTAAACGGTGAAAACTAAAGTCGCTACAGAGTTGAAGTAGTCCACTGCAAGCACGTGTGAGCCCACTACACCACGAGCCCTGCCAGTGCCCACAGCAGCCACAAGGCAAGACATAAACAAGAGTGGCCCCGCTGTTTGCATTCCTGGTGTTGGACATTTCAAGGCAGCACTGACAGATGTGTGTAAAAATACACACGGCGTAAGTACGGGCCGCACAGCTGGAAAATGTCACTCGGTTTAAAGCTGATCCCGCTGTTTACTACTTTGACTTGAAGTCCATTATCTCTGCCTGCTTTTTCTGCACAAGGCAAGCTGAGGGGAGTCAAAGAACAGTGGCCGGGGGTTAGAGGAAGAGGCCCCAGGCTGAGAGTTCTGGGAGGTGCCTGGAAAACCTGACCAAAACAAGCCACCTCAAACATTACACACCTGTTAAATCTGTCTTTCTTTACAAAGTAATCAGGTAATTAGCACATTTTTAAACTAAGGTTTTACTCCCTAGAGTTCTCTACATTACATCTAAAAATGTTAAATGAACAAAATTTGAAAACATGCTCCAGGAAACACTATGTAGAACAAACACATGAAAATATAAAGACGTTTGGGGAAAAAGGTAGGATTTTAGACCTGACAGGCATCACAAGGCAGCAACTGAAATGCTCTGTCTCCTTTGTGGTTCAGAATCGATGCCGGGACACGTATGTTTGCTGAATAAAAATTACTCTATGATTGATGGAAATTAACTAGATCAGTCATACATAAAGTGGCTTAAATAAATGTAAGAGTAAAAACATAATTGGTGCATCTCTAGTTGCAATCATATTCTTAAGATACTGTTTTACTGTATTTATTTTTGCTGCTAATGCCTGTGCCAGGGTCAGATTTTAAGCCCCATTTAATTGTCTTGCAAATAAATCTATAGGGAATTTATTGACAATGTTTAAAATCAGTGTTATAGGGCTGTACACTGGAAAGGGCTCTATGAGATGTTAAAGATCCTGTGGTGACCGGTGGGTGATTGGTGTTAATGGCCCCCATAAAACCTGGCTCTGTTGCCCACTAGGGGCCTTAAATATAATCAACAAAACCTTAAAATGAATTCTGAAAGAGACGGAGAGCAAATGCAGAGAGGCTGGGACTGAAATGATGCGCTCAAGTTTTTTTAGTCCCAGTCATGAGTCTTGCAAAAGCATTTTTTGGACAAGGGTGATAACTCACTAACAAAGACCTTTCAAACGAATCTTGACTTACAAATGACTGTTTCCAGATTGTTATAAAGGATTTGAAATTTTTGATTAATCTTATTTGCCGATAGATTTCTGAATCTGAACCTCGAATAACTCCCAAATTTTTCACGAGGCTTGAGATATATCACCTGTTAGCAAGGGGCTAGCAGAATATTGTGGACTAAATTTAATTATAGTCATTAAGGCAGAGAAGGAAATCTGTAGACTTTAGAAGGGGGTGGAACTGGGTGGGAAAAAAGGACTGGCCCCGAAGTGGATCCCTGAGGTGTCCCATAAAGTGTAGCAGAGGAGGAGAAGAAATGCTGATTCAGAAAATGTCCTGTTTTGCAGAAACAGCGCCTCCTACTTCCACAGTTTGCGATGGTTGTAGATTTAATCAACATCAAATACCGTCAAAATGTCTTTTATAAGGGACATTTAAAAGCCATTTTACAATGATCAAAATGCTTTACAAAGAGTAAAGTATAAAATTATAGAAAGTAAAAGATCACTAAAATATAAATAAACCAAAAAAAAACAAAACTAAAATAACAAGAGACGCCCTGCTTGAAGGGATTTTAAATGGTTGATGGTCTAAGAAGCTCCAAGTGGAAATGGTGCACTGGTCCACAGATTGGGGTCCAGCAATGAGAAGGTTCTGTCACCTCTGGTTTGGAGTCTGGATCTGGGGATGTTTATCAGTTGGTTTGTGGATCTCAGAGTTCTAGCTGGTGTGTGATGGATGTTAAAGCTCTACCACAAGTAAGGTGGTGCCAAACCAGTCCTTGATGGGCCAGTCTCCTGCAACATTTAAATCAGGGGTGCCCTAGTCCAGGTGATTCCGGTGTGTTGGAGCAGGGATGCATCTAAAACCTGGAGGATAGTAGCTCTCGAGGACTGGAGCAGGGCATCCCTCTTTTAAATGTTTCACTGCTTCAACACACCTGAATCAAACTGAGGTTATTAGTGGGACTTGGTAGAACTCGACTGTGTGTTCAGGACGTAATTCAGCCATCTGATTTAGTAATTTAAGCAAGAATCAATTAATCCATGAAATGTCTCAAAATGGAAAATAACCCTTAACCCTACTGAGAAACCCGAGCTGAAGGAAGCCGTTTTAACAACTGAATGGCTCTGCTTCTTTAAACCTATAAGCATGGTCAAAAATTGCACCAGATGGTTGGCAATGGGAGCCTTTTGGCCTACAGAGCTGTGAAAGCCATGAAGAAGATTAGATTTACCACAAGACTGAGGCAGTTCACCTCCAACCATGTTTGAACATCTCTGAGACAGTTTAACAAGTCCTGAACAAATACACAATTGTTTGCTGGAATAGGCAGATTGTGCTTTCCTTGTGATATTGTTTTTATTATTTTTGAACATAAAAATAATCAAATTAAACTTAGAATTTCTACTCTTGCATTTTTGACCACAAAAATGCTTGTATTTCAGTTTTATTACTATTTAAAAATGTAATAACCAACCACTTGTTTTTTTGTTTGTTATTCCTGGTTTCTACAACATGCATGGACCTGCTGGACAGCTGCATGCTTCAAATATTAAGGAACAGTACCTGTGAGGTAAAAAATATTTTTATCTTTATAGAAAGAAAGGCTTAAAAATAATGCACAAACTACAAAGAGCAAATTTAGATAAAGTTTGGTAATGAATGCAAAGAAATATTCCATGTTTCCAGTGATTGCTGATAATGCTCTGACACAACATTCATTTTTTACAATCTAATTGATCAAAACTATTTGTTTTTGTGAGCAAAAGGTTTAGCAAAAACAAAATGTATTTCAATTGTATCAAAAGCATTTAAAAAACAAATTACAGGTTTAAATCAGCCACAAGGTGACATAATGTATGATGTTCAAAACTGCTCACCAGCAAACATAAAATCATGTTCAAATAAATTAAAAACAGTGAAGCAAAACCACTTTATTTCTGTACAGTCATAATACCAAAAACAGTTCATAAGATTTAGTTACTGATGTTGGTAGATTCAAAAATTAAGCTCAAACCACTGGAACTGGAGATGGAAATTAGCTGGAAAAAAGTGATAATCTGGTGCGCTTCGCCTCTAAGCTTAGTGTTTTCTGTGCATGGTTCCAGATAAACAATGTAAACAAACAAACATGCTTTTTGCATTAGGACATGTCAATCTATTTCTACTGTTCCCACCTGCATCTACGGCCATCTTCATGCACTCTGCCGTGCATCAACAAACATTGAACCTTGTTGAATGTGATCTGGCTGGTAACATATTACTGCAGCATCTGAGTCTCATGTAAGGCTGGGACTGTAGGGTGCACAATCATGTGATTTGCTGGAAGAACCCCCCCACCTTTGCAGGCCTGCCCCTGACTGGCCTCTGCTAAGGCTGTATTTCCAGGAAAAGGGGCCTACAGGACCGGTCCGGCTGTGAGGCCTAGGCAGGGAGACATTGGCTCATTGAGAAAAACAAAAACAGAGAGGGGCGGTGGGAACACTCTCCCCTCTTACGTAACCCGGCCTTCATGACAGGGAGCCAGAGACGGAGAGAGAGAGCATAAAAAGAGAAACAAAAGTTCCTGGTCTTAATGCAAAGAAAAACCTGCCCATCCGCCTTTCCTCTCATCTAGCTCATAAAGACTGAATGCCTTCAACGCTGGAATTTTGGCAACACTGAAACCAGCAGCAGCTGCTTGCTGTTACACAATGTTTGCTGCTCCACAGACATGCTGCCACCACAGGCATGTGCAACACCAGCACCTCTGGATAAACACCCTGAATATTACAGTCTGATCCAGTAACTGCAACTCTGCTGTCTGGTATGTTGAGCAAAGCAACACAGCTTCTGTCACAGCACAAACATGCCCTTTAATCTGCTGGGTTTGGTTGTAAACTGTGTTTATGTTCATGGCATCTCCCTGTGGTGCTCTGCAGTGCCTCACTGTGGCTATAAAGGAAAACTGCTCAACCTTGCAAGGCGATTAGGTTCATAAAAGTCTCCCAGACAATATTTAAATGTAAATGTCTTGTTTTTTAATACTGCTGTTGACTTGCAGAGCACCTCTTAAGGATCACAATTACTTGCTGATCTTCCTATTGTTTTTGTCAGATTAAAAGTGAACACAGAAGAGCACAATTCTCCACCTAAACACTCAAGTTATTATAAAAATCCAAAGAATCTGTGTTTTTAAAGAATGAAAGTGAATAACACTGATCCTCTTGCTAGAATGCAAAATTTGCTGGAAAACATTGAACACTGGTGATCACATGTACATTACAGAAACGTTTATCTTTTCCACATTTTGTCATGTTGCAACCACACCAACTTCAGTGTATTTTAGTAGGATTTTATGTGTCAGATGAACACAAAGTAGTGTGTAAAAGTACAGTGAAAGGAACATGATGCATGGTTTTAAATAAAACAATTTTTTTTTTAAATCTGAAAAGTGTGGCAATGCACAACAATTATGCACAATTTACATAAAATCCAAATAAATAAATTCAGGTTTTTGGTTGTAATGTGGCAAAATGTGAAAAAAGTTCAAATGGTCTGATTACTTTTGAAAAGTGCTGTAAACAAGCAACACAATGAGCTCTGACAACACACCTGCACAACATGCTAAGGAGTCCCATGTCCATGCACTGACACGTCAAAGCTGTCCCATTCTGTTGCACTGAAATAAAGGAAAATGACTCTCTAACTTTTTGACTCATGTTATAATAAAGATACAGACAATACCAAAGAGATTATACAATATAGATTAGTAAAATATTCTTTATCACCACTGAAACGACAATAAACCTCAGAATAGACCCAGATATGGGTCATGTTGCTGTTAGCAGCTGATCCAATGATCCAAAGGTTGACTTTAGCATTCATCTGACTCAGGAGTCAAACTCCGGCTGCTCCTCTATCAGGATGGTCGAGTCGTTTTCTCTCTTAGAGCTCGGATCCAAGCAGGACACTCCCAGGGCTATCAGACACAGCCACACCTGCGGCACAGGAACACACACACAGGTCAAAGGTCATATCTGTCAGGTGAAGATCACAACGGGGGAGGAACACATTTCTAGTTTAAAGTGATCACGTAGTCACTGATTTGTATATATATATATATATATATATATATATATATATATATATATATATAGGGAGTATAATCAGTATAAATACTATGTAATGTTAGTGTTATTTACAGGATCTCCACTATGCATAAAAGTATAAAATAAACTACATGCTGATATATTCATACAAAACATTTTGTAAAAAGACATTTATTTAAATTTGAAAATTTGAGAAAATCTATGTAGAAAGCTGATTAATGCAAAATAATTATTGACTAAATCAAATGTGCTTTCTTGTCTATGGATGCAGAAAATGAGGTGAAATGGTTAAGATAAATGATACTGTTAACATCTGCTGGCAAAGCAGACCAAACTATCTCTAAGAAGTCATCAGAATATTTTAAATGTAACATTCTGAACAGAAGTTTATATTTACAGGAAAATCAATGAATCCACTCACCAAATAGCCCACAAATGTGAGGTATGCTAAGGAGAGGAAGGCAGCGAGCACGTAGAGCCACACGCTGTTCAGAGCAGTCACGTAGACCACCACAAAGTACATGTTGATGGCGCACACGCACACGATCACCAGCCCTCCTCCTATCTTAAACGTCCTGCAGAGAGACGAGCACAGGTATGATGAGGAGGGCACCGAACGGGTGGAGCAGCGGATGATTTAACCCTTGGTACGATGTTGGTCCCGATCCACTTACAGTCCATTGGCAAAGTCATTCATCAGAGACGGCAGACTGGTGAAGGTCAGGATGGGGATGAGGGCAAATGGAAGCTGGGAGAGAAGAAGAGTGGCGTGAGTTCTGTGGGAATAAAATCTGGCTCGCCAGCACAGGTGGTTGATGTAAAAAGACACTTTTTAATTTTAATTAGGACAAAGTTATCTATCCACTTTTTACAGTGTACGGTGCCGATCAATTTCCTAAAGAACCCACTGGGCGGCGCTGTAGCTACACAGGTCATAATTCACATTGGGGAAATAAATCTGAAAATACATAATTTGTTTCCCTCTTTGGCATATATTGTTTAGTCAGAAAATCTCTTTGTATTGTGTTTTAAAGGTCACCAGTCCATCACAGAGACAACCAGGCAGGCATACACTCACTCATAAGGGCAGTTTTAAAGAGACTAACTAACCCAACAGTTGTGTTTTTAAACTGTGGGAGGAAGCTGGTGTACCTGGAGAGAACCCATGCATGCACAAAGAAAAAGTACAAACTACATGCAGAAAGACCCCAGGCTGAGATTCGAACCCAGGACCTTCTTGGTGTTAATACCTGTTCTAACATGTATACCAACGGAACAATTATTTTATATTTTACACAATAAACTTATCAAAAGCTAGGACTTCACGGATCACAGATTCACAGGTATAAAACCATCATATTTTCAGCTTTTTTCCTTTCCAGAAGCAGCAACGGCTCATTTCCAAATATGATGTCAGAAAATATAAATATAATATACAGAGCCTTGCTAAAGCATTCACACCCTTTGAACCTTTTCACATTAAATCACATTACAACCACAAAACCTCAGTGCATTTAATTAGGGTATTATGAGATAGACCAACACAAAGTAGTGCATAACTGTAAAGTGTTGCCAGGTTTTTTAACTTTTTACAAATAAAAACAAGTTACCCATTTCTGTTCTGCCCCCTTTACTCTGACACCCATAAATAAAAGCCAGTGTCCCACGCTTCAGATTTCTATCAGAGCACTGTTTAAATTTGTAAAGTATGGTACAGCTGCACAGAGAGCATTAATGGGAGAAGCAGCCAAGAGGCCATGGTTACTCTGGAGGAGTTGCTTAGATCCACAGCTCATGTGGGAGAATCTGTTGACAACTATGTTCCTTAAATCATTGATACACTCAAGTTATCCTCTGTTAATATTTTAAATTCATTAAAGAATTCAACAATAAGATCCAAACCTAGGTAATGTTACCTGTATTTACTTCACTTTTTCTCTTAATTGTAAAACACCTAGAAGAGATAACTGGATCCAGCTGAACCAGTGTGAGTCAACCTGTCTAACCTGCATGCTCTGGAGAACGTTGAGGAAGTCGTTCATGCCCGTCAGGTGCCGCACATCCTTGAAAATGGCCACCAGCAGGGTAGGAGTGATGGCGAGGGAGCGGGTCAGCAACACCCGAGCAAAACGCGACCAACGCAGGTTCAGGAAACCCTGAGAACAAGCATCATGCATCATCAACAAGTCAAAAGCGCTTACAAGGTGCAGCTTTAGATGATAAATTACACAGGAGTGTTAAAGATGCCAGAAGACATCTAAAGTAAATCTATCTTGTATATGTCTGTGTGTTTGTGTTCCTCATCCCCCTCAGCTGACCTCCATGACAAACTGGCCAGAGTATGTTCCAGTCATGGTGGAGCTCTGACCTGCTGCAAGAATCCCAATGGCCCATATGTAGAGCGCTGCTGGGCCAAAGAAGCAACCCAGAACCACCCCCTATTGCAAACATGCACACAGTAAGAACAGTCAATAAAACAGAGCCCATAACACAAACTAAGACAACTGACCCTACTGTACTGATGTACTGCTGTACGTGACTGAAAAAATGAAAAACGCACCCCTTTGTAGATATCAACCTCCAGAGTTTTGTTGTTCAGTGGGAACAGCTGGGGATAAGGCATGCCTGACTGGTTGCAGACGTTATACTGATAAAATAAAACATCAAAAACATTTAAGAGAACATCTTGATATGAAGCAGTTATTAGATGATGAGAGGTCTGCAGAGGTACTCACCACCTCAATGTTTGAGCGCTGGTAGAACGCCTCAGCAAAGACGGCGACCACAAACACATTGATGAGGAACGAGACAAACAGGGCAATACCCGACTCGATGAAGAAATATTTGTTAGCCTCTTTTACTTCTTTCTTCTTGGAGCGATCCACTTCTCGAGACTTTAAAGTACATTTGGACACTGATTACAGGTTTCACAGGGCTGATTAAAGACTGACTTTGGTCACTGTCTGACCTTCACGAGAGCAGAGTGGAGGTAGATGTTGTGAGGCATGATGACGGCGCCCACGACACCGACAGCCTGAGTGAGCTGAACGGGCCCGCAGCCCTCACAGTAGGGCACAAACATCCCCTTTAGCAGCTGGCCTTGGTCAGGAGCCACCATCACGTACTGCAGCAGCAGAGAAACTGCATTAACTTCAGAAGTATGGGCAAATATTTCTCATATTTACAGTAGAAGCAGTATGAATTCACAGCATAATCATACTTAAAAGGCAACAAAGTTTAGAAGGATGAGGCATATTAGCGGCATTGTTAATGAGAAGAAAAGAAACAAGCTTGAATTACTTAAGAGAGAAAAGTCTTTGTACATTTAGGAAATTGTTTATTGAAATATAAAATAAACAGTGGGGTACCACAAGGCTCAGTTTTAGGTCCCAAAATTTTGTTGCCTATATATTTATTATTAGGACATATGGCATTGAAGTTCACTGCTACACTGATAACACAGTTCTATACTGCAGCGTCTCTCTGCAGGTTTTAGTTAATGAAATCGACCCTCAATGCCAAATAACCCCTCAGACCAAGTCAAACCACTGTTCAACTGCTGACTTCCCAGGATGCCTGGGAGGTCAGCATTCCCAGGCATCATTCATTTGCTTCATAGAAGCCATTTCATTCAAATTTAGTTTTCACAGACCACATTAAAGATGTTGCAAAGAATTCCTTTTTAGTACCTGAAGAACATAACCTGAGTACAAGCATTTCTTACTATATCCAGTATAGAAACACTAATACAAGCTTTTATGTGTACATGTAACATGCAGAATTGGTTACTGTGCTTTTGGCTTTCTAGTCTTTGTAAGAGAGTATTGTCTTGCCACAGTTAGTTCAAAATTCAGCCCCACACTGCTGATGAGGACCAAGATACATGTCAGATGTATGCAAATGACACAATTAGATACTTACAGGCAAAAGAAACAAGCAATTGGCTGCAGAAGAAAAGTGATCTGTACTGGGTAAGATCTCTGAGTAGTTTGTAAATAATGCTTGCATCTCAGTGGCGATAAGATGTGGGGACAGATGTAGGAATGAGTTTATTAGAGGGATAACTCAGGTTGAGCACCTTGGAGAGAATGGAAGGTGAGGGTGAGATGTTTTGGACATGTGGAGAGGAGAGGGCTATATTAGAGAAAGGATATTGAACATGAAGCTGCCAGGAAAACAGGAAGACCACAGAGAAGGTTTATGGATGTTGTGCAATTAAATATACAGAGGATTCATGCTACAGATGAGGATGTTAGGTAAAGTACCACTTTAAACACACTGGGCTTATGATCAGTTACAGAAAACAACACAAATTTGTGTTTTTACACATTTATTCAATGGAATTGATTGGCTGATAAATTGAAACCAGTACCTCATATCCAAATGTTATGGCCATAATGGTAATAAGCAAACCAAAAAAGGCTTCCAGCCTTCTTAAGCCTGCAGAAAAATATACAAGAAGACTTAACTTACTCCTCTTGGTCTGGTGTATAACTTGTGTTTTAGTGTAATATGATAAAAGCTTTAACAATGTCTGAAGATGTTATGTGACGTACCGTACTTATCCAGGAAAAGGAAAAAAAAGGTGTCTATGATCGTGATGAGTACACCGGCCCAGAGGGGGATCCTGTCGTGAAAACACACAGCAGAAATGGTAACAACCATAGCAGCTCCGTTTTTATTTTTCAGCACCTATCGACCTGCGATGTTGTCTCTGTATACTACACCTGCCAGAGGACAGGAGGTTGAACGCGATCGCACAACCAATGACCTCTTGCATGTCAGAGCCAATGATCGCCAGCTCCACCATCAACCACAAGATGATTCTAGGCACCTTCAGGGAGAAGACACCACAGTCATCAGGTCGTGTTCATTTATGAAAGCAGCAACTTTCAGGAGCATCACAAAACAGAGATAAAAACCAAGACCTGAAGTAAACAGGAAGGCAAGACTTCACTTTTTGTTTTTAAAAGTCTTTGCAGAGATTTTAATCAACTTGAAATATTTCCCTCATCTGGTCAAGGCTTTAAAATGATAACGTTACATGTATGATAGGCTAATATTTTACATGTTTACATTATGCACCCAATATGCTCTTGTTTTTGTAATGTTTTTTGCTGCAGATGTAGATAAAAAAGTGTTAGATGGGCGTGGCGCTGCTGATGTAGGGGTTTAAGCGTGCGACCCATGTATGGAGACATTAGTCCTGGACGCAGGCTGTCGCTGGATCGAATCCCGGCAATGTGTCCTGGACACTCTTTCACCATCTCCTATCTGCTTACTATTGAAAAATTATAAAATAAAGGCCACTAGTGCTGCAAAAAGACATTAAAATGTGTTAAACAATAGGAGCTGATCATTGTGTATTTTTAATCATCTTCTAACAAACTGTCTAGTTTTTATTTTGTACCAAACGCTACATGATGACAATTAATATGTTGATTGGTGCATGATTTAAAGATCTACATATTTTTTTAAGATATTATTTTGTTAAAAAGTATAATGGTCAACTAGTGTTTTGACTATGAATGTGGTTCAGATTTATTTTTTAGGTTTAATCCGGGTGAACTGAACTTTGAACTAGTTTTTAATAAGGGTTGGAGGACGCTTGGACTGCCCCTCGTTTTGTATCAGATGCCCTAGTATAAAAGGCTGTTCAGGGGCAGCAACAGTTGGGTCTCCTCCTCAGATACAAGAGGAGAGAAGATCATTTTTAAAGCTGAATTAAAAATATCTCCTGCTGGATATTTCATTCAGTTACTTTGGGTGTTTTAGGCTTCAGCTGTCATGGGCTCAAACTTTAATCCAAGGATTACAGCGACTCTGTCAGCAGCCCTGGAAAAGCAATAAACCTTTTTAGACCTCTCTGTCAGATACCTCAGCTCCTCACATGCCCCCTGCTGATGCTTTGTGTCTGATGCAAACCCCAGATGAAAACACTAAGCGTAACAGCTAAGGCTGAGGATGTTTGGGTATGTCTCACTGTGGGGTACTGGCGGTTGCAGACTTCTGCCAGATGCATCCCGGTGACCACGCCCAGCCGAGCCGCCAGCCGCTGCAGCAGCAGGCCGATGATGGTGGCCAACAGCAGCACCCAGAGGAGCTGATGGGATGAGAGGAGAGAAAGTGTCTGTTAGTCCAGTAGCATAACAGAACCTGCAGCTGTAGATCAAACCATCTAAACATGAGAAAATACAACATTTACAGTCTATGACATAAAAACTAATGTTATAATTGCATTCCATAACCCTTCTTCTTATTGACATGAAGAATAAATGTATAATTTCACTTTTATTATGCTACATTTTTACCATCTACATCTTTTAAACATAACTTCGCACTGCATCATCCTGGAAAATATATCATCATGTTTAGTTTATTTCCACATTTCCTATGTTTCTGCATCTTTAGCAAATAACAGAGAATTAGGGTCAAAAGTTGAAATAATGAAAAAAAGTCAAAATGGTGATAAAAAGTCGAAATAATGAGAAAAAGTTGAAATTATTCAAAAAAGGTAATTATAAAAAGAGAAAATAATAATTAAAGACTGAAAGAATTATATCAACAAAGTCAGAAAGACACTGACATAAATCCCTGGGACAGCCTGTCTTGTGAAAATGAGCTTAAAACGTTTTACTTTAGAATAACATTTAATAACAAAGACATTTTTTCTCTTAGCATATAAACATCCCGTGGATGCAATGTTTTGGAAGAAATTGGCAGTTTCAGCACTACACCTTTCCTACAAGATATTATTTCCACTTTATTCTCAATATTTTGACTTTAATTACAAAATGGAATTTGAGTTTTTTTCTTAACATGTCAACTTTTCTCTAGGAATCTTAATTTTGGCTCTATTCTTGTTATTTCAACTTTATTCTGAAATGGTAAAAATAACAAAAAACACCCACCATTTTCTGACCCTTACACTCCTTCGTAGGCAAAAGCAGACTTTTAACTATAAAGATTTTCTAGCTGAATGTCCTAAATGAGAAAAAAAGATTCTAGAAAATACTCTGCATTCATGTCTCTCTCTGCTGAGCAGCTGTTGCACGTCTGAACTCAGTGATATAGTTTAATTTTAAAGAGTAAAGTTCACTTGTGCTGCATTTTCAGTTATATTTAGACAGGACTGAGATTCTCTCAATCCTGCAAGACAGACAGTGCTGCAAGACTGACCTGCAGAATTGACAGCCCTAAAGGACAAATACCAAAACAGTTCTGGTTTTAGAGTGAGGGAAAGTGACTTGATCAGCCAGAACATTTAAATTAATACTGCACATCCTGTCATGTTTGCTAACAGGATGTTTGGAGGCTAATGAGGATCATTACAGAGCCAGATCCGGGTCTGATTGGTTTGGATCAGGAGGGTCTGGTCATAACTGTTGGGGAGGCTGCTGCCATCACTGTGAGCATCCTTTACTTGCAGTAAAACTTATGGTTTCCTAGCAGAGATGGAAGAATAACAAAATTATAAACGTTGTTTATTTTACCTGTCAGTGATTGTTGCAGATACCTGGTCAAAGAGAACAAGCTGCAGGAATACAGTTTGTTTTAGTTTCTAAAGCCCCTTTTCTGCTAGTGCCTACTCGGCTTGACTTGAGTCGACTTGAATCGGTTTTTAGGGTTTTCCATTAGGTACTGGTACTTGGTAATGAACCGAACTGAGCTGAGCCGAGCCGAGCCAAGCAAAACCGAGCTGAGCCGAGCTGATACTAATAGAAAAGAGCCTTAGGTTAGATGTGTTTGTGTTATTTATGTCACTAACTACCATTGGTGTCAGTAATTAAAAAACAATTCATGTGCATTGTGGTTTTGACCATATTTGGACATTTTATCAATACAGAGAGGTTCAAGTAATGTGAACAAACTATAAATACTGAAGAAAATAACTTAGCAAAAGGTAATAAAAAAAAGGGAAATAAGTGGGAAATAAATTAGGACACCCCTACATTCTTTCCCACCTAAAATGGATAATAGTCTGCAAGTAGAGAAAGTTCATAACATCTGCCACGATGCAGATGCTGTCTAAGGAAGTTTAATCTGAATGCAGAGGGCAAGATGCTAAAAGAGGTCCCCTAAACCCCTAAGATGTCAGCATGGGACCTACAGCAGGCTTCTGCTCATGGTGGGTTGAACATGCACGCCGCAGGAAGAAACTACACCGGTTTAACTTTTATAAAAACATGAAGGCCAGACTGAAGTTCATACAACGGAGTATTACTGCGACTTGGAGAAATAGAAATGAGGAGAAAGTATTTTTTGTTGCTCACCTATTTCAAGATTTAAGTTGAAATCATGAGGAAAAAGTTTAAATTACAAGAAAAAAAGTTTAAATGATGAAGAAAAAAAATTGAAAAAGGTTATCCACAATAAAGTCAAAATGATACTACTGCAAAGACTTGTGAAAATCATGCCTTACAACGATTTAGTATCTTAGACTATGATTTAATACCAAAAAGTATTTCTCTTTTAGCATATAAAGATCTTGTGAAGGCATACTTAGCCATCCAGCTGCTTACCAAGCCTGCTCAGATACAACACAGACGTTTCAGCATTCTGACTTTTCAATAATATATTATTTCCAACTTACTCTCATAAATATTACTTTAATCATGAAACAGAGTTTCAAGTTTTTATCAACATTTCATGTTTTTGTCAGCATTTTGACTTTTTGAAATCTAATTTTAACAGGGGCTGCACAGTGGCGCAGTTGGCAACACTGTTGCCTTGCAGCAAGAAGGTCCTGGGTTTGATTCCCGGCCAGGGGTCTTTCTGCATGGAGTTTGCATGTTCTCCCCGT
Source organism: Girardinichthys multiradiatus (assembly GCF_021462225.1). Classification (NCBI taxonomy): domain Eukaryota; kingdom Metazoa; phylum Chordata; class Actinopteri; order Cyprinodontiformes; family Goodeidae; genus Girardinichthys; species Girardinichthys multiradiatus. The sequence continues at coordinate 44,206,991 of NC_061794.1, read as the reverse complement.
GCATGCGTGGGTTCTCACCGGGTACTCCGGCTTCCTCCCACAGTCCAAAGACATGCCTGTTAGGTTAATTTGTCACTCTAAATTGCCCTTAGGTGTATGAATGAGTGTGTGCGTGGTTGTTTGTGTGTTGCCCTGCGATGGACTGGTGACCTGTCCAGGGTGTACCCTGCCTCTCGCCCATAGACTGCTGGAGATAGGCACCAACTCCCCCGCGACCCACTATAAAATAAGCAGTAGAAAATGACTGACTAATTTTAACTTTAGAAAGAAAAACAACTTCACCATTTTTCATGCATGTGACCATAAAAGTCCTTCATAGGTTAGCCATAGAGAACGTAGACAGAGACCAGAAAAACGTTCTGTGGACAGATGAGTCTGTAACTCTTAATTGCCCTTGGTAGTGTGTGTGTGTGTGTGTGTGTGTCTGTCCATACTTTGTCTCAGTGTTGGCCCTGTGATCAAGTCAGCGTGTAGTCTGCCTCCCACTAATTAACCGAAAGTAAAAAACTGAAATATGGCAGTTGTTTTAAATCAGCAGGATGCTCATTTTATACTGGTCCCACCATTTCTTAATGCTTTCTTTAGGCTTCAGAATATATTATAATAAATTGTACAGTCCCGTTGACATGATTTCTCAACAGATTTCGGTTTCCTATTAGCAGTGATTGTGATGCCTTGAGACTCTTGTCTTTTTTCTCATGCTCAGTAAAAGTTTTTGGACAGGAATCTCTCTGCTGCAACGTAATCGTCAGATTAATTAAATTAAACATTGTGTGGAAACCCAGATGCTAGCGTCACAGGCACTGAGGTTTGCTTTATTACATCTGGCAGGACTTAGAAATTTAGATATGAACAGGAGCAGTTCAGTTACAGCATGCCAACTTTTACCTGTGTTCTGAGAAAAGATGTATTTAATTGTTTTTTCAAGTGTTTAATAAAAAACTAATCATCCACACAGACGTGAGAAAATATCTGACAAATAAGAATAAAATTTAGTGTTTTGACATTAACTGAATTCACTTTATTTATAGGTTTAAATTTCTGAATTTTTAAGAAATAAAAATCTTGCAATTCTGTTTAATTCTTGTTTTGACTCAGATGGTGACTGATTTATTGTTGATTAAATGTTCTGGATGTAAATGGCTGGTTTGGATCACCAAACTATAATCATAGGCAAAAGTTATTTTACTTTACTTTAACCATCTTTTCACCACTGAATGCTTAGCTGCCTTTTTCTGATTTTGTTAAAATACCAAAGCAAAAACTAAGCAGGATGTTTGTTACCTTAAATCCAGCTTTAGATCCTGACTGCAAGTCCGACTCAATGTTTCCCGGGTCCAGGTAGGCGATACTCATCAGAAACCCGGGTCCAGTGAAAGCCCAGAGTTTACGCAGACTAAACGCCCTCTATAGGAGGCAGAAATACAAGCTGTAAAGCCAGTAACACTAGTCTGAAATTGAATAAACAAAAAGAACTAGTACAGCTTTAGATCACCTCAGTGTCCTCCTCAGGAACAGGAACCCTCTGCTCAAAGTACGTAGTTGGAGCCGGTTCATTATTATGTTTCTGGATGAAAACTGAGGGTGCAAATGGTCCTCTGTGAGTGTGTGTGGTCTGGATTACTGTTTTCTCCTGGTTTTTCCCAGAGTCATCTGCTGAAACATCATGACATTCATTGGAAAGTCCACACAACATTGCAACATAAAAAGTGTCCAGGAATCATAAGCTGGAAATCAGTGCATTTAAATATTGACAATGTACTAACATGCAGAGACTTCAGCTATTTGGTCACAAAATGACATTTAGGTGTCTGGTCCTGTTATTATTATATTCATAGCCTTACAGGTATTTATTTCCTGAGATCTTTCTGTTTTTTTGCTTTATTTTTATCCTTGTGTGATGCAAAAAAATTTCATACAGTCTCACATGTAATATGAAGTCAAAACAAGAAAAATAAATATATTCGGGTTGTGAGAAAAGTTGTGGTGTTGGATCAAACGCAGGCATGAGGTAGGCAGGATGTTATGCCAAACAAAGCAGGAGACAAGAGGATAGAAGAAAATTATTCCATTATTACCTGCTGAATGACATTATACAATGCCTTGTAATAGTAAACAGAGTCCACCTGTGCATGATTTACTTTCAGTTTAAAACCAGCTGTTGTCTGAAGGCCTCAGAGGTTTCTTAAAGAACAACCAACATCATGAAGACCAAGGAACAAAGCAGACAGGTCAGGGAGAAGGTTGTGGAGAAGTTAAAAGTAGGGTTAGATTATAAAACCGTACCCCAATCTTTGAACATCTAACAAGCTCTTTTCAATTCCTCATCTGAACACGGAGAGAGGATGGACCAACAGCAGACCTACCAATACATGGACATCCACCTGAGCTGACAGGCTGGACAATGCAGCTCCTCCAGGGTTACCATGTCCAAAAGACCCACGTTAACTCTGGAGAAACTGCAGTGATCCACAGTTCAGTTGGAAGAATCTGTAAACAGGAAAGTTGCTAGTTTTGCAAGTCTTGTCTTGTGTGGTTCTACATTGCGTTGCCGTGGGTGGGCATACGATCCACTTTTCACCTTTTGACTTGCAGGAAATTATAAAACCATGAATCCTTCTCCTTCAGTTTACAACTATGCATGAATTACTTTGTGATGATGATGATGTGAAATCCTTGTAAACTGTGAAAAGGTTAAAAAAATATGAATATAATACTTCTGCAAGGCCTTGCATACACTAGGAGGAATGATTTCTAGAAAAGTGTCAGAAAACACAAAGCAGTTGAGCAAAAAAAGTTGCAAGTAAGTAAGTAAAACTTTATTTATTTAGCACCTCTAAAGACACAAAAATCACAAAGTACTTCACAATAAACTAATACAACAGTCCAAGAGCCAACAAAGCATAAAAACTAAGAGAAATTAATGAAAAGCACATTTAAAAAGAAGTGTTTTTAACCTTCTTTTAAAAGAGACCACAGAGTTCACCGATCTCAAGTCCAAAGGTCCTAGAGTCGGGAATATGAGCAGAAATATCAACAGCTTTGATTTGGTTTGGAGGAAAAAGAAAGAGCCCGTTAAACCCAGAAAGCCTCTGAAGGTGTATCACGTAGTGGAAGTGACACACCTTCAAGATAAGTTCAGGATTTGTATCCCTTAAAATAAAAATCCTCACCTTGTTGACCCGACAGTTCTGGTTCCTGTTCCAGGGGAACGATGGGAGGCAGAGAGGAAATGTGGATGTTCTCAGGCAGGGGGTTTCTGGCTGGAAGCAAGGGTGTAATTAAACTGGATTTAAACCATTAATAAAAAATCACTGTAGACACAAAACAAAACCTTGCACAAACAAGGAACCATGGGAAAACACTTTCATCTTATCTGTTCAGTCAGTAAAAAGATCTGGATTACTGGATCAGAACATTGTCTGGGCAAAGACTTCCACAACTATTATTTATCCTTGTTAATCGTCACCAGTTATTGTACTTATAATAGAAAATAAAAGCCTACATGCAAAGTTAAATGTGGCAAATCAGGATGTTAATTAGCTTTAATACTAAATATGTTTTTGTTGATTACGTTGGTTTGTGATTGTTTTGCTGTCTTAGTTTTTCTAGATTTTTAATTTCCAGAACTTTTAAAGGCAACAGTTATACTCATTGTAATCTATAAATAAACCCAACATTTTGGTCTTATTTAGGTTATTAAATCAAACCAGTATAAGTATTAAGTAATAAGTAAATTTTTAAGAAAAGAAACAGTTGGGGTTTCGTAATGCTAAGACTGAGCAGCTGCTACTCTATGTGTTGATATAACGTTATTGGTTTCGTTCAGATCTGCAGTTCAATTAGATTTCAAAGCCCCAAACCACAGGATGGATTAAAAGTGAGGTGTCTGATCTGAGTCTTGAACCATGAACTCCTTTCGATGGAGAGAAACAGAGGCTCCACCTCGAGCTGCAACCCGTGGAGGAAGCTCATTTTAGCCTTTTACCTGCTAGTTCTTGCCCATTGGGTCATGAGAGTTCTGGCTTTCAGCTCAGCTTTTTCTGCGAATCTCCACTACGATAGACCAGCGTCCATCAACACCACAAACAGGATCAGTAACAAGAAGCAGCTCTGGTGGGACTGGGTAGAAGCTCCATTTTGTACTGAGAATGCGGAAACACTCTTTTTTTTGGTTTTAAAAAGACAAGAAATCCTGAAGAAGCGTCTCAGACACATGAAACGCTTAAGAAACTTCCCACAGCATGATTTTGGGGAAAAGGTGGAAAGCTGTCTTCAGATTCAGAGTCAAAGTCTACTGAACCCTTCAGCGTTTCAGAGAGTGTAAAGATCTGTTCCACTGGATGAAAGGATGAAAGCCATCCTCCTGAAGCCACGGTCAATAATCTGTGAAGTCCTCATTTCTGTCACTCTGGACCAAACTTCCCAGTGAAACTGAGACAAACCTGAAAAGAAGTGTAGAAAGGGACTCGCATTGTTCTGCTTCTGCAGCGCAAGCTATCAAGAAACAATTGAAGGAATTTAAAGAAACTTCAGTGTTTAAAGGACAAGGGCTTGAGTCTGATCTGGACAAACACGATCTCCAGCCACTCAGTAAGTACTGCATCGAGTACATGAACCTCATGGAGCAGGGATTATTCATGTCCTTGATGACTTCTCTGGACTTCTCTGTGCAACTGGCACAGTGGTAATGTGGACTGGTAGGGTTCCTGGCATTTTCTGAAAGAACACCAGCAGTCCCTAACCTTGCCATTAAGTTCTGCATAAAGCTGCGAAGAACCCCATTCATTTATATCAGCATCCGTGGCAACAGGGATAGATCTAAAGCATGTATGACAGTGGGCCCTGAGGAGGCGACTAATCTGTCAATGAGCCTCAAAGCTGGACTCTGATGAAATCAGAGCTTACTTCTTCTTCCATGATGGCAGCAGTTATTCAAAAATGTACTGCATAACATTTGGATCAACATCTTCTGCCTTCAAGGTCACATGTTTCCTAGAAATATGCATTTTTCAACAAGACATTAAAAAAGAAGGCTTGAAAAAGAAAGGACAGGGCTGACCTGTCCTCAACAGAGAACAGTAGGAGAAACATGAGAGAAAGATGTCAACTGTGGCACCTTAAGATGTGTTTCCTGGAGAGATAGGGACAAAGTAACACCTGAAAAACTAGACTGCCTGATGTTCTCAGTGTTTAAAGATGTTTTGAGTGATTTAGGAAGGAGTTTAAATATAAACATCAGCTGTGTACGCTTTACGTGTTTCAGTGGTTTGGGAATATTTTTGCAGGTCTGAATTGCAGCTCTAGTTGTGTATTACTAAATGAAATTATCCTGAGAGCTTGCTAGGTGGCAAGTAAATGAGAAGAATTGTTTTGTTTCTTCCTTCTGTCAGAATAGCCACATACTTGATCTCACAGCTACACCTTGCTGTGGCTGCATCTCCCGTCAATGTTCTGGGAGACTGAAGTTACCCAAACTGGTGCATTTATGAAGAACTCTTCAGGTTTGAATGAGACATGTTGTCATTTCAGGGCCACATCTGAGGTTGAAATAAATCACTTCTGTATTTATCATAGAGAAAGGCTGAAATTTAAAGGGACTACCGGTGCACATTGGTTTGCACTTGTGACTAAAACCTATCAGCACTTTTTGAGACCCTTAAGCCTACTTCATGTTGTCATACAGGTTCTTTTTCGGATATTATAATTAATTTGATGATGTGAAACATTTAAGAGTGACAAAGAAACAAAAATGAGAATAAAATCGGACACCTTTAACAGCACTGTACTGTTACTATAGGAAGAGGTGCACACCTCAACGTTGTCTAAGGTATCTTCACATCACAATAAAAATATGAACAAGAACATATAAGATAAACACACATCACACATTTTAATGGCTTTAAACTGAGAAAAAGATTTTTTTAATATTTGGCTGGTCCATTTTTTTTTTCACCACAAAGTGATAAACAGCTTGCATTTCCATTTTTAATAAAAAGTGAGAAAAAAATCAACCAATTTTGTTTTCATTAGCTTAAAGTTTTCTGATGCCAACATCTGGTTAACAAAACATATTAAAGACCATAAGCTCACATCTACCTCGGCTTCAGGAGGAACAGTGTGGTTTTCGTCCCGGCCGTGGAACACTGGACCAGCTCTATACCCTCTACAGGGTACTCGAGGGTTCATGGAGTTTGCCCAACCGGTCCACATGTGTTTTGTGGACCTGGAGAAAGCATTCGACTGTGTCCCTCGTGATGCCCTGTGGGGGGTGCTCCAGGAGTATGGCATCGGTGGCTCTTTATTAGGGGCCATCCGGTCCCTGTACGAGCGGAGCAGGAGTTTGGTTCGCATTGCCGGCACTAAGTAGGACCTGTTCGCGGTGCATGTTGGACTCCGGCAGGGCTGCCCTTTGTCACCGGTCTTGTTCATAACTTTTATGGACAGGATTTCTAGGCGCAGCCAAGGGCCACAGGGGGTCTGGTTTGGGGACCAATGGATTTCATCTCTTCTTTCTGCAGATTACCTGGTCCTGCTGGCCCCCTCTAGCCAAGACCTACGGCATGCGCTGTGGTGGTTCGCAGCCGAGTGCGAAGTGGCTGGGATGAGGATCAGCTCCTCCAAGTCCAAGGCCATGGTTCTGGACCGGAAAAGGGTGGCTTGTCCTCTTCAGGTTGGAGAGGAGTTCCTGCCTCAAGTGGAGGAGTTTAAGTATCTCGGAGTCTTGTTCACGAGTGAGGGAAGAATGGAGCGGGAGATCGACAGACGGATCGGTGCGGCTGCCACAGTAATGGGGGCGCTGTGCCGGTCCGTTGTGGTGAAGAGAGAGCTGAGCCGAAAAGCAAAGTTCTCAATTTACTGGTCGGTCTACGTTCCTACCCTCACCTATGGCCATGAACTTTGGGTCATGACCGAAAGAACGAGATCCCGGATACAAGCGGCTGAAATGAGCTTCCTCCGTAGGGTGGCCGGGCACTCCCTTAGAGATAGGGTGAGGAGCTCGGCCATCTGGGAGGGACTCGGAGTAGAGCTGCTGCTCCTCCACATCGAGAGGAGCCAGTTGAGGTGGCTCGGGCATCTATACCGGATGCCTCCTGGACACCTTCCTCTGGAGGTGTTCCAGGCACGTCCCACCGGGAGGAGGCCCAGGGGACGGCGCAGGACACGCTGGAGGGACTATGTCTCTCAGCTGGCCTGGGAACGCCTTGGGCTCCCCCTGGAGGAACTGGAGAAAGGTGTCTGGAGAGAAGGACGTCTGGGCGTCTCTGCTGAGTCTGCTGCCCCCGCTACCCGGTCCCGGATAAGCGGAAGACGACGAGTACGAGCTCCCATCTAAAGCTTTGCTGAGCTTAAAATACAAAAACTTTTTAGTTTCTTATTTAATTTGCCCAGGAAGCATTCAGATCAGATTCTTACATTTTATTAGAATTTATTATTTCAGTAGCATTTACACAGGCTTAGAAGTGTCGAACCCTCATTCAACACAGTGACGTCACGGAGGGAACATTAATTTCCAAGTTGAGGTTTTGATGTGTCAGTTATATAAATAACTGACACATATATATATATAAATATCCCAGAAACATAACAGAGTCAAGTTACTGTAAAACCTGCATCTTTTGTCATTTTGCATTCAGTTTAATAAATGTATATTCTTATAACAAATACAGTGGCAACAAATACATTTCTTCATACACTTCAATAATATCAACTCAGTTACAATTACGCTGTCATGTGACTGTTTAAGATTTACTCTAGCTTTATGGAGCCATGGAAACGCATTTTCTGCACTGGACAGCAAACCGCTGACTATCTTACTGGAAGTCAGTGTGAACTTCGTCACCCAATCAATTCCGGTTGTAAATGTTTAAAAATCAACTAAAAACAGGAAGAAGATTTCCCGTAAAGAACAGAACAGTCGATTCAGTGTGACTGAGTTTAATTAAACTCACCTGAGCGCCGGTAGGAGAACATCTTGTACCGCGTAAGTTTGTCAGAACTTTCCCATGAGTAGAACCGAGGTTCAGAGCGGTCTCCGGTGAAATGCGCGACTCTCTGGCTTGACGCGGCGCAGGTAGATCAGCAGGTGTTGAACTTACCCAACCGGTGAAGGAGGAGGAAACCGCCGGAGGGCAAAGGTAAACAGGACGGCCAGACTTTTCTGTGCCAGTTTCTCCTGTTCCCACCGTGTGACCCGGTCCGGTTCATACGCTCAACCCGACTGGGCTGATCCTGGATCAGTGGAAGGAAGATTAGAAGATTTTTTTTTTTTTTACTCCTGTTAAGGAAAAGTAAAAATCATAATTAAAACATAATGATGCATTTAATAAATTAACATCTGAGACCAGGTCAGAATATAAAGACGTAATGCCCCTGATATCAGTTATTTTCAGTTCATCTGCATTCAATCAGTCAATCCATTCAAGCGGTGTGAATACTTTTGAAAGGGAATGTCAGTCAAATGCGATCTTTAGTTTGCTCCTTTCAAACAAAAGTCTCAGCAAAACACAAAGAAAAGATTAAAGTTTATGTCAACGTAGGCATTTTAGAGCAGCACCCACATTCCATGAATGCTTTTGTGCACCACGTTCCTGCAAATAGTCCTATAAGAAAACACAAAAAGTCTAAATCCTCAGCTATTATTATAACTATGCTGGTTATTATTCCAAATATTAACTGGAGAGGTTTGTTACCTAACTGTCTTCTTTACTGGTTGAAACTGCAACATATTACTGTAACACAGTCATATATTTACTATACAACATCCATATTTACCCAAAATCATGTGTGAATCTGGTACCAAGAATAAATCCTGTTTCAAACATCCCGTGTTAATTTAATACAGACAATTTATTATCTAAATAAAAACACGCACCTTTAATATTTATTTTATAAACAGAGAGATCTCTAAAAAAGAGAGTTTTGCAAGATGTTTTTCCCACTTATATAATTTGTAATAGCAGTACCATCAATAAACTGCCTCTTGGTTTTGTTTTTGTTCGTTTTGCATTTATGCAACTTTTATTTGTTTTATTAATTATATTATTTGTGTATGTATTTTTTTTTTTCAAGAAATTTTACACCAATACAATCTGGAAACACTGATTTAATGTTTTTTTCTGCAAATTATTACTCTTCAAGGATGTTCAGTTGGTCGGTTTAGTTTTGTAGAAAGAAAATAAAATCCCAGATATGACACCAAAATATTTAAATCAGGAGCCAGAAATATATCTCAATCAATAAATAAGTAATACTCAAGTAATCAAAGTTTTTTTTCAGATCAAGCAAAATAAAAAAAATACATAATTCCCCTTTAATCTGCATTTCTAAAAGAAATACTTTGCAGACCTTACCAAAGGTGTCGCATCTAGCTCATAGAAGACAGAAACAGGAGTCATTGTTAGTATCTGAATAATAAGTTAATTTGCTGGAAGAAAGGGGAGTTACATCCAGAAAAGAAAAACTACACCCATCATTAGCATCTAAACAGAAGAAAACAAGGTTCCAGTACACTAAAGAGGATGGACTGAGGAAGAGGGGATGAAAATGGGTTTCAGTGATGAATCCTGAGCCTGCATTGACTGAAGAGATCATAATGGGACATTTTTCTGGTGCCATCCTAATGAAACATATAGAGATGTGTTAAGAAATACAGCACATTTCCACACTCAGTGATGATCTGGAGTTGCGTGTTAGTTAAAGCAGCAGTGCAGAGGGTAGTCCTTACCTCCACACAAAATTGCTAGGTGGATATTTTCTTCTCTCATCAATCCAAGTTTGGTTGATGAACAAGTTAACAGTCACGAAAAACAGTCACGTTTAAATTTGTTTGGCCTATGATATCATAATTTATTTTTTTGATGTTCATCTTGTACATGAACTAGTGTTGAATCCAATCTTTATAATTGTTATATATGTTTTCATTTATAACTATCCTCAGGATGTCTTTCTTGCAGCAGAAAAATTGGTGTTTTTCTGTCCTACAAAAGAATGTTCTGATGATGCTGATTATAATAGAAGCGACCACTAGGGGGCGACAAATTCCACACGATTCACGGATGTGAGCAGCCATTGTGCTCATTTCTCCTCGTTGTAGATTAAAGCCAGATAGACAGTGCTGCCAAACTTTGGAAACCAAATATTCAGGCCTCTGATTAACACAATGAATTAATTGTTTCTCCTTCACTCTGTTGTTACTCTGACCTCGTTTTACATTTCCAAACGTCAGGAATTTCAAACGGGAAAGTGGTGCAATAACTTACAAACGTTTATATATCAGAATGTGGGCACTGGGCAGCAGGTTATAATCTTCTGATATGAACAGAAACCCAGGCTTACTCTCTGCGAGAATTAGCATAAAACCAGTGACTGCTGGACTGACTTTTGAGACTCGTACTGACAATTTCTGTTGCATCATCCAGGGGCCAAAGCTTTTATTTAAATGTTTTAACAGCTTCTAGATTGATTGACAAACATTTTGTGTAATCTTCTCTTTTCCACTTGAACCTCTGACTTGTAGTTTTATTATCAAAAAGCATCAAGAAGGAGATGCATTGCCCTAAAAAATACTTGCAGTTGTTGAAGGGGTTGAATTTTAAAACCTTGTCTGGTATCTGGTCAAAAATGCATGTTATCCATTGTTCCTAGTTATAATAAAAAAGAGACAGAGGACACCAGTCCATCACAGGATAAACGTGTAACAAACAGGATAAATAGAAAGGCTGGTTGACCTTACAGAGTGTACATGCTTTTGGACAGTAGGAGGAACTGGAGTACCTTCAAAAAAACTACAAACCCACAGATAGAACATGAAAACGAAAAAACCCAAAAAAGCTGTGGCTCGGATTGAAACTCAAGACCCCCTGAACCAGTCTTGAGTTCTTTTTTATTTTTGCGGCTCTAGTGGCCTTTGTTTCAAAGTACACAGACAGGAAATGGGCAGAGATAGAAGGGGGGTTAGACATGCAGCAAAGGTCCCGGGGTCAGAAATCAAACCCCGGGTGGCTGCGTCGAGGACTCTGAACGCTGTACAGCTACACCACGCACTGCACCCTGGTCTTGAGTTTTTGAGCTCATGGATATGTATGCTGTAATTCTCATCCAGAGAAATTATTTATACTTAATGGCCACTTTATGAGGTAAACCTTGACAGTGGGCCACTTTGATAACATCATACTGTTGGTGCAGATTTTCTCAGCTGAACAATGATGAGGTGAAATTCCTGTTCCACTACATTCCAAAGTGGCTGAGATCTGGTGACTCATTGTCATGTGTCAGAAACCAGCTTGAGGTGATTTGAGCTTTGAGACGTGGTCCATTATCCTGCTGGAAGTATCCATCAAATATGAGTACACTGGTCATACAGGACATGTCCAGCAGCAATACACAGACAGGCTGTGGTGGTTAAACAATGCTCAGCTGGTACTAAGGGTCCCAAAGTGTGCCAAGAAAATATCTCTAAACCGTTACTTCACCACTACCAGCCTGGACCATTGATATAAGCAGAGTGGATCCATGTTTTTATGTTGTTTTCAACCCAACCATCTGACTGATGCAGCTGAAATTGAGACTCATCAGACTAGACAATGTTTTTCAGACCTGTTAGGGTCCAGTTTTGGTGAGCCTGTGCGAATTGTAGCCTAAGTTTTCTTAGCTGACTGGAGCAGGACCCACTGTGGTCTTCTGCTGCTGTAGCGCATTTGCTTCAACCTTTGAGGTGTTGTGCAATCAGAGATGGTATTCTGCATACAGCTTGTAACAAGAGGTAATTGGGGACCAGTATGTTCATTCTCCTATGATGTCTGATATCAGCAAGACATTTTCATCTTGGCAATTTCTGCTCACTGGATATTTTCTCTTCCTCTGACCTATAAATCCCATTTTAACAGAGGTTTCTGAAGCAGTCAGACCATCTTGCAACCGTGCCACGTTTAATGGATGGATTTTAACAGCAGAAGACAACACTGGATACAACTCCTGTCACTGGGGCTACAACTCACACAGACCTAATCAAAAAGAGGCAATAACAGATTGTAAAAAACTGTCCTGATCCAATGAGTCTCAGTTTCAGCTGTAACTTTTAGATGGTCAGAAACAACAACCATTGAGCCATCCTGCCTTGTCTCAACAGTTCAGGCTGGTAGAGGTGGTGTAATGCTGTTGGAATATGTGCTTTGCACAATTTTGACCCCTTCCTACTAACTGAGCATTGTTGAAACACCATGGCCTACCTGAATATTATCGCTGACCATGTCCTTCATGACCACAGTCACCAAACCTTTCAACCTGGTTTCTTCAACATGACAGTGAGTTTACTGTACTTCAATGGCCTCTACAGTTAGCAGATCTCAGTCCAATGGAGCATATTTACAATGTGTTTGACCAGGAGATTTGCATTATGCACAATAAGCCGACAAATCTGCAGCAAACTTGTGATGCTGCTTTTAGGTAAATATGGACCAAAATCTCTGAGGAATCTTGCTGACACCTTGTTGAATCAATGCATGAAGAACCAAGGCAGTTCTGAAGGCAAAATGGGTGTCCAACCTGGTACCAGTAAACTGTAACCAATAAACTGGCCAGTGATTGTATGTTTTATTTTGAAAATATAGAAAATAAACTCACTGACAAAAATAAGTTCAGTACCCAGGATGAAGGGTCCAAATTGTGCATAATTTGGCTCACATGCAGGTGTACAAAGAGCTGAGATGTTTAGAATGGTCACCAGAGGGCAGTGGTATCATGAAACTATTATCAGGCTGATTCGTAAGATTTAGTTGGTACAGTTAGAGCTGTTCATCAGACACAAAGATCCATTAGTAAGGATGGTTGTACTGTGCATGGCATGGTATGTGGGAAAGAGTCTCTAGAAGTAGAATGGGAGGCAGATCCTTTAGTTATCAGGCTCCTCTCCTGTGGAACCAGCTCCCAGTTTTAGTCCGTGAGGCAGACACCCTGTCTACTTTTAAGGCTAGGCTTAAAACTTTCCTTTTTGGTAAAGCTTATAGTTAGAGTGGCTTAGGTTATCCTGAGCTATCTCTGTAGTTATGCTGCTATATGCTTAGGCTGCTGGAGGACATAATGACCACTTTCACTCTCTCTCAACAACTTAATGTTCACCCTCTACCTATGATCCACATGGCCCTGTCTTTCAGTGTTTAACCCTATTTTTCTCCTAGACATAGCTACTGGCTGAGCTTCTACTGTAACTAATTATATGTGCTCTCTTTCAGACTCTAACCTTGAAAACTGGCTCAGAGTTGATCTGTTCTTTCTTTCTAGATGAAACGACTAAAGGAGCTACATCCATTAACATTTACTTTTCCTTCCCATAGAAAGTACTCCTGGATCAGTGCTTCTTTGTTCTCGTTGTGTCTCTGCTCTGTTCTCTCAAACCCCCAGTCGGTCGTGGCAGACGGCTGCTCACACTGAGCCTGGTTCTGTTGGAGGTTTCTTCCTGCTAAAAGGGAGTTTTTCCTCTCCACTGTCGCTACATGCATGCTCAGTATGAGGGATTGCTGCAAAGTCAACGCCAGTGACTGTCCACTGTCTCTACATGCTCATCCAGGAGGAGTGAATGCTGCAAGTCACTGACTGGATGCAATCTGCTGGGTTTCCTTAGACAGAAAAACTTTTTATCCAATTTGAATAAATAACTGAATCTGACTGAACTGTTCAATGGTTAGGATTAATTGGAATGTATGTACCTGACTTGAAATCTGTATGATTTGATTGAATTGACTTAGTCCATTTTAAAGTGACCCTCCTTTCACACAATGCAACAGGAAACAACACTCTCCAATTATTTTTACCTCTGTCTTCCTCCCTCCCTGTTGGATGGAATAAAGGGGAGTCAGGTTTAGCCTAAACCGGCTCAGTTATGGTTGAGGTGCAAACACACCCTCCATTTCTGCTACCTTTGCAACCCCAATCCTTGTGGTTTTTGGTATAACAATGGCCACCAGTGGGCTCTACATGGACAAACTTTATCAGTTTTTATTTTACTTAGTACCCCTACACATAACCCATTCTAAAATGGCCAAACTCTAACACTCAGTAGTTTATTCTAACCTCTCCAACAACCCCGCACCATTCAAAACCCTTTGTGAAGTGCTTTGAGACGACATGTGTTGTGAATCGGCGCCCTATAAATAAAACTGAATTGAATTGAACATTTATCAAACCTGATGAAAAATACAGACTTTAATCTGATGGTATCTCCTGATCCCCTGCAGAGAAAAACGAGAATTGTTTTGTTTTAAAGGGGCATTGTCTTGCAAATACTGCCATCTACTGGTTAAGTTAAGAAGCTTCTCAAAACAGAACCATTATCAGAAACATTTACAACATGTTCAAAAAAATATATGAATGATCCCGTTCTTTTTTGTTTTTGCAAATACTGTAATACCTCACTACATTTCAACGGCAATACATTGAAGTAAACATTGCATGTCAAAAAAAGACACTGAAATGAGACTCAGAGGTTCGAGATCAAGTGACCCCAATTTTTAATCCAATAGTTAACTTTTTATCAAATCTGAATCAGCCCACAGCAGCAACAACCTGTATTTTAGCTGAAATAGCTGTAACACACTATCATTTGTCATTCTGATAAAAAGGTGGTGCAATGAAAACAGATGTTTTTAAAGTGTTTATTTTGGCAAGCACCATTTGAAATAGAGCAAATTTGTCATGTGCTTATGTTATGTGATGAAGAATAAAATTATATACCCATGCAAAATTCCCTGTGAAATGTACATACGTATTTTTATTGCAGAAAGATTAAGTACAACTCAAATATTTCTCACTTCTTTTTTTTTATATTTTTAACTTTTTTACTAATGATTTATTGTTCTTTGAAAGTTCTTTTGCCCTCTTGGATGTTTTTATTCTCAGCTTTCGGTCTATTTACCAGCATCAGTTGGCTTGTAGAGATTTTAAACTCGTCACGTAGTTGTCTGGAAATGTTTGGCATGTATGAAGTTACCATAAATGGTTTCTTCTAAAATCAAACATCGGTACAAAATCAAAGTGAGTAGAAAAAGAAGAGATAAAAACAAACCAGGAGGATAAAATCCAAAACAAAATGTTCTGTGCATCCTGATATTGAGTTGGAAAAAAACATTTTGTTGTTTTGTTTCAGGTTATAAAGCCTGTTTACAATGCCTCCCACCATCGCCATCATATATTTCATGTTTGATGTCTCTTAATGCTTGTTCGTCCTTGTTTTCATCAGTTATTTAATTATTGAAAAGGAGCATCTGGCTTCCTTTTGTTGTACGAAACAAGAGGAGAAATCCTCATGTGTTTTCAGTCTATTGATGCTCCAGGCACCATTCGGCCCCATGCGGGCTCCTGTTGCCTACACGAGTCCTTAGATTTTCATATGAGGTCCATATGTCCTTTTACTGTTTCACATCAGGCAAAGATGCAGTTCTGCTTGTCCCTGGTCCCTTTCATACAGTGGTGACCCTCATCACCACCTCCCGGTTGGCGGCAGCGCTAATCCGCGGGTCATTGGGCCTGAGTTGGCTCAGAATGTGCAGGATGGTGTACCCGCAGTGGTGGTTCAGAATAGTTCTTAGCCTCCTGCTCTGTCGCCCACCGCTGCTGCTGGCCAGGCCGTGAGGGTTACTGCGAGAGCCGCGGGCACCAGTTTTACTGCTCGAGCTCAATGGGTCGCCCAAGTCTTTTGATTTCTCATAGTTCAGTACTTTCCACTGCTGATTGACAGCCTGCCATCGTTTAAATATTCGATACACCGATGATCCCTCATGGATGATGAGGCCTGGGTGAGAGAAAAAAGCACAGGCAGAGTGAAGGACAACTTATTTAAGCTGCTGAATTCTTGCTGCTGTACATCAAATGTTTTGCTAAACAGATCTGGTAGATGCTCTCAGCATCATGAGCGGAAATATTCAATCTCAACTGTGGATGAGAATAGACAGTTGGCAAAAATCACAGCGCTGATATTTCATGCCATCTGTTCTCAGCGTTGTCTGACTCAGGCAGCTCATAATTACGCAAGAACAGTTGACCCGGTCACACCTTAAAAACAGTCTCTTGTACTCTGCAACATCATCAAAATTTGTTTGGCTTTTAGTGTGCTTGTTGTCTCCTCCCTTGCACCATCTGCCAACTCACTTGCGTAATTTTGCAAAGCACCAAAATGTAAATTGTTTGTCTTATCACACTAGTTTGTCCTTGCATAATGTAACCTCCACTTATTAATATTACTGTTGTAGCTCCTGTTTTATATGCTACTCTTGTTCTTGTGTAATGCAGCCCTTGGCTCAGTCACCTAAACTTTCTCCCTCTGTCCCTAAGTTCCTGCTGCAAAAGCTATTTGAGACACCAGAGACTGATTACATGTTTGCACAGTTTGGTGTCAGGTTTGCGTCATGCCCCCCGTTACCTATGCAGACGATATCCATGAAGCCGTACATGCCATAGCAGATCTGGAAGAGCAGGTCTTGCCGTTGCCACTTGGCAGAGGGGCTGAGAGAGGACCAGATGAGCCAGGAAATGCTGGCGATGAGGAACAGGGAACCCAGGATTATCGCTGCAATCTGTACCTTCTCAATCACCGTCAAGGAGATGGCCTGCCACTGCAAAAGAGAGGAGAGGCTATGTGTAAGACTTGGGAGAAATTGATCAGATCATTTACTCAAGAGAAGGTACAAATTTATCCAATAAGCACATGTTTACAGCAAGGAAATTTACTATTTGTGATCTAAGCTGACCTGATATTTTGACAAGTAAATTAAAGTGCTATCAAGGATCGATCCGATTTGTGTGTAATTTGGTACAGATGCAGAACAGCAGTTGTATATTAAATAACTCAGTTTGTAAGGTGCTGGAGAGGCTTGTAAGAACTGACAGAGGTGGTTTCACAAGTGCAGAGATAGTAAGATCAGAAAGTTGCCAATGCACCCAACAGTGAGTTAAAACAAGTGAAGGTTATTTGAAGATGTTTATTTAACAGCGTTATCTGCATTGAATCTGAGTTTAATTAGGGTTCCATTGCGGATTTGCAAAAGGCCAGTTGGTTGCATCCCTCTTTTGCCTGGCATATGAAGTGTACTAATGTCACAGTGGTCTGAGGCTGGAACCAATGGGCATGACAAGATGCCCAAACGAGTCATAAAGGTTATGGTTTCCAAAAACTGAATACACCAAAGGAAAACTGTCATATTGTGCAGCAAGCATTACAGAACAACATGACATTTGTGTCCGCTATCTGAACTAAGGTACAACACCCTTTCCTGCTTTCAGAAGTGGCAAGAGTTGAATTGTGGGTCCACTGTCCCATACACAGGTTGCCATTTACCCCAGAGAAGAGGCAGCTGCCTTCGGAAAGATATGGTAAGCCGAAGGTATAAATACAGAAGACGTGTGTCTCCTCATATCATGTTCTGCTGAAGTAGATGACTTCTGGCTCTGGTAGTGATTCAGTGGACCCTGATGGCACAGATTTGCCCTTAACTCTCTTCTTCTGCATGTCTTACCCTTCCTGAGCCAGCACCCTGGTATAGTCTTTCAATCAAACAAAGTCCATCTGCACATAGCTCACATGTCTTCAGACTATCTGACTCTCCACCATCTTTAATTGACCCAAAACCACAGGGGCCAAGTCCAAACCAGTGCCTTTCTACGATATCGCTTGGGTCTGTTCCAGCTGTTGGTCAGCTTGAAGCAGGACGGGATACATCAACTGAGCCAGGGAGCCTGCTGACATTTAACCATCAGTTAACCTGTATACCTGCTATTATCCAATGGACCTGATTTTGTGACCAGTACAATACAGTCGCATGTACCTTTCTGCATGTCGAGTTTTATATTATTAATTTGTGCAGTTTGGTTAAATATATTAGATGTCTATTTCCTGTTTTATAGTAACCCTAGAACATAATACTGCTGCAGCACCACCATGAGTTGAATTTGAATGCTTTACCTTTGTATTGTCTCATCTGACTGAAGAAAACCTTTTCTGCCTTTCTTTCATGTAATACTTTGCTACGAGCAGCTTCCAGTGCAAGGCAGATTGTGCTTCGGTGGTTTTGGGTTGTTCCTGAGGCTCACAGCTCTAGCATGCCCTGCAGTAAATATTCTTCTAAGGTTTTGAGAGATATTCATTACTTCTGTAAGTCTTCTCTTTCTCAGATCTGGCTGGACCTCCTTGGACTGATTTTACCATGTTGATCATTCCAATGAGGACTGCCATGCAAACGCTTTCATACTGGCACAGAGCAGCTACCAGCTGCAATCACTCATGAGCACTAACAGGGACCAAAGAGACCTGGCAAGTTGAAGAGCATTTTGAAACTTTTCAGCACCGTTGATTTTAGGCAGAATGAATGATATGTTACATATAGAAAAATTATATGTTATTTTGAACTTTTTTTAATTTCAGAAAACTCAAACTAAATAAATAAAACAACTTTCTGGGGTTTAACATGTCCTGTGTATGTTAAACTTCTGAATCCCTATAAAATATGCAATATTAACATCTGAAATGTTAAATGAAGATTTTTAAATAAGCAGAAGGTCGCAAAATTTTATTCTGCAATTTAATTTCCCATCATTTACATACATCCACTCATTTTCAAACCAGCACATCCAAATCAAACCACTCGTCTTCCCAATAGGTTTTGTTCTGTGTGTCTGAAAAGACAGCAGACGGACGGTGACACAGAGGGAAAATTTGTCAGCACAATATGGCAAACAGTCCTCCACAGCAACAGCCTGTGATTTGTTCCAGCAAAGACCGATCGTTCTGCTGTTGCATGTATTATTATGAAAGGTCAGCGTCAGCTCTTTTTACGTAATGTTATTTTCCTAAATGTTTCCCATTTGAATTTGAAGAAATATCAGTTAACAGGAAGTATTTTCTTCTGTTTTACAAACTGTTTCCACACATGAAGGTTTGTTCTCCTCAAACATCTTGAACACTGATTAAAAAATTGCGTTGGACTGGGTTTGCTGACTGGTCAGAATCAAGATTTATTCAAAGCTGAGGAAAAACGTGTTTTGTTAAATTCAAGTTCTGATATGTGCACAGGTTTCCGAATGTTCAGTGTTACCTGCAGTGGATTCTTGGTGCTGATGGCCAGGACCTGGTACTTGAAGTAGCAGAGCTCACAGCTCCAGGAACCCCTCTCACTGATCCATCGGATGAGACAAGGCTGATGAGTGCAGCGTACAGAGCCGTCACAGCGGCAGGGACTTAGCAGCTCCCCCTGAAGCACACATATGGTAAACAAGATATTGTCAGAGTGTTCTTACAATGAAAAAGCATGAAATTTGCTGCAGGTCTGGAAAAGCTTTTTGTAGAAAGCAAATAAAGCAAATATAAAAGATGGAGTTTGGGTCTTATCTCATACAGCTCTAAATTCAACATTTTTGCCATTGATATTTGAGTTGTGAGTCATATGGAGCTATGTAAGTGACTGATTTAAGGACAGTTTTTTGGTAGCGTAGTAAACCTTTAAAAGGCCAGGAAATGGCTTCAGTTCGTTTGTCAGCGTAACTTAGTACACCTTCAAAAGAGCGGGGAATTACTTCAGTTATTTTTGCTAGCTTGGGCTACTGCACAGTTTGAAAAGAAAAGGGAAGCTGTTGAATTTTTTCTTTTTTAGCTTAGCCTTTCAGTCCTCTGAAATAGATCTCTGGTAGGAAACAAGAACGAGTTTCTATTTATTTTACCAGTAACATAAATAATTTGAGAGGTTTCAAAATTCTTCAACAGTGGATTGTTATTTTTTCGTACACAACTACTGAGCACATTTGGCCATGTTGCTTTTACCAAAAACTGCAGCGCCTTGCCAGCAGCTACCAGGCTTCATCGTGCAAGTTGGGAGGTCTGTGAACAACTTGTCACACCGATTCATATCTCATAGTTAAATCCAGACGAGCCTTTTTAAAAGGAGAAAAAGCACCAATAACATAATTTTTAACACTGAAAGCCAAACTCTAATGAACAACTATCACAAACGAGTAGATAAAGAAAATTGAGGAATAAATATTTTTTTTACTACAAGTTTAGTAATAAATGACAGCTTAGTAACCACTTAAAGATTGAAGTGGCATACATCAAAATACATTGAAATATTCTCAGAGTAAGGTAGTAAAAATACATAAGTATAAACAAATCTTAGTAGTTTGCAATAACAAAATGTGTGCACAACACAGCCATATGGAAACAGACTTCATTTTAGTTTCTGATGCAGTACATTAGCTACTTGTGATGCTTTTCAGATGGCTTTGGTTTGTTATCAAAAGCTAAATTCATGACATAAAGGAATAACTAAGCTACAACGTCATAACGGGCACAAATGTTGTGCTTTCCAAATGCTACTTCAGTGGTTTCTGTTGTAGTTGTTCAAATAGTTTTTAGATTATTGAGTAAGTGATTAAATGCTGAATAATTAATTTCTTAAACATAATTTATACCAAAAACAAGTTTTGTTATACTTCGACTCAAATGATCAGCTACATTTATTTCAGTACAGTCGTTGCACAGGTAAAGCTGATAAAGAGTGCAACTGAAATCACTATAAAAGAGGAAGAAATGAACTTGAAACATCTCAGATCGTAGCCCTAATGACAATCTGTGGTCAGTTCCCTGAAAGCAGCAGGAGCCAACAAACAAGTCCGCGGTATAAGAAGACAAAATGGGTCACCATCAGTCAGGATTTGGTCCAGAGGTTGATTTCCAGCATGTCCGAGAGAATCACACAAATTATGAATGAGCATCAGCACTGGAAATATTATCTCCTCAAATACATTTACTAATAAAAACATCTGATGTGTTTTTAACTGTTCTTCAGTATACCATGGAAATGTAACAAACAACAAAAACCAAGGCTGGAGTTTATTTTTAAGAGCCAGGCAGGTTGGAAAGTCTTTAGGATCAAACTGTCTCTTCAACACCACAGCAGCACCTGAAGCCTGTTGGCCCATCCAACACATTAAGGATGACTGCATTCAGGCTGTCACCATCGCTCAGCATCACGATCCCCACGTCCTCAGACGGCTTTGCTTCCATGCCACTTTTTCTTTTCACTTGATTTCCAGCACCACTCAATGAAAGCTTTGAAAAGAGCATTGTTGTGGGAGAAAACTCATTATGAATCATAAGAGAGTCAATGAATGGACACAGCTTGATGTGAAGTGAATTCGGCAACTTAACACACTGCACTAACGGCAGGGTGTGTGAGGCATCAGGGCAGGCAGGTGGAGGTGAGAGTAGCTTCTGAAACCGATTCAATAAAACTCAATTTCAGCATATTTCAGCATGAACAATAACTCCCAGATAGTACAAACACAAGCAGACATTCAGACAGGTGGATTAACACATTAAAAAAGAAATAATTTGGCACTCACAGTGACATAGGAAAACGTACAGTGCTGTAAAAAAATATTTTTCAGGGATTTCTTCGTTCCTTTTGTTTTGTTATCATTTTTAAATGTTTCAGATAATCAAACAAAGAATAATATTAGATAAAGACAGTTTAAATAAATATGTTTCCCTATATGAAAATGTAATAGCCCCAGTATTGAATCATGAATTAAGCAAAAACCTCAGCCACAGCCAGGCCTGGTTGCTGACACACATGTAGAATCAAAATATTAAAGAGAACCTGTCTGACAACACGAAGCAAGCAAAAAGATTATAAAAATCAATACAGCATGCCCAAATTAAAAAACAAATTCAAGACGAAGTAATTGACATCTATCAGTCTGGAAAGGGTTAAAAAGGCTCTTGTGAGGCTTTCGGACTCCAGTGAGCGACAGTGAGAACCATTATCTATAAATGGAGAAAACATGGGACAATGGTAACCCTAAACTAAAGTGAATTGACCTAAACAGGTTTGAGTTGAACTGAACATAACTGAACTGATATTAATTAAGGTGAACTGATTTAAACTCAACTGGTTGGCTAAACTATAATAAAATATGAATTAGCAGGTTAATATGTTGATAATAGGTTTAGGATGTAAGTTGTGTCTTAGGATATTTGAGTTTTTATTTCTGTCACGTAATGTAGACACTATAATGTTTTCTGACAACTAATACTGGAGTGTGAGAGCACTTCATCTGATTCTTAGTTAAACAAAATGACAGTCAGTGCTCTTCATACTAGATAAAACTAGCAATGATCCAATTTATTAACCAAGTGTTTTGATTTAAAAAAAAAAAAAGGTTATTTAAGAAGGTTACCGTCTGTTCATGTCTGTCTGGGTCGATTATATAAAAAGCCTGAATTTACAGATGGCGGTTCAGAAAAAATGAACCAGCATCTTATTACATTTATTGGCAGGAAAATACTGCACCTGCACTGACACAAATAAGGCTTTTTCTGATCATCTGCACTCTTGTTGTTCTCCCATCTGGCTCATTTGCCCTTCTGACTTATAATAAAAACACGTAAGCGTCCCAATGCATGAAAAAAAAAAGAGTCTGGCAGATGAGCCACATGCCACTCATTAAAATAACTTGCCTGCTGACATTGTGAAGATAACACAGAAAAGGTCATACTATATATGAAGCAGTAAATAAAAAGCCCATGAAAGCAAGCATTTCTAAAATGTCAAGTTGTCATAGAGAGGTCTGCAAATGAGTTTGTGTAAGAGTGTGTAATAATAACATAAGTGTTTAAAAGTTGCAGATTTATATCATTACCTCAGACTGGAAATACAAAGCACCTTATCGCAATAATCGAGAGCAAAATTCAAGTGTGAAATCTTATTATTGTAAAGTACATGCTAATTGCACTAAACCACTAATTTAAGTACCTCAAATTTATTCAGAAAATCTCATGAAATGATTGTTTACGTCATCATGGTGTGGTGGCATGCCAATGTGTAAACCCTTAAACTAAAACCTTGCTGACGCACCTCCTGGTTCCTGTTCAGCATTCATTCTTCTTGAGTTCATACCTTCCATCACTTTTAGTGAATTTTGATTCACATGTGGCTACAAGGTGGCACAGTTGGTAGAACTGTTGCCATGCAGCAAGAAGGGTCCTGGGTTCACTGCCCCGTACATGCATGGGTTCTTTCCAGATACTCCATAGTCCAAACAAATCAAGGTGAATTGGTCTCTATAAACTGTTCATATTTATGAGTGTGTGCATGGCTGTTTGTCCTGTGTGTCTCTGTGTTGTCCAATGACGGACAGAATGGCGTCCTGTCCAGGGTGTAGCTCGCTTCTCGCCCAATGACCCCTGGAGAAAGGCACCAGCCCCGTTGTGGCCCTCATGATGGATGGATGGATGGATGGATGGATGGATGGATGGTATTTTAACTGGTGTGTGTAGACTATTGAGAGCCGCTGTATAGCACTAGACCAGGGGTCTGCAACTTGCGGCTCCGGAGCCCCATGTGAGGAGATTTAGTCCCTCCACTGTAGCTCTTAATAACTTTGGCTAAAATGACAAAGAATTGAGCAGTATTTGAAAATAAAAAGGTAATTAAAAATGTTAGTTTTATCAGTTTTTCTTAGGTGTTTTAATGCAATATATGCATTACATTTCCACAAATAGTGTAAGCAAGTATTTTTTGTCAGTAGGTTGCAAGCTATGTGCCTTTTAGTCATTTTTACTTTATTTTCTAAGAAAATTAATTTCCGTTTAAATAACATGTAATAAACCTAAAAACAAAAATAACATTTTTGGTCTTTAATAACCTAAGCTAATTAAATTAATAGTAGGTATTATTAAAAGAAGGTGCTTATTTTGAAGAGTCATGGTGCTTTTGTGGATTTAAACAAACTTTGTTTAGCTGGATTGAAGGCAACAATGGTTCTTAGGCTTGTAACAGTTGCTGGCCCCTGCACCAGACAATGGCGCCCTTCTGAAACTGAGAGTAATCAGTCAGAGGAGACCGGCTCCTTGGTTTAACTCAGAACTGCAAAGGTTGAAACACAACCTGGAGAAACATGTCACTAAATGTCAAGCCATAAAAAGCTTTGTGAAAGACTAACATAAACTGAATTTGGATTTTGGACCCACTTTTCTTGTAAAGTGCCTTAGGATGATATTAGGTGTAAATTGTTGCTGTATAAATAAACTTTATTTAATTCAGTTGAATTTAGTTGAGTGAGAGTTAAAAATGAGCTCTGTGATTCAAAGTTATATATGTATATATATATGTTATATATGTTGTTCTTGGAAAATATTGATAATCCTACTTCAGGATTTCAGGATTTATATACATTAACTTATACACCAAAGCAAAGGAGTTAGAGCTGTTTTGATGGCTAATTAAAACTAAAATTGTTTCTCTTTTCAACACAGGTAAGCATAGCTGCAGGTAAAAGTTTACATACAGTCCTCCACATAAACGTCACGTTGACTATGGGCTTTTCAGGATGTATTGAACTTATGGAGGGGAATGATTATACAAAATATGCAACTTCAACCCCTTTTAAAAATGTGGTTTGAGTGAATTCGTTTGAATTTAATGCAGTTTGTCTTTAATCCAAACAGGGTCAAAATTATACATACATTAACAAAAACATTCAAATCCCTCCACTAATATTTAGTAAAATGTTGCAGACAAACCACATATTTTTTCTGAAGCCATAAACAAACTTCTGGGATGATTCTGGCTGGATATTTGAACACTCTTCTAGGCAGAATTGGTTGACCTCGTTTAAATTGCCTGGTTTACTGGCATAGACCTGACTTTTAGGCATAGTTCATACATTTCATATGCAGGACTGAGGGCCATTACTGAATGCCTACCAGATCTATTCCAAAACCAGTTTTGATTTGTGTTTGGGATCATTTTACATTTTACATGATCATTTTGCATGAACCAGCTGTATTAACATTAAACTAATTAGACTCAAACTCTCTCCACTAATGGAAGTAAATTAGTTAGGTTGTTAAGGAACTTAGGGAGTACCAAGGCTCATAAACTGGAAAATGCTAGAACACCAGTGTTGCCCTCCACTGTGAAGAAAGTTTATTTTTACCATGGAATGAGAGGGCTCTGACCAAGAAAGCACGATAAAAAATCTGCAGCTGCTCCTACAGACAAGCCAAATGCCGTAATGAAAAAAAGATTTTGAGGTGAGATGAGATAAAAAATTCGGTATGTGGCCACAATCACAAGAAGAGTGTTTAGAAGAAGACAAGGTGGGACTTCCAAACTTAAGAGCAGTGCGCCAACTGCCGTGCATGGCGGTGGTAGTATCATGCTGAGCATAGGCACCTGGAGAAAGCAGATAAACTGCTCCCTCGTTTCAGTAACTGGGGGAACCAACTTATGTATCTGCTCCCCAATGCTTTCATCCAAAGAAATCTGATTGCTCCCTTCAATCAGACAGATTTACAAAGTCTCTGTTGATTCTCATTAACACGAGGAATAATTAGAAATAATTACAAATAAATAATTAAGAGCTGTCTCAGTCTGAGTACATAAAAGTCATTTTATCTCAAAGTAATTTATGCAGTCAGCAGTCATGCAGAGAAAAGGTCAGTCAGCTTTAGCTGCTATAACTGCATCTAACTCACTCACTCACTCACTCACTCACTCACTCACTCACTCACTCACTCACTCACTCACTCACTCACTCACTCACTCACTCACCATGAATCTGGTAAAACACAAAATTATTGTCGTAGGAATGGGATGAAGAGGAGCTACATCCGAAATCTTCTTCACCTCAAATCAGCAGCTTGTTAAAACATGGATACAATGGGGCGTTCCTCCAAGACTGTGATCTCAAACCTTGGTTAAAGCAGGCTAGCATTAGGCTTCTGGTTGGCCCGACCCATTTATAAAATTGATGGACTATGATTAAGAACCAGGTCCATGTCAACGAAGCCAAGCAATTTAAATGAGCTCCACGGGTTCTGCTGCGACGAGTGGTCAAATATCCGGCCAGAATAAGATGTGTGAGTATATTTCAGTTTAATTTTGACCACGTGGAGATAAGAGAAAATCTACTATAAATCCAAACTGGTCCATTCAATTCTTGTTTTCAAAGATCTTTCCATCTTAAAAAAGAACTGTTCAAATGCACCATTAAAAGCCCAAAATAATCATGCTAATGATGATTGTGTGTAAACATCTGTCCCCAATGTAAAATGAAGCAAACGATCTTCACACTGTAAATGTACTAAATTAAAATCCTTAAAATAAGGCAGAATCTGAGCTGTCATGGAGATTATGTGTTGTTATTAAACGATTGTTTTCCATTTATAGTCTTTTCCTGCACAGAAAGGCCAAACAACTTGTAAAAACAGAAAACAACACATAAAAGGTCACATCTTGTCTGCCATGATCAACTCACAGTTATTAAACGGATCAAATAAAAAACAAACTGAGCAAGCTGTGACTTCTTCCTTTAAAATGACGAGAATATTAATATTTTAGAAGACAAGGCTTGTGTTTTTCAATAGTACTGAAATAATCACATAAATCATTTAAAAAAGCTTCTGAAATCTTTCATCTTGACAAAATCCTTCTTCTTAAAAGAGCTTGATCCAAAACAAAAGATCCAGATTTCTAGTGTCTATATTCAGATGAGGGGTTCTGTTCCGTATTTGGGACAGCAGGATGGTGGATGTGGCACTGGTCCAGTATAAACTGGGAACTCATTGTGATGTGGGAACATGTCACCCACCACAATAGTGGGACTTGTTAACCCCCACACACTCATCACCAAATACGAATCATTATAATCTGGAAGCACAAATGTTCGTCTTTCAAGTGAAACAAGCCTTTTAATAACATAATTACATTTAAAATGATGTGAAATGTTGATTCTTATCCACCGTATTCCTGGTGGTGCTGCTGGGGGATCGAGTTAGCAGCTTCCAGTACGATAGTGGCAGCTGCAGCAAAGTGGTTTGGGCATGGAGTGAGATTTTTTTTTTTTTTGAAGTAACTAGTTTGCTGCTTAGCTAAATTTCTTTTTTTTTTGGTCTGTTAGGACAATCACGCACCTGTGGAGATGTCTTTTTGAAGCTCGGACATGTCAGAACCTGCCTACTTATGGGGCTATTTGCGGCTGCACCTTTGATCAAACAGAGCTTAACCTGTGGCTTTGACTGGTTCATGTTAAAGACAAATTGGTTTCCAATGGACAAGGAATCAAACCGAATCTAGCTAAATAATCTAAATTTAAAGCGACCACTGAACACCCCGAGGTAAAAACCACCCCGCTGTGCTTTTTACTTGTAACCTCAAACCAAGGGAGGATGAAAATCCTTAGCCCATGTTATGGTTGGGCTACAACTGACCATCAAGGAAAAACGTCAGCTTCTGAAAAAGATTAAATGCGATGCTGAGAGCAGATATGCAGGTATGATTTAGGTTCCAGAAGTTATGTCCTTTTATAACCAGCACTACCACAAAAGTGTATTATATTCCCGTCTTTCTAATCCTGACCACATTCTCTATCTAACACAGAAAACTACTACTTAGAAATGCGCGACTAATGACATCTCAGTGATTTGACAGTATAGAAAATGCCAAATCAATACCGAACTAAATAAGAATATTTATCTCTGTTCCTGTCTGTAGTAGTTGAGGAGACAAGGCAGAAAAATGTGCTGGCATCAGAGTCCATTTCTTCAGGTTGTCCTCCACCAATCTTCCAATCTTTTGGAGATGAAAAACCTGGTATGTTGATAATATCCCATTTAAGATGCATTTGCTTGTTTATATTTAAAACTGAGACCAGAAAATCTGGACAGTATTCACAAAATGTTTCATGATCTAGGAATAAGTTGGATAATATTCCCAAATATCCCCAAATCCAAATTAATGGATAGTTTTTTTTTAAGAGGGGTTCCGTTTATACAGTGTCTTGGTTTCTGGTTTCTGTTTATTTTCATTTAATTTTAGCAGATTCGAAATGGTAGAAGAACAATAGTAGCCCCAACAACCGCTGGTTACAACCAAGGTACGCAGAATAACATCTTTGTAATCAATACAATGAAGCAGCCAGGCTCCCCAAAATTGAACAATAACAGATGGGAAAGATGTTTCCTGGTCCAAGGAGTGTCGATTTTAGCTGTGGATTTTAGACAGTAGGGTCAGAGTATGGTTTAAACAGCATGAAGGCATGAATCCATCCTGCCTCCTCTCAACAATACAGGCTGCTGGTGATGGTGGAGTGTAGGGGTTGTTTTCATGGTAAATTTTGGGCCCCTTGATCATCTTTAGGATGTGGTGAAACGTTAATCTCTATCATGAACAGCCAACATATCTGCAGCAACTGTGTTATGCTATTGTGTTGATGTGGAACAAAATCTCTGGGGACGGTTCGGACACCTTGTTAAATCTATGTCACTAAACATTTGAAGGCCAAAGATGCTATAATCTGGTAGTAGCAAAGTGGACAGTGAGTGGATGTATATTTTAAAATATCTAAAGGCATACATAAAGTACCAGGACAATATGGGTTTTGTGGCGCTAGCGGCCTCTATTCATTAGCGGTTTGACAGGAAGAAGGGACGGAGACGCAGTAAATGTCCTGGGGATCAAACCGGGACCAGTGCATTGAGGACTATAGCCTCCATGGTGAACCCGGTCTACCACTGAGCCATGTGCACCCCAGGACATCGGTTTTTAAAATGACCAGGTTTGTCTGAGCTCCTGATGTCCTGCACTTTAACAATGTGTGCAGGACGTTGTGAGACAAACAGGCCCACCGCTTCAGAGAACCTTCACCATTCTTAAAACTAGGGATGCACAATATGTCTGCATTGACAATGGCATAAGACAATGTTAGTCATTTTTTAACATATTGGTATCGGCCTGATAAGTAAAACTGGGTTGATATTACCAACTGATGTTTGTTTCCACCATGTTGCTGTTGGGAAGTATTTCGGGGGAGGGTGGTGGTTGGTCATGTGCTATTTGTTTGGTGAAGTGACAGCGATAGTGATGCAGCCCAGGATTGTGGGTTTTTAATTGAAGCAGAGAAGCATTGTAGCTGTATGGTGTTGAGAGTATAGAAATAAATATATCTGTGAATATCAGTTATTGGCCATAACAGCAATATTAATAACGTATTTCAATGAAAGCCCAAATGTACATATCAGTACATCCCTGCTTAAAACATATCAGCTGCTTTTCCATATATTCATCTTACTTGGACTGTTAGTTAAAAGCTTAATCTGTGTCTCATCTGTCCAAAGCCTGTTTTAATTAAATTCCCAGTAGAGTTTGACATATTCCTTATGTTTACCTTTTGTGATAGTAGGACAGAACAGACTGTCTCCCTGGCAAGCCTCTTAAAAGCCCGGTGGACCGGTAGATGGCATCCAATGTTTGTAATGTAGACTAGTGAGCCCAAGACGCCATTTTCTACTGCTGTTCTTTAACTTAACCTTCAAGATTTCATTTTTAACCTTCCTGGCTAAACTAATACAGCCTCTGGTCACAGTTCAAGTCATTTTAAACCTTTTTTTCATTGCTTTGACTGTCGACACTGGCAGGGTGCAGAGGAGCTCTGTTCTTATAGCTGTTTCTGGACTCAGGAAGCTCAACACACATCTGCCTCACTTGAATGCGATATTTTCTTGTCTTTCCTCTTTTGAAGAGTGGCTAAGAAATGTCGCATCATATTTATACCCCAGAGAAACAGGACTAATCAAAGGTTCCTTGAAACTTGGATCAAGCTAAATGTTTAATATATTTAAACACACTTTACTTTTATTTTATATAAATTATTAGTGCTGCCAAAAATTGTCGCACCAGAGAAATTAATTATTTCTAAATAAATGACTTTTTCTGACTGAATACATTTGATGGGTTATATCTGTTTTTGCAGTGTGCGGCTGTAATACTAAAATAACATTTATTTTAAAGTTGTTCACTCCTCTTCAGGTGCTAAAAATGTTGAAAAAATCTTTAATCACTGCTTTGATCATTTGAGTTTTTGTCTGTGTTTTCTAACATGCAACAGTGGAGAAAAGCAACTGTCAGTCATTAGGAAGACAATGTGGGCTTTGTGTGGTATTTGCTGACCCAAAAGTGAAAACCAAATACCACAGCAAAAAAAAGAATCAACCTCAAAATAGCAAAAAACACAAATGCTGACCCTTACACATCCATAAAAAACCCCACGCTGCACGATGTAGAATGGGCTTGTCCCTTGAGGCCACTTTATAGAGCACAAGGGCGTTAATTTGGTGTGTCACTTCATGACTAAGAGAGAGGTCTGCAACCTTTAGACCAGACATTTTTTAGTGTGGAAGTGGCCCGCATGAGCTCCAAACCGCACGCTAGTCTGGAAACACACTGCTGGCAGAAAAGGGCATCTTAAACTCCACTCCACCTTACTCCAGTTGTCTTTGCTTCCATTAAGAGGTTTGGAAAAGCTTATGTTAACATAGAGAAAGCCGGGTTTAGGCTCAGCATCACCACCAACAACCATCCAGGGCACACGCTGACACCTCTGACAGACAATTAATAAGGCCTCGTGCTCAATGCGGCCCGCAGAGCCAGGCGATTGCGTCTGTAGGTAATTGTCCCGCTGACAGGGACATGATCCCCAGCCCCTGTTGTGACCTACTTGAATAATAAAATAAGAATGAAATGGCAAACGTGAGCACCCTCTTCCTTGAGCCCCGAGGAGATAAACAGCAAGAAAACGGCACGCTGTGGTGGCAGAAACAAAGGCTAAATGAGAGCGAGGAGCTGATGTTGTAGTAGTGCAGTTCTGGGTTTTCCCTCAGTGCTTTGTTTGCTCGCTCTTTGTCTGTGCAGCTAAAAGAGGCAGCTCAGAGCCACGTTGCTCGATGAGTCAACTTGCCAGAGAGCCCGAAGCCTGAAAAACATGCACCTTTTTATTAAGGGGATATGTGTGAGTGGGCAGGGACGGCAATCTGGGCTTGATTCCTGTCTGTGGCATCACACGACTTGAATTGTATATTCAAAGCCAGCCTCAAGTGTTTTCCACTCTGTGTCCTGCGGCTCTACAATTTACTGTTTCACAATCCAAACTCTCGGGCAGATGTCATATATTAGCACATGGGCTGTAATAACACTGTATGGCTATCTTTGAGAAGTGACTAAATGGTAATATCCATCTGTGCTCCTGCAGGATTTACAGTGTTTCTAATTATCTCAGTGTTCAGAGCTACCTGCTGAAGCAGGCGGCACAGGTTTCTGCACATCTGGTGCCACCAACATTTGGCCACAGTTCAAAGACGCGCACTGATTATTGTTTTTCTTCAGACTCGTGCACAACACCAAGTAAAAATAAGAGCTTGGAGCAGGCTTGGACCAGTGAGAGAATCTGGCAATATGATTACTCTGACTTAAAATATCACTGTATCCCTATTTATGTTATATCTTTCTACCTAAATTTATAAAATAGTCTTATTGCTATTATTTAAAACAAAAAAGCCTAGTTTCTGCTGCTAAAATAACTTTGCTTAATGATTATTGCTGTTACAGAATAATTTCAATGCATTTTAAGACAAGTTTATTATAAGCAGGCTTTTTTCCATGTGTTTACGTTGAGTTATACCTGGCTTTGGAATATGTTTGTTTGATTGCTTTTATTTATCTGCTTTTTTATGTATTTTATTGTATTAAATTCCTCGCTACTGGCATTTTGTTTATCATTGTGATGTTTTTGCTTTTTTTCCTCTTCTTAACTGTTTGTACTGTTACTTTGTGAATTCTGTTAAATGTGCTGTATACCTTTATAGTTTCTAATGATATTACTATTATTGGAATAATGTTACATTTAACATTTATTGTTTGTTGTTTTCATTTTGATGCAGTTTACTAACTGTAGCTTTCAAACAGCATTACTTTAATAAGAGTGACAGGTGGTGCTTCGTTAGTTTCCCACTAAAGACCTCACCTGTTTTTTTGAGAGCATAATGTAGCAGCCTAAAAGAAGCTGCCCGGCAGTGCACAGCAACAAGTCTGGAAGGGAAAGTGTTGCTTTACGAAAAAACTGATTTGAAGAGATTTCTATAGCTGTATGGAGCAATGATTACCTCTGCACTGCCGCTTTCCCACGTTTTTCTGTGCACTGCCAGTCAGCTGACTGACAAAAGGCTGCTCCACCTTCTAATTCTGCTAATTTAGCGGCTGTTTATTTTTTACTTTTGCATAAGCCTATGTTAAAATATATATATATATATATATATATCAAATAAAGAAAAACAAAACAAACAATTTATTACGACTGGAATAATCGTGGAATCATATTTTAGCTAAAATAGAATATTTTGTTAAATAGATCAACTTATACACATGAAATTTTTGTAAAAGAAAATATTGAAAAAATTGTCAACAACCAACAGTGTGGTTATTTTATCACAGTGTCGATAGGGTAGGGACATATATACAATATAATATCAGTAAATATTGGTTATAACACTAATATTAATCAATAAATGTTGTTGATAACTGTAATAATCAGAATAATATTTCAGCAGCAGTAGGAATAATTGTCTCGTATAGACAATGAATGGATGGAAATTATAGTACCTTTCTGTTTTAAATATAAGCAATATGCTCATGTTATTTATCAATTTTGAAAGTGTTTGCATTAATAACACCATACAGTGAAACTATCCACTGTAAAAAATAGTTATATTGTTTTAACTGTATTGTTCTGTACAGCATGTTTGCAGAGTTAGTGTTTTCACAGTAAAACCGTTGTGTTCCTAGTAGTTTTATGCTGTTTACTCTGTTTGCATCCCATTACTGTAGGTTTATTGCATCCTCGGAAACTTCTTAGCCATAATTTAAATTACAGTAATATTAACTAAACAGAATAAAACAACCAGGCTACTCTTCTTGACTTAAATAGAATATTTTGTTTTGGGGCTCTTCACTTCAGCTCTTGCGGTTGAGTGTCTTTTTTATTTATTTTCATATATTTTTATAATAACCTGATTTGAGATCAATCAAGCTCCAACCTGCTTCCCTGTTCCTGCTGGAGACAAACATCTTCACAGCGTGACCCTGCTGAAGTAATGATATCTCCATTATGACTTCTAGTTTACCTCTATGCATAGTGCTTTGCATGTAGGCCAAATCGTTTATTTTTGTGTGACCAGAGCACCTTTTTCCAGATGTTTGATGTGATAGCTTGTGGCAAACAGTGAGCAGAATGCCTTCTTGCCACTTTTCCATAAGGACCAGATGTGTGGAAAACTACTAGTGGTCCCGTTAACATTTTCGTCCAGCTGTGGATTTTCGCAGCTCCTACATAGTTACCATGGGCCTCTGGGTTGCTTCTCGAATTAATGTCAGTTTAGGTCAACTTCCTTGTCTTGGTAAGTTCTTAGTGTCTTAGTGGTGCCAAATGCTTTCCATTTTCAGATGATGGACTGCCCAGTGCTCCATGAGATGCTCAAAGCTTGGGATATTATCTGAAAAGGGGATTGCATTTACTAGTTAGGTGATTAATTGGTTGCACTGGATTTTATTAAAGGGTTTCGTATTAAAATACAAGCGTGCGCCACACTTTTAAGATTTCAGTTTGTTCAAGATTGTAAATAAGAAATTCCTCCCACTTCACAATTATGCACACATTGATGTATTAAAATAATTTGACATTAGAGCCAACATCATAAACATGAGTGACCATCACATGATCCCTGGCTGCTCATCATGCTGTGTGACACATGCAGAAACAACACTTTGGAGGATTATTGTGACTCATGTATATTCAGTCCCTCTCACCCTGTTTGTCATCCCGCAGCAGACCTAATTGGCTAACTTTCTTTGTTGCCATGCTGGCCAGATTTCAGATTGTGTGGGAAACATGCCGCCTCTCTGCCGCTGACTAGATTACTTGTGAAAACAGTGTTATTGAGATAACCGGATCATGTTATTAGAGGAGTAGGGGAGGAGGTTGAAGGATAAAAAACACAATAGTTGTCTGTGAACTGAAGCTGTGCGGCACAGAGTGTACAAGCTCTGGAAGCGAAATGGTGATCTGTGATTTTTGATCTATTAAAAATCGAAATGCTTGTCAGAAACAAAGGCCAAATCCTGGGTTTGTCGAGTAGGTAAGGAGTAGGTGGGCGTTAGAAGGAGGAATGTAGGACAGGATGATCGTAAGAGGCGAGTTCTTGCAGGATCACAGAAAACAAATAAAAAAGTACATGTAGGTTAGGTAGAATAAAATCATGCATTATTAAAAGTAGACGTGTTAAAACCAACACACAGCAGTAGGAGCCGCGTCTTTACCTGCTCGGGGCCCTGGAAACAGATCCTGCACTGGGGGGTCCGCAGGCTGCTGGCCGTGCTGGTTAGGGACACGGCGTCCAGGCCCACCTGAAGCTTGGGCTCCTTGTCCTCGAACGCCAGGCTCCGGGGCCTCGGGTCGCTGCCGTAGTACTCCTCCTCGTCGTCCCGGGAATGGCAGTCGACGAAAGGCGGCCAGCCGCAGCCGCCCATCCCCAGACCCCGCATGGCGTTGGAGCGTCGATCTGTGTCTGAGCCGGACTGCCGTGAATCGGATCGCATAAACACCAGGACCTTCAGTTCATTGAAAAACATGCGAATCCGATACTTGAACATTATTATTATTATTATTATTATTATTATTATTTTTATTCCTTTATTATCACATTGAGAGCAATAGGCTTTGGCCCTACTGATGGCATGTGTGTCTAAGCCAATGCGGATGAAAGATTTTCCCTTTCAGCTGGCCGACTCACTCTTTCGATATTCATCACTGAAACAACTCAGCAAACATTGTCTACATGCATTTCCCACCGCACCCCAGTAAACATCACAAACTGGTGTCCATTTTCTTCGCTGCTGCTATTTCTTTTTTTTTTCCTCCAGAAACGCTGCTGGGCTTGCAGCAACTAATATTTATATATATACAAAATAGACTACATGTTTTGCTACCCGAAGCAGAAGACTGCGAGAGAGCGGACTAGTGGAAGAGAGAGCAGCACAGAGCCAGGAAACAGAGGATGGGGTGTAAAAAACAACGACATGCCATCCACACAGTCACATCTGGGACTCTTGTCAAGAAACATAATCCAGAAAGAAGGAAAATAGAAAGATGAAATAGAAGTTTGCTTTAGATGTGATTATATCTTCTTATTTTCTTATTGTCTCTCAGTGTCAGATCATGGTCCCCCCTCTTTTTCTACTATTTTTCCTCCCTATTTCATCTTCTTGTTGTAGCGACCCTGGTCGACCCACGAAGAACCGGAGCCATTCCCCTCGACAATCCACGTCGAGATGAAAAACACGTCCCTCGGTGTTCGCATCTTCAGGAGCCCCATGTTTTCAGTCTCAGCTCGATGTCCATCAGCGTTTCTGAGCGATCCACGTCTAAGAGAGAGAGGCGCAGGGAGACAAAAGACAGCTTACTGCTGGAGAGGAAGGGGGACTCGTGGCGAAATCACGCAGCGTGATTATTGGAACAGATATGTGATGCTGATGAGACTGCTGGCGCTGGTTTTCTTCCTCGAAATGGTCGGCTTGGAGATTGAGCCGCTACTTCCGGAACAGGGAGGGGGAAGAACTCTCCCAGTCATCCTGTAAACAGCGAGCCATCCTCTCTCTGTGGTCATCCATCCATCCTCCAGTGGGGGAAAGCGCCTCTCGCTGGGCTGCCGGCTGAGCAGGGGAGAAGAAGCTCTGCTGGAGGCTCTATTATTGACCGACCGCTGTCCAGGGTGCTGAAAGTCCCTGCCACCTACCCCCTCCTCACTGATGACGTGGACGCCACATGAAATGGGAGCCCGCGAAATACAAACCGCACCAAGACCCCCACCACCAACCCCCAATGCTGCTCTGCTGTGAGCTCAAACGGTGCTGTACGAAAAGTATTTATCCCCTTTTTGCTCTTTTGCCACCTTCACATGTTTCAGATCATCAAACAAATTTAAAAATCACAGCAAATACAAAATGACCCATCCATCCACTGTTTTTACCCGCTTATCCTTGCACGGTCGCTGGATGTTGCCTATCTCCAGGAGCAAGAGGCAGGGTACACCCAGGAAGACACTCAGGACAGACGGAGAGACCCATTGACCTAACAGTCATGTTTTTTGGACTGTCCATGCATGTACAAGGAGAACATGCAAAGTCCATGCATAAAAGACCCCAAGCCGGGATTTGAACCCAGGACCTTCTTGCTCCAAGGCAACAGTGCTACCAAATGTGCAGCCTCGTTTTTAAATGATGATTTGATTTATTAAGGGAATGAAAGAATTACCCAAAGCAATCTGCCTCTGTGTGAAAAAGTAATTGCCTGTTTGTTTGTTTGTTAACTGGCAATAAGTCTTTTACATCCCTGTGGAGGAATTCTGACCTGATTTGCCACATTTTAAATGTTTCATGTACGGAAGGCCTATTTTAAGTCATTAGACAGCATCTAAGGGGTCATCCGGTCTCTGTCCAAGCGGAGCAGGAGTTTGGTCCACATTGCTGGCACTAAGTTGGACATGTTGCCGGTGCATGTTGGACTCTGGCAGGGCTGCCGTTTGTTCATAACTTTTATGGACAGGATTTCTAGGCGCAGCCAAGGGCTGGAGGGGGTCTGGTTTGGGGACTATTGGATTTTGTCTCTTCTTTTTGCAGATGACATGGTCCTGCCTCAAGTGGAGGAGTTCAGGTATCTTGGGGTCTTGTTCACGAGTGAGGGAAGAATGGAGCGGGAGATCGACAGACGGATCGGTGCGGCTGCCATGGTAATGGGGGCGCTGTGCCGGTCCGTTGTGGTGAAGAGAGAGCTGAGCCGAAAAGCGAAGCTCTCGATTTACCGGTCGGTCTATGTTCCTACCCTCACCTATGGCCATGAACTTTGGGTCATGACCGAAAGAACGAGATCCCGGATACAAGCGGCTGAAATGAGCTTCCTTCGTAGGGTGGCCGGGCACTCCCTTAGAGATAGGGTGAGGAGCCCGGCCATCCGGGAGGGGCTCGGAGTAGAGCTGCTGCTCCTCCACATCGAGAGGAGCCAGTTGAGGTGGCTCGGGCATCTGTACCGGATGCCTCCTGGACGCCTTCCTCTGGAGGTGTTCCAGGCACGTCCCACCGGGAGGAGGCCCAGGGGACGGCCCAGGACACGCTGGAGGGACTATGTCTCTCGGCTGGCCTGGGAATGCCTCGGGGTCCCCCTGGAGGAGCTGGAGGAGGTGTGTGGGGAGAGGGACGTCTGGGTGTCTCGACAAGTATGAGTACGAGATAGCATCTTAATCATATTTAAGTCCGGATTTAGACTAGGTCCTTCATTCATCCACCATTCAGAGTTAGACCTGCTGTTGTGCTTCAGATCATTGTCCTGCTCCATGACCCAAGCAAGCTTGAGCTTCCAGGTAATCATCCTTTTGGATTTTCTGGTAGAGAGCAGAATTCTTGTTTCCATCAATTATGGCAAGTCCTGAACATCCAGAAACAACACAACAGCCTAAGACCATCATGCTACCAACTCTTGTTTGACTGCCAGTATGATAGTTTCTTTTTCTGAAATGTTTCATTTCATCAGTCCACAGAGTATTTTTCCTAAGGTCTTCTGGATTATCAATATATTTCCTTATTTTGGATAGGTCTTTGTGTTGTTTTTGCTCAGCCGTGGTTTTGATATGATGCATTTTTCCCAATCTATGATGTCTGTGAAAATCAGTTTTCACACCTTACCACAGATTCTCAGTTGGATTTAGGTCCGGACTTTGACTGGGCCATTTTAACACATGAATATGTTTTACTTTGTATGTTTACAATTGTTGTACTGTTTATTCAAGGCACATTTCAGTAGCTAGACAGTTCAAAGTGCTGTACATGAAAAAAAGATAGAGACATAATAGGAAAAGTACATTGCAGTGGCATAAAAGTAATTAAATAATTAAAGAGGATAAAAAAGTAATTATTAAAAAGATAATAAAAAAATAAATTAGATAAAAAATGTATGATAAAATGATGGATAAGAAAATGAAAGGAAAGTTGGACCGAACACTTAACTAATAATGTTTAGATGGCCCAGTCAAAGGCCACTCTAAACAAATAAGTTTTTAATCTTGATTTAAAGCAACTTAGGGTTTCGGCGCCATTCCAGATTAGTGGAACATAAGAACTGAAAGCTGTTTCTCCATGTTTGGCTCTGGTTCTGGTTCTGCAGAGTAGATTTGAGCCAGAAGACCTGAGAGGTCTGGGTGGTTGATCCACTGACAACAAGTCTGTAATGTATTTTAGTGCTAAGCCATTCAGTGATTTATAGACTAACAGAAATATTTTAAACTCTATTCTCTGAGCTACAGGGAGCCAGTGTAGGGACTTTAGAACCGGGCTGATGTGCTCCACTTTCTTAGTTCTAGTGAGGACGGCCAGTGGATCAACTGCAGCTGTCTGATTGATGTTTTAGACAGACCTGTGAAGACACCGTTGCAGTAATCAATTCTACTAAAGATGAACGCATGAATGAGTTTTTCAAGGTCCTGCTGAGATATTAGTCCTTTAGATTAGTTTTGTTGTTCCTGTAGAAGAAAGCATGCACACAGCATGATGCCTCCACCCCCATGTTTCCCATGTAGGGATGGTGTGTTAAGTGTGTTAGTGTTTTGCTAGAAATAATGTTTTGCAGGCCAGGTCTTATCTGACCACACCTGATCCATAGGGTCATGGCCATGCTTCACTTGTTGTGAGCTGGAACAAAGACTTGTTTTGGTCTCTCTTCCCTAAACTCTAAGGTTGTGGATGACTGAAAGCTGTCCTGCCAGCAGATTCTTCCGCCTGAGCTGTGGATTTCTACATCCGCTCCAGTTACAATGGGCCTCTGTGCTGCTCCTCTAATTAAAGATCTCCTTGCTCAGCCTTAAAGTTTAGATAGTCATTCATGTCTTTTCAGATTGCAGTCTTGCTATCCTCTTTCCATGTTCAAGAGCTGTTGTAGATGTTGATTGCTGTGGGCAGGAAGGATCGCCTGAAGTAGCCTCTGACTGAAGACACTATTGTTGTAGGACAGTCTCATGAAGAGGATGCTCAGGGTTCTCCATAATGTTCTTTATTTTATGAAGAATCCTTCTTTGCACAATGATCTCCAGAGGTTCCAGAGGAGTCCCCAGAACAGAACCAGCCTTTTTTATCAGCTTGTTGAGCTTTTTTAAGTCCCTGGCTCTGATGCTGCTACCCCAGCAGATGATGGCAGAAGAGATCACACTCTCCAGAACAGTCAAAACCCCAAAAACACATGAACTTTGTAGTCATAATGTGACAAAATGTGAAAACGTTTAAGGAGTAAGAATACTGTGGTACACAAATTTGTCTTGACTTCTTTGTATCTTAGCTTCTGTATAAACAATAAGAGCAGTTCATATAAAACAATTATCAACAATTCAATTCAGTTTTATTTATATAGCGCCAATTCACAACACATGTTGTCTCAAGGCACTTCACAACAGTCAGGTTCATACATTCCAATTAATCCTAACAACTGAACAGTGCAGTCAGATTCAGTTATTTATTCAAATTGGATAAAAAGTTTTTCTGTCTAAGGAAACCCAGCAGATTGCATCCAGTCAGTGACTTGCAGCATTCACTCCTCCTAGATGAGCATGTAGAGACAGTGGACAGTCACTGGCGTTGACTTTGCAGCAATCCCTCATACTGAGCATGCATGTAGCGACAGTGGAGAGGAAAAACTCTCTTATAACAGGAAGAAACCTCCAGCAGAACCAGAACCAGGCTCAGTGTGAGCGGCCATCTGCCACGACCGACTGGAGGTTTGAGAGAACAGAGCAGAGACACAAAGAAAACAAAGAAGCACTGATCCAGGAGTACTTTCTATGGGAAGGAAAAGTAAATGTTAATGGATGTAGCTCCTTTAGTCGTTTCATCTAGAAAGTAAGAACAGATAAACTCTGAGCCAGTTTTCAAGGTTAGAGTCTGAAAGAGAGCACATATAATTAGTTACAGTAAAAGCTCAGCCAGTAGCTATGTCTAGGAGAAAAATAGGGTTAAACATTGAAAGACAGGGCTATGTGGATTATAGGTAGAGGGTGAGCATTATGTTGTTGCCAGTTTGGACAATGCCCCTCTCTAGAAAGGTGTCACAGGTAGACACAGAGCCAGGCCAGGTGCAGCTTCTAGGAAGAGAAAAGAGAGAACAAGGTTAAAAGCTGAAATAACAGCAAATAATGCAAAATTGGAGAGTAGTGTGAGAATGTAGTGAAGAGGGTGAAAGCGGTCATTATGTCCTCCAGCAGCCTAAGCCTATAGCAGCATAACTACAGAGATAGCTCAGGATAACCTAAGCCACTCTAACTATAAGCTTTATCAAAAAGGAAAGTTTTAAGCCTAGCCTTAAAAGTAGACAGTTTGTCCATCTAGAGCCCACTGATGGTCATTGTTATACTAAAAACCACAAGGATTGGGATACCTCCCTCTGTCAGACTGATTATAACCATTGGAAAAGAGAAAGGGTCATACAGGTAGCAGAAATGGAGTGTGTGTTTGCACCTCAACCATAACTGAGCCGAACTGAACAAGTAACAACAATAAAAATGGTAAATTGTGTAAATCTTAGTCACAAAAAATATGAAGAAATACTAGAAAAGTGCACTCACTGCAGTGTGTTTAGTGTATCAGCCCATGCAGGGCAGTAATGAACAAATCCTAAAACTCTAGGGTCAAAGGGTCACTTTAATTAGCATTTTAAGAGATGCAGCTGCCTGCTTTTTATTTGCTCTGTATTCCCCACCATGGCAACACCTCCTACAAAATCCCCCGCCTCATTGATCCTGATTGATCACTCACATTCTGCTTGTTTCAGGCATTTAAATTATATTGAAGAAAAGTCTTGTTGTTGCAGGTCTCAGCCAATATCCCATGTTATATGTCCAGTGCTGCACTCAATCATTTTCACACGAGAGAAACAAGGGCTGCGGGATTAGCCTGATAGTTTATTCATTGACCTTCAACCATTCAAACAGAGGAGCAATGAGTTTATTCAGCTCTCAATGTTCTCATGAGAGATTTCAGGCAACAGCACAAAAATGGCATTCCACGTTATAGAAATAAACAGCTTTAGTAGTGTGAGTAATACATGTTTATACTGTGTGGGAGGCCTTTTGTAATCTATGATGACGCTGTGGGGGGTTTGGGTAGCAACATTGATGTTCTGGGGGGAACAACATTATTTTCTTAACAATGTCTCTTTTATTCTTGGTTAATTCTTCATGTCCTGCATGTTCTCATCAATGTTTCTTTCATATTACTCATCAGCTACAACTAACATTGTGCTTTTCCAGCTGAAAAAAAAAAAATCTAAAGTGCAAGATGAACTCAGACCAAAAGGGATTTGTGTTCTGCTAAATACAGTATATGAGCGAACAAAGATCACATGTGGTTCCTCAATATTCTCTGCCCACTTTCATTCATTATGTACATGCTCTCCATACCTCCGATTATTATTATTATATCTCTGCTTATAATACACAACTTTATATTTCTATGTCATCACATAACCACAGTCCCTTAGAGTGAGTGAGTGAGTGAGTCTTTAATAACGCTGAGTAGATGGGCCATAATGTCCTTCAGAAAGACTTCCAGTCTTTTTGTTTTGGTCCCACAAATTTTATTTCTAGATTAGAGGATTTAGCTACACTGAATGAATGTCAAAACTACTCAAAATCTAGGTGTAGTTTGAGAATCAGGTTGAATAAACTAATACAAACAGTTCAGATCTGTAGTCCATGCTAACATTCAAGCATACAGTATATAGGAGGCCCCTGATGGTTTGGGGGCCCTAAGCTTAGTTTGTTTGTGGGTTGTGCCAGCTCATATTTCAGATGTAACCATCTTTAACTCCCCTGCTTCAGTGAAATATAATAAAGTCTGTTCAACCTATAAGGAATTGAATTCACTACAAATACAAGATGTTTAACGTTTAAACTGATAAACTTCATTGTTTTTTGCTACTTTTCACTCATTTTGGATTTGATGCTTGCAACATGTTCCAGAAAAGCTGGACATGGGCAACAGAAGACTGGGAAAGTTGAGGAATACTCAAAAAAACACCCGTTTGGTCTTCAGATCTGCTGCAAACCACAAAACTACACGAGACCCATCCTGCCCACATCCATGAGCATCTTCAGCAACTCTTTCAACAACCCTGCATAAAAACATTTGAGATTTTGGGATTAATGATGTATTTTTGAATGGAATTGAATAATCACTACCTTTATCTGCTTTGTCTTTATTTTTTATGGAGATATTTTATTTTAATTGAGTTTGTGCTTCTTGACCTGTGATGGGTGCTGTCTAAAAATGTTTTTGCTTTATTGCCACAGATAAACTTTTCTCTTCTCACAGTCAAACTTTGAATCAGACTAATCTTTTTCTGTGTTAAATCAGTTTGGATTACAGAAATTAATCCTACTTAATAAATACTAGAATAATGAGATAAATTC
Source organism: Girardinichthys multiradiatus (assembly GCF_021462225.1). Taxonomy (NCBI): domain Eukaryota; kingdom Metazoa; phylum Chordata; class Actinopteri; order Cyprinodontiformes; family Goodeidae; genus Girardinichthys; species Girardinichthys multiradiatus. The sequence goes on along the minus strand of NC_061794.1, from coordinate 44,164,618 downwards.
TTTAAATACTTTTCTCAAAGTCAGAAGTTTGTTACATTTCTTTAATATTTAGAAACAATTCCCTTTAATCTGTATGATTTCTGTTCAAATGTTTTGGACCTCCTTCCACTAGCTTCTTACTATAGTTTGCTGGAATTTTGGTCCACTCCGCCTGGCAGAACCGGTGTAACTGGGTCAGGTTTGCAGGCCACCTGGCTCGCACACACCTTTTCAGCTCTGCCAACAAACTTTCTGAGACTTCAGGACTTTGTGATGATCACTTTTGTTGTCTTTAAGCCACTTTGTACCACAACTAATTTGGCAGTATGCTTTGGGTCACTGTCCATTTGGAAAACCCATTTGTGCCTAAGCTTTAACCTCCTGGCTGATGTCTTTAGATGTTGCTTTAATATTTCCACTTAATTTTATATCCAAATCAGGCTATCTATTTTTTAAAGTGCACCAGTTCCTCCTTAAGCAAATCACTCACACAACATGATGCTTCCACCCCCGTATTTCAAAATGATCCCAGGCTTGCAAGCGTCCACCTTTTTCCTCCAAATGGTCATTAAAACAACAGCTGCTATAATGATCATTTGGACCATAATGACCATTTTAGTTTCATCAGACCACAGCACATGTCTCCAAACATTAGGCTCTGAGTTCTGAGTGCATTTGCAAACTGCAGGTTTGGTATTTCAGTATTTTAGTAGAAGCATCAGAGCATAATTTGATGTAAATATCTTCAATTTTTTCCCTTTCCTTTGTTGCAAATAAAATATTTTGTCATAAAAGTTGTGGCAAAGTATTTAAACAATATAACCAACTGCTTCAACCTCCACCTCTGTTCCAGAAGGCGCCTGCCAACATGCATCTCTGCTTAGTTTCATTATTGATAGGCCTTATTGACCTGTTTGTCTCTCTTCACGTATGGGAATGATTCACCTTCCTGTTCGTCTCGCAACGCTGCAAGAAGAATTCAGACACAGCCCCATTAAATCTTCTCATGTTGATCCAGTTCACAGTGTTGATGCAAGCAGGATGGAGCCACAAAACGAAACATATTTCCTGTTTCTGCACAGTGTGAAACACAGAGCTGAACTCATTCACTCAGGAACTCAGCTTCCGTTCAGTTATTCGACGTTACCTGAACAACTTCAGTCTGAGAGCTGCAGTTGAAAGTCTGCAAAATGCTTCTGTTCAAGTCAGTTTAGTTTTCTCTACATTTAAACCAACCAAGCTACTGTAGAAAAGCAAAACAGTGGACAAGCACCCAACTTTAAAGAACTAAATAAAATTAAACACATAGTGAAAACAAAGTCAGCCTGATTTATCCATTAAGGTAATAAAAGAAACAGCTAAGAAAAATCGATCGTCCCTGGGGAAACAATTAAACGAACACACACACACAATTAAAGCAGACCTAATCTGGGAAAGCCAGTGAGAAAACAAATGTTTATGGTAGGAACTGAAACACTGGCAGTAAAGAGGACCTTAGTTTGTTAAAAATTGTTGCAGTTTAACCGGTCTAACAGATAACTGTTAGATAATTAGATAATTTCTATCTAATTAAGCAAGTAAATAACATATTAATGCCAGAGGAGCGGAAATATGTTTCTGTTTAGAACTGCCAGCATGAAACTTTCTTAGCGGTGACCAAAAATGTTTTTTTTGATCTTCGTTATCTTAAAAATTAGATTTTATTATATAAAAACGTTTTCACCCTATTTTTGTGCAAAATGGTGATTTCAGTGCAGTCATATCATCAGCACAGGAAAAGCTGTGAAAGAGTTCGGCTGAACTCACTCTATCAATCTAATTAGCAGAATGGCTGCTGTAAAAGCACATCAGATGTGCTTCTTGTGTTAGCGACAGATGTCTGCAGAGCTGGGGTCTCCAACTCCTGTTCTAGTGTCCTGCAACTTTTAGATGTTTCCTTGTTCCATCACACCTGAATCAAATAAATGGCTCATTACCAGGTTGCTGAAGAACTTGAGGACATGCTGAGAAGGTAATTCTGCCATTTGATTTAGATTTATTGGGGCACGGTTGCATCTAAACATTTCAGGGTGGTGGCTCTTAAGACTGGAGTTAGAGACCCCAGCTCCAGAGTGTAACTGTGCAATTGTTATTTTTGCACCAACATGCAGAGAATTGTTTTTTTCTGGATCATCAGGAACGTCAAACTTAGTTGATTTGCAGTAAAGAAGGCTTCAAAATGGCCAAGAATGTCCAGCAAAGCTTCAGGACAATCTCCTGATGAGGGGGAGCGCTAAATAATTATGTTGCCACCAGAGCAGAGCTTATTCAACCTGACAAGTGGGTATGGGTGCACGCATTTTTCTGGAAGTACAAACAACAGAAGATTGGTGCAAAGCTAAATAAAAATCCTTCTGATTCTGGGAGAGAATAATTGTACTTGTCATGAGTCCTTTGTGGTGCCAACAATGAAATGAAATATCCTGATTCAATCCATGTGTGGGGGTTACTTCTCATTGATCCAAGAGACCGGGCTTCCTTCTAATTCTACCGAAGGACCCTGCCTTGAATAGTGGGATCAAAACTTCTCTGTTAGAATGGCCTTTAGCATCTAGATTAAACGGGAGGCTTGAGGCAGAGATAAGGCGCAGACCAAGCAGGTGTTTATTTACCAAACAGGGAACAGGTGTAGATACAACCTACTACACCCTCAAATTAGCAGACCTACCATAAAACAGGGGAATCAAACATATGTATGCATTAACAAAAATCTAGCAAATGACTAAAACATCCCAACACTCTACTTAATAAATATTATCCAACACTGGAAAATATCTAAAAAATTTAGAATAATAAACCCTAAAGTGCACCATTTACTGTTCCCCCTTCTCAATCAATAAATGGACTCTTCCAGAACCTTTCCAGTACCACAATAGGTTATAAAACAATGAATCTTTCACAAGAAATTTCAGATTGGTGAAACCATTCCTTCTTGTTTTCCATTTATTTGTTTTTGTTCACAGGACAGGGCTTCATCAGTGCCAGCTGAGAAGAAGCTGCCAAAGCATAACCACAAACTGTAATAATAAGACTTCAGTTTCTCATTGTGTAATTATTTGATTTAATGCAATATTCAAAACAAATCAATATTTTAAAGGTGTCTCAAAACAAGTTATGACGATCTTCATTACAGTCCCCAGGTCTTTAAAAGCAGGCGGAGAAACAGAAGCCAACAAACTGGGATCAAATCCACAGTATTAAAGACAAGAACGGGTCACAGTCAGTCGGGATTTGGTCCAAACATTTATATCCACCATGTCGTAGTGCATTACAGAAATTATTTGGAATAACGGTTAATACAATAAACATCGTCTTCATATTTATTTATTTATCATTAAAAACATTAGCCTGTCTGAAATGTTTAAATTGTTCTTTGGCGTAAATTTTTAATTGAAAACAAAAGAATGTTATTAATCCCGAAGGCAAATTAAATGTTGTTGTAGCTCATATTATGAAGGTTTCCTCAAAGAGCCGTTGTAGATGCTGATGGCTGTGGGCAGGAAGGATCTCCTGTAGCGCTCCGTCTTACAGCAGATCTGAAGAAGCCTCTGACTGAAGACACTCTGTTGTTGTAGGACAGTCTCGTGAAGAGGATGCTCAGGGTTCTCCATAATGTTCTTCATTTTATGAAGAATCCGTCTTTCCACAATGATCTCCTGAGGTTCCAGAGGAGTCTCCAGAACAGAACCAGCCTTTTTTATCAGTTTGTTGAGCTTTTTTAAGTCCCTGGTTCTGATGCTGCTTCCCCAGCAGATGATGGCAGAAGAGATCACACTTTCCACAACAGACTTATAGAAGATCTGCAGCATCTTGATGCAAACACCAACCTAAGCTTCCTCATAAAGTCCAGTGTGTTCTGTCCCTTCTTCTAGACAGCTATGTTTTGCCATCATGAGTAAACAATCAACAACAGGTATCCATTTTAAAGTAAGAAAATGTCCAAAGTTTTCCTTAGATTATAAAGAAAATGGTTGCTTTTTTTAAAGATACATTTGCAACATACTTTGAGTAAATGTCGCATACCACAACCACAAACTGCTGAGAAGCTGAAACATCATACTCAAACACCATCATCAGGTAATCAAAATACATTTTGTTTTATAATTTCTTCAAATTTAGTGTTTCGATCACAAAAAAATATAAGATTTATTTTCTTAAACTCTGAAAAAGGATTTGGTAAAGAATGTTATGAGATCAACCTGAGAAGCTTCAGATAAACATTCAAATTTAGATTTGATTTTTGTTGCATTTCATGAACTCATGCTTATTTGTTTCTGCTGCATGGTGGCAGCATCATGCTGAGGGGATGATTTTCTTCAGCAGGGAACCTGGACGGAGTTGATGGGAAGATGGATGCAGCTGAAGGACAATCCTTGATGAAAGCCTGTCAAAGGCCGCAAAACACTTAAACTAGGGGCACAGCTTCAAAGTAATGGTTTAAATCAAACCATATCCTGGCGTTAGAATGGCCCAGTCAAAGTCCAGACTTAAATGAAATTAGCAAGACTTGAACACGTGGAAGGGCGCTCTCCATCCAGTCAGACTGAATGGGAAGAACAAGTTCATAGTTGGCATAAACACATCCAAAAAGACCAGCAGCTGAAACTGTAGCAAAGTCAAAGTTATCCAAAGTATTGACTTTGGGAAGGTGAAAATAAATACAAGCCAAAATTTCATTTGTAAAGGAATAAAATGTTGCTACCTGTTCCTTCAATTTCACAATTATGTCTGCTGGTCTATCACATAAAAATCACTTTAAAACAGATTGTGTGGTTATACGTTCAAGGCCTGAGGCTGCATGGTGGAGCAGTTGGTAGCACGGTTGCCTTGCAGCAAGAAGGTCCTGGGTTTGACTCCCAGCCAAAAACCTTTGTGCAATGAGTTTGCACGTTCTCCACGTGCATGAGTGCGTTCTCTGCTGGAACTCCGGCTTCCTCCCACAGTCCAAAAACATGACCAGTTAGGTTAATTGGTCTCTCTAAATTGCCATTAGACGTGAATGGTGTGTACATGGTTGTTTATCCTGTGTGTCTCTGGGCTGGCGACCTGTCCAGAGTGTACCCTGCCTCTCGCCCTTAGACCGCTGGAGATGGGCACCAGCTCCCCTGCAACCCTGTGTGGAAGAAATTATTATAAAAAATGGATGGATGGATGTTCAAGACCTGGGAATACTTTTGAAAGGCACTGTACTTAGCAACTTGTCTGAAAACTAGATGGATTTAAGATGTTGTGAATCTAACATCTGGACTCTCCATATGTTAAACTTTAAATTTCTGTTAATTGTCGCAGCTTGCAGCACACTTATTGATTTCTTAGTTAACTACAGTAGCTTAAGCCAGATAGAGCAGCTACTGCAGGCAGGTGTTGTTAGTGAACTACAGTTATCAGAGTTCTACTTCAGCTACAGTGAAATATTTAAATACTTTGTAAGGAACCCAACCATTCATCACAGATAACATCCTGCTTGTCCTTGCGGATTTGAATGCAGCCTTATCTTACCTCATGATAACAAGCGATGCATAATTAATTCAACCTATAGGAACCAGCCTATTTATTATAGGGGACCAAATGTTTTAAGATCCTGTCTTCATGCGCTTCCAGAGCCAAAGCTATATTGGTGAAATGACAGATGGCCATCCCTGTTGGTGCGACTCTCCACAGCTTCTCCAAACTAATACACCCGGCATATGGGCATGCATCACAAGGTGTGGACGGGCACCGGGCCCTCAGTAGGGCATGCTGACATGAGAGGGGATAAGAGCTGGTCCATATCCACCGGAAACACTGAAGACTCGCAGATATTAGCCAGCACATTTCACTCAGACAATCCTTCAGGGTTTGGCAGAGATTAGGCTTTTTATAAAAGGTGTGGGCAGCTCAGTGACAGTTTATCCTTATTCAGAGCAACCTTAGTTGAAAGGTAGCAAGATAATTTCCCTGTCGTCGTCTCTATCCCCCTATCAGAGTGTACTTGAGCTCTCCTTCTGTCGACTCCACACATTCCTGGATCCATCCCAGCTCAAAGGATTAATGGCCTTTTAAAAAGTAAATCGTAGGGAATACAGAGTAGATTCATTTTACACGTGGCATGTCGATAACATCCACACCTCAGCTGGGATCATATCATTCTGGATGATTAAAGTCAAAGGAAAAAAGGCACCTGTGCATATAAATCCTTTGTGTCTCTGCAGGTTTTTAACCAGCATCAAAGCAAATGTCAGATGCCCTCTACTGCCATCATGTGGTCAAAGGGGGTAATAGTCAGCGGTTTGCCATGTTTCCAGTTTTAAAATCCCATTTTATGACACTTGGAAAAAATTTGCAAAATTGTGGATGGATGTATTTTTTTAAGTTATGTTATTTGTGGAAAATGACGTAAAAATACAAAGCTCATAGTTTCCAACCCAATAATAATAATCTAAAAATATTACTTGTACTTTTAGTGTTATTCTGTGGAGATTCAATACAATTATTCCATAAAAACACTACAGGAAATACCAGAGAAATGACAGCTGCTTTGAAACGTTTGCAGTCTCCAAACTGAGGAGAGATGCAGCATCTGATGAAGGTCAAAACTGGTATTTTCTTTTATTATTTCTATATTTTAAAACATCATTTGTTTATAATTTCAGCAAAAGTTAAGAGCCAGTGTGGAAGGTCCAAAGAGACCCCTGTGGCCCTGGAGCTGCAGGTCCCAGAGACAGACGAACACCGAGTAGTGGGAAACTGTGAACGGGAGGAAGAAGTGTTTGTGTATGTGGTTTTTTTTTTACACATTAAGACTTAAAAGAGTGGCGTATATTTGTATCCCACCAACATTTACAACAACACCCCTACATAAAGTCCACCGGTGTGTAATTTAACTTCAGTATAAATCCAGGGGTTCTGTTTCAGGCCTCAGAGGTTTGTTAGAGAACGTTGGAGAACAAACAACTTCATGAAGACCAAGGAACACAGCAGACGGGTCAGGGAGGATGTTCTAGAGGGGTTTAAAGCAGGGAGAGGTTCCAACCAGTATCTAAAGCTTGAAACGTCTCAGAGCTCTGTTCAATCCAGGCATCTATGTTAGCTGAAAATCTCCAAGATGATCAACATCCACAAAAATCAGACTTTAAGCTTTGTTCCAATAAAATATAGAAATAAACAAATAAAAGCAATTCATATTATTTTTGCCTTTGAATGTCTTTGAACATGGTTATTTTGCTCTACTTACCTAAAGGTTCTGGACACCACTGGGTTAGACATACATATTAGAATGGCCCAGTCAAAGTCCAGACCTAAATCTATGGACTTAAGCTGCTCTCCATCCAAATGGATTGAGCTTCAGCTGTTTTATTAAGAGTTGTCTGTACTTGTGCTAATTCACGCCACAGGTTTGAGAATTTTTCACTTTACAACTCGACGCTGTGTTGGTCGATCACATTAAATCCTAATAAAACGCATTAAAGTCTGGAGCTAGAATGTGGCGATATGCGAATAAGCTCCGGGGCTGTGAACAGAGAAAACAAAGGAACTCGGTTTCCAATTTGAAGTTTTATTATTTGGAAAATTAAGTCTCAAAAATTCATACATTTCATTAACAATTGCACACAAATTCAAAGTGAATACAGGTAATATATGGCGTTGAGATCTGTCTGAATGTTTACACCAACGAGAAACCCAAACCAGCAGCAAGAAATCCACATCAGCAAAGAAGACGGGTTCAAGTAAGACGTTTCATTACAGCTTGTTAGTCCTTGAAGTTAAAATCAGTTCATAAGAGAAAAATAAAAATTATCCGTCAACAGGAAATGTCAAATTATATCAACATCTGCTTAATGTGCACTAATCTTAAATAGATTCCAAAAATATTTAACAAGCATTATTGTATATTTTTACAAAGCGAGTAACACTGATGAATACAAAGACTGATGGCAACAGAAACAAACTGAACTCTAATAAAGAGTTGTTGTTGTTCTCGAAGGTTTTAAAATTGCAACAAGAAGCACATTATCACAATTAACACAATAAAAGGAAAAAAACGGATTTTCAAAAAGCCGCTTTGGCTAAAATTCTTTTTTCTTTCTTCTCCTGAAACAAACACATTAAAACGCTTCACTGTGGGATTTCCTACAGTTGCAGAGAAGGTCACGGCCCGTACCAGAATGCTCTTCTCTACTACCAGGATCTAAACTACACATCATCACTGTGCCACACAGAGGAACGGGTCAAACACAGGGAAGCATGGTCGACTACTTCTGCAAATTTCTGAGCTACAGGATTTTAAATAAGAATATGTACAACATCAAGGCTGCAGTCTGTGGCATGTGAATGTCGCTGACTGATAAGTTAGCTGGCTCAGTTACAGTTCACAAACACCTGAAACTAACTGAATGACTAGCAACGGTTACCTAAAATCTATCTTCTAAACTCCCAACATCTGCAACGAGTGGGGAGCAAAAATAATTACACATGGTTCAAGGACCACTTTACACCACCACTCCAATACAGGGCCTTGTTTCTCCTCATCACAACGGACAGGTTAGGTGCATATCACTGACAGCAGTGAGCAGAGGGGAACATTAGCCGTTACATGGTGGCACTAAACTAGAGACAAGAGGAACATTTCAAGGTGCATACAGGTTATTAGTTCTAGAGTCATTGGTTGGTGTGTGGGAGGAGATTTTTATCTGGGTGCACATGCAGAAATCTCTCATGACCTCTTATTAGCAGATTGCATTCAGAACCTCTGGGACTCAAATCAAGGCTGAACCAGTAGAACTCACCAGTGTCACCAGTCATCCGTTCATGCACGAGTCTCCAGGTCTGAGAAGGTTGTTGTAGTTTCTGAGTCTCCAGTACGGTTGTACATTTTGTTTCTCAGTGTCGGCCAGGTGCTGAGTGCGCTCATCCGTTGTGCGTGTGTGTTGTTGTGGATGCTGTGGCTTTAAATGTCTGCCTCTGGGTGTGTGTGTGGTAATCTGTGTTGTACCAGGGTGTCTGAAGAAAGGACGCGTGGAACAGACTATAGGAAAGCACTCGGGTTTGCTCGTGGATCCTTCTGGTTCCTGTAGCGCACAGCGAGCCACACTCCCAGGATCTGTGATCAAACATCGGACGTTTTAATGCTCTGAGATGAAGCGCTCATCAGCAGGAGGAACAATAAATCAGGAGGTCCATGCTGGACGACCGGCAGGTACAGAACGTTTTAGCAGAAATACAAAAGTTCACTATGAATTTATGACGGATGGATGGATAAAAGAAGTCTGGAGATACAAATATTCTTCCATGCTTATCCAGACATTAAAAATAGTTCAGATCAAATTCCAGACTTTTCCTGACTGGCATTCCCTAAAAGCCTATTGAAGGAAACAAAGGTAATCATCTGACCCATTTGTCTAATAATAATTTCTTCTTCATTAAATACAAGACCAGATCTACTTGTTGAATATCAAATACACAATGATAATACGTACTATACTGTGGCTAAACCGTCAAATTTCCTCATTTCTTTTACCTCTCAGCCAAACTGTAGCTTTCAGAAAACCAGAACAATTGCGATGGCAACAGTTTGGCGTCTCTCGCTACCAGGATCTGCTCCAGAAGGCGGTGTTCTTTAAGGTCTCTTCCTTGTTAAATCTCAACCACTCCTGGATTCAAGGCCATTTTCAATCTTAAACTAATCACTTGTCTAATAATTCAGCATTTCTAGGCCGCCATGCTCCCGCTCAGCTGATACCTAAACCCTGAAGAGAGGCTATTCCAGTGAGGCGCCGGGTTATGAGTGATGCATTTACGAACACATGGTAGAAACTAATCTTCAAGCAAATTAGATGACAATGGCTAAAGACTCTAGAGATAATTCAGACTCTGTAGAAAAAATATTGTCCTTTATACATTCAATATGTTTATTGTACATTCAGTATAATGATCTCTAAAACCAACTATAGAAGACTAAGAAGAAGCAGAAAATACCACAAAAAAAAGCAATTTAGGAGATTATTCACAATTTAAAAAAATATCTTGGAACAAAACTGGAAACGCCTGTTTTAACATAAACTCACGTAATCCTTTGAGGTACATTTACAGCGTTGCACTTTTTCCACAACCAGTTATGTTACAGCATTTTTCCAAATGTAGGGATGGTATTGGTCTCGTGATGAGTGGTGCGTGGTCTCCTCCAAACATAACGCCTGGCATTCACACCAAGGAGTTCAATCTTTGTCCTTCAGGTGTCTTTTATTAGAGGAATGGCATTCTTCTGGCCACTCTACCATCCAGGCCTGATTGGTGGATTGCTGCAGAGATAATTGTCCTTCTGGAAGGTCTCCTCTCTCCACAAAGGAATGCTGGAGCTCTGACAGAGTGACCATAGGGTTCTTGGTCTCCCCCTTTACTGAGGCCCTTCTCCGCCGATCGCGCAGTTTAGACGGCCGGCCGGCTCCAGACACTCAGTGGAAACGGTAGGCATCTCAGCTCCATTTTGAGCTTCATGGGAAACGCTGTGAATACTTATGTAAAAGGGATTTCTTAGTTTTCTATTCGTAATAAATTTGCAACAATCTCAAGCAAACATCTTTGACATTTGTCATAATGGGGAATTGTGTGTAGAAGTTTGAGCAAGGGGATTAATTTGATACCATTTGGAATAAAGCTGGAACATAACTAAATGTGGAAAAATGCAGCGCTGTGAATACTTGCTGGATGCACTGTAGGCAGGAAGCAAACTCATCACATTATTTTACAGTCATTGCAGGAAAAAAAACCATCTTAGAGCTAATAGTAGGCCAAGATGCAGGTACACATCTATTCATCCAATTACATACATCAATGCAGATACGGTGTAACCTTAAACAGCATCCACCGTGTGTTTGGGAATTAGATTCTCACCTCTGAGAAGCTGAAGAAGAGCCCGACGCCTCCAAGGATCTTCAGAGCCTCTGTTGCATGATTCAGCATCTTATCCCCACAGGTCGAACAGTCACCTTGCTTTTTGCATGGCTGGAGTGGAAAAAAAAAAAGCCGGAAAAGGAACAAAATAATCCATATATAGTTTTCCTGGCAGGATGAGTCGGCATTTTATCAGCTAAGGTGTTATAGCATCTTATTTCTTAATGGTTTAATGAAGCACTTTAACACAAACACACTGGAATTACTCTGTAGAAAGTAAAAAATAAATACTTTGCTCCTGCACTATGAATGGACAGTTTGACACCATTTCAGACTTACAGCACGACAGTTTTCCAAGTCTGCTTCAAACTGTGGCCTGCTGTTAGAGACGTTCAGCAGCCCGCAGCAGTTGAGCTGGCTCTCCAGATCTGTCTTGGTATTATTCTCCAACATCCCCCAGGTGGAGTTGAGAAGAACCACCTGGAAAATGGAAATTTGATAAACAGAATACCCGTTTAGCTTCAGGATTAATTATTACAGGGATAAATCATGTTTTCTATGCATTTAAATCAAACAGGGTGTTAGCTTAACCTGCTGTCCTTGGTTCATTGCCAAGCAGGAACAGGAAACTCCAAATTGGAACAGGAAAACAATGAACAGGATTACCATGTACTGGGAAATAGTTAAAGAAACAATGCAGCCCCAACAAATAACTGACTTACACCTAGCATAACCCTCTGAGTCTGAGTGTTAATGCCAGTCCACAGAAAGGATACAAAGAAAAGCATGACTTGGTGGTGGTGTATTGCTCCGATGAGTCCTACGATGGCGATGAGCAGCAAGAAGACGCCCACTGCTATGACGCCGCCGATGATATGGATGCTCGACACCAAGCCGAAACCCTTCCCCCATGCTGCAACTGCAATGAGCAGGAGCCCAACCAGCTGGAGAGTCAGAAGGAAAGAGGTTAACTCGGTCAGCTTGGAATGATTGGAGCTGAGCACAGAGTCACTCCACGGATTTTCCCAACTTGTCTTACATAAAGCATTTCAGGCTTAATGGAACCTTTTGAATGTTTGTGAAACAGATCGATTAAAACTTTCAGACACGGTGGCAAATATTTCACATGGTGTTCTTTCACAAAAAAGCTGACTTTGTAGTTACATGTTATGCTTCTTTCATTGGTTACTTATCAGTTGCACATATATACAGTACATATGCCCTTCTAATAATAATAATAATAATATGGCAGCGAGTTATTTTTTGCTATAACATTTCTCTATGCATTTAGCTGAAGTTGCATTAAGAACCAGGTTTGCAGCTTTTGTACTCGTCAGGAGTGACTCAGTCGGCTATGAGCATTCCAGTGATTCAGTCGTCAATAACATGTTTGAGTTAAGCACATGTCAGAGTTTTTTAATGCATACAATGTGTTTAAAAGGGACATCCAGCTCGGTACATACTGGTAACATGTGCAGTAGTTACACAAAGACAGATTTATAACAGTCATTTAAAAGTGTTACACAGAACAGCATGCAATATCAGACATGCAGGATTTAAAAATATAGTCTCCAATTAAAATTGGCCAAGTTTCAGTTTCAGTTTATGATATGTATTCAGTTTGGCCTGGAAATAATGCATGTTGAGGCTGCTGGGCTTCAGCATTTCTTTTTATTTACAGTCTTTTTAACAAAATCCTTTCATGGCATGATATAACATTTATAACATAACATTTTCACTGGTAGTTTGCTTTTAAAATCAAAATAGGGAAGCTTTGAATCACACAACATTCTAAAACGTAATTACAGTCAAGCAGTGGGATTTACAGTGTGTCTGAATTTTGTGTATTAAATGCTTAATAACATAATAATATTTTGGCAAACATTTTTTCAAGAAGTCATTTACCAAAACCAACTGATTTGACACATCAGCACACTCTTTTCTGGCCTAAAAAATATCTGGAACAGTTCCTCTCATTTCTGCAGACAACTTGTAGAAACGTTGTCACCTTCTTCCTGACAAACTTTCTGTTTTGGGTTGGAACATTTTCCAATGTTTTCATTCAAAGTAAAAGATCCAACATGGCCTAGATATGTGATCTTGGTTTGATTTAAAGGCTTTTAAAAGCAGTTCCCAAAGAAAATCACATATTTAGACATACAAAACTATATGAGTATAATTTGATTAAACATTTCATAAAATGAGAACTGCAAGTCAATTTCTTGGCATTTAACGTAGCTATTCAAAAATGTTGGTTAAAAACGGTTTTAACATGTTTTATTATAATTTGGGGGAAATGGGTAACCCTAAACATTTCAGCATTTAATACACTGCAATTGCCTTAATTGTCAACCTACACATATGATCTTGGTGTAACTTCAAAGTTGCTTTAATGTTCTTTCAGAATAAATCCTTTATGACTGACAATTCCTTTGAAAATGGTGCTAACACACGTAGTATTACCTAGGTAAGTTACTATCAATCAGTATTCAGCTGACATTACAGGTTACAATGAAGGGATGAAAATGATCTAAGAGAGTCATCTTTTAAAATATTGCACCATCTTAAATAAATCTACCCAAACACCGGGGTTATACAACTCCAGTACGTAAGGGTCCGGGTCCTGCCTGTTTTAGATGTGTCCCTGCTCCAACACAGCTGAATTAAGCCTGCTATTGTAATTATGTGATTCGGCTGAACCAGTGGGACATCTAAAACCGGACCCCGGCTCTATACATGACCATGGTAACATTTATTATTGGTCTTTTAAATCAAAATAATTAGCTTTTCCACACACTTCGTTTGAAAATGTTACCAACATACCGATTACCAGTCAATTACACGATTAAAGGTGTTGAAACCAAAGCAGTATATTCATCAAAATGCCATTTTCTTCAGTAATGAACATGGCGTTCAGCTGCATCAAGAACCATTAAAAGCCAGTTGATTGACATTTTTCAACCACTAAAGGTAAACCATTGATCAAAGGTCGTTTTGTTGGACGTTTCATGAAAACATAACCTTCCAAATCAAGCCTTTTTGAATATTCTGGGTCACAGTAAACAGACATCCATCATCTCATAAGCTGCGGCTGTTTAAGGCTTTAGCCTGCATGTATGTTATCGGTATCATTTCAAAGTTAATTTAATGCCCTTTCAGATTAAATCTGAGTGCGTCTTTTTGACATAAAACTCTGTAGAAAATGTAGCTAACAAACTTACTCCTTACTGCGCTTCATTAGCTAAACACAACCCTCCTTTTAGAAAACAAGTCAGGCACATGAGCAGATTAAATCAGGTTTAGACCACACTGTGTGACTGTTAGCACAGTGGAAGTAAAGATAACCAATTTAAACATACGAGCTTCAGACTGTCGCTCAGCCTATGGCCTCGTAGCTAACGGTAGCTTTTATTCGCATAACGGCTAATGCTAACTTGCTAATGTTAGTCGCTACTCTACGTTTCTATCCAGAAACGCAAACTACGCACACACTGGGAGTTTATACTTATACACTAGTAGAATACATACCATTCAATTGTGTAATAGAACCAGAATGCATGTGGTGCAAATTGTTAACATCATCACTACTTTATTTGGCCCCGTTAGCTAAAATAGCTGTTAGCTGCTAGCTAGATTTTGGTTAGCATTACGCCTCTTCATTCAGCGGCTGCTGCATAGCATTGAACCGAAACTTAGCATCTGTATCAACACTCACCATGTAAACAACATTCAGAGAACAGAGGGCGTTTTTCGAACACGTGAAACCGCCACAAACCATGTTAAAAAACACGAATGTTTTCAGATGATCTGAAGAATAATGTCTACTATGCGGCTCTGAGCTGCGCCGACGTCTTCTGGACTCAAACAGCGGGGAGGGCGTGGCTGGTTGCGTCAAACTGACGCATAACGTCAGAGTTTTTTTTAAACCTCCGTCTTCTATGAGGTTTCAAGCGGCCGGGTGCATCAACAAACCCGGGTAACCCCGGCTAACCGCCTCTCTGTATCATTATAATATTATAATTGAAAAGGTTGTCTAAGTCCAGATTTTTTCAACCTTAACTTAACTAACCTTTTCATCACAGTTTTTAAGTCATGTTCTGAAGTCTGTAGGCCTATTTTTGCATGCTGCTTGCTGTCAGAAATCACACAGTTTAGACATAAGTGTTGGTGTTATGTGAAAATTGTTTAACCATTATGGGGTTTTCTATGGCAAACTGTTATGTAAAAGGAGACCCAGGAGATTTGTAAATTCTTCTTTTCATTCGTGATCAGTTTTGCCACTTTCTTTTTGCATCAAACTTTTTTACACAGTCATAAACCAGAAATTTAGATTTGAACCAGTAAAACCGGGGTAACAAATTACATACATTTTATTTGGACAGATTTTAATCAATATATGAGTTGAAGTCATGCACTAGATAAAATACAGCTCAAGGAACAGGCACCAGACCTCCCATGACCCTGCAAGGATAAGCAGGTATAGTCAAAGGATTCAAGAAATGCATTGTGGAGACGTGAAACTTCATCATTCACAAGTCTAATCATAGTTCCTAAATTATACATAATTGATATATTGTGTGGGGTGCACAGTGGTACACTTGGTAACACTGTTACCTTGCAGCAAGAAGGTCCTGGGTTCGACTTTGTTTTTGCATGGAGTTTGCATGTATGGGTTCTCTCCAGGTACTCCGGCTTCCTCCCACAGTCCAAAAACATGACTGTTAGGTTAATTGGTCTCTCTACATTACCCTTAGGTGTGAATGAGTGTGTGCATGGTTGTGTGTTTTTGTTGCCCTGCGATAGACTCGGGACCTGTCCAGGGTGCACCCCACCTCCCGCCCATAGACTGCTGGAGATAGGCACCAGCTTCACCGCAACCCACTATGGAATAAGCGGTAGAAAATGACTGACTGATTAACTGACTGACTGACTGACTGACTGACTGACTGACTGACTGTATTTTGTTTATGCCAAATAGGTCCTCTGTTCTGGTGTCAGTTTCAGACTTGTCTGTTCAAAGAACATTATTCCAGAAGTTCTGTTCTTTATCTATGTTCTCTATGCCAGAATTCAGTGTGGCCCTCATGTTTTTTTTAGCGAGCAAAGTTTGCCTATTTCCCATGAAAGTTAAATTTGTGCGATCTGGGGGATTTTAGTTGCTATGTCCTCTTTCTTTTTTTAAATTTTGTGCTGCACTCACAAAATTAACTCACTACTTATTCACTGCAGCAGCTAGGCTTGGCGTGCAGTGAAGAACACAGTTTTAAACAGGGAAGTGATTTCAGTTCAGCTCAGACCTGCAGAGGAAACTGAGCACATTGTCACGATGTGACTTTTGTGGTCTAGAAAGAGAGAGAGCGAGAGCGACACCCTGAGTTGCCTTCACCTCGTTTTCTGATGTCTCTTTGTTTCAAGTCCGAGTTCTTCATGTGGAACCAGCAGTCAAGAGCTCAAATGGGCTAAAGCATTTATTTGCTTCAGTTCACGACCTATCTGTGCATGAGGATGACCAGCAACAGTAAATCGGTTGTTTCCTCTGCAATAAAAGCAGAGATCAAGAGGTATGAATCCCTCCAGAATGCAATCAACAGGCTCTTCAAGCAGTTTGAAAAGGTGGAGGATCAAAAGCTGCGCTCAGGCCTTAAAGTTTATCTCCACAGCATTCAAGGTGAGCTCATCTTTAATAAGCTCTGTGGGTCTCTGTGACTCACATTTATTGTTTGTGTAGAAAGATATAATTACCTGTATCCCAGCCTGTTGAGGTACATAAAGAGCTGTTCCAACTTTAAAATTCTCCATTTAATTTTATTTCTTAACATAATAACAAGGAACAAATGGCATGGATATATCAACATAGTTACTCTTTTATTCAGCTATCATGGTGTGGTGCAAGGAAACAAGACTGTGTGGGTGATTGATATCTTCCTTTCAGCTTCCTGTCAGTCTCTGTATCACTCGGTTTGTTTTCCTGAGGTTAAGGTGTTCACTTTTGTTCTCATTCCTCCCCGATAGTACAAAAAAACAGCTTTTGGTACCTGTTAAGCAGTGGCATTAGACTTCAGTTGTCCTTTAGACATTGAGAGGCCAATGGCAACATCCTTTAGCAG
This sequence comes from Girardinichthys multiradiatus, assembly GCF_021462225.1. NCBI lineage: Eukaryota > Metazoa > Chordata > Actinopteri > Cyprinodontiformes > Goodeidae > Girardinichthys > Girardinichthys multiradiatus. Next base: position 44,147,624 of record NC_061794.1, on the reverse strand, counting down.
CCATCGCCATGGCAGTAAGATGAAACCTGCTGTATGGCCTACTTCCTGTCTGCCAATCTGCAACTGCCCTCAAAGCCACTTCCTCTCATACAAGTAGGGCTTTTACTTGAAGCCGATCAGTTTTACATCATATCCTTGCATCGGTACTTCCTACATTTCTTGTTAAAGTGACAAAATGCGAGATAGATGGATTCTTTAGAACTGAATGTCACATTTTCTTTCCGTGGAGCTAACACGAGTGACCTACAGATAAAAGAAATTCTCAAAGCGAAAGTTAAAATTATAAAAACTTAGAGGAAAGCTGAAAAAAATCGCACTTACAGTATTTGTCTGTTTTAACAAATGTGTAATTCATAGATGGAGCTTGATTTTACTGTACGTATATTACTTTAGTACATACATTATACACACTGCATTAAATTTGCAGTTAGTGTTAGTTGCAACGTTTAGTTCTTTATAACTGAAGTGTAAGCAGACCAGTTTACTCCAATGTGGACTTTACATGCTTTAGAAATAAAAATCAAGTCAGCTTGTGAGTAAACCCAGAAAACAGGAGTAAAATACTCCTGCAAGAATACATTGTTGTTTATTTAATTTAAAGATAATTGCACTGCAAGATTTGCTGGCTGAACTTTATTATGAATGTATGCTACATATTTATGCCTTACTTTCAACTTTTATAGCACCTTACAGTTTTGTGAAAAGGTGTTTCAATCCTTACAGATTTCCTCTGTTTTTACGTTTTTGTCAAACCTGGCGTGCAAGATGCATAATGTAGTTTTCAAATAATGAATTTAGACATCCCCTTCTCTGCAGAACTGTTTCAATTCATTCACATTGGAAGGTTTGGAGGATGAATGATCTGTTTAAGTTCATGCCAAAGCATCTTAATCTGATCTCAAAAGCTGATCTTTGACTAGGCCAAAAGCCATTTGAAAGGTGTATTTGCTGGTGTGCTTTGAATCATTTTCCTGCTGCCTAACTCAAGTGCTTGAGATCACAAACTGATGACTGGACATCCCTTTTAGAATTTTCTGCTGGAGAGCAGAATGTATGATTCCCTTAATTACGTCAAGTCATCTAGTTTGTGATGCAGTAAAAAAGCCCCAAACCATTGTACTACCCCACCAAAAGCTACACTGCTGTCTTGTGTAGCCATAGAATACTTTACCAGAAATTTTTAAGGGTCTTCTTTTTCATTAGCAGTGGTTTTGCCCTTGGGTCTCACCCAGGCATATTAATTTTGTCCAGTCTCTTTCTTATTTTTAAATCTTGAACGCGGACCTTAGCTGAGGCATCTGAGTCTGCAGTACTTTGGACATTGTTCTGGGTTTTTGTGATGAGTCTTTGCTGCACTCTTGGAGTAATTTTAGTAGGCCAGCCACTGTGGTGAAGGTTCACCACAGCTCCATATTTTCTCCATTTGTAGATCATGGCTCTCACTGTAGTTTGTAAGAGTAATTAGCCATAGGAATTACTTTGTAATCTTTTAAAAACTAATAGATGTCAATGACTTTGTTTCTTATCTATTCTTGAATTGTTTTAGATTAGGACATGATGTTGCTGTTGGAAATCTTTTAGCCAACTTCATGTCAGGCATGTTCTAAACCAGGGATTTCTTGAATCTACAGGCTTGGGTGTGGCTGTTCAAATGGAAATCAGCTTTTTAACATTTAAAAACAAGAAGGATTTCTTTTCACTTTCAACACCTGAACATCACTTTTTCGTTTCAGACATTACCTTAGAGGAGGGAGACGCTGAGGTCTTTATCAAAGTTTTATCAAAGAAAAATATATGACATAAAAAGTTTCAATTTAAAAGAAAGATGTATCAAGCTGCTTGCACATACAGGTCCTTCTCAAAATATTAGCATATTGTGATAAAGTTCATTATTTTCCATAATGTCAAGATGAAAATTTAACATTCATATATTTTAGATTCATTGCACACCAACTGAAATATTTCAGGTCTTTTATTGTCTTAATATGGATGATTTTGGCATACAGCTCATGAAAACCCAAAATTCCTATCTCACAAAATTAGCATATCATTAAAAGGGTCTCTAAACGAGCTATGAACCTAATCATCTGAATCAACTAGTTAACTCTAAACACCTGCAAAAGATTCCTGAGGCCTTTAAAACTCCCAGCCTGGTTCATCACTCAAAACCCCAATCATGGGTAAGACTGCCGACCTGACTGCTGTCCAGAAGGCCACTATTGACACCCTCAAGCAAGAGGGTAAGACACAGAAAGACATTTCTGAACGAATAGGCTGTTCCCAGAGTGCTGTATCAAGACACCTCAGTGGGAAGTCTGTGGGAAGGAAAAAGTGTGGCAGAAAATGCTGCACAACGAGAAGAGGTGACCGGACCCTGAGGAAGATTGTGGAGAAGGGCCGATTCCAGACCTTGGGGGACCTGCGGAAGCAGTGGACTGAGTCTGGAGTAGAAACATCCAGAGCCACCGTGCACAGGCGTGTGCAGGAAATGGGCTACAGGTGCCGCATTCCCCAGGTCAAGCCACTTTTGAACCAGAAACAGCGGCAGAAGCGCCTGACCGGGGCTACAGAGAAGCAGCACTGGACTGTTGCTCAGTGGTCCAAAGTACTTTTTTCGGATGAAAGCAAATTCTGCATGTCATTCGGAAATCAAGGTGCCAGAGTCTGGAGGAAGACTGGGGAGAAGGAAATGCCAAAATGCCAGAAGTCCAGTGTCAAGTACCCACAGTCAGTGATGGTCTGGGGTGCCGTGTCAGCTGCTGGTGTTGGTCCACTGTGTTTTATCAAGGGCAGGGTCAATGCAGCTAGCTATCAGGAGATTTTGGAGCACTTCATGCTTCCATCTGCTGAAAAGCTTTACGGAGATGAAGATTTCATTTTTCAGCACGACCTGGCACCTGCTCACAGTGCCAAAACCACTGGTAAATGGTTTACTGACCATTGTATCACTGTGCTCAATTGGCCTGCCAACTCTCCTGACCTGAACCCCATAGAGAATCTGTGGGATATTGTGAAGAGAACGTTGAGAGACTCAAGACCCAACACTCTGGATGAGCTAAAGGCCGCTATCGAAGCATCCTGGGCCTCCATAAGACCTCAGCAGTGCCACAGGCTGATTGCCTCCATGCCACGCCGCATTGAAGCAGTCATTTCTGCCAAAGTATTCCCGACCAAGTATTGAGTGCATAACTGTACATGATTATTTGAAGGTTGACGTTTTTTGTATTAAAAACACTTTTCTTTTATTGGTCGGATGAAATATGCTAATTTTGTGAGATAGGAATTTTGGGTTTTCATGAGCTGTATGCCAAAATCATCCGTATTAAGACAATAAAAGACCTGAAATATTTCAGTTAGTGTGCAATGAATCTAAAATATATGAATGTTAAATTTTCATCATGACATTATGGAAAATAATGAACTTTATCACAATATGCTAATATTTTGAGAAGGACCTGTACATGAAAGTGAACATAACTAAAATTCACAGAACAATAAATGAGGAGATGTTATTAGGGCAAGATGATGTAATGTTGCACTCAGCGACAACTTTGTAAATCATTTTAACACATTAGTGAGAGGGCCAGTGCACTCCCTCAAATTTTGTATTTCTAAACAGTTTTATTCATTTTTGTGACCACAGGAGTTTCCTGCTGGCCTTTCATAATAATGTGTGTTGTTGACTATGCTGTCACCTTTTATTTATGGCCAAAATTTATCCAAAGGAATCTTCATTTTCTTTAGAATGGGGAATTTATATTGGTGTTGCCTTTTTGTTTGCTAGTGCCAATCTTTTAATGCAGTGACTGTAACTGCATGCTATAGGTGGTCGATTCAATTCAAAACTATTATGGGCGATAGTAAAGTTTTATGTTAACCAACATTATTTGAAAAATCCTACTATATCTGCAGGTGATTCTGTGGATCCTAAAAAGGACACACTGGAGCAGTGTTTTAACTTCAAAATGTAATGTAGCAGTAAAAAACTGAACAAATGATCATTTAGTACTTGACACAATGTAACATAGAGCAATATTAGCACTGCAGTGGTCAAATAGTAATAACAAGAATATCAAAAGCCTTTCCAAAGCATGGAAACAGAAGTAAGCTGAGATATTTTGTGGGAAACATTTCAGATGCTCTTCCAACTGTAGATTAAAGTTGTTTTTTTTTTTGGATTCCTAGGCCCAATGAAAAATTCAACAATTTAGTCCAATCACTGAGAGCAACACAATACATACAGAAACTCCATCATGCAAAGGAGAAGTCAAGACCCCCATCAAGAAGTATATTCATATAGCATGGCAGGAATACTGGAACACTATTGATAATGTAAAGCCCTTTTTAATATACAAAATTTAGTTGGTAGAAGTCAAGCACTGGGTAAAGATTATTAACTAAGGATAGGACATACAGGACTAAACAACACCTTATATAATAGGAAAACATCAACCTGGGTTTTGTTCTTACTGCAAATAACCCAACGCAATGTAACAGACAGAATAAAAAGCACAGCTATACTAAAACCGATGAATAAAGAAAAGCATGACATTTCTTTAAATTATTTCTTGGGAAAGATCTCACTAACAATGTAGAGTTTACATGTTTACTCCTCTTTAAATGCAGGTTTTGTCACAATTTTTGGTTTGGCTCTGTTCTTGTTCCAATTTTTATGTTTTGGAGGTATTTTCTCTTTCCTCAGTTAGGTAGTTATTATCCATCTGTTCCTCAGTTCATGTCCCAACACTGCTGCAGTGCATTCATTATACAGGTCCTTCTCAAAATATTAGCATATTGTGATAAAGTTCATTATTTTCCATAATGTCATGATGAAAATTTAACATTCATATATTTTAGATTCATTGCACACTAACTGAAATATTTCAGGTCTTTTATTGTCTTAATACGGATGATTTTGGCATACAGCTCATGAAAACCCAAAATTCCTATCTCACAAAATTAGCATATCATTAAAAGGGTCTCTAAACGAGCTAAGAACCTAATCATCTGAATCAAGGAGTTAACTCTAAACACCTGCAAAAGATTCCTGAGGCCTTTAAAACTCCCAGCCTGGTTCATCACTCAAAACCCCAATCATGGGTAAGACTGCCGACCTGACTGCTGTCCAGAAGGCCACTATTGACACCCTCAAGCAAGAGGGTAAGACACAGAAAGAAATTTCTGAACGAATAGGCTGTTCCCAGAGTGCTGTATCAAGGCACCTCAGTGGGAAGTCTGTGGGAAGGAAAAAGTGTGGCAGAAAACGCTGCACAATGAGAAGAGGTGACCGGACCCTGAGGAAGATTCTGGAGAAGGGCCGATTCCAGACCTTGGGGGACCTGCAGAAGCAGTGGACTGAGTCTGGAGTAGAAACATCCAGAGCCACCGTGCACAGGCGTGTGCAGGAAATGGGCTACAGGTGCCTCATTCCCCAGGTCAAGCCACTTTTGAACCAGAAGCAGCGGCAGAAGCGCCTGACCGGGGCTACAGAGAAGCAGCACTGGACTGTTGCTCAGTGGTCCAAAGTACTTTTTTCGGATGAAAGCAAATTCTGCATGTCATTCTGAAATCAAGGTGCCAGAGTCTGGAGGAAGACTGGGGAGAAGGAAATGCCAAAATGCCAGAAATCCAGTGTCAAGTACCCACAGTCAGTGATGGTCTGGGGTGCCGTGTCAGCTGCTGGTGTTGGTCCACTGTGTTTTATCAAGGGCAGGGTCAATGCAGCTAGCTATCAGGAGATTTTGGAGCACTTCATGCTTCCATCTGCTGAAAAGCTTTATGGAGATGAAGATTTCATTTTTCAGCACCACCTGGCACCTGCTCACAGTGTCAAAACCACTGGTAAATGGTTTACTGACCATGGTATCACTGTGCTCAATTGGCCTGCCAACTCTCCTGACCTGAACCCCATAGAGAATCTGTGGGATATTGTGAAGAGAACGTTGAGAGACTCAAGACCCAACAGTCTGGATGAACTAAAGGCCGCTATCGAAGCATCCTGGGCCTCCATGCCACGCCTCCATGTGGCGTGGCATGGAGGCTGATTGCCTCCATGCCACGCCACATTGAAGCAGTCATTTCTGCCAAAGGATTCCTGACCAAGTATTGAGTGCATAACTGTACATGATTATTTGAAGGTTGACGTTTTTTGTATTAAAAACACTTTTCTTTTATTGGTCGGATGAAATATGCTAATTTTGTGAGATAGGAATTTTGGGTTTTCATGAGCTGTATGCCAAAATCATCCGTATTAAGACAATAAAAGACCTGAAATATTTCAGTTAGTGTGCAATGAATCTAAAATATATGAATGTTAAATTTTCATCATGACATTATGGAAAATAATGAACTTTATCACAATATGCTAATATTTTGAGAAGGACCTGTACCTATAATCATCTACCCAGCATTTAAATACTTCTTTGTTCAACCAATTCCTTGCCAGATTCTCCTGTTGGTTATCCGTTCTCATTCCTGTTTTAACTCTGTTGTCCTGTTGTTTCAGCTCTCAGTTGCTCGTCTTGTGTTTCTCATCGTTTTTGATGTCTGCTTCTTGTTTTCCACTGGTGCTTTCAAGTTTGTTGGTTTTATTTTTAATAAATCACCCTCATCATGATATTACAATCCTCCTGGCTTCACGAAGATAAATTTGCACAACCGCAATGATTCATGAGAAGATTATGGAAGAGAAATATTACAACCTCAGGTTTAAAAGAAATATCAAACTTTGTCCATATACATTAAATGCACCAAACTAAAATAAATAGGTGTTCATCTGGCAGGCACAGTGGTGCAATTGCTAAAGCTGTTGCAGTATCCCAACATGGTCCAGACTGAGGTCTAGGCTGAGGCCGTTTGGTGAGGACTTTGCATGTTCTTTCTGTGTATGCATGGATTTTCTGTACCCCTACTTGGAGTCCAAACACATGCCTGTTAGGTTAACTTAATCCGTTCGTTCAAACAGACCACAGTTTGTGAGACTGAAGGGTTGTGAGTCTAACCAGGTAGTCAGCAGCACAGGAGCACCACAGGGGACGGTACTCTCACCATTCCTTTTCACTCTGTACACCTCAGACTTCCAGTACAAGACAGACTCCTGTCATCTGCAGAAATACTCGGATGATTCTGCAGTCGTGGGGCGGATCAGAGATGGACAAGAAGATGAGTACAGGAAGGTGGTGGACCGCTTTGTGGCATGGTGTGGAAACAATCATCTCATTTTGAACGTGACTAAAACAAAGGAGATGATTGTAGATTTTAAGAGAAACAGGAATAAGTCAAAAACTATTACTATCATGGGAGAAGAAGTGGAGGTGGTGGAGGAGTATAAATACCTCGGTGTTCACCTGGACAACAGACTAGAGTGGAGATGCAACTGTGAAGCCATCTACAAGAAGGGACAGAGCAGACTGTACTTCTTGAGGAAGCTTAGGTCCTTTGGTGTTTGCAGCAAGATGCTGCATATCTTCTATAAGTCTGTTGTGGAAAGTGTGATCTCTTCTACCATCATCTGCTGGGGAAGCAGCATCAGAACCAGGGACTTAAAAAAGCTCAACAAGCTGATAAAAAAGGCTGGCTCTGTTCTGGGGACTCCTCTGGAACCTCTGGAGATCATTGTGGAAAGACGGATTCTTCATAAAATGAAGAACATTATGGAGAACCCTGATCATCCTCTTCATGAGACTGTCCTACAACAACAGAGTGTCTTCAGTCAGAGGCATCTTCAGATCTGCTGAAAGATGGAGCGCTACAGGAGATCCTTCCTGCCCACAGCCATCAGCATCTACAACGGCTCTTTGAGGAAACCTTCATAATATGAGCTACAACAACATTTAATTTCCCTTTGGGATTAATAAAGTATTTTTGAATTGAATTGAATTGAATTGAACTGTTGGGGAAAGGCCCCAGCTACCCTGTGACCCCTAACAGGATGGTATGGTAAATGGATTTTGACTTTGTTTGAAATCTGAAACTTAGCAAAAAGCTCCTCCTGTGCTTCATAAAACATAAACAAATTGGATGTATTGTCAGGTCCAAAGCCATTACTTTTATAGAGCAATGAAAGCTTTTCAAGTTCAGATGATAAGGGCCATGGAAATTAAATTGGTGTAATATGACATCTCTGTTTGGTCTTATTGAACTTGTGCATTTTAAGCAGTTGTACGTAATAAATATTTCCTAAAAGGATGCCAAAAAAGATGATACATGAATAAACCAACAGGTTCCACGCTTTTATTTTTCTTTCCCAATGTTTACGACTTTGGTTGGGTTCTGAGGAAGCCAAATGCACTGCCGGTGAAGTCAAAACAATGAGTTGATTTCCTAAAGGTTTATGGAGTTTTGCTAGTCTGCTAGAACTAAAGGTCAGCTCCAGGACAGATTTGGCAAGCTTTGAGTTTATTTAAGATCTGACTGATGTTCACACATTGTGAAAGGCATGTGTAAAAACCTTCTTTTGTTTAATTAGACTGCTTGAGTGTCAGGAGGAAACTCCAGCTTCTGAGGAACAAAGCTGGGAGTATCTTTGCTGGGACCTGGATCTGTGTGTGCAACGTTCACTGGTGCTAAAAGAAAGCAACCCCTCTCTTGCATGTAGTCAAGCGGCTGGATGTCAAGGGAAGGGTGAGAAAAAGAGCAAATTAGTAGATAGAAAATGAGGATGTGCTCAATGGAGCTATAAAGAGATTTAAATATGAATCTGAATGGTGTGGGGTTCACTGCAGCATGGCGGCACAGTGAGAGATAGAGTGGAGAAATATGGCGTAGACAGCTCACAGTGAAGGAGAAATGAAAAATCACCCAACATGACCACTGCTCTTGGCTTCTGGCCATCTGACAGCTCCCAACCAAATGTGTAAATGTGTGTTGGGGAGGCAGTTTTGTTTGGATGCAAGAGATGGCCTGTAGGCATGTTTTATTTAGACAGATGTGTCACAATAAGGACAGTTTTACAGTGCAGCAATGCACATATAATTAGCCTGAAAGAGTTTGGGGATTTTTATAGAAGGGAACACAGCTTACGCTTTCTGTTTACTCACAACTCTGTTCCTCTGAGGACGCAGGTTTTCCCCTTGAGCCAAAGGCAGTTTTTCAGAGCTCTTTTGTATTCATTGTGAGCAGTTATTGCCCTCTCCCTGACTGTGGGAGGGACGGGGACCAGGCTGAGCAGGTGGACTGTCACATCCTGTATTATGAGGAGATGGCAGGAGGCTGTGGCTGGTGTGCACTGGTGTGTTAGGACATATTTCACATCCATCATTTTATTTTTTTTCCCCCTGAGAGTAATTAACATGAACTTCAGCCGGTAATAACTCCAGTGATGGGTATGTAATCATGTTTGCTGCAGTGTGTCTGGTGTTGCACAGAGCGTAGTTGCAGCAGTTCCTCTTGTATAATTATTTTTGAAGATCTAGTTTACAGAAAAACCTTCAGAATATTTATTTGATCATTTAAAAGAATATGAAGATTTCTTCTTAGTTACTTTGAGTTCTTTAAATGCCGAATATTTGCTCTGTATATTTTGAGAATTTCTACCTGCAGTAAATAAAACAATTAATAAGGATCACCTGGTGCATTTTTCACTGTTCTTGGATGATTTGATGGCTAAATGCTGTATAATCCTGAGAAGACGGCTTATAAAATATACTGTATGCCAACTTGCTTAATTCAGTACTGTCCCATATTCAGACCTCCTTAGCTTATCATATTTTTTCTCATTACAACCAAAGAACTCTAAGTAATTTACTAGGATTTTATTTGATAGACAACAACCCAAAGTAGTGCATAAAAGGATACAGAAGGAAAATAATTAATGGTTTGATTTTTGCAAAAATAATTAATTGCATGTGCATTTGTATTTAACCTCCCTGAGTGATGAATTTGTAAACCAACTTCTGGCTGGAATTACAGCTGCAAGTATTTGTGGAAATATCTCTAGCAGCTTGGGAAAAGACTGGCATTATTTCCCATTTTTATTTGCCAAACACAAAGTACTTTGACTGGACTGTTCTAACACATGAATGTACTTAGATCCATTGTAGTTCTGGCTGTATGTTCAGGGTTGTCGTCCTTCTGAAAGGTGAATCTCCACCCCAGTCTCGAGTCTTGCAGCCTCTAACAGGTTTTCTTCCAGGATTGTCCTGTATTTAGCTCCCTCCAAATTCCAATAAAGTCTCACCACCTTCCCTGTCCCTGTTAAAAATGGATCCCCAGAGCATGATGCTGCCACCACCATGTGGGTGGTGTGTTTAGGGCAATGTACAACATTGGTTTGTTGTGTTACACAGCGTTTTGTAAATAGGTGCAAAACATTTACATTTACATGAGTTATAGTTGTCCCTTCGACAGATTCCCACATCTGAGCTGTAGATGTCTGCAGCTCCTCCAGAGTTTCCATGGGTCTTCTCTGATTAATGCTCTCCTTGCTTGGTCTGTCCGTTTTGGTAGACGCCCCTGTCTTAGTAGGTTTGCAGCTGGCCTATCCTTTGTTCATGTTTAGATGATGGGTTGAACAGAGCTCTGTGAGATCATCAAAGCTTAGGATATTGTTTTCTAATCTAACCCTGCTTTAAACCTCTCCACAGCTTTCTTCCTGACCTGTCTGCTGTGTTGTTTGGTCTTCATAATGCTGCTTCTTCACTGATGTTCTCTGAAACCTTTGAGGCAGTCCTGTTTAAACGTTTTGCCATGCAGGCCAAACTTGTCAAGTTAAAAGCAGTTAGGGGAACAAAAATACATATTTTTTAAATAAAAAAAAAGACATTTTCTGCCAAGGAAGGGCTCTTGAAGTGGACCCAAATGCAGACAGAAGCAGCATGATGAGTACAACAGTCATTTTCTACCGCTTATTCCATAGTGGGTCGTGGGGGAGCTGGTGCCTATCTCCAGCAGTATATGGGCGAGAGGCAGGGTACACCCTGGACAGGTCACCAGTCCATCGCAGGGCAACACACAAGCAACCATGCACACACTTATTCATACACCTAAGGGCAATTTAGAGACCAATTAACCTAACAGGCATGTCTTTGGACTGTGGGAGGAAGCCGGAGTACCCGGTGAAAACCCACGCATGCACGGGAGAACATGCGAACTCCATGCAGAAAGACCCCTGGATGGGAATTGAACCCAGGACCTTCTTGTTGCAAGGCAACAGTGCTACCAACTGCGCCACCGTGCAGCCCTATGAGTACAACAGTTTAATAATAAAAAAAAGAAAGTGAAAACTTACAGTTTAGCATGAGCTGGCAGAAGCAGATATGAATATATGGCATGAATAAAAGATTATAAATCAGCAAGGAGCAAACAGAACTGAAGAGTACATATATGCAACAAACAGGTGAGGCAGGGAGACGGACTGGCATAGCACAGGTGATATGAATGAAACTGATTTCAAGATGACGGTGGCAGTAACTAAAACATGAATAAGCTGAGTAGAGATGCAACAAAACAACCTAATCAAAGGAAACTCTTACAGATGTAACAGAACATAAACTAAAATTCATCAAGAACAGAATACTAGAATAAGTAAGAAGCTAAACAAATAAAGCACCACCTGAAGAATCAAAAACAATAATGATAATCATAGGAAAGAATAACAGATGCTGAAAACCCCAAATACTTAAGAATTGTGACAATTTTCATGTGATTTATTTATTTGTACCTGCTCAACAATAAAACTAAAATAATGCGATACTTAAATGAAATGAACAATGCAGTTTGGTTTTATTAGAAACTGGATCTGTAAACAATTGTAAAAATAAAACATTAAAGGGTTCATAAAAATGCATCTGTTTTCCAAATCTTTTTAGATTGATTGTTTCCTATTTTTAATGTGTTTTAAGTTACTAAAATGAAATTTGGGTCACGTTTTCTTCTAAAACGCCTGCTGTATTTGTGAAAGTGCAATGAATGGTTGCACCCAAGTCTGCTTCTGCATAAAGGTCGCTGGATGTTTATGAACCTGTTTACTATTCAATGAAAATAAAGGTAAAATGGGGTAACAAAAACCAAATACTTACCTAACACTTCGATGTTAAGTTGAACCTGTCAGTGAAAGTCGCCATAAAAACAGCAAGTGTTGGTGGGCTAAATTTGTACTCTTCTTGACTTCAATGAAAACATCGTTCCAAGGGCCGAAAATAGTTGCATTTTGCTGACATTAGATTACACATAGCTGTTTACTAGATGATTTCTGAAAGCAACTGCAAAGGTTGAGCAGGACTTTATTTAGGGGTATCACAGTAAATATGGGTTTAATACAAATCTACACATGTCCACTGACAGTAATTTAACTCTGTGTTTGTAGGGTGACAAAGTGAGAAGAAGCGCAAAGGGTATAAATACTATTACAAGGCACTGTACACAAAGTAAAAAATACACTGGCTTACATGAATTGGTGGTGAAAAAAACAAAAAATAGGAGGAATTATACAGTGTGTGTTTTTTATTATTGTGCATCGTTTAGTTTTAATATTGTTGCCATTGTCTCACACTACTGCCCAGTTCACGCTGAGAGCCAGGAGCTTACCCACTTTGACTAATGAACACACACCATAGTAGCAATAGCCTACAGATCAATAAACTCACCGGAAATCTCTTTCATTCACCGAAGCAGCACACACGCTCACAGATACAAACACCATTTTTATACCCTGGGAGAAATTATCATACAGAGTCTACAGATGGCAGAGGGGAGAGGAGGAGGATGATGATGAGGAGGAAGAGGAGGACACGGAGGAGATGATTGTGCCACCATAGCCAGGAAGATTGTAACACCTTAGCAACAAATAAGCCAAGCCTCCCACTAAGGAGGAGCCACGTAGGACCACAGGCAGAAGAATACACACACTTATTCACACAAACACAGAGAGGCAGCTGAAGACAGATGAAGGATGATGATGAAACCTTTCTCGCAGCAGCGGCGTTGATGCACAAAGAAACAACACACACACTCTGCCTTTCCCTTTATTTCTGTTTGTCATTTCTACTTAACCTTGCCTGCTTGCCTCTCCCTGTCACTGATCTTTCTTCCCGCAGTGTCCCTTCGTCTAGCAGCTTTTCCATCCTGTGTGTGGGTGCGCTGCTTAACCACCAGTCGTTACCCGCCAACCAAACCCTCCCCACCCCCCCCTTCTCCCGCCTCCCTGGCATGTGGGGAGGAGATGGAGATGTGATGAGCAATAAAAAGTGGGGCTGGTCTGATTGAAGCAGGAGAAAACAGAGTCAGAGAGAAAATAACGGTAGGTAAAGCAAAGAGGAGAAGCAGAATCTTTCCGCATTGTATGGATTCCATATTGGATCAAGGAGGGGCTTGCTGAGGGAGGGGCACTGAAGACTCCTGGTGAAACGCTTAGTGTGAGGGAGAGGAGAAAAGAGACAGGAGGAGGGTGGGTGTGTGATGTGTACCGGACCCACTGAATCTGAGTGACAGTGCTTCGGGTGGAGGGCTTTGGAGAGGTGACTCACCTCAGCGCCTCCTCTATGTTGCCATGCTTAGCAACAACGCTTGATGCGCTCGGAGGACTGAGGTGCTCCAGGAGTCCGAGGCAGGGGCGTAATGGACAGCTCCACATTTCCACCGGGGCTCCTGCTGGCTTCTCCTCATGATCCCCTCCAGTCCTCCTCATCAGCGAGGCTGCACGCTCTGAACGGATGCTGCTGTCCACACACATGTGAGACTCACCCATGATCTCAGCTTGACTGCATTACAGTTTGTGTGTTCTGTGGCATGCTGCTAATGAATTTTCAACTGTCCACTAAAACAGCTGCTCTTCCTCTCGTTCTTGATGACGTACACTGCAGGGCACTTGTTATTCTGATCTGAATCAAGGCTTTTTGCTGCAAGTGAAGAAGATGAACTCAGCAGCTCTCAAGAATGGGATGCAGCACATGAAAAAAAGGCTGAATGAAAACCTGCCATCAAGAAGGATTCATCGGGCATGTTGATGAAGACGTGTGCCTGAGAAGTGGTTTGCGTCTGCAGTGATATCTTTTAACTGGCTGTTTCCAGAAACAAAAGAGCTGCCTGAGCTGCACCAGCAGTAAGCTGATAGAGTTTTGTTCAAATATTGAAGATGGAGGAAGATCAGCAAAGAAATCAGGGACCGAAATAAAGAAACTTTAAAGCAGGAATTTGGGGGATGGATGAAACCAAGGGTTGCTCTGCTGTTGAGTCTTCCAAAGAAAAAGTTCCTCTTCCTCTATCTAAGTTTTTTGTCTCCGTTGTGCTGTGGGAATCCTTCATACCTCAACAAACTGGCAAACTTGTTCATGGTCTTCTGTCCAGTTTCATTCATTGACCGGGAATCCACTAAAGCCTGACCACATGAGTGGAGGAGGCGCCCTGCAGCAACGCACCACCTACCTCATCTCCCTCACCTTGGTGAAGGTAGAGGCTGTAGAGGAGAATGGAGGGGAGGCCAAGAAAAGCACCCAGGAGAAGGAGGGGGAGTCCAGCCAAGGAAGAAGTCCAGGGGAAGAGGTTGAGGCTGAAGCTGGAGTTCCAGCACTGGCTGAGAATGGAGCCGGGGTGGTTAGAGGAGAACCACAAAGAGGTCAGGAGGCAAAGGTTGATGAATTCAAGGATGGAGAGAGAAAACATCTCAGTCCTCAGAGAGATGCCATAGATGATGCAGGTAAAGCTCCTGAAAAGCCACCACGCAACCTCTCTATCCCCTTACCTGCCGAGAGAGGGACAATTCAGCAAAAAAAGTCTTCAGATGTAGTTGAGTCAATGCAATGCCGGTCTCCATTACTGATCACAACACCACCAACAGAACTGGCGGAACCCAGCTGCACTCCAACCAGGACAAGCCTCCCCATCCGTCCAGCAGGACAGCGGCCTGTGAGTCTGCTGAAGTCTCACAGCAGCGTGGCCACACGTGGCCGTGACTCCAGGGATGGTCGGGAACGTAGCCCTACCTCGGCCCAAAGCCTCGATCGAAAGGACTGCCGCGTAACAACGCGGTCGCCAGGCCCCTGCAGGGCCTCATGGGCCGAGGCGAGCCGGCCCGAAGCTTGGAGGGATCTACGTGCTGAGGTTCAAACTGGGGTGTCTATGGACATAGGAGGTGGTGTGACTGCAGTGATGAGAGACATCCCGAGGAAGGATCGGCTGAAGACGGGATCAGCCTCTCTACCTGCTCCTGCTAACCAAGTCCCAAAACCAGCACGCAAAGGTAAAAGCCGTACACTGGACAACAGCGACCTGAACAGCCTTTCTGAGGAGCTGGGGCTGGCCAGAGATGGCCAGCCGGTGCAGCAGGGTCAACGGGGCTCTGCTAAAGACAGGAAGATGCTCAAATTCATCAGTGGCATTTTCACAAAGAGCAATTCTGGGGCAGGAGGGCCAACATCCACAGCACCTCCTGTCTACATACAGAGAGATTCCAGTGAGGAAGAAGGTAGGAGGTCACAAACACATCACTGTCACCTCTACGGCTCTAAACCCACCCTTCATGAACCTCCGTTAGTCTTATCTGCAGGGTATTACTGCCGTACATCATCAGAACATAGATGCAGAGGCATCCATTTGAAACAAGACAGGCTGAAATTGGGTGGGGTTGATCTTTTTAAAGAACCCGATACAGAAGGCGCTTACAGGCTGTAATTCTGTCACGTGGCTAAGGGCCATTTTCCTGCCGCCATGTGCAGCTGGATCCCAGTGATATTCGAAACACGCTTTGGTGCGAGAATTGACAAAAGAATGTGTTGAACGGTCTTAATCTAATTCTCGTCAGAGCTGGGGCAGATTTCACACCGCTACAGGGGTAATCAGCCCTCGCACACACATTGACACTGACACCTCAAACAGATGCACCTCAGCAGCTTTCTCCCTGTGTGGGTTTAAATCTCATAATGAAGGCAAAGAGGAGAGGAGCCAGTTGCACTGGCACAGAATATTTGTTGACTCCACAGCCAATCGAGAACATTTCTAATCCCATCTTTGATATTCCACCCACCGCACCTTCTGCAGCTGGAGCTTCCTTTCTCCCCTCTCTGCCTCTTTGTTGCAGTCAGATTTTATTTAAATTCACAGCAAAAGCACATGTAGCGTTTCAAGGATTTGAATTAAATAGATTTTTAGATTTGTGTACGCAGCTGTAGCGTCTAACAGAGCGTGCCTTTTACAGACGGAGCAAGCGTGGGTTTTTAAGTATTCATTCACTCATTGTGTATTCCCGCTGTTTCACATGCACACATACAAGTAACAAGTCTAGCCCTACATGCACGCATACACATGCACGCACATGCTCCAGGCAGGAGGAAGTGTTGCCATGGCAACCACCAGACCTGCCGCTCGTGGAGGGAAGAAGAGGAGGTTTGTGTGACATGGTGTAGGGTATTCGAGAGAGTTCAAGGTTTTACAGAAATTTCACTGTCAGCCACTGGTCACATGTTTGCTGGATGGTTGAAGTGGAGGTAATTGGCTTCCTGTGGAAATGTGTGCACCGAAGCAGCTGAAGGATCTCACTGTCTAATCACTTCTGGCTCCAGCACCCGCCCGTAAAAAGGCCTTTCAGTTAGAAAGACACAATGAGACAGACTGTGTGTGTGTGTTTTGTGGTAGGAATTGCCCTTTTTTTAGCAAAGAGGCAGACAGCAGCAGCAGATCACATGAAAGCCTGTTTTCACCGGCTGCATTCGTCTGGCATCTCCACAGATTTATAATCAGACTCAGTTTTAGTCACTGTTTGTATTGGAACGACACAAATAACACAGAGTACAGCAGGCCTTGTATCTGTTATTCTTTTTTTTTGACAAAATCCCCAGATCTCCTGTCTGAATATTTCTGTTCCATACCTTTCCATCATCTTTTTGTAAATATTGAAAACTATTATGAATAAGAAATGATAAAACTAGTCAACACCCACGGGATCTTTCTTGGATTGAGACAGTTTCCTTGAAACCGAGGCCTTTGTGTCTCTGGCCTTTGTTTGGGAGCTGACATGGAAGAATTAGGATTCACTTTAAGGTACCAAACCACTGCCAACAAGTAGATCAAGGGTGTCCAACTCCAGCCCCGGGATCTGGCGCCCTGCAGGTTTGGATGTGTCTTTGCCCTAACAGAGCTGATTCAAATGACTGATTTACCTCCTCTCCAAGTTTTGTGAAACCTGATAATAAATAATGAATTTGATGAAGGTGTGCTGAATCGGGGCAACATCTAAAACATGCAGGAGATTTGAGGACTGACTTTGGACATCACTGCAATGATTCTGGCTCAAAAAAAAAAAACACACAAAAACTTGACTCAGAAAGATTATGACCAGTAAATTTTTCCAACTGCAGTAGATAATCTGTTTGCATCCCCACCTTTATAAAATGCTGAAGCTAAGGGGCATATTTTATCAGTTTCACACATTTTTCAGTGGTGCTTGGACGTGTACCTTAAGAGTCAGGTGATAATTATTGGGGGCTTGCCTGGGATCTGAACCCAGAAACTCAAAGGCCACAAAATGTTGTTTTTATTAATAGTTTCTGTTATCTGGGGTGAAAGTAAGTCAAATTAGTGTCCCATCCATGGTGCAAATATCACATTCTCTGCAATCAGAGATGGTATGCAAACTTTGATTTTTATAAGGGGTTCTTTAAACTACTTTCAGTCTAGTTTTTCAGTCATCTTGAATTAGTCGGCCCATTTCTCACTGATCTCTGTGATGGGATGCTTTACTATTTGGGTTAATAAGCAATTGAAAATGGTTTCTTAATTAAATAGCCAGCGAGTGTATAATTATGTATTGTAGTGTGAAAACATAATTAAACGTAGAAACAAACTGTAGCAGAATACCACAATGGCCACCCACAGAGAAACGAGTTATTTTCATCTGCTGTTCCATATGATGCATCATCACTCCACATACAGAGCTGTCCAAAGGCCTACATCCAAAGCTTCTTGTGTCATATGAGTAGGTTTTGAAGTTATACGTCATGTTTATTCCTTTTTAGAAGATGCTGGCCAGCAGGGGGCCATTTTGGGTCACTTTGTTGAGGACAGTTGTTTTTGCACCATATGGGTTTTGGTACACCTTGGGGTTTAAATCTTGGCCTGGATCTTTCTGCATATTCTCCTTGTGCATGCCTGGGTTCTCTCAACGTACTCCATCTTCCTCCCACGTAAAAAAAAAAAAATCCCCAACCAAAAGTGTTAGGTTAATTGGTGTAGTAGTCACAGTAATATAATGATGATTTAATAAACAACACACAAACAAATAAACATGAAATTCAACAACCTAAAGGGAGATTGTGAGGGTGTGGAGAATGAACATTCAGATCATCTTTAGTTGATTAATGATTTAACTTTATCAAATAGTCTCTCTCCATGACAAGCGAACTCAAAGTTTTCTGAGCAGTATTTAAATTCAGTATTTACATTTTCTAAATACCTGTAACAACATTAAGGATGGTTTGGAAAGAACAGGTGAAAATCACCAAGCTCTGAAACGTTCTGATGCCAGAAAGCAGATTTAGTCATAGGACAGTAAGGAGGAGTTTCTCCACTTGGGTCCAGCTTGGGTTCCATCTGCTCTTTCTCTTTTTCTGGGCTGGAAAGAGGGTCAGCCCTGGCTCACACATCTGCCATCCACCCAGGGAGGTTACTCCCGGGCTCAAAGGCCGTTTCCATCTTGGCACATGTGTTGGATGTTCGGCAGAACCTATCTAAAAAAAAAAAAAAACTCCTTCCTTCTAGTAATTACTGTGAATAAAAACAAGGAGATCACTTTTCTGTTATGGGGAAGTTTCAAACACTTTTTATAGTCTGTTTCACTTCTGCTTGCCCACTTTACAATGACTCAGTGTTATTTTGATCGTTCTATTAGGGCATACGTATAATTATCAATTAGGCCTATGTTATTTTATTCGAGAAGAGAGATAGTGTGAAAATCTTAAACATTTTGAGCAGCAGATAAATTAAACCACCCAGTAAGACCTCAGTAACACACAGCTGTCTCTCGTTTAAAGGATAAAGAGCAGTATGGTTGCGCCCTACTGGAGTCCCTGATGTGAGTGAAAGGTTATATTCATTACAGTGACCTCCAGGACCACCCGTGTACCCCATATTGCAGATGTGTGATTTATCACCCGTTCCAATAGGCAGTTAAGATGGCTGCCATCCTCACTGCGTATAATCAACATGATGAATCCCTCCCTGTGTTTGCAGCTCACTGAATATTTGTCTCTGCCTGTCTTTATAGTAAATATTGCCAACAGTCAGGAGTGGATGCTGAGCCGATCCATTCCGGAGCTGAGACTGGTGAGTGCCCATTACTGCAACTGATAGATCACACTCAGTTCCCAGTTTGTTCATAATAAACTGATTCTGTGTAGGAACATTGTAGAGAAACAACTGTAAAGAAGATAGTGTTTTTATTTTTTATTTTTTTTGTACAGTCCCACACAACAGGTACCATTTCAGCAGATAATGTCTACTGAGTTGTTTGTGTTTAAATGATGTTACATCACTATAAAAACTGTTCCATAGTAAAGCAGTTTTCCTATTCTTAACAATGTAAGTTAAAGCTGTAGTCCATACCTTTCTTTAGACCAAGAGAGAGAGAGGACTTTTTGTAAAATGAACCCATTTGGCTCCCCTCCCTCCTCTTCCACAGTTATCTTGGTGTTCAAACTACAGACTGACATCACATGTAATGCAGATCTGGTGAGCATTCAAGCTGGCGCCATACTGGCCTATTATAAACATAGCATACTACATTAATCTACAGCATTATTTGTGTTATTTAAAAGAATATCGTCATTATAACTCACTGAAATCTGTTGATAATGGTATATTACTGGAGCGACTGCAGAACTGGGTCGGTCTTTCTGATACAGCATTTTGCTGGTTTGTGTCTTACTCAAAGTACAGACTTTTCTGGTGCCAATAGGTAACTTTACATCAGAGTTAGCAAAAATCACATGTAAGGTTCCCCTAGGTTCCATCCTAGGACCCCTCCTATTCAATATCTTCATGCTCCCCCTAGCTCAGACCATTACAAACAACATGATAAGTTACCATGACTACGCAGATGATACACAGCTCTACATTACAATGTCACCAGGTGACTATGAACCTATTTAAGCGTTAGATAGATGCATGGGAACAAATCGATGTGTGGATGTGTCATAATTTTCTTCAGTTGAATAAAAACAAAACTGAGGTCATTATTTTTTGAGGGGTCGGCACACAGCTTCAATAACAGCTAGAAACCACAGATCAGACCCAAAATCTGGGTGTAGTGATGAACTCAGACCAGAACCTTCAGAACCACATAAAGACAATCACTAAGTCAGCTTTCTATCACCTGAAGAACATTTCCGGGATTAAATGATAAATGTCCCAGCAGGACCTTTTGAAATTCATCCATGCATTTATCTTTAGTCATATTGATTACTGCAACAGCGTCTTCACAGGTCTGCCTAAAAAGTCCATCAGACAGCCGCAGCTGATCCAGAACGCTGCTGCATGTGTCCTCACTAGAACTAAGAGAGTAGAGTGTCATGTTTGTGTTTTTAAGGGATGCAAATGCAAAGCGGAGCATAAAACTGTTTGAACGGGTTTAATGATGAATGGTAAAGAAAACCTACAATATGAAATCCTGCAGCTCTGGGAACATGGGGCAACAGAGGTAAGAAGTCAACAGGCATGGAATAGGCAGCATCAGGGTAGAAATCAGGAGGAACCAGTGGCAAACAATGAAACCCAGAGAGGATAAATACTGAGGGAAGTGGGGAATGGACCAATGAACTGAGGAAGCTAATTAGGGAAAGAATCAGGAGCCTAAATAATGCTGAGGGAGAGTGACTAATTAACACAAATGAGCAGGGAGTGCGGGGAGGTAACAGAAAAAACATCCAAATGAACTGAAGCAACTAACTAAAGAACATTAACAAGGGAAAACCAGATCTATGAGGAAAATATAAACCAACACATCTAACCAGGAGAGTAACAACACACCTAACAACAGAATAAATCTAATAAATCTGAATGAACTGAAATAAAGCAATTGTCGAACATGACAGTGAAGAGAAGTAACAGAACTCAAAACTCAAAAAACCCTGAACACAGGCAGATCATGTCACTCCAGGTCTAAAGTCCTTCCACTGGCTTCCTGGACATCAGAGAATAGCCTTTAATACCTTTGTTAGTTTATAACTCACTGAACGTCTTAGCACCAAAACACATTAAAGATCTATTGCTGTTGTATCCACCTTCCAGACCACTCAGGTCTTCTGGTTAAGTGTACTCTGCATCCCCAGAACCAGAACCAAACATGGAGAAGCAGTATTCAGTTTTTCTGCTCCACTAATCTGGATCAAACCTCTAAAAAGCTGCAAAAATGCTGAATCCCTGAGTTCCTTTAAATCAAGGTTAAAAACTCATTTGTTTTGATTTGCTTTTAATTGTTTTATTTAAACTATTAACTGAAACATGTTGGTAAAAGTTTCTACTAGGGTTAAAGATTAATTAGGATTTTCCATCTTGGAACAGACAGCGTAAAGGACCTCGCTGTCCTCGGTGAAAAGCAGTTCACTGTAAAAGACCTCTCTCCAACAGACTGTGGGCTGAGCTGCGCTCTCCTAGAAGAAGTTAGGAGGAAGGTACAGAGCACTAGGAAATCTTTGACTCTTGGTCCAGACATGGACCAGTTTTAAAAGGAATATTCTCCCATTATTGAGATGCATAATGGGTGAAAACTCTAAGGAGTTGCCTCGTCCCCAAAGAGACATGTTTGATTTTATGTTAAAAAAATATGGGCCTAAAAGGATCATGTGCATTCATTAATTTTAGTCTGTAGTCCATCTTTTTTTCATGCCACTGCAAAGTACGTTTTTATGTTTTTTTGGCAATGGACTTCGTACTTGACAAAGGACTTTTACTCTGTCTAAACTTTCTCTGAGAAGTAGAAAGAAGCCGAAGTTTTGGGCTCCATTTCAAATCTTCAGGCTAACTGAGATGCGGGACCCCTTTCATGCACACTGTGCACAAACCTGTTGACTGATGCCTCCGGCCGAATGAATACACAAGTCTACAGGTCAAAGTTGTTGGAACGTGTCTCAGATTTGTTTAGCTGAAGAGGCCAGGTGAGGGACTACAGTAAAGTTATTATTCTCACAGATTACCTTCCTCACGTCATAGAACATGGTCAGATAGTCAAATTTTAGCATTACTTCAAATATTTTGACAGTTTAAATGTACTGACTGCAGCTTTAAAATACCTGTCCAAGTTATTTTTAATTTTTAACCTAATCCATGGCTTTCTAAACAAAGAACCATCCGCTGTAAAAGACTTAAAATAAAATCCCAGTTTGTTGCAGAATTACAATCTCATCTTGAAAAATATAGAAAACTTCAGCCTTTAATTTGGGTGCATTTTATTCACTAGAGAAAACAAATCTCACATTGAGAAAAAATTGTTCTTTTAAATTAATTTTAAGTTGATCAGTAAGTGATGAATTAACTGGCAATCCATGGCATGCCAAGAAGGCCACTGTCTCCTATCCCCTCTTCAAAACAGGCAAAACAAGAGAGCATGCCATTCAATTAAGGCAGATGTGGGAAGTATGTAATTGTGCATATCCACAGTGAGAGCAATGATTAAAATCTTTAAAACAGCAGCAACTGTGACAAATAAGGTTAGAAGAGGCGTGCAAACATCTCCTAAGATCATTTAGTAGCCATAAGATGATGTCTACATACCATTTGTTTGTTTTTTAGCAAATAATGATAAACATGTGGAGTTTGCTAAATGTTAAAGAGACTTTTACGTTAACTTAGTGCTTTGACCAGATGGGACCAAAATTTACCCTTTTGGGAATAAACATTCCAGGTGGGGTGTGTTTAAATTATTGCATGAATACAAGGAAAAATATCTCTTTCTCACTGCTAATAAGTTGAAGGATCTGTGAAGCTGTGGGTCTGTTTCTCTTCAAAATGCCTCAGGAGCCTGGTTAGAGTGCATCTCTTTAAAATAACTGGACTTCCTGAATATAAATCAGGTGCACGTTGCCAGTAAACTAAGAATTTGTCTTTATTGGGTTTAAATCAGCCTGTTCCATGACCATCTCCACCTCCAGAACTAAATCCTGGAGAAAAGCTGTGTGGGGGTGGGGGGGAGAACATAACCGAAAAGAACCTTAAAGAAGACCAAGGAGTCTCGATGATCTGGAGCAGTGAATCCTAATCTGGGGCTCTGTAGAACTCAGGGTTCGGTGATTTAATGCCAAAGAGACCATAAACATATTTGCAAATATTGGAACACACTAAGATAATTAAAAGGACAAATTTAACTTTAATTTTTGTTATGTGCTGCTTTTACACAAATATCTGCATATTGAGTGTTTCCATGGAAGTAACAACAATTCACTTTATTTATTTATTTTGCACCCAGCATTGCCGGCACTCATTTTCACTCTTCATAATGAGACCAACAGACGCATGCAGTATCCTGAATCAAACCTTGTGGACATCCTGGACCAAAAAGTTAGAAAAATATTTCATCTTTCAGCTCAGATGTGCAACACAATTATGGAGGAAATGACTCATTTTAAAAAAGGTTACACAGAGTGATTCTGAAGACATTAAAATAACTCACTGTAATAATCTTATGAGTTTTCAGGCTGATTTAGAAAGAGAAAAATAATTCCCAAAAGTATGTTGACCATAGACTGCTGGACCCACTATGGAGGAAGCGGTAGAAAATGATTGACTGACTGACTGAGTATTGACAAAAAGGGCACTTTGCAGAACAAAGTTTACTGTCACAATACGAGCAAATCTAAATAAGATACTTGATCTAGACTTATTCACTCTTGATGAAAGAGGTCTGAAGCCAATAATCCAGAGAGAATGACCCCTCTCTCTGTGTGCACCAACCTTGTGAGATGTTATAGAAGACTCTAATGTTCTGTGGGTTTTGTTGT
The DNA here is from genome assembly GCF_021462225.1 of Girardinichthys multiradiatus. NCBI lineage: Eukaryota > Metazoa > Chordata > Actinopteri > Cyprinodontiformes > Goodeidae > Girardinichthys > Girardinichthys multiradiatus. The sequence goes on along the minus strand of NC_061794.1, from coordinate 44,123,706 downwards.
AACATATAAACAGCAGGTTATATTACTGGTAAAATCCAAACTGAAGGTTGTCTAGACTGCAGTCATGTGCGTGTAAAATGCTGACTGCTAAAAACAACTCCACATAACGTCACTCCTGATCTAAACGTTAAAATGCAAGTTTCTGCTGCTTCAGGGTGCAGAGTGAAGCCCCTGTTATCTCTGTCACCTTGCAGCAAGAAGGTCCTGGGTATGAATCTCACTTGAGGTCTCTGTGTGTGGAGTTTGCATGTTCTCCCCATGCCGGTGTGGGTTCTCTCTTGGAACTCCGGTTTCCTCCCACAGTCCAAAACATAACTATCAGGTTAATTTGTCTCTTCATATTGCCCTTAGGTATGAGTGTGTGTGCATGGTTGTTTGTTCTGTGTGTCTCTGGGGTGGACTGGCAACATGTCCAGGGTGAACCCTGCAGGAAATGGGCACCAGTCCCCCTCTTTGTGACCCTGCAAAAATAAGCGGGTAAAGACTATGGATGGATGGATGTTCTGGATCAATATTCTACCGAAAGAAGCAGAGATTACCCATTTTCAGTTTATTGGCGAACATCAGTATTTAATAAACATGCTTCACTTTTGTAAAGAGTGATGCCATGCACTCCAAAAAGGCTCCCAGGGTCCCTGGATTAAAAACGGGCCCTAAGCATTACGTATTCTCCACCATACTTAACAGTAGGCAAGTGGTATAAATCCACAAACTCCTAAACCCACGTGGAGTTTTTGTTACAGAAAAGCTCAATTTTGGCTTAACATGGTTCCCATAGAAACTTCCACACATTTAGGTTTGTGATGGAAGGATAGAAAATACTTTTCCCTGGTTTTCCTCTTTTGAATCACCTGTCCCCTCTGTCCAAAATATAAACATATTGATCTTCAGAACCGTTGTTTCTGCTTCAGGTGGGTGTAGATTGCGGAGTCCTGGCCCCAGGAGTTTTCTTTCCTGTTTTGTTTACCAAGTACAGAGGTATTTTTAGCCTTGCTTACATTTGATTGCACACACCAGGTTGCTCTTTTTGCTGTTGTGGTATATGGTCCTTAGGATGGACCAGTCGTTGTCTTACTTGGAAAAAACCCTCCTCAGGGAGGACTGCCACATTTATTTTGTCATCTACGTATATGTTTTATAGATAACATAGAGCGAAATATTTCAAGCCTTTCTTTCTTGTAATTTTGATGATTGAGGCTTACAGATAATGAAAACCCAAAATTCAGTGTTTCATAAAATTAGAATATTATTTAAATCTATAACAAGTAATAAATTATATTTTAAACAAAAAATGTCAAGCTTCAGAGAAGTATGTTCATTTCTAAGCACTCAATACTTGATTGGGGCCCGTTTTACATGAACTACTGCATCAGTGCAGCGTAGCATGGAGGCGATCAGCCTGTGGTTCTGCTGAGGTGTAATGGAAGCCTTCAGGTCATCTGCATTGTTGGGTGTCTCTCCTCTTCCTCTTGGCAATACTCCATAGATTCTCTGTAGTGTTCAGCTCAGGACAGTTTGATGGCTAATGAAGCACAGTAACACCATGTAACAGTAACACCAACTTCTGGTGCTTTTGGCAGTGTGGGTTGGTACCAGGTTCTGCTTGAAAGTCAGCATCAAAATAAAGCTTGTCAGCAGAAGGAAACATGAAGTGCTCTAAAACATTCTGGTAGATGGCTGTATTGAGTCCACACTTCAGAAAACCCAGTGGACCTGAACAAGCAGATGCCATGGCATCCTATTCATCACTGACTGTGGAAACGTCTCACTGGACCTCAAGCAATGTGGATTCTGTGCCTCTCCACTCTTTCTCCAGACTCTGGGACCTTGATTTCTAAATGAAATGGAAACTTTAATTGGACCACTGAGCCACAGTTCAGTTCTTTTTCTCCTCATCTCACGTAAGATGCTTCTGACGCTGTCAGGAGTAGCTTGACATGAGGACGCAACATTTGTAGCCCATGTGTACAATGATCTGTGCATAGTGGCTCTTGGTGCACAGACTCCAGTGTCAGCCTGAATGGATTTTGCTTGACAATCTTCTCAAGGCTGCAGTTATCTCTGTTACTGGTGCCCTTTTTTCTACCAAACGTTTCCCTTCAACTCAACTTTCCATGAATATGCTTGGATACAGCACTATGTGAACAACCAGCTTCTTTAGCAGTGACCTTTTCTGGCTTACCCTCCTTGTGGAGGGTATCAATGACTGTCTTCTGGACACCTGTCCAGTCAGCAGTCTTCTCCATGATTGTTTAGCCTACTGACCCAGACTGGGAGACTATTTATAGGCTTAGCAGGTGTTTTGGATTAATTAGCTGATTAAGTGTGACACCATGACTTTCCAATAGTTAACTTAATTCACAATATCCTAATTTTTGGAGTTAGCTGTACCTGTACATTAGAAAATATTAAAATTATAAATAATATTATTTAGTAATGAGTGGTTTACAGTTAGACTGTTAAAAACAGGATGCCTCCTTGCATTAGGGAACGTAATTAGCACAGTAGTGTCACTCTTGCGTCCATGATCTGACACACGCCATGTAAATGATATAAAGCAGCAAAAATAGAGCTTCAGTAAGAGACAAAATTAATGCGACTTCTTTTGAAAGTTCCAGAAAAGTTCTTATCATGTTGTCCCCTAAGCTGGGGTCCCAACAAAAATCAACATGTGAAAAAAAAACTGAAAGTCTGATTTAAAGGTTTTAATCAAGTCTGACAGTTCAGTTCGAGATGTTCTTCATCATTGACCCTGAAGAACCTTTTCTTGTTGTGTTTCCTTCCCTCTCAGGGTATTCTAGGCAGCTTGAAAAGTGGAAAGTCTGCACTGGTGAACAAATACATCACAGGCAGTTATGCTGCAATTGAGAAGCCTGAAGGTAAAAACTGTGGTTTGTTTTTTAAACCTGTGCAGTTTTAAAAGTAGTGAAGAGCTCTCTGATTGGCTGTTTTACAGCTCTCTGCAGAGATGTGTCTGTGTTCTTTGTTCAGCATGACATGCGATCATGTTATCATCCCCGATCTGCTAAACAACTTGTCTGTTAATTCCTTTGCTCCTCTCAGGTGGAAGGTATAAAAAGGAAGTGCTGGTGGACGGTCAGAGTCATCTACTACTGATCCGAGAGGAAGCTGGAGCGCCTGACGCACAGGTGCTCTTTGTGTGGTGTGCTTGTGTGTTTAACATAGGCCCGTAACACCTAAATCATCTGTACGGATCTAATGTCTCCCCCTGCTTTGGTTTTCCAGTTCTGCAGTTGGGTCGATGCAGTGATCATGGTCTTCAGTTTGGAGAATGAAGCCAGTTTCCAGGAGCTTTACCAGCTCTACAGCCAGCTCAGTGCACACCGCTCTGACATCCAAGTCATTGTTGTGGGAACCCAAGGTACTCTCATAAATCACATGACCTGAAGTTAGTTTACAATTCCAAGATTAACCTTGGCTTAACTCACAATGCTAGATGTATGTAGCACAAATAAACAGTTCTTCAGTCAGAACTGACTGGTTTGATTCCAGGTTCTGTGTCTGCTAAGGGAACACTTTGTTCCAGAGTTATTCTAAATCCAACGTGCAATACTAAGCTTTCATCTAAAGCAAAGTTGGTTTTTCAGTTCCTTAAAGTAATTCTTGCTTGTGGGGAAACACTTAAAGGTAATCTGACACTGCTTTCAGATGGTTTCCCAGTAAAGTGGATGGAAGGCTTCATTTAGAAGGAAAATACATTTTCACATGAAATAACAGATGATCAGGTTCCCACACAGTCAGATCAGGGTTCCCACAGGGCATGATCAGGGATCCTGCACAGCCGGATCAGGGTTCCCACACAGCCGGATCAGGGATCCCACACAGCCGGATCAGGGTTCCCACACAGCCGGATCAGGGTTCCCACACAGCCGAAACGGGGTTCCCACACAGCCGGATCAGGGATCCCACACAGCCGGAACGGGGATCCCACACAGCCGGATCGGGGATCCCACACAGCCGGATCGGGGATCCCACACAGCCGGATCGGGGATCCCACACAGCCGAAACGGGGTTCCCACACAGCCGGATCAGGGATCCCACACAGCCGGAACGGGGATCCCACACAGCCGGATTGGGGATCCCACACAGCCGGATCAGGGTTCCCACACAGCCGAAACGGGGTTCCCACACAGCCGGATCGGGGATCCCACACAGCCGGATCGGGGATCCCACACAGCCGAAATGGGGTTCCCACACAGCCGGATCGGGGATCCCACACAGCCGGATCGGGGATCCCCCACAGCCGAAATGGGGTTCCCACACAGCCGAAACGGGGTTCCCACACAGCCGGATCGGGGATCCCACACAGCCGAAATGGGGTTCCCACACAGCCGGATCGGGGATCCCACACAGCCGAAACGGGGTTCCCACACAGCCAGATCAGGGATCCCACACAGCCGAAACAGGGTTCCCACACAGCCGGATCGGGGATCCCACACAGCCGAAACGGGGTTCCCACACAGCCGGATCGGGGATCCCACACAGCCGGATCAGGGATCCCCCACAGCCGAAACGGGGTTCCCACACAGCCGAAACGGGGTTCCCACACAGCCGAAACGGGGTTCCCACACAGCCGAAACGGGGATCCCACACAGCCGAAACGGGGTTCCCACACAGCCGGATCAGGGATCCCACACAGCCGGATCGGGGTTCCCAAACAGCCAGAAAAATTCTGGATAAATATGGTATAGTTTTGACACCTGAAAATGTAGAAACAAAAAAAAGAGGAGGAATATTTGGATTTCTATTCATCCATCCATCCATCAACTCAGAGGGACCTTCTGTTTCAGTACCATAAATTAGCTAATATGGGTCTGAGAAATCTGCAAAATATGAAATGTTATAATTAAAATGTCTATATAAATATAACTACGACAAAATTACTAATGTAAAGTACTTTCATAATTTGAAAGTTATTCATGACTTTATTATAATTTTCCAGTTGCCATTTGTGTTTTGTAATAACCATGGACATGTCATTAACCTCTGGCTGAGCTAAGCTATGTTAACGTTATTCTGACTGTGTATGTAGCACCATTTCACTTTAATCCTCATTTCTTCTGGCCCATCCTGTATGTTCAGATAAGATAAGCAGCACCAACCCTCGAGTGATCGAGGATCAGAGAGCCAGACAGCTGTGTATCGATGTAAAACACTCGCTGTTTTATGAGACCTGCGCCACCTACGGGTTCAACGTCGATCGAGTCTTTTCAGAAGGTGAGTTTGCTTATTTCATCAGTGCTTTCAGTACAGTTAGTTATCCATCCAGGGCTTCATTGGGTGGATAAAGCCCCTCTAAATATGTTATAAAGAAACCTGAGACTTGATGTTGATGATGAAACAGTTCATTTGGAGCTCTGTGTGGTTTTCAGCTGCCCAGAAGATTGTAGCACAAAAGAAACAGGCAGCACTGCTGGCCTGTAAATCTCTGCCCAACTCTCCGAGTCACTCTGGAGGCTCCACACCTGGATCAGCGTCGTTGCCTGGACAGGTACCACATCCCCCACAGTTACAGAGTGGTTTCTAACATTAGTCTCATCCCATTACATCACCTGACCACAGGATCTGAGCATTTAGAGTGGTGGTAAAAAGTATATACTCCCTTGCATATTTCTTCTCCCCATATTAATGTAAATACCAATAAAACCTCAAATAAATACAAAAAGCAGTTTTCAAATGATGATTTGATTTATCAAGGGTAAAGAAGCTTACCCAACCAACTTGGTCCTATGTCAAAAAGCTATTGGACCTAAAACCTGACGTTTTTCATCACTGTGGAGGAATTTTGGCCCACTCTTCTTTGCAAGATTGCCTTAAATAAGCCACGTTGGAGGTTTGTTCATCGTGTATGGTCTGTTAAAGGTCATGTCACAGAATCTCAATCAAACGTTAGGCTAGACTTTGACTAGACCATTGTATAATTTTTATTTGGACTTGCTGGTAGGCTTTGGATCATTGTCACCCTGCATAATCCCAGTGTTCTTGAGTTTAAGGTTACATCCTTGTTTAGGAGTTCCTGATAGAAAGCAGACTTTGTGGATCCATCCATTTACAAGCTGTCTATGTCCTGAAGCAGCAAAACAGCCCCACACCATGACACTACCACCCCCATCTTTGAGTGTATTGGTAGTTCAATGCCAGATGTATAAAAGCCTTATAAAAGCCCCACTTTTTTTCTTGTCAGCCCAAATAATGTTTTTTTAAACATTTTGGGGATCATCAAGATGTTTTTGGGGAAAGATGTGTGAGGTCAGCATTTATGTTTTGGTTTTGGCCTTGAAACATGGATGCCATTTTTGGTCTTTCTCTTTTTTTATTGATGAATCATGAAAAACAGCCTTACCCGAATAAGACCAGTAGTGCTGTAGGTGCTGTTCTTAGTTATTTTTGTGATTGCTTGTATATTATATACTAAGAAATACAAAAATCTAATTCAAAGGTATTTCATCACATCAATCAAATTTGTAGAGAAGATATTTTCCAGTTTTTACCATTCTTCTTCATAACCTTTTGTACTTTACTCTGAACGTCTGGACCAAATCTCTGCTGATGGCCATGTCTGAGAGATGATCCATTCTTATCTTCTGAGCGCTCGGAGATCCCAGTTTTTGTTGGCTTCTGTTTCTCCTCCAGCTTTCAGAGGACTTTCAGAGAACATACCTCAGCTTCTCAGTGGGGTTAAGGTCTGTGGAGTTTGCTGACCACAGCTCCAGAAGTTTTAAAGTTCATGTAAAAAAATCCACAGATCACCATATTGCTCTTGTATTTTTGGAAGATGATCTTGCAGGACATTTTGATCCCACTCTGTATCCAAGTCCAGTCCACTGGATGAGATGCTTCACTGTTATCACTGCACAGGACTCATGGTAGCCCTCATCTTTTCTTCCTAAGGTGTTCAAAACAATCCAGAGGAGGTTTAATCAGAGAAAACTACTTTGCACCAGTCTTCTGCTGTCCAACCTCAAAATTACATTGTGCCCTTGATGCTTTTCTTGAACCAAAGTGGCTTTCTCTGCATGCAAATGAGCCTGTTGCAATGTTTGTGCCAGCTCTGCGCTGGTGGCGACATGATATTCAGTAGGAGATGGTTCAGGTGCTTCCTGAACACTTGTGTAAATCCTGAGCCTTCTTAAATGAAACAGAACTTCAATGTTCTTGATGATCCAGAAACCTTTTCTTTTAGCTGTTATATTCTAAGCAGTGATGTGAGGCCATTTTGAAGCTAAGTGACAATGGCAGCTTAGTGAAGGAGGCAATGATTTCAGCTCATTTGCTGCTCGTTTATTCCAGTTGGTTTGCTAATTAGATTAATCAAATGATTTCTGCTGGACTCTTTAACAGCTTTGTTTAAGCTTTGATTTTTATTAAATTAGCTGACCAGGAAAACCTTGCATACATAGAATACAAAGCTAATTGAGGTCTTTTAAATAATATAATGCATTCCTCACTCTGCTGTCTCATTCTAAATATTAACAATTTATTTTCAGTACAACAACTTAAGCTGCAAAGTTTGCAAAACGCAACGTTTCTGTTACTGCCAGGACCTTTTGTTGTTCTGCTGCCCATTTTTGCAATGAAGTCAGATCTGTAGAATACAATTATATTAAGGTGGATCTGATCAATATTGGTTATTGAATCGTAGATTTTGAATAAAAGGGAAGCAAAGTCAAATTTTACACCATCTCAGGCACGTTTTACCACTTCCTCCATCACAGCAGTCGCAAACTCATCCTCCCTCTCTCCATCTCCTTCCTGTCATCTCCATTCCCATCTTAACCCCCTGACCTCCTGATCCCCTCCCCCCAAACCAGTCTTCTCAGGCCAGTAATGGCCCTAGTAGCGGTTACGCCTGCTCCCTCCCCTCCACCCCCGTGGTGGGTCACAGAGATCTGAGGACCGCTCAGATGGAGGGGGGCAGCTCGCGTCTGAAGGGCATACCTAGACGACCCTCCCTGTTTAAGGTCAGTCCTCCCTGGAGGTTTGGTCTCCTGTCATTTCACTCTCATTTCCATGCCATCCAGCTTTCCCTGACTGTCTCTGTTGGGATAAAAATCATGTTTTATTGGGTTTGTTGCAGAACCGGGACACGGACAAAAAACCAGGTGATTCGAAGGGGGACCAGAGTGGCGTGCGGGGGGGCGTCCCCCTCAAACAGGTTTGTGTTTCTTTACAAACAAAAATACAGAACTCAGAGAAGCTGCTGCTAAACATTATCTGCTGGTTCACTTTTTCAGAAAGGAGAAGGGAACAATAATGGATAATTTGTCTGTCTAAACAGCAGCTTTTTGTTTCATCTTCTCTAACCTTCTTCAGGGTGTTCTATTAATATAGAAGCTCTGAGCTGCAGCGCTTTGAAGGAATTGTTGTTCTCTCTCTAAATTTGTCTCATGTTAAAACTGCTAATGTCTTGTTTTTCTCAGGGCATCCTGTTCAAGAGGAGTGGCAATTCTCTGAACAAGGAGTGGAAAAAGAAATATGTCACCCTGTCCAACAGTGGCACGCTGTATTATCACTCCAGCAACAGTGTAAGAAAAACAGCCCGGACTGATCGATACAGCCATAAAGAACAGCCCCAGAGAGAGCTTATCTGCAGATTTACAGGAGTAACGACACGTTAGAGGACACGTTCTCATTTCCGTTTGTCCAGCTCCAGGTTCCTCTTCTGCTGCTCCACTAAAACAAGCTCTTCTCATTTCAAACACAACACTGATGGATCTCATACCACAGGGCTAGAAGGGTTTCTGCCTAAAAAAAGCTTCTTCTCTATTGATAAAGAAAACCATTTAAATAAGCAGCTTCGGACCTATTTGTTGAATGAAATGCTATAAACAGAAATCTAGGATACTGTGTGTTTATATATTTATCTGAGCAACTGTAGAGTTTCAGTTCCTGGACAATTTCTAAAACAGATCTTCAGGGTTTCTACTCAGTCTGGAAAATAACGGCGGTTGGTCATGTGGTATTTGTTAAGCCATGTGAAAGTGATAAAGATGCATCGCAGGATTGTGGGGTGTTTACCTGAAGCAGAGTCAGTCCATCGCAGGGCAACACAGAGACATACAGAACAAACAACCACACCCTAAGGCCAATTTAGAGAGACCAATTAACCTAACTGGTCATGTCTTTGGACTGTGGGAGGAAGCCGGAGTACCCAGTGAGAACCCACACATGCACAGGGAGAACATGCAAACTCCATGCAGAAAGACCCCCGGCCAGGAGTCAAACCCAGGACCTTCTTGCTGTAAAGCAACAGTGCAACCAACTGCGCCACCGTGCAGATTTACAATTTTTTGCATTTTTAATAGTAAAACAAAAAATACAGTTGGTGGCCCGCGAGTTCTTTTGACTTGACGATTTTGACCTATGGTAAAAAGTTTGGAAGTCATGTTCTTACTAGTTTCAAAGGAATATGAGATACTTGCAGAAAAAAAATTAAAACTTAACTAAACTACAGATCCTGACCAGTTGTTATGCAACTGGAATGGAAATAGCAAAAATGCAAATAGAAGCACAAAATATGTCCAGGTCCTCAGGAGGGTTAAATGCACCATTTCAGACAACCTAAACATGTCTCTCAAATGTAAAAATGTGCAACATCTCATCCATCTCAGGACCACACAATGAATATTCATGGGAAGGAGATCGACCTGCTCCGTGTGACAGTCAAAGTTCCCGGGAAACGTCCTCCAAGAGCCGTTGCACCTGCCGGCCCCTCACCTGTGCCCCCAGCTGCTTTACTTGGAGTTAATGGGCTCAGCAAGGACCCGGCAGCAGCTGATGGCACCAGCACAGGTACTCCTAATGCCTGCACGTGCAAACTGAGTTCACTCGTCATTGAGGCTCTCAGCAGGTTTTCTTTATTGCAAATGCTGAATCAGTTCCCCATATTGGCCTACGTTTTAAACAGATGCTTATAAACCAGAATTAAAAATTATACTCAGCATAATAGTTGTGTTTTTGTTGAGAACAGAATTTTATTAAATTCTCTTTTGTGACTGAAGACCCTATGGAGTTTTACCTTTTAGATGTTACATTTTACCTTAAATCAGCTCCTTGTTTCTTTTCTTAACTTTTTCCTTAAAAGGAATAAAGAAAATATAACTTAAAAAATGTTGTATGGAAAATAAATCAGTCTACAGGGGTTGGACAATGAAACTGAAACACCTGGTTTTAGACCACAATAATTTATCAGTATGGTGTAAGGCCTCCTTTTGCGGCCAATACAGCGTCAATTCGTCTTGGGAATAACATATACAAGTCCTGCACAGTGGTCAGAGGGATTTTAAGCCATTCTTCTTGCAGGATAGTGGCCAGGTCACTACGTGATACTGGTGGAGGAAAACGTTTCCTGACTCGCTCCTTCAAAACACCTCAAAGTGGCTCAATAATATTTAGATTTGGTGACTGTGCAGGCCATGGGAGATGTTCAACTTCACTTTCATGTTCATCAAACCAATCTTTCACCAGTCTTGCTGTGTGTATTGGTGCATTGTCATCCTGATACACGGCACCGCCTTCAGGATACAATGTTTGAACCATTGGATGCACATGGTCCTCAAGAATGGTTCGGTAGTCCTTGGCAGTGACACGCCCATCTAGCACAAGTATTGGGCCAAGGGAATGCCATGATATGGCAGCCCGAATCATCACTGATCCACCCCCATGCTTCACTCTGGGCATGCAACAGTCTGGGTGGTACGCTTCTTTGGGGCTTCTCCACACCGTAACTCTCCTGGATGTGGGGAAAACAGTAAAGGTGGACTCATCAGAGAACAATACATGTTTCACATTGTCCACAGTCCAAGATCTGCACTCCTTGCACCATTGAAACCGACGTTTGGCATTGGCATGAGTGACCAAAGGTTTGGCTATAGCAGCCCGGCCGTGTATATTGACCCTGTGGAGCTCCAGACGGACAGTTCTGGTGGAAACAGGAGAGTTGAGGTGCACATTTAATTCTGCCGTGATTTGGGCAGCCGTGGTTTCATGTTTTTTGGATACAATCCGGGTTAGCACCAGAACATCCCTTTCAGACAGCTTCCTCTTGCGTCCACAGTTAATCCTGTTGGATGTGGTTCGTCCTTCTTGGTGGTATGCTGACATTACCCTGGATACCGTGGCTCTTGATACATCACAAAGACTTGCTGTCTTGGTCACAGATGCGCCAGCAAGACGTGCACCAACAATTTGTCCTCTTTTGAACTCTGGTATGTCACCCATAATGTTGTGTGCATTTCAATATTTTGAGTAAAACTGTGCTCTTACCCTGCTAATTGAACCTTCACACTCTGCTCTTACTGGTGCAATGTACAATCAATGAAGACTGGCTACCAGGCTGGTCCAATTTAGCCATGAAACCTCCCACACTAAAATGACAGGTGTTTCAGTTTCATTGTCCAAACCCTGTATATAGAGTTTATTACAGGAAAAGTTCTGTGATTCTGTCCTGGAAGGAAACAGCTAAACTCAGAAGTACTGAGCCAGTGGTACTTTCTATGGGAGAAAAAAACCAAAACATTCTAAGTTAATGGCAGCCATTACTTTATGTGTGATTAAGATAAGAAGCTCACCTAAACACAAATGTATTTACTGTAGCCTATGGAAACTTTCTATGTTTCTCTGAAAAACAAAGAATCTATAAAGTTAATGGCAGCAATAACTCCAACAGTGATTACATACCAGGAAAGAAACAGCTACACTCAGGAACACTGAGCCAGGAACATTTTTTGTGGGAAAGAAAAACTAAGAACACACACATCCATTGGCAGGAATTGCTCTGTGACTGTCAAATACTTAAACAGATAAACTCCTAAGTACCAAGCCAGGAGTACTTTCTATGGGAAATGTGTTATTCCTACTCGTCTTACTCATCGCGAAACAGTTGGTTAATGAACCTGATAAACAGAAGATCTGCAGTATATTAACCCTTCATTTTGTCTCTGGTTGTCAGTTCCTCAGCTGTGTCCTTCCACGCTATCTGTTGCTGACGACCGGCCCGGTGCTTTGTCTCCTCAAGGTGGCGAGAGAGGACTTCAACGCTGCCCTTCATCACTGTCTGCTAAAGCACAAAGTGTTGGCAAGTGGACCACGTGAAATTAAACCTCAAACCTTTGCTACCATCACAACAATAGTTTCCTGTGTTCTTGATTACTTTTTTTTTTTTTTTTTCCAATTGTTAGATGGCCTTGAAGTGACTGCCGGTACATTTGCCGGAAAAGATCCCGGCCAAGCATCTCCAATGAGCGACAGGAAGAAGAACAGGAGGAAGAAGAGCATGAATCAGAAAGGCGATGCCGCTGTTGGCCAAGCTGAGGGTAATGCTGCTTTTATTGGGAAGTTATCCAAACATTTGGGGGAATTTTCTGCTTGAGTGCTCTCTGTAGAGGCTATTGTTTTACTACCAACAACTCATTCCTAGAGCCTGGAGTTGCTGTCTGTCTCTGCAGTCTAAAAATGGATGATCAAATAGCTGTTATTCTTTAAAGATTTCTTGACAGCTTACTGTCCGTCTCTGTTTCTCTTTTTCCCTTTTCCTGTGCGGTCTCGCTCTGCAGCCAAACGCAAAATGTGGAAATTAAAGAGCTTTGGTAGCTTGAGAAACATAAATAAGACAGGTAACACATGAGGATGCCGATTCATGCCATTTTATCCATCCAAAGCATGTGTTCATTGGACCAGTTTTCATCCAAATAACCCCAACGTGTTTCTTTCTTCATCTGTCAATCTTATGCTTTGTGCTGTTTGTGTTTCTGAAAATGCTCAACAGATTATCCCACTATAAATATGAATAGTAATATAAATCTTACTTCTTTTACTTGCAGAGGAAGAGAATGCAGACTTTATTATAGTTTCCTTCACTGGCCAAACATGGCACTTTGAGGCTCCAAGCCTGGAAGAGAGGGACTCATGGGTGACAGCTATAGAGAGCCAGATCCTGGCAAGCCTGCAGTCCTGTGAGAGCGGCAGAAATAAGGTAAAATCCCTTTCCAGACAGATTTACAGATCGTAAAATCAATGGAAACTTATAAACCAGTCAGTTATAGTCTCAAGGAACTGTATCACACAAAAAGGTCCAATTCACTTCCAATTATATAGTTTCCAGTTTGGTCAGAATTCTGCCCCCTGCGCAGATGTCGAAACAACGTAATTTCCAAGTCATTTTTGCACCTCTAATTTGGGTCTCATGAAAGTGCAGACGGCGTCTTTTCCCCGGACGTCTAGTTTTTGACGTCCTCAGCACCGCCAATTGTAGTGCAAATGTGATCGCTGTATACGTTTTTTCTACATGAAATTTGAACTCATTTCAGACGGTGCGATGCTCCTTCCATGCTGTTCCTAACCACATTCCACCCATAGCTTTATTCAATTATCCCATCGGCAGATAACTGGAAACACCTGCTAAAACAGAACATCCCTTTGCAACTTTTTTTTAATTGGACTCACAGATGAATAAGTTTCATATTAACACCGTTTTTACAAACAAAAAAGTATATCCAATAAAAATATAAAATTCCACAGCCCTAATCAGTCCTGAGTGATGGTTTTGTGTCCTCCACTTCTTTGCAGTACATGTTTGAGATGATCTGCAGCATGTATTCTTATGAAGTCTTCTGTGGCTGCTTCATCACTAGTCATGATTCCATCTGCATTTGTAGAAATACAAATTAGTAATATGCAAAAGGTAATCTGGAATGCACAAAAATGTTGCTGTTGCCTCCCCTAGCAATACTGGATAAATACAAAACCATCTCTGCAAATGTTGTGATGACAGTTGGCTTTTATATTTTAGGTTTTGCCAATTAAGAATCTTTAGTCGTGTCACCATAACGACACTGTTGTTGAGGCTCTAAAGACATACATGGATTGCACAGACATAATTAAGACACATTAAATAACAGAAAGAAAAAAAACTTCGAAAGGTAAACATTAGCACATTTGCATAATTTTAAATACTTGTACATTTTGAACCACTTTTCACACCTTCAGTTTAAAAAACACATTTAGAATTAATCCCAGCACAATTCAAACACTTACAAAGTTTGCAAACACATCAGCTTACCTTTTATTGCTCCATAAACCTTTGTCTTCTCCAAAGATCTCTTGCCTTGTTTCCCCTTCATATTGAATTGGTGAAGAGCCTGAAGAATAAACCAAAATTATAAATCAATATGAATATATGAAGGATAATATTATACATGTCAGAAAACTTCTATTATGGGAGAAATGGGACTAAAGTGCACAGAATGTTGTGGTGGAGGGGAGGGGCTTGCTAATGGTTAGTCGGTTGGAGGGAATTGTGAGGATTGTGTGTAGAGGCATAGCATACCTATCAAGAACTTTGTGGACACAGTTCTTTGTGTTCTTTCCTCCGATTCTGGCAATTTGCAGCACCTGTTGGAATAAGTGCACAGGTAAATGACACTCCCAAGAGAACCTAACAGTGTGTGAGTACTTTGTTATGCTATGGGCTATTTATTTATTCCAGACTTCTAAAACTTACCAAGGCATCAAAGGCTTTTGGGTCACATTCCTCCTCTCTCTAAATCCTCGATGGTCACCATTCTCTCAACGTGTACGGCTGAAGAGATGGGTTGTGCTCATTTATGCCGATTGCCAAGTTCCATCAGCAAGTTTAACACCTTTTTCTGGAACACTGAAATAAAACGGCTGTTAATTATTATGGCTATTGCTACCTAATGTAGCGATAGCCATAATAATTAACCAGGCTACCCAGCTGGTTAATCGTTTTTGTAATCAGCATCTGTATTTTTCTGGACCTGGTGGCGTCATCGCTGTGTCTGTCCAATAACACTGTCACTGATAAAGCTATGTGTGGTCTCAGACACGTTGTTACTGCTACAACTACTACTCTGACTCCCAGGGACACTGTGGCAATTATTTTCAATGTCTCGATGATCATCCTCGCCGTCAGAATAATGATGTAGATCGAGGTCCCTTTTGCCTTTTCGCCATGCTCTCATTCTCAAAGTCATCTGTAAGCAGATGTGAATCTACGTTAATCTAGTCATTGTTTATAGGACTAAGCAATGTGCAAAGGAGGATGAGGTCACAACACTTACCTTATTAAGGTGGTTATGGGTAGGATACCAAATTCCACATCCAGAATGAAAACACCTGACAAAAAGACAAGACTGATTTAAAAATGCATAACTAAAAATTAGGTTTGTCTAAACATTAAAAAAAAATGTGGACTGGTGCTGAACTTCATTTGAACGTACGGTAGTTAAAATGAGGTCATTAGGCATGTTTCTTTGTCTCCTCAAAGGCCTGATCCAAGTGGTTGAAATGTGTGGACAAGGCCTGATGTGTCTTCCACTAGACAATGAAAATATAGCAATATAGCAATAAGCAACCGCCCTCTTTCATTATTCTCTAAAATACTTTGGTTAGATTATAAGTCCCTGAATTGCTTAGCAAGAAAAATACATTAAAGATTTGTTGTAGTATCAACCTGCCAGATCACTCATCTGGTTCAAGTCTACTCTGCATCCCCAGAATCGAAACAAAACATGGGAAAGCAGTATTCAGTTCTTATTCTCCACTAATCTGGAACAAACGTTTTGAAAACTGCAAAAATTCTGAATCACAGAGTTCTTTTAAATACAGGTTAAAACCCCAATTCTTTAGATATAAACAAATGAGTCGCCTCCTCCCCTTAAAGCATCGAGTGCATTCATTGTTTTTAGCTTGTAGCACAACTTTTCTCCACTTTCCTTTGTTTTACTTGATCATGCTACTGCAATGTACTTTATGTTTCTTGCAAAGCACTTCGATTTGTCATGTTGCTGGAATGTGCTATATAAATAAACTTCCCTTGACTTGCCGCGTACTGAAAAGTTTGAATAAATAATTTTCTAAACTGGTACCTGCCTTAACATCATCCATATTGGGACAATAAAAGACCTGAAATATTTCAGTTAGTGTGCAATGAATCTAAAATATATGAATGTTAAATTTTCATCATGACATTATGGAAAATAATTAACTTTATGCTAATATTTTGAGAAGGACCTGTATATTTACTCTCACTCACTTAAAACTGTGCACATATATTTATATTATATTGTAGAGATGTTTATACTGTTTAATTTGTACTGTATTGCACCGACTACGCCAAAACAAATTCCTTGTATGTCCAAAAACGTACTTGGCAATAAAGCTTTTCTGATTCTGATCTACCACTAGAAATACAAGAAAATAGAAGAGACGATGTAAACAGCCGTTTAAGCTAACGTTAGCTGAAGAGGTGCAAGCTAATACAGCCAGCAAGGTTTGGTAGTTTAAGACAACAAAGTTAACACCTGAAACACAATCTAAGCAGAATCACACTTACCTTCAACTTTTGAGTGGATTGCAGTGATTCGAGCGCGGCCAGTTTCTTCAGCTCAAGCAGACATGAACACCGAATAGCAGAAGGTTTTAAATGAAGCGAGCTTCTATTTATTCCTTTGTTTTGCAGCCGGGCTGCTCAGCAAGGCCGCCCTTGATTGGTTGGGTCGTGATCACGTGCTGCCTGAGCCAATCAGAGTGGCGTTTAGTGGTCCAAATTACAACGCTGTGGCTCCAAAGTCCGCGAATTGAATGCAATTCTTCTTCTTCGTCTTTTAACTAATGACGGAAAGCAAACAACTTCATCGGTACATATCGCCACCTACTGTACATGAGTGTATAACCATGCAGAGTCAGCCACAGTAGAAATTATCTTGAATTGATTTTAACTGTATTAATTGAATAACAATAAAACAGTTAAGAAAATGTGATAAAATGTATTAAAAAATAACAGTCGATAAATAAATAAATAATTCAATTATGTTTACATTGAAATAATTTATTTTCGTAATTATTCATGTTATGTAATAATAAATCTGTCCCTGTCTGGGATGTCTTCTGTATGACCTCCAAAAGTCTGACGTTCAAACATTTAACTGCCTATTGACGTACAAGAGGGGTCATCGTTAGGCGGCCAAATTGCAGACCTTGTCTGCACGTCACGGAGACGTCCAGAATTGGTCTTGGCCAGACAGACATTATAGACCTGATCTGCACGTCCATCAGACGTCCAATGTTTCGTGGGTAATCACATAGTGTCATATAGTGCCAAGCCCACTCACCTTCATTGAGTACCTGACTGCTGCAATCTGAGAAAGCTTGTAGCAACCATGGAGAGGGAGCACTCCCTTTCAACAGGAACCTCCAGCAGAGTTCAATTCAGTATGAGCGACCATCTGCCACGACAGGTCGGGTGATTGAGAGGACAGAGCATACACAGCAAAACATTGAAGCATGAGTACCTTCTATAGAAAAGAAAAGCAGGGAGATTAGATATACACAGAGGCACAGAAGCATCAGCTCATTCTAGGACAGAGACACAACTAAACACAGAAGCACCTGACCAGGAGTACTTTTCATGGGAAAGAAAAACAGTGTGCATGCATACTCCAAAGAACTTGGCGCTTTGCAGGATCTTAAAGAACTTTGCTCCAGTGTTTTTTGTGGAAAAGTTGGGGATCTTAAATGCCTTTTTGTAGCAAACAAGAAAAAATTACCCAGTTATGTGTATAACAGGAGATATGTTCTTGTGTGATATAAATGATTAATACTTTCTGTGGGCAGGCACGGAGGAGCAGTCAGAGCGAGGCTGTGGCACTGCAGGCCATCCGAAACACCAAAGGCAACAATCTGTGTGTGGACTGTGAAGCATTAAGTAAGTTCAGGTTTTACTGTGCACAAAAATCCAGATTTACCATCCATAGCCTGCATACCTTCCTGGTTATTTTACTTCTCCTGGGCTGCAACCAGACTCACCTCTCATTGCCTGGCAGATCCCACCTGGGCCAGTTTAAATTTGGGGGCCCTCATCTGCATCGAGTGCTCTGGGATCCATCGGAACCTGGGAACTCATCTGTCTCGCGTTCGCTCTTTGGACCTGGACGACTGGCCGGGGGAGCTCACGCAGGTTTTGGCTGCCATTGGAAACCACACGGCCAACAGCGTGTGGGAGAGCTGCACCCAGGGCCGAACCAAACCCACACCCAACGCAACGCGGTGGGTTAAACCTAACCAACACTTCATTATTAACTAAAGTGATTTAGTGTTTCAGTTTGATAAATAAATCTTTTAGTAGTAAATGGTTACGTGTATTTAGTGTGGGTACTAAAGAAACTCCATTCTGCTTTTCCTGACCCAGATTGATTTCTGAATGGGTTGGGTCCAGTTGCTAAATTTTCTTCTAACTAAATATTCCACCGCATTTCTGCTGCTGCTGTTGTAGCAGAGCGGAAGTAACTGGAAACACAGTCGTAACTGAGCCACGGAAAGTCACAGTGCAGGGTCAGCGTATGGCTTCATGTGGCCTTCAGATTAGCTCAAGAACAGTACGCAGTGAGTTTAATGAAACGGGTTTCATGTGCAACCCGCTGCACCCAAGCCTTACCCCACCAAGTGAAATGCAAAACCCGTATGGTAGTTTCTAGGAGAATACCTCTTGCCTCAGAGCATTGTGTCAAATGTTTGGTGCAGAGGGAAATATAGTCTGGGGTTTTTCAGAAGCATACCAAGACATTTTAGACAATTTCACACTCCTAACTTTGTAGAAACGGTCTTTTATTTTTAACTGATGCTGCAATAACTAGCCACAAATAATCGGCAAGTTTAATCTGAAAACCAATAAAGCAAGTATGATGGACTTTGACCATTGTTGTTTTTGAAATTGTAAAGTAAATTTTTATGTTTATTTTTATTAACTTAAATAAATAAGTCTGAGGCTGTTTTATTATGATGTCAGTTGTCTGCAGACATTAATTCTACAAATGTTTATGGGTTCGAATCCCAGCCCAGGCTCTTTCTGCTCGGAGTTTGCATGCCTGAGTTCTCTCCAGGTACTCTGGCTTCCTCCCACAGCCCAAAAACATGACTGTCAGGTTAAATGGTCCATAAAAAATGCCGGGCGACAGGTGTAAGTGAGTGTAGGGTTGGGTGTCTCTGTGTTGCCCTGTGTTGGGCTGGCCACCTGTCCCAGGTGTACCCCACCTCTCGCCGAATTACTGCTGGAGATAGACACCAACCCCCCACAACCCTGCAAGGACAGGAGGATATTGTTGCTGAAAGAATTCAGAATTTAATACATTTTATAAATCACTTTAAATGACAAAGAACAAAACTGTTAAAGTGCTTTAATTTACAGGTCCTACTTATCTAAACTCGAAGGTTTTCCTTACCTCTTTACATTGTTTACATGTATTTATTTTTACATTTGTTTCTGTCTGGTTCTGTGCTGTTTCTGTGTCACCAGAGAGGAAAGGGAGTCGTGGATCCGAGCGAAGTATGAGCAGCGTGCCTTTGTGGCTCCTCTTCGGCCCGCCTCTGATGACAGCATGCCAGGATCACTTCTGTCTGCAGTGACCGAGAGGGATCTGCCCCGGCTGCTGCTTCTTCTGGCCCACAGCACCAAGGAGCAAATCAACACCCAGCTGGCCGCAACGTTGTCGCCCACTCGCACGGCTCTGCACGCTGCCTGCCAACTGGGAGACGTGGTCATGACCCAGCTGCTTGTCTGGGTGGGTTTATTTATGTTCTGTGGCCTTTTTTTTTTTTACTGTCCAGTGCTCTAAATGTGAGATTGGATATCTTGAATTATTTATTTTTAGGAGAACAAATTTTCCCTTCTTTAAACAACATTAACATTTATACAACGAGGTTGACAAAGTCCAGCCTTCTCTGAAGGTCTGCATCACAGACAAACTGTAGAAACAACATTAAAGGTTTAAATGAGTCATGAACAGTTAGACTTTCACTGCTTGCTTTGTTATTTTAATACCTGTTCTAGTTTTGACACAATCACAATTAAGATATTTGTCATTTATTTGAATTTCAACAGATAAGTTACTCCTCTACAACTAAATGGATACATGAAAATATGGACATTTGTGTCTATTTTCCTACAGTCTCTCATTGCTGTAGGACTTTGTAAACCCAAAGTCTAATTCACTCCTTTTATATTTTAGCGCTAATTTCTTTTCTATCTTAGAAGCTACTGGTCTCTTTAGTCATATCTATGGAAGTAAATATGTGCCATCAGGATTTGAATAAAAAATGCCTCTGAAATTTGAATGTTGCATATTAGTGCTTACCTTTTCAGTGTTAAAATAAATTCAGAATATATTTTTAACCTAAAAACAAATTCAGCATCATCATTTGTACATGGTTGCAATTTTCATTTGTTAAAAAAATTCACATTACTATTTGGAAGTGATCAAATTTTCAATATACCTATTTGTTCCGTTTAATTTTTCAGAGTTAAAAAATTCAGCGTATAAAAAAATTTAACTTTTCAAAATTCAAATACAATAGTTTCACTGTCCTCAAATTCGCTGTCTCAAATTCAGTGTCTAAACCAACGGCCCAAACCCGTGTTTTAAATCAAGCTTTAAGATAATGTATCAAAGTTCATGTGCAAAATAAAATATACTATAGAAATATGAAAGCATTAAACACACCGTAGGGTTTGCGTTCGCCTCCATGGTCGCCAGCCTCGGTGATGCTGGTATTTCTTCAATTTGACGGTTGCGTCATGTGATTGGCTGGGTGTTGGAATCTGACATCCATTGCTAATGTCTGTGACCTGAAGTAACCTTGCCATTTTTACAGCGAATTGTTAGACACTGAATTTGAGACAGCGAATTTGAGCAAGTTGAATTTGAGGACAGTGAAACTATTGTATTTGAATTTTGAAAAGTTAACTTGTTTATACGGTGAATTTTTTAACTCTGAAAAATTAAACAGAAAAAATAGAATCAGAATCAGAAAAGCTTTATTGCCAAGTACGTTTTTGGACATACAAGGAATTTGTTTTGGCGTAGTCGGTGCAATACAGTACAAATTAAACAGTATAAACATATCTACAATATAATATAAATATATGTGCACAGTTTTAAGTGAGTGAGAGTAAATATAGAGCAGTATAAGATGCGAGAGCAATACAACAGTGCAGGTGATCAGTGTGCAAGTAAAGCAGGAGACCAAGCTGAGCGTTAATGTAACGCATAGAGTTACAAGTTACAGGTGTCCTGTCAGCAAAAAAAAAAGGGGGGGGGGGGGGGTGTCAATGTGGTTTCCGGGCTTTGTTAACAATGCTGGTGGCAGATGGGAAAAAACTGTTCTTGTGGCGTGAGGTTTTGGTCCGGATGGACCGCAACCTCCTGCCAGAGGGGAGAGTCTCAAAGAGTCTGTGACCGGGGTGGGAGGGATCAGCCAGAATCTTCACTGCCCGCTTCAGGGTCCTGGAGGTGTACAGTTCCTGGAGCGACAGTAGACTGCAGCCAATCACCTTCTCAGCAGACCGAATGACACGCTGCAGCCTGCCCTTATCCTTGGCTGTAGCAGCGGCGTACCAGATGGTGATGGAGGAGGTGAGGATGGACTCAATGATGGCTGTGTAGAAGTGCGTATATTGAAAATTTGATCACTTTGAAATAGTAATGTGAATTTTTTTAACAAATGAAAATTGCAACCATGTACAAATAATGACGCTGAATTTTTTTTTAGGCTAAAAATATATTCTGAATTTATTTTAACGCTGAAAAAGTGAGCACTAATATACAACATTCAAATTTCAGAGGCATTTTTTATTCAAATCCTGATGGCACATATTTACTTCCATACATATCTCCTATGTTAAACACTGTAGACCAATAAAAATGTACATTTCATAGATTTTGCACAGCGATGTTTTGTATGAAGATCAAGTTTTGTTTAAAGGAGTCGTCCGATGCGGTCCTGCTCCCTTTTGCTCCCCAGAAAAGGTGAAAATTACCACGGCAACAACTCTCTGGTTGTTACATTACAACATTACATTACATCTTTAAAACGATTGTTTTAGAACCAGCTCTTACCAGTAAAACCCAAAGGATTATTAATGCTATCTGTATCATTGTAATGTTGGCCAGAGAGTGTTAGATTTCTCAGAAGGATTCATAGATTTTTAGATTTATTAGAAGGATTGTAGTATCATTTGATTAGTTTTTCTGTGTTTATTTTCTTTGTGTTTGTATGTACAGCGCTTTGAGTGTCTCGTTACTGAAAAGCGCTATATAAATAAACTTACCTTATCTTACAACAACAGTTTCTTCTTTATTAAATTAATAGATTATCAAGTAAATCCCAGTTTCTGTATTGAACAAACAGGTGTTACCTCATGTATGTTGGATTCAGTTTCAACTTTATTCTTTATTAAAACCCCTTAAAGAAGGAAGCGTTTTGGCTTTTGACCGCCTCCTTATTGCTTATTATTACCTTTTTATTATGTTAATTGTGTCCCTACGATCACCTGCCTTGCAGATTGCTGGGTTTCAATTACAACGTGGTACAACACACACAAGCAAAAGAGCCAGTTGTGCATTCTCCATTTTGTTTTGTGAACAAATGGTAAGATGTAGGTCTCTAGGCCCAATCTTTGCTTGTTTGCTCGATGGTTTTCTTATTTCTGCCAACTGCCAATTAAGGTCTGACCTGCCGATTCTGATTTTAGCCGTTTTGGTTTTTCTCTGCCAGGACCAGCACATATACTAACCTAGTTGTTTAAACTTTAGTTTAATTTAACAGTTTAATGTAACAGAAACTGACATTAAAGATAAAAAGCCTGCTACAGGGATCTTGATTAAAGTCATTTTTGAATCAATGTAAGTTTATGCTTACCAAGCTGAAGACAGTGTTTTCAGTTTTGAGGCGACTGTGGCTCAGTAGGAAGAGTAGTCGTCTTGCAATCAGAAGGTTGTGGGTTTGATTCCAGCTTCCTCCTGCCATATGTTGATGTGCCCCTGGGCAAGGCACTTAACCTCAAGTTGCCTACCGATCTGCGTATCGGTGTATGAATGTGTGAGCATTAGTGAGTGCGATTGGGTGAATGTGGCTCTAGTGTAAAGCGCTTTGAGCGGTCTGTATGACTGGAAAAGCGCTATATAAGTTCAGTCCATTTACCATTTGTGGAACAGCAATAAAATCTGATTTTTCAGGGTTTTACCTGCCAACACGAGTCAGAGCCGATCAAGGAAAAACTGGACAGGTTTGATCTCCTCCTACTGAAACCACTGGAGAGGGAAAAATAGGAAATAATATATTTTAATTTGTTGGATTTCTTGGGTAAATGTCATACGGTATTGCATGCACTACTCACCTTTTTTTAATGTTAAATATTTAATCTTTAAACAGGGTTAAATGTTTTCTCCTCCATCTCTTCTCTCACAGTATGGAATCGACGTGAAAGCGAAGGACAGCCAGGGCCAGACCCCCATGATGATTGCAAGAAAGACCGGGAGCAAAGGCTGCATGGATATTTTGCTCCAACACGGGTGCTCCAATGAGACGTCCCCCACCGCCGCCACTCCGATCCTCTCCCGCCGCTCCAGCACTGCCAGCCTGGGTCGAACCAGCTCCAGGAAGTGGGTGTCATAGCCCGGACTGATCATGGTACCGCTATAGCTATAGAGGACGCTCAGAGTTTAGAGATCCGTTAAAAAGCGGAGCACACTGTGGTGCCACATCATGACGGGACTAAATAACAAAATGCAAAGGATAAAAGAAAAGAAAACTGTTACTGAAGACTGAACAACATATCAAACAACATGATAGCAATATTCATCCAGTGAGTCCATCACTGACATATTGCTGAAATACTGTCCTGTAGAACTGTAGCGGTCTTCTGTCATTCTTAGTCCAGCTGTCTGTCTGCTTCTGTTTCACTTCCTTCTGATGAAGTGCAATAATCCAGCTTTGTCGATGAAGAGCAACGGTTTTGGGTGTGAACAGTGTCAGCCGACAGTGCGCTCATCATCCGACGACTTTCTTCCAACTTTTGTTGTGACTGGACCAAATTTTTGTTTTTTCTTTGGCTTTAAAGATGAAACCCTGACCTCCAGTATGTGTCAGTTCAGCCGAAATAAACAGTTTCAGCCGAGAAAATGCAGCTTGATCTAAAAAATGAAGTCTGTGTTCCTACCCCTAGATGCAAAATCTATACAACATCGCAAAGATGCACCCAAAGGGACTCAGCTTTGTAAAAATGATTTGTGAAAAGTATGTCGGGTTTGTTTTTCATTGTCTTTTTTAATTTCTTATTGCCGTACATTCCACGAAGCAGTGAGCCGATGTGAACATGTAGTATGTAACCATGTGTTGAAACATTTATTCAGGTTCGAAGAGAGACTACATGAAGATGCTATTCACATTTATATTACTGTTGTGTATTGATCCCCTGATTTAAAAGTCAAGTATGAAGCAGTTTGGACACTTTGTGGATCCTGTGAATTCCATATGACTTAAATAAAAATAAAAAGTTTTTATTAGCAATAACCGAATTGTTTTGTTTGTCTGTTTTCTTCATTCTGTGATTGTGTCCCCTTCATGCTTCTACTTTTGCAGGTTTTGAGCCCTTCTGAGATGGACTTGCTCTTACATCTGTCACTTCGGTTTTACGGAGGTGGCAAGTGGTTTTAAGAAGTTTATTGACAAGAATTTCATAATGTTTCTTCTCTATTTGCAGGATGAAACCTAGGAGGACTGGATGAAGCAGATGAAACTTGTGAGGAATTGATGTTAGTGCGGCTTGGACACAGGGTGGAAGATGGGCTCACCTGAGCGACAGGCAGGGAGGCAGTCAGAGGAGATTGGACAGATATGGGGATTAGCTCCGATGTGGGCAGACAGATGATCAGGATCCAGGAAACACAGAGACAAGGAAAGGTAGTTTACTTGCATAATAGATGCAATGTTCTAGTAGCAAGGAGCCTGCTTACCTCCATGAGAGAGAAACAATCTGCCGATCCTCTGGTGGTTCTGCCACTGCTTTGATGCTAATTCCTGGTGAGCCTTGTAACCTGCCAGCTGGTTCCTGCAGTGGAGGAAAAGTCACAACGCTGCACACACACATAGAGGACACACCCTCGCCAGATAGGGCATTTGCTCCCAACTGTGCACGATGAATTATTGATCAGACCGAGGTTGAGTTGCAGAACTAACAGCTTCAGGAAGGCAAACATCCCCCTGCTGCTCCTCATCCCAGGGTGTTCTGAAGCCAGAATGGTTCTACAGTACGTTCAGTGAGTTCTGGGTCTGTCCTGTACCTGGGAAATCTTCAGGGTGCACAATGACCAGATCCCCCAAACCCCAAAGACAACTCCTATCGATGTGGAGAAGCGGCAACTCCTCTCTGAGCTCCTCATCTTGTGTCTATGGTGCAGTCAGGTGACCCTTCAGAGGAAGCTCAACCACACATATTTCAGATCGTTCCTTCAGTCATGATTCAAATCTCCTGTCCACAGGTGAACGTTGGAAAGTAAATCTAGAGCTTGGCTTTCCAGCTCAGTCTGTCCTTCACCATAACAGGCCTGAGCAGCTCCTACATTACAACAGATGAAGCAATGATCCACCTCTCCATCTGCTTCTTCAACCTGACATCAGTCCTCAACAAGAAGCCAAGATACTAAGAGTCCTCTACTTGAGACAGACTCCCACCTTAAACCCAGAGGGAGAGTTGCACTTTCTGTTTGAGAACCACGACCTCAGACTGAGAGGAGCTGACTTCAACTCCCCTCTGTGTCCAACATCTTTCCTTCTTTGTCTTTAAAAGGTTGTTCCTCATCCCTGAATCCCAGTGTCTGTCTCTATGCTGCACAATGTTGATGTAAAAGTCTGAGTACAAAACCACTCAGCCTGTTTGATTGTTTTTGTCTGTTGAAACCATCTACTGTCTGAAGGTATTGAGATCTAAAGTCCATTCTTTTCACCTCTGCGTTATTTTTATTTTTGGTTTTCCAGCTTTTTTTAGGCGGGCCAGTAAGCGAATCTAAGGTTCTGAAGTGCTTACTGGTTGTGTGTTTGTGTTCCTTTTCTAACTTCTTTGTCTCAGATGATGAAGTCTCCGCTCGATTTTAAGTTCTGATGAGCCAAGCCCGGCTGACCAAAGTCCTGGATAGATGTCATATGTGAGCATTCTAGAACATGTGTCTTCTAATCATTCTAATCAATCTGAGTGACTATGTTAATCACACATCTTGTGCTTCTGTTTTGAAAAGAAAAGTCATCTGCATCTCAGGCCCTGTGGTTTGTTTTTGCTTCCCTGTAAGGTGCGGTACTTCCCATTTCTTTGGTAAACAGTTCTGTGAAAACAATTTGTTCACCTTGTTAAATAGTTGGTTTTATTATTTCCAAAAAAATTTAATGTTTAATCATATTTTGTATTTATGTGTGGGAAAGTTTCTTGCATGTTCAATCTGCTTCAAGTGACCCTTATCACCTTAATAAGGGCAGCAGCAAGGGTCGGTGCCTATCTCCAGCGGTCATTAGACCTGAGGTGGGGCTCACTCGGTACAGGTCACCAGTCCACCGCAGGGCCACACAAATATAAACAGGACAAACAACAATGAACACACGCACTCACTTGTAATGGTAATTTAGAGAAACCCAGAACTTCACATGATGTCCTAAATTTTTACATGACAGCACACAGTTCCCATTGTTTGTAAAACATTTTTCATTTGTCAACTCACTTTACTTTTGCTTTTTGTATTTTATCGGGGAATATGGAGACTATTGGGAGACAACCGAAGCAAGACATCCAACTCCATTCAAAAGAAGCAAAACCTAAAAGAAAGAAAAAGTAATTTCAGTTCAACAGAATGTTTTTTTTTTATTATTGCTTTGTTGGCTATTGCTCTAGCTTTGCCTCATAATTTCCCTGTTTTTAAAATGTAAAAAAAAATTTCACAATATTAATTTCTGCAAAACAAATATAAATAAAATATAATTATAAATTAAAATAATAAATATAGTAAGGGTCTGGATGTAACTGAATAAATAATGCTAAATAAAATTTATATGGTCTAAATTAATAAATATATGAACAACACTACTACTACTATTTATTTAGTTATTTGTCTGCAGTGCAGCCTCCAGACTGTAGGGGGCGATGTGTGCAGTCTCAATGTCATGCGTCACTAAGATGCGACTGGTCATCAAACAGGCTGTAATTAATGTGGAGAACCACCAGAGTCTGTTTGAAAACAAGAGAAAACAGGCGAGTTTTCTCAGCTTAGACGCTGTTTTTAATGGGTGAGTCCTGATAATGATGATGGCGGCGTTTTATTATCGTGAATAACGGAGAAGAAACTGCGGGTTTTAGCTGTTTGTAAGCGGAGTTGTCAGGATGTGTTTGAGCTCCGTTAGTTTTATTCCAAGCTAAGGCGTACAGACAGAGTTTAGTACAATAACAGACACAATATTCATATTCTGGTTTTATTTTCCAGTAGAACCTGGTACTACACTGCTGAAAGAACAGATACTGGGTTTGATTATCATGGTATTGTCTTCCTTGATTGTCTAGCACACTGGCTGGATCTAACTCCACTGAGAAACTGTTGCTTATGTCTAGAGGAAGATGAGAGCGTCAACAATTCAGACGAGCTGAAGACCTCTAATGAAGTATTCAATGCTTCCTTGACACCACAGCAGAGCCACAAACTGATTGCCTCTACACCAGGCTCTATTGAAGCAGTACTTCATGCAAAAGGCTTCCAACAAGTATTAGTACTGTGCTGAAAAAAAAGAACTGCTGTGAAGTGACTCTCGAGGCTCTGAGTTCAGCTGGAGTCTTAAGGCTGGTGAATCTCCCAAAAACTCTCGAGTGAGCTTTGCATCACAATTTTCTCAAGGCTGCGGTTATCTCTGTTGCTTTTATATAATTTTCTACTTCAGTTTTTCTTTCCACTCAACTTTCCATTGATATGCCTGGATACAACGCTCTGTGAAACAGCCAGCTGTTGTTTTTATGTAGAGACTGAGAGACTGAATTTGAGGTTTTTGATAGCTGTAAGCCATAATCATACAAATTAACAAAGCTCATAAAGATTCTAGATAACAAATTACCTTATTGAGAGAAATGAAATGAACTTTTAGGACGATCTTTGTTTCCATATTTCTCTATTTTTCCTGTCTGCAGGTGGTGTGTAGGATAGCAGGATTTGCGACAGGCATGAGGATCCTGCTGAAGGGTCCCAGACACTCTGCCAACCTGCTCGCAGAGCTCAACCGCTGCCGGCAGACCCGTCAGTACTGCGATGCGTTCTTGCAGATCGGCAGCCGGACCTTTGCAGCACACCGTGCAGTTCTGGCCTGCGCAGGAGCTTACTTTCACAACCTGTTCAGTCGGTCTCCAGCCACATCCTCTCCTGTGTTTCCGCTGGAGTTCGTCTCCCCAGGAAACTTTGAGAAGGTGCTGACGTTTGTCTACACGGGGGAGATTTTGATTGATCTCATCGATGTGGGGGTGCTGTACGAGCTGGCTGAGAGGCTCGGTGTTGGTGAGCTGGTCAGGGCCTGCCATGCCACTTTCCCTGACTTGCAGGCTTCTGTGTCTTCAAAAGCAGGCGAAGACGGAGAGCTTCCTCTGGATTCAGGGATGGTTGGTGCTGCCTCAACAGTGACAGCCAACTCTGCAGCCTCTGCTTCGTCTGTGTGCTCCCCTGCAGCCTCCTGCTCCTCTCTGTCCTCATCAGTCGGTCAGTCTGCTGCTCCGACACCTGCTGCAGCTCCCTTACCTCTGTTCCAACCCAAGACAGCCAGGACAGACCGGGAAGTCCATGAGGGAGTTCTTACTCTGGACTTGAAGGCTGAAGACTTTCAGTCCCACATTGGCTACGGGCAGATAGCAGCTGATCTTCAGCTACAAGCTGCTCCTCTGTTAACAAGCAGCCGCCCTCTGCTCCAGCTGAAAACTGAGCAGAGCCTGGACAACAGAGGGACAGGAGGGAGCTGTGAGGACTGTGTGACACGTTGCCAAATCCTTTCTGAGAGCACAAAGCGCAGCAATCCTGCACCTTCCGACTCCTGCTCCCTCCCAGATTCCTCTGCTCAGCTCGGAGCAGAGGCCTGCGCTCCGACGTCCTCCTCGGGGGAGCCTTTAGACAGCCTGCAGGTGGCACCAGTGGAGGGGGCCATGATTAGTAAGAAGAGGGATGCCGCGCTGATGTTTGAGGAGGTTGAGACTAGAGAGAGTAAAAATGAAATGGAGGACCTGCAGAGTAACGGTGCAGAGGAGGAGGGAACAGAGGAGGAGCAGTGGCGACAGCTGGCAGGAGAGATCATCGAGCTGAGTGATGATGAGACCTACACGGAGGAGGAAGATGATGATGATGATCTGGTGTGTGTGGAGAATGGAGGTACCAGAGACGAAGGGAAGACAAGCAGCCTGGTAAACACTGTTTCTTAGCAGTAGATAAACTCAGATCAACATGTTGGATCTATTCTTCACCGACGTTAATGTCTGGATAATTTCGGGTTTTTAATTAAACTCGTTTTTTCAGGAGAGATTATACAAGTTCAACAAATTTAAGAAACAAGAAGTGTGTGCGCAATTTTAAATTTATTGTGGATTTTATGTAATTCACACAGGCTTAAAAGGGCCATTTTAAAGGGACACCTTGCTAGTACCAGTTGATATAACCATT
The DNA here is from genome assembly GCF_021462225.1 of Girardinichthys multiradiatus. Lineage (NCBI taxonomy): Eukaryota > Metazoa > Chordata > Actinopteri > Cyprinodontiformes > Goodeidae > Girardinichthys > Girardinichthys multiradiatus. Next base: position 44,094,169 of record NC_061794.1, on the reverse strand, counting down.
TACCTTCAACATAGGTTGAACAAGGTGTCGAAAACATTTCTCAGGGATTTTGGTCAATATTGACATTTAGTTTTCAATTCAATTCAGTTTATTTATATAGCGCCAATTCACAACACGTCATCTCAAGGTTCTTCACAAAAGTCAGGTTCATACATTCCAATTAATTGTAACTATTGAACAGTGCAGTCAGATTCAGTTATTTATTCAAATTGGATAAAAGGTTTTCCTGTCTAAGGAAACCTAGCAGATTGCATCCAGTCAGTGACTTGCAGCATTCACTCCTCCCGGATGAGCATGTAGAGACAGTGGACAGTCACTGACGTTGACTTTGCAGCAATCCCTCATACTGAGCATGCATGTAGCGACAGTGGAGAGGGAAAACTCCCTTTTAACAAGAAGAAACCTCCAGCAGAACCAGAACCAGGCTCAGTGTGAGCGGCCATCTACCACGACCGACTGCAGGTTTGAGAGAACAGAGCAGAGACACAAAGACAACAAAGAAGCACTGATCCAGGAGTACTTTCTATGGGAAGGAAAAGTAAATGTTAATGGATGTAGCTCCTTTAGTCGTTTCATCTAGAAAGTAAGAACAGATAAACTCTGAGCCAGTTTTCAAGGTTAGAGTCTGAAAGAGAGCACATATAATTAGTTCCAGTAAAAGCTCAGCCAGTAGCTATGTCTAGGAGAAAAATAGGGTTAAACATTGAAAGACAGGGCCATGTGGATCATAGGTAGAGGGTGAACATTATGTTGTTGAGAGAGAGTGTAAGTGGTCATTATGTCCTCCAGCAGCCTAAGCATATAGCATCATAACTACAGAGATAGCGCAGGATAACCTAAGCCACTCTAACTATAAGCTTTATCAAAAAGGAAAGTTTTAAGCCCAGTCTTAAAAGTAGACAGGGTGTCTGCCTCACGGACTAAAACCGGGAGCTGGTTCCACAGGAGAGGAGCCTGATAACTAAAGGATCTGCCTCCCATTCTACTTCTAGAGACTCTAGGAACCACCAGTAAACCTGCAGTCTCAGAACAAAGTGCTCTGTTAGGAACATATGGACCAATCAGATCTCTGATGTATGATGGAGCTAGATCATTAAGGGGTTTAAATGTGAGGAGCCAATGAAGGGAAGCTAAAATAGGAGAAATATGATCTCTCTTTTTAATTTTCATCAGAACTCTTGCTGCAGCATTTTGAATCAGCTGAAGGCTTTTAACTGCATTTTGTGGACATCCTGATAGTAAAGAATTACAATAGTCCAGCCTTGAAGTAACAAATGCATGGACTAGTTTTTCAGCGTCACTCCTGGACAGGATATTTCTAATTTTGGCAATGTTCCGGAGATGAAAGAAGGAAATCCTAGAAACCTGTTTAATATGGTGATAGCATCACGCAGTTGTTGCAACCTGCTGCAGGTTGGGTTGGATGCCAATTCTGACCGGACCATCTGAATATTGCTACTAAATCTAAACAATAGCAGCATCAACACCAACAATGAATGTATGTAGACTCCTGGCTGTAATTATTGGTGCACTGAGCAGAACGTTTTGCTCCTGCAGGTGAACACACTGTCGTGTAAAGCCTGCTCAGCGCTGCTCCCTGCAGACCCGGTTGCTGTAAAGAGACACGCTGAGGGCCACCTGACAGAGCTGGGGCTCTGCAGGCTGTGCGGGGGCTCTTTCCCTGACCGGGCTGCCGCTGTTGCCCACTCCCTCTCCCACGTAAGCGTTCAGCTCTTCACCTGTGAAATGTGTCGCCAGGAGTTCTGCAGCCAGAGCAAACTGCTGCGTCACCATCACCAGACGGCCTCCACCTACAGCATACCCCAGGGGGCGCTGCTCAGCAGCAGCCAAGGTCTGAGCTCAGAGCTGAAGTGTGCCGTGTGTACTAAAACCATCAGCAAGGACTTCCAGGTAAATGTGGAATTACAGGCCAGTTTGATGTTACTAACCTGATGGAGAAACATGTATTCAGTGATGTGAACAGAGAAAGTAGCTGCTCTGGAAGTGTATTATGGGACATGATAATAACATACAGGCCCCAGCTGGCATCAAACTGGCATCGAGTGCACAATCTGGGTAAAAACAGCATTTAAGCTTTATTTGAAGTGTGTCCATGAAGCAGCAGGTAAATAACAGTTTTGGCCCATAGGAGCTTCCATACAAGGGCATAAACCTCCATGGTTGATGTCTCCTCTCCGCACTCTCCAGTGTTATGTAGAAAATAAATGAGAAAAGATTAACTTGACTGTCAGAGGAAGGGGGCTCTGCCTCGGCCCTCCAACAAAACTACCAGGGGAACATTGATGTTTCTCCATGTTCTCCCCCTCCTTGCTCCTTGTGTGTGCATCTGCACAACACAGCCTTACATCAGGACCAAAATAGGTGTGTTCCTCCACCATAATTTGGAAACAATATAGTTCCTCTCCTGCCGCGGTAAATTGGTAACTTGTGAACACATACAGACATTTAATAATTTACTACATGTCGTGACTTTATTAAGGGAGCGGGTGGTCCTGTTGGCAGGGGGTATAGTGGTAGAGGAAACCTATTTATGTGTTTAAATGGCCCAGTAAACCCAGTAAGTGGGAGGTCTGTGGCAAGGCTGTTTCAGAAATGTTTGAAGTCTGTCATTTTACAGTGAAAAAAGCCAAGAGTTCCACTGGATCTGAATTAGCCCTATAATCCTGTTAAATGTTGGTTTATGACAAAATAATTAACAACCAAATGAACGAGTTAGAAACCCTTAATCAGCAAAGTTACATGTGAACAAACCAACATGTCGACACGTTTGACCTAATTTACTGGCCAGTGTGAGTTAGCACATACCTTAAACCACTGTTAAGCACGGCAGTGGAGGGCTTATAATCTGGGCTGTTTTATGCTAGTGTTGAAGATTTAAGCATTTATCAGGTGTTTTATCTTAGAAGTGGTATAAGAACCAGATGAAAAACTGAAATCTGGGGTTTTCTGGTATAAGTACATGTGGATGATGTTGTACTTTTGTTTGATACTGTAAATGACAAGATACAGTGATCTTAAGGCTCTACCTCTGTGTGGAAAAGGACTGAAGCCTCCTGTTTGTGTTTTTGGTCTTTGGCAGACTCTCAGAGACCACCTGCTGAGCCACGTGTGTCTGCAGACCCTGAACTGTGGAGTCTGTCACCTCCCTCAGCTTTCCTTGTGCTCTCTGTTGTGGCACGCCCTCGCCCACCTCTCTTTGCCTGTTTTCACCTGCCCACACTGTGCTCGCTGCTTCGTAGAGCGACCCCTGCTGGACAGGCACATGACCACTCACGCTGATGAGGCAGCAGTTAAAGAGAAGGAGCGGTTGGCGCTGGGGGCCCACAAAATAGTGGGAGGAGAGGAGGAGATGCATTGCTTCCTGTGCCCACAGATGTTTCGCTCCCCCTCTGCCTTTCAGTACCACCTCAGTCTGCACACCACGGAGTCCCTGAGTGATGGGGGTGGACTCGGGGTGCATGGTTGTTTAGGCAAGCGTAAAGCTGAGCAGTCTCTGGAGTGTCCTCCATCTTCCTCTTCCTCATCTCCACCGGACGTAGGTGGCCTCTCTAAGATTAACCTGGGTTTGGGTATGGGGACTGGTTTCAGCATGCCAGAAAAGTTCTTCCAGGGGCCAGTGCACAGTTTTTCCTCTGGGGGCCTAACCAACGGCAGCTCGGGCCAGGAAGGCGTTGCTGGAGCATCGAGTGTCCGTGGGAAGTGGTATCGGTGTCGCTACTGCGGCAAACGCTTCGCCCACTCAGGGGAGTTCACCTACCACCTCCGGATCCACACTGGGGAGAAACCCTACCAGTGTAAGGTGTGTCTACGGTTCTTCAGGGGCCGCTCCACCATGATCTGCCACCTGAAGACGCATGCCGGCGCCCTCATGTACCGCTGCACTGTGTGCGGTCTCTACTTCTCCACCCTGAAGCTGGTGTCCTCCCACATGGAGCTCCACAAGGACCACCTACCACCCAATTTTAACATCGAGCAGACCTTCATGTACAATGACCACTCCAAAGAGCCGCTGCCGACCGTGGACACCTGAGGGGGCCCCTCACCTGACAGGCCCTCTGGGTCTGGGTTCATCCTAAACTGCCATCACTTATTATAAATCACAGCTGCAGCTAAAGACTGCGTTTATCCATTCATCCATTTTTCCATCCCTCCGATTGTTCATCCTCCAACTATTTGTCCATCCATCTCTGCTTTCACTTATCTATCCATCCATCCAGTCATGCATCCACCATCCGTTTATTGCCTCTGTCCATTGAAACATGTGTATGTCCATCTGTTAGTTTGTTTATCCACCCGTTAGTTCTTCCATCCTTCGATCCATTTGTCCATTCATCCATTTTTCTATCCATGCATGCATCATTTTAACCCTCTGTTTGTCCAGTTATTCGTCTCATGCATTTTTCCAGCAATCTGTCCATTCATCTGTGCATCTGTTTTTCCACTGATGCATTTGGTTGTCCATCAAAAACATTTTTCTATTTAAAGCCTTGTCATTTTTGCAAACATCTGCCATAAATTCATAGTAAAGTTTTGTATTTAAATATATTTTTTCAAATGGCCTTGGAATGAGGACTCTGGGAACTTGCATCTGGAAAAATATGGAATGTTGACCTGATGATAAATTTTAGGAAGGTTTTTGAGAAATCAATCATTCAGACAATAAAAAAGGACATCTTTACTTGGATTTTTGTTGTCCAAAATACAAACATTAAATGTATTTAACAGTTATTCGTAAACCACATGACAGTTACAAATAATAAGCTAGAATCAGAAACACTTTACATTGTTTGTTTGGAGGATCCGTTGTTGTTGTTCATGTATTCTGTGATGTTTGTGGAAAAAGTCAAGTTGCACTTTTAAGTCGAGGTTTAACCACCTGGAATATCTAATTTCTCCTGTGCCTGTTTAAACTTGTTTTTATGTATGCCAATAAACCCCTAGCTCTATGTTAGATGTAGATTTTTGAACAGGTGAACATGTTACCATGCAGAAGGCCAATCAGGTTCAACCTGGAGGTTTTGTGTCTGTTTGTGGACTGGAAGCTAATGTTTTTACCCAAATCCGGCCTTACTTTGTCAGTGACTGATAATTTCACTGTTCTCAGAGTAGCTTCACACTGTAGCATCCAAAAGGAACGGTTTTCATATTTTTGTTAAACACTCTAAAGTTGAATTTCTTAAATTTCAAAGTAAACATGAGAAAATGCTTTTCTTATGTATTTTTCTGACTTTGCAGAATGAAAGCTGCAAAGTCAGTTTTGCTACTGCCTCTGTTTTGAATGATAAACCTGTTCATACTGTAGGGCTGTCATGTTTCAGTGCCCATCAACACATTTCTGTGGGAGACACGTGTCTTAACTCATATGTATAGTTATTTATTGTTTTTATGCCTTTGTACTTTTCCATATCTCTACGTTTAAAAATGAATAAAGTTAATGCTTCTAGGAACATTTTTGTTCTATCTGATTTATCGTGTTTTACAGTGTCCCACACCATAAAACTTTTCCGTCATCAGAATTTTGCTGATGAACATTTGGAAAATGCTGCTCGAAGCCTCTCTCTCCTGACATCTGGCCTTTAAAGCCTGGTCTTTTCCTGCTATTGTGCCAACCATGAACTGATGACCCCCTTCCCCTTTTCTTTCCTGCTTTCTTATCATCCAAACTGTTGGAACATTCCAGAAATTGAAGTTAATGTTATAAAGATCAGTAGAATGACTTGTAAAATAAACATTAAGCTTCCTAACATGTTGCTCAGCATCTTTGGTGCCTCCAATAGCATTGAATAAAGAGCAGTGAATTGCTTAGAGACACATTTTTCACCTGAAATATTTTTTTTTTTGTAAACATAATTGTGACACAAATTGAACTGTTGAAAATAACAGCTAAATTCTAATTCAAACCAGAAACAAATGTAGTTTTCTTCCCTAAACTTGACCTGGTTACAATATTAATATACTAGTGTTTGCATATTAGATGATATACTTAATATTGTCATAATTTGTACTATTAGCATATTAGTGTTAGCATGTTGGTTAATTAGCATTTAGCTAATGATAGCTGCTGTTGTAGTTGATAGTTAGGTAATGTTAGCTAACATGCTAAAGCTAGCATTTTAGCATAGACGTTGCTTAAATGTCAGTCTTGATTGTCTTAACGTTATCCAGCATGCTAGTGTTAGTCTAAAGTCAAATCCGGGAACATTTCCAGCTCAGAGATTAAAATAATTAAATGTTACCAAGATATAATGAAAACATCGGTACAGTTAAAGTTTCATTTATTTTAAAATATTTATTCATAATTAAACAATATAAAATCAATTGTAATAGCAGGAAAATGTCTATCCATACTGTTAGCATTTCCAAAGAGTAATAAAATGAATAAATAGCAGTAGTAGTAATGTCTGTCTCTTTCCTCTTCTTTCTAGCACTTTCCTCTTAGTTCAACTTCTTTCTATGAGCCTAATTTCCTCCTGTATCTTTAACTCTTCAAATTTTTCATTCTCTTTCTGTTTTTCTCCTCTCCTCTTCTATCAGTCTCTCACTTTTCTAAAACAGAGACATATAATATAATCACAATCCTCCCCAAAAACAGAACGTATTAAATGTAAATTAAATTTTTACAAATAAAATAAGATTTTTGTTTCAGATACCTTTTAGTAATGCCAAAATTACTACATTTAACTAAGAAACCCAACTATTTTTTACTTGGAACTAAAAGCTAATACAACAGAAGAAATGCACATTTAACAAGGTGATTATCTCTCCCTCCTCATCATTCTCAGTTCATGCAGTTCTTGCCTCATTCAGTTTCCCTATTATGGACTGCTTTATTTTTTGTGAGGAACTTTCATATGTCCAAACTGAGTGGACAAAGACCAAAAGTCTGTGCATATCACAAGAATAAATTAACAGAACAACTAATAACTAGCTCTGAAAATGTAAAGGTCCCAAATCAATCCTAAAACATCTTAGTTTGGACGAACCCTTGTTGACACTGTACCATTCCACTTTCCTAATTCAGGCAGCAAAGTCAGTTTATTCGGGCCGCTTAAAAAGTGATTTCTCTCTCTCTCCCTCACTCAGCTGCAGATACCCCCTGTGCTCCCGTCTTGCATTTTGTTTGCACTGATAGTACAAATGGTATTGTTACAAATGAGGTTAAACCAGCGATCAAGGTAGTAATTAAACTTTATTATAAAAGTTTTCAAATACTCCCTAAAATATAACCTCACCATTTCAAAAGTAGTTTTATAGCAAAAGTAGTTTCAGCACTACTCCAGAACTGAACAAGAAATTAAAATTGTAATTGTTACCCTTTCAAAGTAAAGTAAAGATTCTCTTCAAAGTAAAAGTCTCATTCTTATGCCAGTTTGCTTACTGTAAATCCTGGTTGAACAATATTGACTTAAATGGCATAAAAAGAGATTCTGTTGGCCTTTCCAATTAAAGTTTACAGAACGTTTTTTATAACAAAGGTAAATTATTACCACATTATGTAAGTATGTTCCTGAGGAACTTCAACGCCCAACATGTCTATTTTTGGACATATCTCAGCAACAAAACCCCTTATTAAGTTGCTGGGCGGTGCGCACTATTTAGCAGGAACCATCAAAATGTCTTAAGCAGCTTTTCAAGTTATATCAGCTTTGCTGAAGTTTAACCCAGATTTTCCAATCTAAATAGACACAGGCAATGTTTAAAGTTTTTTTATTCCATGTACACAGACCATTACTACATCAGAAATGTTAAATAAGAATTTAGTGATCTATGTCATGATGTGATCTGAAAATAAACAGCTGCATTTCTGTTTGCAACAAGTTTAGAAGTACATATGGGCTGCAAGTGACTGACTCTGCAGATGATTTGTTTACACACATTCCTGGTGTGGCACTATTCTTCCCATTTGTTGGAAGATTAGTTATTGGCCCAAGGTCCTGTGGGAGCTGAGCAGCTTTGTAGAAAAAACAAATATTTCCTGCCCTGCTCTACTTAAAACTGATGACATTCATGCAGGGAAAACAAGCAGGAAGTAGGATATGAGATGAAGTTGTGCCCATTAGATGCCTCTGCCAGTCTGAAGCGCCCAGCTGAATTAGACTTTTGTCCAGATTTTACTGAAATTAATCAAAATGTCTCATTCCTGACGAGGATCTGAGCTTCTTTCTTATGATCCAACATCAGACTGGCTGGTGCTTGCGTTGCTCATCCTTCGCTGCTTACCCGGGCCTTCTTTGCTCCCATTGGGAGTGTTGGGTTTTGGCCCTACTTCCCCCTGCTCTGCTGGTGCCTCCCTTGGGATGTAGCTTATGACAGTGTTGATGAGGTTGCGCCGAAAGCTCTTGCTGAGGAAATTATAGAGGACTGGATTGGCGACACAGTGGAAAAGAGAGAGACCTTGCACCACAATGAAGGAGAAGTAAAGGACTTCCACAGTGTTACAGCTAAACACGAAGGGGTCAAGGTCGTCTATGATCATAAGCAACATGACCAGATGGTAGGGCAGCCAGCACACCACGAATACCAGGGAGTACACATGGACCAACCATACGTCCCGCCGGCCCTCCACATCCGGGGCGGTTTTAACTGCACGGGCGATCAACACGTTGCAGGTAATGATGATGGCAGCCGGGCCCAGGAACTGGAAGATCGTACAGAGGAAGGCCACGGACACAAACCACTCAGTGAAGTTGTGCTCAGGCAGCATGTAGCAGCCCGGTTCGTCCCACTCAAGGAGTTCCACGTGGACATTTTCCAGCAGGGCCAAAAACAGGGAAAACAACCACATTCCTCCACAGATCAGCCAGCGCTGCCGGCCCATCACAGGTAGGAGGGTTGGCAGAGACGGTCTGGTCAGGGACAGGTAGCGCTCCAGGGTCATGAAGGCCAGAAAGAAGGAGCTGCTGTAGAAGTTGACCACATAGATGAGGTTGGTAACCTTGCAGAGGAAGCCGCCCCACAACCAAACCTTGTCCAAGGTCACCTCCAGCATGAAGAAAGGCAGGATCACAATCACCATCAGGTCTGACAGGCTCACGTTAATGATGCAGAAGAGCACACCATTGGCTGAGTGCCGGCGGCGCCAGTTAACCCAGACAACCAGGAGGTTTTCCAGCAGGCCCACCATGAAGATGAACAGGTAGATAAGGAAGAGGGCAATGCGTCTGTAGCTGGCATCCAGCTCGATGGTGCACTCGTAAATGAACCATGGTGTGCCGTTCAAGAAGTCCAGTGAGTGGTTGTGCTCGAGGGCCATGGTCTGAAAGGGAGGGCAGAGGAAAAATGCTTCATATCTGGACAGAGTTTAGGTTTACTTTGGGGTTAATCTGATTAAATGTTCAGACGTTACACAACAACAGGCGCAGGAGGTGGAGGAGGGTGGTCATTTCAGAACCCTGACTTAAAGGTGTGGTATGGATAATCATACCTTCACAGAAGTATTCATACTGCTTCAACTTTTTCATATTCACAAATTAAAACCATAAATATTTGGGATTTTTATTGAGATTTTACAGGAAATACCAACAAAAAGTGACAGTGAAAAAGAAGAAAAAAGTTTTACTAATTGAATTCAAAAAAGTTGAGCATTTGTGATCAACCCTCTCTATTCTAATACCCCTAAATAAAGTTCAGTGCAACCTTTTGCTTTTAGAAGTCACCCAATTAGCGGATAAAGTTTACCTGTTTGTAATTTACTCTCAGTATAAATGCAGATGCCCTCGGAAGGCTTTAGAGGAGTGTTGGAGAACATCAGTGAACAAACAGCATCAAGAAGACCAAGGAAGACAGCAGACAGTTCAGGGAGGAAGTTGTGGAGAAGTTTCAAGCACAATTGGGCTATAAAACTACACCCCAAGCTTTGAACATCTCACAGAGCTTTGTTCATCACCTGAGAATGGAAAGGGTATCACTCCACAAATAACCTCAGAACTGACTGTTTACCTAATCTGACAAGGAGACCCATGGTATCTCTGGAGGAGTTGCAGAGATCAATAGCTCAGATTGAAGAATCTGTTAAAAGGACAACCACCGGTCATGTACACCAAATTATGGCTTCCTGGAACAAAGCCGTTGTTGTAAGAAAGTTTTAAGAAGCTCTTTTGTCAGTTTTTTCAATATCATGTAGAGGATGTGGAAGATGTTGCTCTGGTCAGACATGCAAAACACTAGGTGTGGTGGAAATCGATCAGTACGCATCATCCTAAAAAATAACATTCCCTCCATAAAACCTGGTGGTGGCAGCATCATGCTTTGGAAGTGCTTTTCTTCAGCAGGCACAGGGAAGCATTTGATTGGAAGATCAATGCAGATAGAAATATGGGATTATCCTGGATTCAGAAATGGTCAAATAAGCCCACTGAGCTTGAGCTATTCTATAAAGAAGAAAGGAAAACATCTAGACGTGCAAACCTGGTGGATTCATACCCAACAAGACTTGCAGCTGTGATGACAGCAAAAAGCGATTCTTCAAGAGTCAATTGCAAGAGCAGGCCACATTTTTCAGATTTTTATTTGCAGATTGTTATCAGAGCCCTACTTTACTTTGTGTTAGTCTATCACATAAAATCCTAAATAAAATCCATCCCTGGAAATGACTAAATGTTTCCCAGGTGTGACTTCTTACTGCTGAAAACAAAACCTGGCCTGGAACAATATCAGTTTCATTGACTATTATTTTTAGATTTAAACAATATATAAAAAATAAAATTACCAACTCAAATATTTGATTAAATATTGAAAAAATGCTGGTTTGGCTATTTCAGCAACTTACAAGCTGCTCTGACCTCAAACACAAAAACAAATCCAGTGTTATGGTTGGATATGGGCAGATTAATCTGATTCCAAGCATTTTAATGAAGGATAACAAGGAAATTTCCTTCATATACTCAGCTAAAACCGAGAACTTGTAGGAGGATTACCAATCAGGTGGTGTTCTCAGAGATCCACCCTCAGATCCAAACACTACACCACATCCTACCTTGCTCTGGAAGCTGGTTTACTGGACCGGTTCCTCCTGAATCCTTGTTTTTGTTCTGCAGGGTTTTTTCCCCCCTGACTGGAGAACTCACAGATGAGATGTGTCCTTCCAGCTCTGATGCTGTGGACTATCTGAGGGATCAAGCAGACAGGAGTCTCTGCCCTCCCACTTCCAGTGAACACACACACACACACACACACAGACAGATAGCTGACAGGACATCCTCAGTTAGTGATGAGAAGTGGGACTGAATTCCAGGAAAACTCAATAAAATTGATGATATGACTGTTTCATCCTCTTTTTCTTTTCATTTTGTGTCTTTAGAAGAACTGCAGTGTATTAATTTCAAAATATTATTCAATGTAACAGTAGATAACAGCAGCAGTATTTGCTTATATACAATGCAATTTACATGCTCAAAGGAGTGGGCAGAAGCATAAACTTATAATAACCCCACCCTTCTCCCATAACTTCATATTCATCACAAAAAACATACTTAGTTTCACACAAATTTGTAATCAAACCAACAACAAAAGAAGTAAGAAAGAAAAAATGTAATAAAATAATAAAGTGCATGCCATAAACCCATGTGACTATCATCTTAAGACAATAATACAATGTACAATACTATAAGATGGTAATAATGTTGTGATAATTATTATTCAAGTCTGATTTACATCTATAATCATCTTTTTAAACGGTTTCATGTGTGGACATTGCTGAAGCTCCACATTTAGACGGATCCAAAGCTTCACATCACAGACAGAAACACAGAAACTTCTTCTTCTAAACATCTGTGTCTGATATTAACTCTTAAACCCCTTCCTTTCTGGTAAATTAGATTTAGATATTTTCTGGCAGTTGGTTATTTTTACCTTCATAAATTAGTAGACCTGTTTAAGTATGTCAGTAAGTTTTAATAATCTTGATTATAAAAACAGTGGTTGAGAATGATCCAGGTACCAAGTCTTGATAATCAGACTTAATTGTGTGAGATCCTGTTTCTCTTTACTATTATTATGTATATCTAACATTTTTTTGGCACCTATCTCCTCCTTCATACTTTGTGCTATTTCAGCCATTCAACTTTTAAAATGTTCAGCTCATTTAGGACATTACATTACGGCTATGACTTTTGGTATTAATACTTTTTATACTTTTTAAAATATTCAGCTTTTTGTGCCGATTTTTGGCCCATTGAAATGAACGAAAAATCATAACAATTCCGCAAAATTCAGCTAAAACTTTGTGCTTTTTCACAGCTTACTACTTCTGCATACTTTCAGCTAGACCATTCAACTTTTAAAATGTTCACAAGACATTAAGCTATCTTCAGATGATTCAGCTTTTTGATATCTATTACGGTTCTTCTACAATTGCGATTCAAATTTTAGGCAAGATTTTTGACGTTTTTCATTTTATAATGTAATCCTATGGCGGAATTCGCCAGTTGGTAGAGTGTATGCTCTAGGTTTTTGAATAACCTGAGAAAGAACGAACAAACTCTCCTCACTCGCTCAATTTTCACTCTACTGGCACAAATTATGTATCAAAATGTAGGATGCTCTTTTGCGATTCAGAAAATGTCACCCTCATTAATGTAGGACTAACAGATTTCATGCAAGACGCCCGGGAGCAACGCAAAGTCAACACACCCTGAATGGAAAACCTATAGGAATTTCAGAACAAATCAGAGCAAAAAATCCTTAAACTCACATGTTTTCGAATCGCCGCCGCTCCTAAACCGTTCAAGTTAGAGACATGAGCTTTGCACCAATTAATCTTCAGACCTTGCTGGCACTCACAGTGAAGGAATTATTTTGATACATTTTATCATTTTGTCATAAAAAAGGTTTGTTTAGGAGTACCAAAACTGTCCTTCCCAAAATCGCATGAAATTTGAAAATTTCAAAATTAACCACTTTTCTACACTGTCACATCTCCTACACTGATTTATGTAGACACATGAAAATATACCAGATTGTTCACCGATCCCTGCTGATACTTACGGTCCAAAAATTATTTGGATACCTTTTATCGTTTTCTCGTGAAGTAGGTTTGTTTGAAAGAGAAAAATTCACCTTCACTCAGATTAAAAATGGTCAAAGTGATCCACTTTTTCACAGTCACACCTCCCAGACAGATTTTTGTAGAAACCTGAGAAGCTCCATGATTGTTCAACATGGCCTGCTGATTAATACAGTGCATGAATCAAATTGATAGCATTATAGTTTCCGAGTTATTAGATGTTGTTCGAGCGCATGTTCAGGCATTTTTGTGTTTTTCTCCATTTTCCCTCTGTTTTCACCCAGTGTTGTGCCTTTATTATTATATTTTCAACAAAAACGTGTTAATATTCTTGTTCCCCTGTCCGTTCTGAGAAAAACGGTCCAAGAATGACGTTGATAGCCCTTACGGTTTCCGAGTTATGGGCAGTAGTTCGGGAGCATGCGCCTCCATGTTATAAAGCCAGGCCATGATGAGACACAAAGTGAGGTGCCGAGTGAGAAACAGCAGTTGTTGGGCGCTCATTAGTTACCATAGCAACAAAACACAGCTACCAGTGAACTTTAGTAACCTCTGACAGAGACTGGCTCTGAGGCTGAGCTCAGGCCAGAAGCTTTCATAAGTGATCACAATAAGTCAGTCATAGCTGACAACCACACTAAATTTACAAAATAAGACCTACACATACTCTACAAAATAAAAGACTTTTTTTCACACTGAACATCAACCTTCCACATTTACAAATGATTTTTTAAACTGATAATAGCATACACAATGATTTCAGACAAGCAAGCAGGTTCTATATGACTAATGGAAATAACCCAGACTTGAAAGGACAAACCTGTTAGATTTTCAAAAAAAGACAAAACATGCTCTACAAAATAAAAGCCTTTACATTTTAAACTATAGGAAATTGCAGCACTGGGCTTCACACTAATGTTGGAGCTCATCCAGTGTAGTAAATAGGATCAGGTCAGCCCTTTAAAATAAGGCTTAGTGAAATTTTCAAAATAAAAGCCTCAACCTTCCATAGTCACTAATGATTTTTAAGCTGATAATAGCATAGACAATGATTTTAGAATAGCAAACAGGTTCTTTATATCTAGTGGAAGTACGCCAGACCTAAAAGGACAACTATACTGGACTTTCAAAACAACACCTAGACATACCCTACAAAATAAACGCCTTCATATTTCACACAGCAATAATTGCAGCATTGGTCTTAACACTATTGCTGGGACTCTGTGATGGAAATGGATCTACTTTATCCTTTCAAAATAAACTCACTGATATTTACAAAATAAAAGTCTCAACATTCCTTAGTTGGCGCCTGCCACAGTAATGAAGGGAGAACATTGAGTGGCTTGACTCCCATGCCATTGCCTGGTGGCACCTATTACTACACATCTCTAAACTGGACTCTTTATTTATTGGCGAATGCCAAAGCAATGCAAGGACGCATGATTACTGGTGAAACAAGAACAGGTCTAGATAGACATCTTAACCTTCTACCCTCAATCATGATGCACACCGTTCTATTGCTTTGGTTTTGTACCTCAGCCCCACAACATTTGGCTCTGGTCCAAGAAGCACACGCCAAGAGGTAGGCCCCGTCTAAATTTCTTCAGAAATTTTCTATTTTATTACTATTATTATTGTGTGAATGCTGAAGAGTGAATCATTTTAAACGCCAATTTCATAGACTTTTGAATATACGCTGTAGTAAGCATTAAAATATTTGCTAATTTTAGCTTATACATTGGTTTTTGCATAGTAGATGGGTTAAATTAATATCAGCCTTCATGCTAGTGATAGCCAATATGCTAATGTTATCATTTTAGCTTCTCTTTCTCCTCTCTTCTCTCTTAGCTGAAGAACATTTTTGCGTTTATTAGGAAATTTCTTGTTTGTTTTTGTTTTTCTTCAGCGTATTTGTGTTTAGTTAATTTTTTTCTGAACTTTCTGCAATTTTTTATGCATTTTAGCACTGACTTCAACTTCTTAGGCTATATTTTTGCTTCAGTCTGGTTTTTCAGCTCATCTATGGCACCTCTTTCCTGCTTTTTTAAAGCTTTTGTCAGTTCTTGCATTTCAAGAACTCTTTCAACAAGTAGTTTTGATGTAACTTTAGATTGTTAAGCTGTTTTATAGCTAATAGTCTTCCTGCTCAAACAGATCAGATGACAGTTTTTCTTTGCTGTTTCTGCTATTTCTACTAATTTATCAGATTTCAGCAGATTTTCTGCAGTCAATTTCAGCTTGTTTCTGCCAGCTATCAGCTAAAAAATTCAGTTTACACCATTCACACTGCATTTTCGCAGGAAATGCAAATTTTTCTAGTGCTTATTAATCATACTTAATATGATTAATGACTACTGCGTTGTTCTGTAAATACTTCCCGAAACCTCTGTGCAGTAACATAAATACAGTAAAACTAAGGAACTACAACTGCAGTTTCCTCCTTTTTCTTTGAAAAGTAACAACCTAACCCTAACCCTAAGGCAACAGTGCTGCCAACTGCTCCATTGTGCAGCCGCATGTGGGCTAAAAATGCTTGAATTTCATCTCATTTGACCAGAGTTCCTTCTTCCACATGTTTGCTGTGTCCCGTACGTGCCTTTTGTCAAACTATGGAGAGTCTTTTTATGGCTTTCCTTTCCACAACAGATTCTCTCACCTTCAACTGTGGATCTATGCAGCTCCTCCAGAGTCACCATAGCTTTCTCTGACCAACACTGTCTTGGGAAGGTCTGTAGTTGGTCTGTCCAGAAGAGAGCTCTGGGATATTATCAAGACTATACTGATATTGTTTTAGAACATAACCCTGCTTTAAACATTTCCTCCTCCCTGACCTTTCTGCCGGATTCCTTGGTCTTCATTATGCTGCTTCTTCTCTAATGTTCTCTAAGAAACCTCTGTGGCCAGAAACAGAACAGCTGGGTTTATACAGTGGGGAGAAAAAGTATTTGATACACAGGTTTTCCCACTTGCAAAGCATGTAGAAGTCTTTAATTCTTATCATAGGTTCCCTTCAACTGTGAGCGACGGAATCTAAAACAAAAATCCAGAAAATTGTGTGATTTTTAAGTAATTAATTTGCATTTTATTGCATGACATAAGTATTTGATCACCTAACAACCAGTAAGAATCCCAGCTCTCACAGGCCTGTTGGTTCTTCTTTAAGAAGTCCTCCTGGTCTACACACATTACCTGTATTAACTGCACCTGTTTGAACTTGTCATCTGTATAAAAGACACCTGTCCACACACTCAAATAAACTCCAAGGTTTCCACAATGGCCAAGACCAGAGAGCTGTGAGGACATCAGGGATAAAATAGTAAACCTGCACAAGGCTGGGATGGGCTACAGGAAAATAGCCAAGCAGCTTGGTGAGAAGGCAACAACTGTTTGAGCTATTCTAAGAAAATGGAAGAAGTTCAAGATGAAGGTCAATCTCCCTCTGTCTGGGGCTCCACGCAAGATCTCACCTCATGGGACATCAATGATCGTGAGGGAGGTGAGGGATTAGCCCAGAACTATAAGGCAGGACCTAGTCAATGACCTGAAGAGAGCTGGGACCACAGTCTCAAAGAAGACCATTAGTAACACACTACGCCACCATGGATTAAAATCCTGCAGCACAAGCAAGGTCCTCCTGCTCCAGCCAACGCATGTCCAGGCCCAGGACATGCGTTGAAGGATGGAAGAAGGATGTGTACCACCCCAAAACCCCAAAAACACCATCCTTACCGTGAAGCATGGAGGTGGAAACATCATTCTTTGGGGATGCTTTTCTGCAAAGGAGACAGGACGACTGGACAGTATTGAGGGGAGGATGGATGAGTCCATGTATTGGCATGTATTAGCAAACCACCTCCTTCCCTGAGTAAGGGCATTGAAGATGGGTCGTGGCTGGGTCTTCCAGCATGACAACGACCTGAAGCACACAGCCAGGGCAACTAAGGAATAGCTCTGTAAAATGCATCTCAAGGTCCTGGAGTGACTTAGCTAGTCTCCAGACCTGAACCCAATCAAAAATCTTTGGCGGGAGCTGAAAGTCCGTATTGCCTAGCGACAGACCCAATACCTGAAGGATCTAGAGAAGATTTGTATGGAGACGTGGTACAGAATCCCTGCTGCAGTGTGTGCAAACCTCGTCAAGAACTACAAGAAATTTCTGATATCAGTAATTGCAAATAAAGGTTTCTGTACCAAATATTAAGTTTTTTTCTGATGTCATGCAATAAAATGCAAATTAATTACTTAAACATCACACAGTGTGATTTTCTGGATTTTTGTTTTAGATTCTGCCACTCAGTTGAAGAGTACCTATGATAAAATCTAAAGACTTCTACATGCTTTGCAAGTGGGAAAACCTGCAAAATCGGCAGTGTATCAAATGCTTGTTCCCCCCACTGTATAAAGGTGAAGTGACACACAGATGGATTCCATTTACTAAATAGGTGACTTCTGAAGGCAACTGCAATGGATTTTATTTAGTGGCATCTCTGTGAAGGGGACTGAATACAAACGCAAAACACACGATCCCAGAGTTTGTTAAATTTAAAACCATGTATAATTTCCAACCACTTTGTGTTGGTTAATCAGATAAAATCCTTACAAAGACTGAAAATGTTCACTCAGTGCGTACACTTTTGCAAGGCAAAGTAAAGGTAAAACATAAATCATGAAAGTTAAGGATAAAAACTAAATACCAAGCGGCTAAGTTAGAGGTGATCTTACAGAAGATACGTTCAACCGTTTAGTTTTTAACCAAGCCTAGAAGTTTAGATTTTTACCTACGATGCAGAAGAAGCAGACCGAAAGAAAACTGTGTTCTGTTTATGTTTGCGTCAACTCTCTGATGGTGGGCTGTTTTTCTCAATGACCTTGTAGGATTCTGTGTTTGCTTGCAGAGAAGAGGAACAAATCTATGACAGGAGAGAACAATGCCAGGAAGTTGTGACAGGCAGAGTGGACTGGGGGAGGGAGCGAGGGCTTAGGAGGGAGGGGGTCTTTCACCTAAACACAGATGCGCACATCATCACTGGGTTAGATCAATGCTCGCTCCAGTTTGGACTCATTTCGGGTGCTGGGACTAAATAACTCTTTTATGGCATCTGTAGTTTGTCCTCTGATCTAATGACGACGATGGTGGAGCAGCCCCTCTTGATTGAGCGGAGGGGCCTCCTTCTATTAAGGGGGGAGCTGAGGTTAAAACTGAACACCGGGCCCAAGGAGCCTCGTCCTGTTAATCAGGGTGGAACTCAGCCAACATCGTTCATGTGTTATCTCCACCCTGATTAACAGGACGAGGCTCCCTGGGCCCAGTGTTCCCACTGGCCCTGCAGATCAGCAACTGCTGACCCCTTGAAGCACTCCTCTGCATCATTGTCTCATCCTGTCCGAAGGCTATTGTCTGACTCCACTTCTGTTTTCTGTTGAGACAAGTAGGAACCTGTCAGCAAATCCGCTCTCCTCTGATTAAATGGGAAGGAAACGGTCAGCAGAAACTCATTCTTTGACATATCCCAACAAGCTTGTTGGAAAGTTCAGAAGAAAATCTTAACTCTTCATCAGGTGAAAGGTAACTGGCTAGAGTGATCAGGGTGCCATAAACTGGAAACCGCTACGTCAGAATCACTTTCTAGAGCAGGAATCAGCAACACTCGCATGCCAAGGAGCCACCTTCTCCTTAGCTCTTTTTTGTCCAGAGGCGGCGCTATGCGGGTGTCCTGGGTTTGATTCCCTGTCTCAGGTCACTTGCTGCACATCTTCCCCGTCTCTCTGGTGCGCCTGTGCAATGAACTGAAAGGGTGGCTCTGGAGCCACAGGCTGCAGACCTCTGGTTTCAGGCAAAGGCAGTTTTATATTGCAATGAACTGAAAGGGTTCTGACCAACACAGAAGCAACGGCACTTCAACCAGAACATTTCCAACAGCCCCAATGTACAAACTAAATCCTTTCTGGGGAAAAGTTTGATGGTCAAAGCAGACAAAGGTAGAGTTGTGCACAGATATTTATTTACATACTCCGGCAGAATTTCTGATATATATCTATTTTTTTTACTGCTGTTATTTTAAATACTATGTTTAGTTAAGTCAAAGTAAGACTTTCCATCCTAAGAACAATGTAAAGCACAGTGGTGGCAGCATCATGCTGAGGGCCTGTTCAGGTGCCAGTGGTACTGGTGCTTTACACAAGGTGCACATTTCTTCAACTTCACTTCAAATCCACAGCTGGAGGCACAGGACAGCTGATCCAAACTGGTTTTGTTAAATCATAAAAACCATAAATGCATTAAGCCTCTGAAACAGTCTTCCCAAATCCCTAAGCTTAACCCTATAGAAATACAAAGACTATGGTTAAAAACTGGGTCTGGTTTCAGGAAACTTACCAATTTAAAAAGACTCAAAAATCTGGTCAAAAATCCAGCCAGAATTATGCCAGAAAATTGCAGATGGTACAAAAACTGGGCTCGAGGCACAGCTTGTTTAACTGATATTAACTCAAATATTACTGACTGCATTGTGTTGATGCAAAGTTTGGTACAGGGGGGATTATGATGTGGGGCTTTGTTAAAGTGAATTGAAATTTTCAAGATATTTTGGACAATTTCAGGCTTCTGACTTTGTGGGACCCGTTTGGGACTGGCCTCTTCCCTTGCCCAGAGCAAGCTCCAGAAAGATATAGATGAGCGAGTTTGGTGTAGAAGAACTTGACAGTCTGAACCGAGTCCAAACCAAATCGTCCAAAGAGAGGAGACTGTGAGCCAGGTCTTCTCATCCAACATCAGTGTCTGACCTATCAAGCGCCTCAAGAAAAACCTGTTAAAAATGTATTTAAACACTCTTAAATCTTGTGGAAAGCCTTTTTAAAATAACTGAAGCTGTTGTACAGGAGCTACAGAGGTTCCAACATCATAGTAAACTCTTTAAGAAAATATTAAAATGCTTTTATTGACACAGCAATAATTCCTACATGTTTTTGCATGAGCCTTTTTTAATAGTCCCTGTGGAAGGACTGTTGTGATTTATTTAACAGAAACGAAGCCAAAGCGTTATAGAGCAGTGTGTGAAAAGGTAGTCGCCAGGGTCTTCTGATCATCAGCAAGTGTGAGCACCTTTGAAAAGCAGAAAGTATCCAGGTTTTGTGGTCTGAATCATTCAAATTTGGCAAACTTTTAAGACAGCAGCCAATATTTCCATAAATTAATGCTTTGTAAGTTCATGTTAACATGAGACCTTATTTTAAAAATGTTAAAGTTCATAACAGAATGAGTGCGACTGATTGCTTAGTAAGAGTTGCAAGGATAGTTTCTTCTGTCTAAAGTAAATATGGCCGCACAAATTAGGTGTGCAACGCTGCATCTGAATGAAGCATTTGACTTCTAGAACACCGTCTGGGCCGACCATAACGAAGAGTAAAGAAATCCACTGCGTACCACCAAAGACCTGACTGTAAAGAACGACGGTGGAGGGCAGATGATTGGGGCAGGTTTAGCTGTTTACATGACCTAAGAATGTTGTAGTCATGGCAACAACCCCACCGAGGCATCCGTCAGGACCAAGAAGGTTTTAAAATGGACGAGCTGACCTAAATAAAGCTCTGTTGGGACCTTCAGGGCGCCATCAACCTTCATACAGAACATGGCTGCAGGTAGTTTTAAGGATCACAGACAATGCTGCTGCATTTTGGCTTTTTATCTAATTTCATCACCTCAAAGGGATTTTTTATGTCCTAATACGTGGTCATTTTATGTTTTTTTACAGGTGCATAAAGATGCAACATATTAATAAACAGTTCACTGATGTTTACATTTTCCACCTATGATGGCCTCTGGTAAATGTTTCTGTGAGGTACTTGCAGTAATAATGCCAGGGAGAAAACTCATAAGGACTCATAAGGATCTAGTGTACAGGATAGACCGCCATCTAGTGGTATAGACTGCAAATGTCCCATTTTAACATTTGTTTAAAATGTGCAGGAAAACAAAACCAGCAGCTGTGAAAAACTTAAATCCGTTGCTTTATTAACATTGTTGCATCAGTTGCGCTCTCTGCAGCAGGTTTACATACTAAATGTTCAATCAAGCATATTAAAAGAGCAAATATTTAGTTTTTTTCTTGAAAATTCAGAGAAGGAAAAAAATAAATAAATCACTCTTTATGCTACACGCCAAAGCAGTCAGCCACCATTTTAAACTGACAGTAGTTTTTAGTGTCAAACATAGCAGTAGTAGTTTAGTTTACAAGGAAAATATAACCTCCAGACCCATAAAGATGAGGCAAAAAGGAAACTAAGAATCACGTTGAACAGACGATTCATCGGATAAGTGAGTAATGATGTCAGAGGAAAGGTTTCACAACAAAAATCTGCCGAGTTCCTCCTCTGGGCATCATGAACATTAAAAGTTGAGGTATTTCTAAGACAAAGGTGTCACACAAAGACAGACAGTCTCACCATGCGCACACACACATTTCTACAGAAATACGTAAACAGTTTCCAGAAAATCTAGGTAAAATATAATTTTGTCCAAAAGCTGATTTGCAAAAACACATCATGTGCAACCACAGATCAGATGAGGCTTCATACAGACAAGATAACTGCATTCATTCTGCCTCCAGGAATGCTGGGTAATGTCATTGTGTTAAGACCAATCAGCTAAAATGTAGTGTGACTGTATATAAAATACCGCCTAGTGTTAACCCTAAATGCCATTAAGCTAAATGTACTTCCTACTCCTAATGTTTTTGAACTCTTACTGTAACACAGTTATCCACATAACACACATTAGCCACTTAAACGCACAAACCACTACACTGTTCAAACTGGAGTCTAGCAGAACCACGATGGTCGTCAAAGGCAGAACTGACTGCCCAAAGTTTGGACCAGTCTCCTCGTGTTCCTGATTAGTTCTGTGGAAGTCGCTACAACAGGCAGGGCTGGAAGACATGTTCACAGGCTTAGATAGGATTGCTTGGTTTCTATCAAAGCTCCTCTGAAAACATGCTACAAATTTAGCAAAAATTACAGCAGAAAATATTTGATCCTTTTCAAACCCCAACCAACCCCTAACAGTATGCAAAGTGCAAAGATCTGCTCTGATAAAGCTTTGGGCCCACACATTTGGCACTCTAGAAACTATAGGCCGCACTTCCAGGTATAAATGTTTACTAGAAACTATTTAATTCTAACTGTCTACCAAGAACTATGTATTATTCATTTAAAAGTTAGGAAATAATTGTGGGAAATGCTCCTCTCAGTGCAGAACTACTTGTGTCTGCACAGTAAACTAATAGTAAATGTTTAGCTTAGCATAAAGACTGAAAACGGAACAGCTTAACTCTGTCCATAATTAACCAGGTCCGAGTATCTTCAACTCTTTCAAGATTTGTTCTTTGGTTGGTTTTTGGAAAAGCGCCGACCTGAAAAGCATTTAGTGGAAATTTGGTGAGATTGTTTTTAGGTTAGAGATTTTACTGGGAACAACGTTATGTTTTGCCTCAGCTGTCAGAAATCCTTGGAGGTTCGTCATCAGCTGTGGAGTTTCCAGCCCATCGCGCTTCATCCAGTGACCAAGCAGCCTCCAACTATACGTACAAAACGGTTCCTTCTGGACAGAGCTAGCTCCCTTCTACTAACCTAAATTTATCCTCTCATGTTTATGGTGCATACATATCCACTATTTATTATCAGTTTACTTAGTTTGATGTTAGAAAACCCGAGAAAATCAAAATAAGACCCCCATCAGATGTGGTTTAACTCAATACTGATCAAAAGCACATCCACTACTGCTCCCAGTCTACTTCTTAACAATGTTCAATACCTAAAGAAATATATACCTTTAAAATAAATATATGGATCATAATGCTACAGGTTTTATCTCATCACCAAATTTAAATAATGATCCATGTGCTCATACTACGGTTGATCTATAGTTGAAGCTCTCGACTGGAATGACTTCTGGCAGCGTTCATGGCAGTGTTACGCAAAAATGTTTGAGATGAAGTCCCGAAAGCGTTTGGCGTACTGCTCCGGGTGCACCGTGGAGATCTCAGCACCGGCCTGCAGCGGAGACAATGAATCAGCATCAGGTGGAACATGTGTGCAGGTGCGACTGAGCGTCCTGAGCTACTCACCCCATGTTTGACAGTTTTGGCGGCGTGAGCGGCTTTCTTCTTGGTGTCGTATTGTGTGAGAACGTCTATCAGGCCCATGAAGTAGACCTCCCTCTGGGGGGCTCCTGAGGTTAAAATGGAGAAAGAGTCAGGTAGATGAACTTTGATTGCCTTTTATGCCCACGCATGATCTGGGTTTTAGAGGCCGAGATGCTCAAGGAGAGTGGTGGGAACATGTGGTCACGGAAAAGAAAGAGAACCAAATATTGCGAGCTTATCGTGCAAAATGTAGTGATCGTAATACTTGACAATAATATTGGAATTTCGTGTTTTCCTGACAGCGCGCCGCCCTTCTGAAGCCTGTAGCAGGCGTTTCCCCCAGTGTGGAGGGGCTTATAAGCCTTACAGAGTGGGACATTAATCATCTGCTAATGCTTGCTTTACAGTTTTAGATAGACTCAAAGTAGATGATCCATTCATCAGAACCCTCTAACTGAGCATCATTCTCTGGTTCTCAGTTTTCACCTGGGCAGCCTTTGAGTGCATAAACATCCACGTAGGGATCGAACTCCCCCGGCCCCAGAGGCTTGCAGGAGGACATGTAACCAGCGATCCCTTCAGGAGAGGTTCCGTACGAGCCCACAGCAGGGCCCGGGGCCAGCCCGTTCTCCGACTCGAGCTCCTCCTCATTGGACACCTCCCCGCTCTCCTCCTCGTCCCGTTCGGCTCGGCCAATGTCGTGGATGCCGAGCAACAAGCTGTAGCCCATGATCTTCAGCTTCACCAGGAACTGAAAGAGAAAAAAAATTATTTTCCTCAGATAATTTTACAAAAATTAAAGAAATAAAAGATGAAGCACATGAAATGAGGTAAGAGTTTCACTAAGTTCAGCAGTCGGTCAGCAAGTTTCCTACTCAGAGATGTTCTGATCCGATCACAGCTATTGGACTGGGAATCAAGTCTGTGATTTCCAACCTTCAGTCACTAAAACAGGAGGATTTATTACTGTAGTGGACTTATTTATTAACTTATATTTAAACCAATACAATGAAAACAGAAACAGTAAAAAACTAAACAATCTTAATATTTATAATTTAGTTAGAAGTCTTAATTTAAATTCACAGATTTAGTCTTAAATTTATACATATTAAGGTTGGGCGATATGCAACACTTTTCCTGCCGAGCAGTTTATTGTGTGACATCGTGTTTACGGTCACAAAGGTCCGGCGGAGGGTCGCTTCGAGTCCGCGGGGCCTCCGCGCGTACGTCCCCGGAGTTAAGTAGGCTACGCCCGACTACGTTAACCGTTGAAGGGCTCAGCTTATCGCCGATGGCCGATAAATTCGTTCAGTCGCCCAACCTTATTATTCAGAACTCAGGAATATGTAGATTTCAGTGTTTAACAAATAAAGTTTTAGATCCAACATCTTAGTGCTACACGGCCAGTGAAGCAGTGGTGCAGCCGTAGTTTTTCTCCTCCTGCTACAAGGTCTGGATAAAGATCGGCTTCAGAGCGACACAGTTTTAAACCCTCACCTCAACATCTCTGTTGAGTTTCTCCATGAACTTCTCCTTCTCCTCGTCTGTAACGTACACCTTCTGCATGTTGTTTCTGAAGTCCATGTCCTTAAAGGTTGGCAGCTCTTTTTCCTTAGCATCAAAGAACAGACTTTAGACAGTTAATAAAGACCTGAGAATGGAGGTGCAAACATAACATGATGCAGTACGCTGGCTAAAAAGCTTTCTTTACCCTTTCTTTGTCACTTGCTTCGCGGTCCACCAGAGAGCCCTGTATATAAAAAAAAACAAAAAAAAAACACTTTTATGTTTTATAAATTAAACTATTTCTGCTATTAAAAGGAAAATTTTTTAGTTAGAACATTTTAATTACATGTGGCAACAAAAGATTGTTCCTATCAGAAATTAAAACGCTAATTATTTCTAATATTGATTATTCCTTTGGCCAGTGACACGTCAGACAACATAATGTCCAACATCAATTTCTTATTTTTTACTTTGTTTATACCATCCTTTGAATTACACATTTAATAAAACAAGAACTACGTGTCATTTTCTGACTTCCTCTTTACTTTATGATCATGTCTGGGCCAACGTCCGCCAGTTGATGCAGTTCCTCCTCACCTTCAGGTCATACTTCCTGTGCACCACCAGCCTGTGGCTGAACATGTTCCTCATGACGATCAGGTACGCCTCCTCGCTGTCCACGCTCACCCGGTACATTCCCAGAAACTGTGGCAGCAGCGTGCTGCCGTGACACTTCACGATGTGCTGAAGGCAGAAAGCAGGCACAGTGGATGCAGATTTTGTCACATTATCTGATTCTGCTCTAAACACAAAAAACAAGAGATTAATTGGAGAAATGGAGGCAAAGTTTGGAAGATGTCGAGCATAAAATAAATTTGAACAGATTCTCTCAGGCTTTCAAGAATGGTGGCCAAACACTTCAGTCTTAGTTACATCAGAACACAGAACATGTTTTTCACTCACTTCAGGGTGTTTTAGTTCTGCTGGGAGACCTTGGGTCCAGCCAGCCATGTGAATGTTACTTTGTAAAGTATCAAGGCCCTAAGCATTGCTGCTGATCGTGTCATCCTTTCATGGAAAGCACTTTTTTCCACTTTTAGCAGCACAGTGCACGCCAAATCAAAGCAAACTGTTAAGGAATGGTTACAACAACCAGCTCTCAATGTTCACCTCCAAATTCCCCGAATCTCAATCTAACAGAACATCTTAAAGCCAGACACCACAGAACACGTTCAGGGGTCCAGTGCAGTACATGCCTTAACGGGTCAACATTATTTAGGGGGAAAAAAGGGTTTCTGAAACCAAATCAGGTAGTCAGTGAAAATTAATACTATTACAATCTGTGTAAATATCATTTAAAAGCCAATTTACAAATTAATTCTAAAAGTTATAAACCAGTAGATCAGGGTTCTCAAACTCTAGTCATGAGGGCCATTTTCCTTTTAGATGCATCTCTGTTTAAAACTCAACTAAAATCAAACAAAGAGGTCATTAGACGGACTCTAGAACTTGATTGCATTCTTGGGACGTATTTAAGGCGTCTGATTCAGGACTGTTAGACCAGAGAGACTACTAAAAGTTGTAGCAGATCAACCACGTTTCATGCAAAACAAAACAAAGACATTTTTAATGAATCTGTCTGAAAGACATTTTGAATCCTGATATTAATCGGACAGTTTTGAATAGTTTCAATAATCCAGATAATTCAGGCTTCACTGGGTGACATTTTAAAGTCAAACCGAATGCAAACTCTTCTAGCTCAGGCTGTCAACTCAGGCCGGAAAACAAAAACACATTGGACCAGGACGTTTCTGGACAAACACACAGCGCTACCAACACTTCAGTGTTCTCCATGTATGGAGCCAGCAGGAGTTTAGACGACGCACAAGGGAGGCTCAGGAGTTCCCTACATAACAATGAGAACAGCACACCGTTTGTTTCGCCGAGGAGACAGAGGAAGTTTGTTCTGAATGCCAACATCCTCTTACTCCTACAACACGAAGTCCAAAAGCCAGATTCAATTGTTTTCACGCATCATTAACATCTGAAACAAGCAAACTAAAGCATGTTGCAAGGAAAGTAAAGCAAGTTCTTCTATATCAAGAAATATGCTTAAAACCCTGGGATGGAGAGCTTGCCATAAGTGGTTTTAGGGTAAAATTAAGAAGAAATGTGTTCTGAGAACAACAAAGAAATTAAAAGCTGGACCACAGATGCTGAACATCAACACCAGAACAGATCTTTTCACCTGCTCTGGTCTGTGATCCCAAGACAACTACAAGACCTGAGCTGTTAAAAACAACAGCATTAGGACCAGCTGGCTAAAATAAGTGGTAAATGGACTGGATTTACATGCCGTTTTCCACTCATACCAACCACTCAAAGCGCTTTACCCTAGAGCCACATTCACCCAAATACGCACATTCATGCTCCAATACCCAGATCCGTGGGCAACCTGAGGTTAAGTGCCTTGCCCAGTGTCACATCGACATGTGGCAGCAGGAAGCTGAAACTGAACCCAGAACTTTCAAATTGCAAGACGACTACCCTTCCCACTGAACCTCTCGGTTTTGTTAGGCTGTGTAACTGCTGGCAGCATGTTCCACCAAGACGTTGCTCAGGGGGATGCTTAGCCAGACATGAAATGAAACATCTGCAGGTCTCAACCAGGGACAGATCAGCAACAAACAGAGAGTACAGCAGGAAGCCTTGCTCATTCCCTGCACACAAACCCCGACGTAAAAACAGATGCAGTGAACATTTGAATATTTCCAAAAAAACCAACATTCACACAAAAGAGGGTTTGTTGCTTCATCTGATGACACAAAGCCACAACATTCAGTCTGCAGGGAGCTCTGCAGCGGCAATTCACATCAAACTTTTAAAGCTTCATGATAGAACATGACAGTTTACACCTAGAGGTCTACATTTGTATTAAGGTTGAGTAAATGTGCAGCAGACATATGGGAAAAGAAAAAGAAACGTGAACTCTGAGGATGTGCAACGGTCTACACGTTCCAAACCGAGATTGTTTTATGAATCATCACTTCCTACTGAGAACGCTATTATGGCTGCCTTCATCATCATCAGAACGTGGGAGATATTTAAATGTTTACGCTGGTACAGGAAAAGTTTACCTGGTGATAGTCTGACAGAATGTTGTGCATATCTGCAACATCTTCGCTGGAGATCTGCTTGACAACAAGAGTTCGGTCGTAGGAGTTGAGAAGGAGACCCTCTCCTTGATCATCTGCAATTCTTACAGGGGGGCTCCGGGTTAAAGACACCTGGGGAGATAAACGCCAACCAGCACACATTTAGGGCAGGTGGATGTTTTATGTATCGGACAAGAGACTAATAAAAGGGAAACATTCTCACCTGAAAGTCCAGATCCTCAACACCAAAACGTTCTCTGAGATTTCGGAAGACCTGAGGACAGTATTCTTTAAACTTAAAATGTCCGGGAAGGTTTTCTCTGGCAAAGGAGAGAAAGGTGGAAATGTTACGTCTATTTTCAGGCATCATAAACTATAGACACATGCATCTGCCTCATGGTCCAACCAGACTGAAGCGCTCTTAGTAAAAGGTCTTTATTACTAGCATTTTTTTTTTTTTTAGATTCCTCAAAAAGTAAAAGTGTGTGTCTTACTTGTTGAAGAGGTGGTTGTTGACTTTGACCTTAGTGTTGGCTTTGAAGTCATCAGGCAGGAGCATGACAGGAACAGGCACCTGGCCGAGATCATTGACCTACACACAGAAGAGACATTCCCCGAGAAGGTGTTGGTTACTTCACTCCTTCACACTTTGTCGTTTTATTCTCTTCCCCGCCAGATATTATGGGGCTAAAAATGAGTCATTTGGCTTTACTTGCAATGATTAACAATAAAGTATTCTATTCTATTCTATTTCATTCATACAAGTTAAATCTCTTATACTGAAATTGGAACCACAACAGAAATCTGGTGGAATATAAATTATTCCACCGGACTAATAAAACTAAATTAGTCAGATTTCAGCATCTTTAATAAACACCTCTGTCCAAAGCTGATCAAAATGCTTTTTCAAACCTGACACATGACACTAAAAAAAAAACCCGTCGGTAAACAGGTCTGGTATCCAGCCACATGCCAAGCAAGACGCACGAACAGATTTCACTCGAACATTCAGATGTCAGGCCGGAAATCTTGCAAACTCTCTCGCGATCAAACGTGAGTTCAGAGTAATTCCCCTCTATGTTTTCGCACCTCACTTTCTGATTGGCAACATGTCACATTCGACAGGCTGCGTGCTCGTTTGTCCTCGGTGAACAACCCACACAGTAGGATATCGGGCCAAGACAATCCAACATGTTGAGTATCCCCGATTTGAGGTCGGATCGGTCCCGACATCCTTCCGAGCAGACTAGATAACTCGTAACAGACCACACACAACAGGAATATCTCACAATACTATCTTTAGTGCCATCACGATGATTGGAGCATGTCAAAAGGGAAGATCGGGTCAAAAAATCGGCATTAAAAATCCTGGTGTGTGAACCAAGCATAAGAGAAGTAAACACCAACGGTAACTACATGGTCACAAAATGGAAGCAGGTCAGGACTAAATGGTAACACCTGGGTGCGATGTGGGAGAGCCAAGTAAACTGCAGGGTCACTTCCATTTCCTAAAGCCATAATTTTCTAGACATAGACCTTAAGAGCTGTTATTTCTCTCCTCAATATTAAAAAAGGAACAGACATCTAGAAATGTATTAAATTACTTAAAAAAAAAGAGATCACAAACAGGTATGCTACAGTGCTGGCTACATTTACTGCCAACCCTGGTGAAAACGTGTAAATTAACCTGTTCTCTCTCACTGAAAGGTAAAAATCGAAGCTTAATTAAGACGAGAATCACGTGGATCAATTGTTGGCACCTCTAACAATCTACTCAAATTTTTTTTTTACTTAACCCATTTCTCTTAGCCACTGGCCACTACGCTGGATGAGGACAACAGGTGCACAATATCACCAAAGCATGTTATTGCGATACTATTTTTGATGCTCCTCGTCAGGCTAAGCAAGCCAATCGAAGCTCCTTCTCTCGGTATGCTCCAACCAGGTGTTTTAAGGGAAGACGAAGTGTTGTCATACTGGTGAAAGGGGGTTTTACAACATACAACAGAAGTATCAATCATGTTGCCACGTTTGATTTTCTTTTCAAAAACCACTTTCTTAGAATGGATAGTGTGATGCCAGAAAAGAAAAGGAAACGTGAGGAAAATGTGGGCTAGTCACATTTGATATGGTATTATATTTACAATAACGGTGTATTCTCTAACATCGTGCAGCAATGCTTAAAAGTCTGAAACAAAAAAGCTCTGTCCATAGAGCAAACAAAACCAAAAAAAGGGCCATCGAAGCGGCTGTTACCACTGGTCAACCTCATGAACAAACATTAAAGTAAAAAACAAACTTTAGTAGAGGGATATATAATTATCTAAAACATGCATGGTTTACCCTGATAAAGTGCTTAAATAGGGAGCAGTGACCTTTAAAAAGCTGCAACATGAAAG
The DNA here is from genome assembly GCF_021462225.1 of Girardinichthys multiradiatus. Taxonomy (NCBI): domain Eukaryota; kingdom Metazoa; phylum Chordata; class Actinopteri; order Cyprinodontiformes; family Goodeidae; genus Girardinichthys; species Girardinichthys multiradiatus. The sequence continues at coordinate 44,063,946 of NC_061794.1, read as the reverse complement.
GTTTGACATTTAATAAAAGCTGGCATAATTATGCTGTCATAGACACGTTATTTGCGTATATTTACAAGTTATTTAATAGTCTTGGAATAATCGGAAGTTACAAGATGTAAAGTAAGCGATTAACTAGTTAATATGCTAAGATATATGATGTAATTTAATGTTATGTCTGTTTTTTCTTATGGTTAGCCTTGCTGCCAAACAACAAATCTCATGGTGGAAATAATAAGCTTGCCCCTAACAGACATTTGTTTAAGCAACAATACAGTAATAAAATGAATTTGAAACATTCAGACTGTAACTTGATGCCAAGTTCAAAATAAATACATTTTAGGTGCCATTGATAAGATCACTCTATATGCCTCCTAAAGATAGATGATATTTACGTATTTCACCATAAATGATCATGTTTTCAAAGACAACCATCGAGTGTCACAGATTGTACTCTAAAAATGCTCTCCAACTGTGAGCAGACAGGCTTGTCTCTGCTGCTAACACCGAAGCTAAACGGAGCTAACACACACATTCCCACTGACGCGATTAGCATGTAGTGAAACGTTAGCTTTCTCCGACTCACCGAGTGATTGACGCCCCATATGAACACGCTCACGATGGGCTCACTGGCTCGAAACACCTTCACCTTCTGCTGAACAAAGTGCTTCTTCTTCGTCTTCGTCTTGGGCGCCAGGACCACCATCGGACTGGATGTAGTAGTCCCCGAGTTGCCGAGGGCAGCCATGGCCGCAGACCGTGTCCTCTCGTCCCCTGCTAAGAGAGCTCTGAGCGCCGCGAGCGGGCGGTGACGCGTCTTCTTCTTCCTGATGGTTAAACGGCTCCTTCACGCGCCGCTGACTGTGACAGCCAAAGTTCACGCGCCTAAGCTTTGATCGTTGTAACTGACGCCGCTTTTTCCCAGAGTTCAGCTTAAATGTTAAACTGCAGACATGAATCAGTTCTCACTCATACATGACCACAACCAACCTGTCTTCCTAACCTCCCGGATAATTCACAGCACCACCACCGCCACCTCTAGCGCGCTGGTGTTATTTTTAGTTGACCACGTGGTAAGTGTTTGACTGACAGCTGTCAGGTCCAAACAAAATCGATCTTTTGGAGTCAGGTGACCCAAAGGTGGGCGGGTACGTACAAGTTTTCTTTGTTATTGCGTGGAAAAGACGTTTGAATTAATCACCTGGACACAGGTAGGTCTATTTTTGATAACTATCGAAGTTTGTTTTCGCCGCTTCAAAGTAAAAACAGTAACACATGGTATATGTACTAATTTTGAGATTCAAAGTCATGATTATGACTTTAACTTTCAAAATGATGACATGTGCCATTTTTAAATTTTCAAACGGCTGTTCTATTACATGTCTATTGGTGCATCTTATTCCTTCAAAGTTAGAAATTCCAACTTCTAAGTTCGAGAAAAATCAATGGGAATCAATTGGAAAAATCGGAATTCTGACATACACTACCTGTCAAAAGTTTTAGATACACTTTCTCACCTAATGGGTCTCTTTATTTTTAAAGATTATTTTTAATTATAGATTCTCACCAAAGGCAACAAAACTATGAATGAACACTCATGGAATTATGTAGTAAACATAAAGTGTGAAATAACTCTAAACTTTTTTAGATTTTAGATTCTTCAAAATAGCCACCCTTTGCTTTGATTATTGCTTTGCTCTCTTGGCGTTCTCTCCCTGAGCTTCATGAGGAGGTCACCTGAAATGGTTTCCAAAGAGTCTTGAAAGAACTTCCCAGAAGTTCATTGAGAGACGGCCAAAGGTTAATATTTCAGTCATTACAGTAAAGGGCGGCTACTTTAAGGAATCTAAAATATATTTGAACATATTTGAAGTTCCTTTACAATTTTTTGTTGGCTACATAATTCCATATGTGTTCATTTACTGCTTTGAGGCCTTCTGTGAGAATCTACGTACAATGTAATTAGTCCATTAAATGAGAAAGTGTTTCTTAATCGTTTGACCAGTAGTGTAGATGTTAGAGGTCCCAATCCAGCTCAGATATTAAAATCCAATATGGCTGCCACCAGTATTGAACATTGGGAAAATAGCAAAATTTCATTTTGCTTGGACCCTTATATGTTTTTTAATCAGTTGCACATATAGGCCTGGATTGTATATATTAATGAACATGTTCCTCTTTGTGTTTGAATGCATTAATACATTAATACACTAGAAAATGTAGGGTTAGTTTCATAACTCAACTGTTGCGTAAAACCCATTGGGTCGTACCAAATATTGGTTTAAAACTCGTGACTCAGGAGTTGGGTTGGAAATGTGCTTCTTTTGTTAACTCCACATCTTGACCAATTCTGTTGGGCCATTAAAGATTAAATATTGGTTTAAAGATTTACCCAATTGGTTGGGTTAAAGACCAGCTTAGGAAGAAGCTTCATCACTCTTCACAAAACACCTTTTTCAACCAGAATGTGACCTGACCAGGTATCACTGGACTTCACCTCTATTATGAAATGAAACATGTATGTCCTCTGACACTCCACCATTTCTCACCTCTCCACCTGGAGGAAGGAACAAGTAGCGTTTAAGGGGAATGATCCCTTAAACGCTACACACCACCACCTGCCGATTTCAGTCTCTCTGCTCGCTGTCCTCCTGTGGAACTCCACCATCTCTCCAGCAGTAAGTTAACTGTCTCACACATCATATGCCATCCACCTGTGTGTCTCAAGAAGTCAGGTGAAGAGACAACTGGAGAGACTGAATCGGAATAAGGCTGCAGGTCCAGATCATGTCAGCCCTAGAGTCCTGAAGGCCTGTGCAGAGCAGCTCTGTGGGATTCTGCAGCACCTCTTCAACCTTAGCCTGGCCCAGAAGAAGGTTCCGGTGTTGTGGAAGACCTCCTGTCTTGTTCCGGTACCAAAGAAAACTCACCCATCAGTCCTCAATGACTATAGACCTGTTGCCCTGACATCTCACATCATGAAGGTCCTAGAGAGACTCCTGTTGGCCCACCTGAGTAAGCAAACAGTAAACCATCAGGACCCTCTTCAGTTTGCTTATCGCTGTGGAGTTGGAGTTGAAGATGCCATCATACACCTGCTTCAACAAACCCACTGTCATCTGGACAAAGCCAGTAGCACTGAGTGGATCATGTTTTTTGATTTCTCCAGTGCATTTAATACAATCCAACCTGATTTGCTTTGTCAGAAACTCCAGAAGACTCAGGTGGAGGCCTCAACAATCTCCTGGATCAAAGACTACCTGACAAACAGACCACAGTTTGTGAGACTGAAGGGTTGTGAGTCTAACCAGGTAGTCAGCAGCACAGGAGCACCACAGGGGACTGTACTCTCACCATTCCTTTTCACTCTGTACACCTCAGACTTCCAGTACAAGACAGACTCCTGTCATCTGCAGAAATACTCGGATGATTCTGCAGTCGTGGGGTGGATCAGAGATGGACAAGAAGCTGAGTACAGGAAGGTGGTGGACCGCTTTGTGGCATGGTGTGGAAACAATCATCTTATCTTGAACGTGACTAAAACAAAGGAGATGATTGTAGATTTTAAGAGAAACAGGAATAAGTCAAAAACTATTTCTTTCATGGGAGAAGAAGTGGAGGTGGTGGAGGAGTATAAATACCTCGGTGTTCACCTGGACAACAGACTAGAGTGGAGATGCAACTGTGAAGCCATCTACAAGAAGGGACAGAGAAGACTGTACTTCTTGAGGAAGCTTAGGTCCTTTGGTGTTTGCAGCAAGATGCTGCATATCTTCTATAAGTCTGTTGTGGAGAGTCTGATCTCTTCTGCCATCATCTGCTGGGGAAGCAGCATCAGAACCAGGGACTTAAAAAAACTCAACAAGCTGATAAAGAAGGCTGGCTCTGTTCTGGGGACTCCTCTGGAACCTCTGGAGATCATTGTGGAAAGACGGATTCTTCATAAAATGAAGAACATTATGGAGAACCCTGAGCATCCTCTTCATGAGACTGTCCTACAACAACAGAGTGTCTTCAGTCAGAGGCTTCTTCAGATCTGCTGTAAGATGGAGCACTACAGGAGATCCTTCCTGCCCACAGACATCAGCATCTACAACGGCTCTTTGAGGAAACCTTCATAATATGAGCTACAACAACATTTAATTTTCCTTTGGGATTAATAAAGTATTTTTGAATTGAATTGAACTGAATCTGACCCATATCCCACTTTTTAAAAATATAACAACTTACCTCTCCTCCTCAGCGCCCTCCTGGATTTCTCCTGGGAACTCGGAAGAAACATTCATTCATTAACTTGAATCAGTAAACTGCTTAAACTTCTCTTTGGTGTCTGTAATTGTTGCCTGCATTAGGGTCTCAAATAAAACCAACATGACAGGTAGTAAAGGTTGCAGATATTAGTTATCTATTACCAGTTCTGACAGCTTGCATCTCATTAAATCTGTGGTAGACATATTACTGTACAACCTGTATTTAGGAGCATGTTCCTTTAGAGCAGAGCTGGGAAATCCAGGCTCTCAACGGCTGCTGTCTTGAATGCTTAGATGTACCCCTGCTCTAAGATACCATTTTGAAATAGTCTATATCTTCTCAGCGGTTCTACAGGAGTATGCAAATAACCAGTTCTTGTGATTCCGGTTCTATCAAATGGAGAAATATTTAAAACATGCAGAACAACAGGCCTAGAGGGCCAGGGTTCACCACAGCTTCTTGAACACATCATTTATAGAATGGACAGAAATACATTGTTATTGGCTTGTGTTGCACCAATATAAATGGAACATCCCACAGGCTATCAAACTTGAAGTTACAGTACTGTTAAGTGTACTCTGTTCCCAGTTGGAAGTACAGCAACATTGCTTCCTGATCTTTCCAACTGAAAGTCAGAGGTTTGTTTTAACAATTGAAGACAAAACAATTTCTCTCAATTTATCTATTCAAACATGTTCACAAACAGGTGCATTTTACATGCACAGCAAGCTGACTGGCTCAGACTGCTTTGTGACCTTAATGGATACCTTCAGTTTTCCACTGGAATTCCAACTTCAGGATGCCTTCCTGATGAATTTCCTACTGGACTATGGAGAGCAAATATACACACCATTAGCACGTCCGATGGTTTGTATTGCATTTAAAGAGTGACACACACATACAACTGTATAACTTCTATTTGTAAACATATTGGTTAAGTTTCAGTGCATAAAATGGGGATAAATCCTCTGTAATTTACTTTTATTGCTAATAACAGTTAGCACCACAACAATTAGCAAATCCCATTTCATTACATGATGCCATTCCCAGGTTTTAGCTTAACCATTAGTAGGAACAACCCTCTGAAGATAAAATTGAGACTTGGAGAGTTGGAGTACCCTGATGAAATATAAATCACTTATGCAAGTATGAAATTGAATGAAATGTGCTGAAATTGCCTGTTTATTTGGACTTTTAAAAGTTATGAATTCAATTCAATTCTACACTATGGTTTAAAAGTGGTAGGTTCTTTATTTATTTCTCATCAGAAATTGCATTTTACAGACATTTGTAAAAGATTGTTTCTTCAGTTTTTATTGTTTCTTTATATAGCTTGAAACTTTCCAGCTATATATCAAATATGTATGTGTCAAGAAATGTTGGAAAAACGCAGGTTTTTACTGATTTACAGGTTCCACCATCCTCTCCAATGCTGCCTATGTGGCATCACCACCATTTTAACAAGAAAAAAACGTTAATATATATAGATATCTGAATGTTAATAACAAACATAGGCATATAAAACAGATTTTTTTTAAACATTGAACATAAAACAATGTCAGAATCATGAATGTGCAACTAAACTGACATTTTAATGGGAATTTATGGAAGTAGGACACATGACGGTGTGGCCCCAGAAAAGGAAAATGTTTCCTTCTTCATTTTCTGAATGACCTTCGTATTATGAATTTACAAATGAGACATTCTATGCTGTTACCCTAGAAACGGTCACATATCTGGTGTCTGACTGCACAAGCAGGAGAAAACGATCCTTTATGTGCCTGATGACTGCCTAAAAGCAGCATGACTTCAGTACGGTTTAATGTGCAATTTCTCTTTCCCACTTGGAGACTGGTTGTTGTGTGACTGTGGTGGGGATTCCCACAGATACAGGACATGGATTCTCATTTCCACTACTTTACTCATCTTTCATGTGGGTGATGGACAACTTTGTCACACTGGCCTAGACATATTTCTTTGCCAATGAAGCACCGTGCTACGAAACACTGACCCTTAAATGTAATTTTGGTAGTATGACACTTTTTCTTAAAAGCTATAAAATAAGACAAAGTTTTGCCATTTAGCAGATGCTTTTAAGCAAACATTCATATGTTCAATCTCTTCACACTAAGAGATCCTAGTGTAGACTTTAAGAGGAAGTAAAACAGGGACACATTTGGAAATAGCATATGTCAAGATGCTAGAGTAGTTGGAGGGAAGATGAGTGATCTAGGGACTTATAAGGGTGCAGGGGGCACCCATACTTTAGATTTATAAATCTCAAACCAGGCTTTTCCTTTGCATTTGTTGACAATGCTAGATTGCAGTTACATTGTCCATTGCAGGAGTTCAAGTCTCTTGGTAACTTGTACATAAGTGGTGGTAGGTTGAAGATGGACAGACTGAGTCGGGCCTCGGCTGCAATAAAGCAGGAGGGGTTCTGTTCGGTTGTGGTGAAGAAAGAGCTAAGCCAAACACTCAGATTTACTGGTCTGTCGACATTCCTGCTGTCACCTGTGGGCAAGACATTGATATTTTAACAAAGAATGGGATACTGAATACAAGTGGCTAAAACGGACTCAGCCTTACAGACGGGGTCAGGAAGTCCACCATTTGGGCGGGACTTAAATAGGGCCACTGCTTCGCTTCAAACCAAAAAGTCAGTTAAGGTGGTTCGGTCATCTGATTTGCATGCCTCTTGGGCCTCTTGAGATTTTCTTGGCATGTCCCGCTGGGAGGAAATCTTAGGACAGATATTCATAGCTTAACCTTTTATTTTGTAAGAATAACAAATGTTTTGCGCTTTATCACTGCCACACTATTCTGTGCTGTTTTCATAGCAGTCGTTTGGCTCAGATCTCATTTCGTCACAAAAGGAAAACACTCGACAACGCCTAACGCCTGGGGATACTGCAGTATGTGTATTCCTGGGCCAAGGAACTGCAAGCAGTGATGAAAGTGTTCCAAGTCCTCCTTGGCAATACCAGCCCTGGACCTGGATTTCGTTAGATTAGAGCACGATGTGTTGCTTTTTGAGATCTTTTAGCCTGCTTGGTGTTGTTAGACAGGTTCTACATTTCAGAATAAAAGGTTTAAAGTTATCTTTTAATTTGACCAATGTATTTCTCCTTACTGGAATTATTTCTGATTAATTTAACATAATCTTAAATCTAAATCTGCTGGAGGTATGAATAATTTTAGGCTAAACTGTATTTCTTGTTCAACAGGTTTGTTCAGGTGTGGGTGTGGAAAGTGAAACTGAACTCAAAAAGAGTCCAATCACAGATAATTCAGGTAAGAATTATTATTTTCCAAGATGGTCTGGATAGTTTTTTTCCCCCTAATTAAATTAAATCATCATTTGAAAACTGCTTTTTGATTTACTCAGATTATCTTTGTCTGATCTGTCATGAAATTATGATTGCAACATTTATAAATAACTAAATAACAATGCGATGCAATTAAAAAGTCAACTTAAAAACATTCAAGAATGATTTCTATCCTGATTAAGAGTTCAGTTTTTCTAGTTGTCACTTATAATGTTTTATTCATATTTCATGTGGGATTTAGAAATTAAAACCTCATAAAGATGTCTATTTATAATTTTATTCAAAGAATGTAGCCCTGGTCCCTGGGAAAGTCGATGTAGTCAAGTCCAAAATGTAGCTAGAATCAGTCAGAGTTCATGCAGAAAGTTTCTTGAGAAACAAGTAATCTAAATGCTATCTGTTAAAGTACAACTGAAATTTAAACTTGGGGATCTGAGAACACTGCACGGCTTACACCTCTGGATAAAATATTGCATATATGCTGAGAAATATGATATTGGCATATTCAGGTGGCTTCAGATTGTGACAGCAAATCTGACTACGTTTTTAGTGAACTAGATGGTCAACTCTTAACCTTAGCAGGAATCAGTCTCTGGCAGACATTTTTCTTTTAAGCTGATGATTATAGTGTAAGTATAGGTTATACTGGAATATTCCAGGGGTGTAATTTTGAATTTCCACATCAGATATGAATGAAGTGACATATAGAGATGATGCAGCTTAATTTTCCAAAGACACCATTTTCTTTTAATGGTGTTATAAATACACTGAAAGATTAGGGGACATTGCCATATTAGTATTGCTTTAATTCTGTTCAAGAAAAAAAGTATGATTTAAAAATTGTAGTTTAAATAAAAAATAAGTGTAATAGCAGACATAAATTACAATAGTTAAAGATTAACTTAAGAAATATATATCTATATCTGATCAACTGATCAATTATAAAATTAATCTCTTATTTTTATTATTTTGTTACATTTATGACACTCTAATTTATATGTATAGCTACTTTTTGGCCCAGTAATCATTTTATTGGGTAATTTCTTTATTTCTTTATGTATTCTTAATCATGGCAGGTTTGGTCTTCCATATTAAAGGGTAGGAGCATTAGAAAAGCTAAGTCCATCTCATTACTTAGCTTGCAGAATCTCTTGCATCTGCAAAAACTCAAGTAATATAATGACCTTATCAGTGCCCCACATTGATGTGAAGAAACATTTAGCCTACTTCTGCTCTCAATGTTACCTCAGTTTATCAAGTTTTGCTGATATTTGTAGCTTAACCTTTTATTTTGTAAGAATAACAAACATTTTGCACGTTATCACTGCCACACTATTCTATGCTGTTTTCATAGCAGTCGTTTGGCTCAGATCTCATTTCGTCACAAAAGGAAAACACTCGACAACTGATGTTCTATCAATATATGTTTATTCTTTTCCATTTTTACTGTCATGTTTTATTTTTGTATTTGCAAACATTTTACAGGTCCTCTGTGCACAGACCCTTCACCACAGCACACACACTGGCACAACAAGATTGGTCAAAAACAGGGTTAATTTCATTTAGTAGCACACAGATTTTGGGACTTTTGCAAGGATGCAGCAGAAACATACCATAACACTAACAAATCAGACCTTTTGTTTGTCTTTTTTCTCATTCTGAAATGAAAAATGACAATGTGACCGGCCAAAATAAAACAAAAAACTAACATTATCATTATTAACCCCTTAAAAGCCATAAATAAAGACAAAATTAAAGGATAAACATGAGTTATAACCCTTAAATGTCATGTACAGCAGTTGAATGGAGCTAATGAATGCATTGTGGCCCTAAAGGCGTCTCTAGGCCACACCTTCCCCCGATATGAAATAAAACAATCTTTGTATTTAAATAAGAAACTGCTGACAATATAAAAATACATGGCATTGTACTGTAGCTTCATTAAATAAATCAACATTTCATATATATATATATATATATGTATATATATATATATAAAATATGATACTGACGTATAGAAAAATATGCCTTACAACTTTTTTTTGAAAAGAGTAACAGCTGTAAGCTTTTTGTCTGCCACTTCAGAACAAACACTCAACCACAAAAATCCAACATATGTACAAAGAAACAACCGATAAGCAGTCAGAATGAACCAGTGCATCCAGAAACATACTCTTATAGATATTTTTTCTGACTTTACATGTATTTATATATCTATATATATATATATATATATATATAATACTATAAGATTCAAGCAGTAATTGATGGCAATACATACTCAAAAATAAGTTAATAAAAAAAGAAATATTAGTGTCGTTTATGGCGATATCAGTGTATCTTTGGGGAGGGGAGAGAGGACGGTGAGGGAGACACGTTTTTCAGATGTTTTGTGTCACATCACCTGCGTAACAGTATTTCAGCCCACTGAGATCAGAACAAACACAGGCAGTGTCAGCTATCCTAAAGTGAAAAGGAAAGAAAAAGAAACAAAACGCCGGGACAAGAGTCAGGGAATATGGAGGCATTTTTTCAGAGTAACACAGCTTGGATTGCTGAGGCAGTTCATGGAGCATTAATAAGAGCATGCAGCATGTCACCGAGGCGAGGCAGAGGACGCTGCTGCAGCTGTTTGACATTCAGGCAGATGTTACTGTTGCTGATGCTTGACCATAAAAGAGTGTATCTTGCTGTAAGAGAGAGAGGACATGAATGTGTTTATATTTTCCCCATAGGGAGTGGTTTATCCCTGTTACCTCCTGTCCAGGCAGTGTCTAAAGCCACCCGCCCTCTCCTCCCTGTGCTCCAGCTCCTCCACTCATCCACCACCACCTCCTCCTCCTTCTCCAGGCTCAGAGCAGTTGGGCAGACTCATCCCTCACTCGCCATCGCATGGTAAACTGCCGTCCTCTCTGACATGTGAAGGCACGGGTGTGCCAAGCTCGTCTACGCACCAACAGTGGCCACGCTGCATGCCCTTAGAGGAGCGGCACTGGGAGAAATTAAAGGAGAAAGAAGACAATATGCACAGCTCCTCATAAAATTATTCATACCTTTTCAAATTGTTCACATTTTGTTACTTTGTGGCCACAATCCTTAACATGTTTTATTAGGGATTTATCTGATAGACTGACACAAAGCAGTGCATCTTTGTGACATGAAAGGAACATTTTTATTAATAAAAATCTGAAAAGTGTGGCATGCATTTGTATTATGCCCTTCCATGTAAATACTTAGATACTGTACAATCCAGTGGCGGATGCTGGTCTTTCAAGGAGGGAAAGCTCAATTTCAAGATCGCTGATTCGCTCATTTCGTTGTCAATCAAAAAGGGATTCAGCCTCAGACAGATCATCCAATCATCATGCAGAAGCTGAGCTTCCGGGCCCGCCGAGGCCAGCCCACTGCCCCATAGATCCCGAGAGAAGCTGAGCGTCCTATGGACGGGACAAAGCCCAGCATTTTTGTTTCACTATTGAACTCACTGTTTAAAGCACTGTGAAGCTGTGGGAATGAGTGAGAGGAAAGCCGTGTCGTTACCAGTGATAAGAAGCTGATTCTGAACAAAGGTTGAGCACGTTGTAGTGCATATTTAGTCAATAACAAGTACACACAACAGAATATATTTGATCACTTATTTTTTGACATTTTAGGGGAAGCTGAGCTTCCCTTGCAGTCTTAGAGCAATCGCCACTGGTACAATCACCATTTACTGCAGTCATAGCTGCAAGTCTTTCGGGTTTACTCATCTAGAGACTGTTTTTTCCCATCTCTGCAAAACAGCTCTAGCTCAGTCAACTTGGATGGAGACCATCTGGTAACAAAGTATTTTCTCAAGTTGATTTAGTTGTGGACTTTGACTGGGCCATTCTAAGACATGAATATGCTTTATTCCAGACTATTCCTTATTTTTCTAGGCTGTTTAGGGTCGTTGTCCTGCTGGAAGGTGAACCTCTGCCTCAAGTCCTTCGCAGCCTCTAATAGATTTTCTTCAAGGATTGCCGTGTATTTACCTTCATCTTCCCATCAGCCCTGACCAGCTTTTCTATCCCATCATCCCCACAGCATGATGCTGCCACTGACATGTTTAGCGGTTTCCATTTTTGGATTGTGGTTTGAATTTTTGCTCAAAGCTTGGAGTGTTGTTTTATACTGAGAAGGAATTTACAAACAAGTGCAATTAGTTGTATTGGATTTTATTTAGGGCTAGTAAAATGAAGGAAAACATGCATCATATTCCTTCCATGTCATGATTGTGTGCTACACGTTATGTCATCATTCTGCAACACTGAAGAGAAAACTGCAGTGAAGTGTAGCTCTAACAACCTGAGACGTTCCATCATCATGTTACTGGATAACTTCAGCGACTGGGTGTGAACCCTCTACCTGCTTTTTCCTGTACAAGCCCCGGGTGTCACAGTTGGGAATGTAGATGTCGCGGTCAGACTGGAAGATTGTCAGCTCCAGACCCCTCAGGACGCTGTTGAGAAGCTTGCGACAGGGTGCCTGAAAGCAGCAATACACACAGGGTGACTTTAAAAGCCCCAGGGAGCAAAAACAAAATCGGGGTGGCATTTGCAAGCTGCTGCCACTGATCAGAAATCCTCTTTGATGAACACACGTTGATGTCAGATTAGCTACTGATAGGGCTCGTTACAGGCAGAAGCAGAATATATGTATCAGATGTCACATATTGTGTCACATTATATAACATTTTGTTATACAATGCTTCAGCTTTTCAGGTCACAGAAATGACTGTGCATTTTTGTGTGTAATGCTACTGTGTCATCTTGTTCAGCAGCATACATATCACCTCTAAACAAACTGGTTTTCTTATTTAAAATAAATCTGTAGCTGCAGCAGCCGAGTCAAAACTTTCCCGATTCACATCGTGCTCAATTAGTTCTGCCGCATAGCAGCACAAACATCATGCACCATAATGCATGGCGTGTGTGCAGCGTGTGTACATGCCGCTGCAACACCCCGAACAGCAGTAGATATGTGAGGGGAGCTGCCTGAAATGCAATGCACTGCAAAATGCATCCTTTTACATTCCATATGAATTCACGCAGATTTTATTTTTTATAAAGTAAATATTAAAGAAGAGCTTAAACTTACTTTTTCAAGGTCGCCAAAGTGTGAGGGATGTGGACCTGTGAGGAAAGTAAACGCCATTATGAGAATGTAACATTAAAGCAGCAGAACAATTAGACCACATCCAGCATCAGATCTCACAATTTATCCCACAAATCATTTAATAACTCTTTGTGATGGATTACTGCATCTTTGTGGAGAAGAACACGCTAAACAAGTACACTGAAGACCTCTAACTGTGACTAGCCAAATGAGAAACCCAATTACTATCAGTACTTTTCCTTTTCATGCCGGTGAATCGCAGTGTCTTAGTTTGAACAGTAGATGGTGATCACTGCAATAAATAGCAGCCTGATCAGGATGTAGGTAACACTGTGACAATATCACATTCCATCTAAATTCCCTACAGAGAGGCTGACTTTTAGGACACATCGTTGGCATAAGCCCTGGAATGGCAATGGATGATACATGTGGATGTGTTACAGCAGATAAGATTTAAAAAATGCAAGAATTTTATCTTCAATGACAGACTTAGGCTGAAACTCAACCAAGAGTGTAATTCTGACCTATAATTTCTGCTCAGCAGCTGATTTATAATGACCTTTTTATCTAGGGTGATTCCAGAGATGCTGGGGTGCAGTACTTAAAGCCAGAGGTTTGCAAATTCACTTGCAGTGCACAAAATTCTGCCAGCTTAAATGTCAGACACTAACTGGTTTCTTTTTCTTTGGAGGTAACACAGCATCACATGCCATAAAGAGTGAGATGAGGGTGCAGGGCATGCAGAAATATATGAAGCATCTGTCATAATACAACACTATATGTCAAGCTTACCTGCTGCTTTCCTTCAAATGCCTGCATGCGTCTCAATGTGCGATTTCATGCACTTGTATCTTACCTGTGGGGTGGGGCCTCTCAGTGGGACTAGTTCTGATGTGCTTGGCGCAAATGCCTCGTCCCTGCAACAGAGCCTGCAGAGGGCTGTGCTCCCTGGGTGGGGGCACACAGCGGAGCCCCTTGGCACAGCTCAGGGTATACACGCCACACGGCTCCCCCTGGGCCAAAACTGTCGTGCTGCCGGCAAGATTATGATCCCTCGGGGGCCGGCCCGCCCCCAGAGGATCCTTGCAGGAGGGACAGACCTTGAAGGGGCCCCAGCGGCTTCCCTCGGCCCATGATCCACAGTGGGCAATCAGCAGCAACACAACAGCCGTTAAGTTAGAAAGGACAGGCATCTTATGTCCAGGTCTCAGGTTCTGCACACTGTCACTCCCTGTCAGTTAAATGTGGCCGATGCTATTTCTGGATGTATATCACTCTGTCTTTTCCCCTTTCCTGCGTCCTCTTCCTGCTCCTAAAACAGTAGATTTCCTTGGTGCTTTGCCGACTGAGTCCCCCTGCAGTGCCAGAGGACACAAATGGAGATTGAGAGAGACACAGCAAAGCACCAGCTTTTAAAGATCTGAAAGGCGGTGATCGGGAGTGAGTGAGAGAGGAGGAGAGAGAGCACAGTTATGACACCTTCAGGGGCTGGGAATTATAGAGAGAGAGAGACAGGGAGAAAGAAGGAGGTGGCAGGGAGGGGGAGAGCAAAGGGGAGGTGGATTATTTTTCTTTTAGAAATTATCAGAATCTCTCCACCCTTTCTTTTACCATTCACGTTAATCTGCTCCTTCAACTCTTGCAGAAAGCAACACATGCAGATACACTTGTGACCATGATCACTTATGTGCAATTTCATTCCAATGTCAAAGATCGTTCTTGAAGGTTCACCATGGTAACAAATACAAATGTTCTGCATATGGGTTTCTGCTGCAATGCTGTTCCCTACTTCAAAATGCATGGCCAAGTCTAAGTCCCCCAACCGCCGGAATCCTCTGTAAGGTTGGGAGACAATATTTCCTGTTCAAACATGTAACTGAGCTCCACATCTGTAATAGTCCTTAATAATATTTATGTTTAGGACTTTACAGAATACTGGCTTAATGAGTCAGATACTTACGTACTGATATAAATTAACTCTTAAACCTGGAATCAACCAGAATAAATCCCTTCTGGGGACCAGTGAAGAACTGCAAACCAGATATTCTACCACTAACTGGGTGGCTGTAGCAGCCGAAGAGTTTTACTTTAGCTGCTACCAGTTCTTAAAGAGCAGTGTCCCCCGCAGCTGCCTAAACTCAAAGACTAAGCATTTGGATCAGTGTTAAGATGAGTTTCAATGATATACTGCCAAAGTACATCAATTATAATCTCAAAGTACCTTGCAAGATAAACAGGTTTGATTCATATCCAGTTATAACTCCAAATTTAATATTAAACATTCTGATGCATTTGAAGGAAAGAGCAGAGTCACTTCTGAAGAAAAGCACATGAACAAATTGAAGAAGAATAACATGTAAAGCAATCATTTGCTGCAATTAATCAGTTTGGATTGTTGCCTTTACCATTCCGTACACAGCTTTTATTGGACCTTCTTATTCTGGCTTCTAAGCGTGCAGTTATTGATTTGGGATAAAAATGACATAGAGGAGGACGGATTCTTATCTGATGCAAAAATACACAAAGTAATTCAAACCTGTAATTCCCAGTAAAACTGGAATTTAATTGCCATTCCGTGAGAAAGATTTTGTGAGACATTTACAGTATGATAGTTTGGATAAGAGTTTTATTGCTGCAGTAAAACGTTGAGGCTGAATTTCTATCTGAGCCAAGGTATTTTCATAATAAAAATCCTAGTTACACAGTAAAGTTCTGCAGATAAAAACACAGAAGTTCTGATGCTTGTAAGGAAAATAGTACAGAGTGGATCCTTGGTCAGTGATACCCCTATATCATGCAGCTTTTCCTGATATGTAGAATGAAAATAAACATTCTGAAAATGTGGTTAAGTTTTGTTAAATAGCATGCCTGACACTAGGACTCTTGGTCAAGTCCTATGGATCCAGCAGAGCACAGTGACTCAGTAACTGACCCCATCCTGCTTAACTATAAACTCTATGAGGATGAAATCTGCCTCGTCATTAGCCACCTGGTGTCCGAATTATTCTTGGCACAGAGGGCACAAATCACCTGCCGCCTTGTGTTCCCATCAGCTCACAAGCTTCTGCAGTGCACATATTTGGAGAATGTTCCATGTTACTTGCCAGACCAGCAGGGGCCTTCTTTTCCACTCTACCCTGGATTATTCAGTTTTCTTCCTCTAGGCAGCTCTACAGTCTCCTCCCTCATTGTCTCTCTGGTTCCAGTCTAATCCCATCTGGCTCAGAAAGTCTTCGTTTCCTCCTCTGTTTATAAAGCAACAAAACCCCACTCGTACCGTTTGGTTTTAAACACTCCCAGTTATTGTTATAATGGCTTTAAAGATGTATTTTTGGTAATGAAACCTCCAGTAATTGTAAAAGGCTTTCATTGAAACAAGCTGGTCCACGCAGAGAGTGAAGAGAAAAGTTTTATTCATAAAAGAGTAATAAATGTTTGGATGTTTTTCCTCCATCAGCTGAAATCAGGATGAACCCAAAGGGTTGCACACACACACATCCGGGAGTCAGGATTGGTCAAACCCTTAACACCGCTTATGAACTCTTGCTGCTATTGGCTGTCGAAAAGAAGGAGACAGTGACGTCAGATGGAAGCGCCGAACCCCAGTTTCCAAAGTTTTGTTGAATGCTAAGCTTAGCTGATGGACGACAGTGAACCTCTGTCCTCATTAACGGCCCACGGGTAAGCGGTACACTCACTGTTACCTAAACGACACACGATGTAAAGAGCTGCTTTCCGCCTTGGAGTGCTGTCACTGGCCATTTTGTTGTGTTACTGGAAACCAAACCGTAAGATGCTAACCGCTAGCGATGCTAACCCATGTTTAGCTTCACTCTGATTTCCCCTTCTTCCGCCACTGAAGAGCGGTTAGCGATCTGTTTGAGATGTTATCCGGATAAACAATGCTGTTAAATGTCTGAATTTAAATCCATGTGTTGTTATTGCCAGTGGTCAGCTTGTAGAGGACGCTCGCTGTCGGATGTAAACAGAGACACGCCCCCTTCTCATCGTCAAAGCGACTGTTTGCTGAGATTTTATCGTCATTAAAAAGTTTGAATAATACCTGATAAGAAAAAAGGGTACATGTGGCTCTAACTGGTGTTAGAAACAGTCTGGAACCACATCCGTACGCTTCGCAGCTTCCGCTCCGAGCGGAGGGTTATTTCACTGCTTTTAAGGGATCTGGGCTACCTTTGATCAGTTCTAGGTAAAAAGGAAGACTGAAGCCCATTTCATCTTATTCTTGTACCTTAACCTTATGTCTCTAACCGGTAGGGTGTTCCACTGAGGACTGAGTGACGCGACTTTGCAATACAGCTGAAGCCAGATATTCACATAGACTGTACAGAAAGACAGATGACACATTTTTCCTCATTAAGTTAGAATAACATTTCCTGTTTAAGGTCAGTTAAGGATACCAGAACTGTGTTCATTACCTAAAATGCCAGAATTGTGAGAGCATTTTATAGACATTTGTTCTAGTTTCTTTAGATTAAGGACTTTACATCTAAACCCTTCCATTTTTGTAGAATTGTGTTTTAAACAGCAAGAATGGGTCAAAGGTGCATTTATGTGGGAATGTGCAGGCTTAATGTGCATCAGAAGTGTTAGTTTAAGAAAATTTCTTAGGTGTCTTAAGTAGAAGACAACCAGAGTTTTCTTTTTTCTTGAAGACATTTTGACTCATCCATGAGAGGCGAAACGTCAGGATTAAAACTGAGACTTAAAGCCCTTAGATATTTTAAACAGAAGTTTTAAAAGAGTTAGGTTTTGGATTTGACAAGGTAAACAAAGAGGAAAGTTTTCAGAAAGAAGTTTGATAGAAATGGATGAACGGGATGAGAAATCTGGTTATTTTATATGTTATGTATGTGAAATTTATGGATTTTCATTTCACCGTGATCCAATTCTGGATGAGTCTGGATAAAATGAAATTGAGAATGGAGCAATTTTTTGACTTTAAAGACTTTTCTCCTTCTGTTTCCTAAGGGGCAAAGGTCTAATAATTCTTAATAAATGTAGTGTTGTAACATTAATTGATGTGAAAGTTGTGATTTGGCACGTCACACATTTATTTTTACATTTTCTCCTTGGTTTGTTTTTCCACTGCCTAACTGATTGGACACTTTCATAAATGCGGTTGAATTCCTCTATGCAACATCTTTGATCTTTAGACAACTCTGAGTTTGAACCGGACCTATGGTCCCTCAACTGGGTTAAACATTGCAAATCAACAGACTAAAACTGCAATTTCAATTAATTTACACAAACAAAATGAGGGTATAAAGGTTTACAAACTGTGTTTTAGGGAATCAGCATTTTGTGTAGGATATTCTGTTGTCTTGCACAACAAGGTGGTGTTTCAGAGTTTGAGGAACCCACAGATGGTAAGACTCTATTCAAGCAGATTCATAGTTTGTAATCAAATCAGAATTTTATTGAAAATGCTGAAAAAAATCTAGAAACGTCAGCTTGGAAAATAATGGAACTATATGTAATAGGAGATTTGTAGGAACTCTGTTGATATCTTGAAGTTGGCTTCCTGACAAATGATTTTTCTCTTCTGTTTTTCCCCCCTTTGATCTTTATTCAGATGGATGACATCAACGTTCTACACCACAGATGCCTTCTCAATTTGAGGCGTAGAATTCGAGATATAGGAGATGGTCGCCCAGCGCAGGAGCGATGCATGAGGTTGCAGAAGGATGGAGACACACTCAGGTCAGCCTGTCTAATTTAGACTGATCTGAAGTTACGATGATTTCTAAACTTTGGAAGTTCATATTTTTAAAATAAAATGGAAGCTGGAGTCATAATTTTATTGTTAAATTGGTAAAAAAACAAAAAAAACAACTAAAACCCTCTTTGAAGGATTGTGTAGTCTTGCTCTGGGGTTCAAACATGATGAGATAAAAAGAATAACAGAAACATGACACTTTTAGAAAGACATCAAGAACCACTGCCTGTATATTGGGTTCCCCTCATGTTCTTGTGCCTTTTTATTCCTTAGTTATGGAAGGCTGGTGCCTGTTCAACATAGTCTGAGATCCCTCACACTTTGTCACATATAATGGCGAGGCCAAAATGCCCCAGAAGACATTTCTGACGCCGTAGAAAAACCATCCCTATTTTAGCTGGTTTTTAAACATCATAGCAAGGCCTGAAAACAGTGTGACCTGGTCTTTACTGGTTTACGCCTACTGCAAACAATACAAATTAATATGAGTTGAATGAAAACTCCCATTGTAATAATTGTATTTTATTTTACGCCATCCATTTTAAATCCTGGTAAAACACAGCTTCTATGAATTTCTCCAAAAAAAAAAAAAATACTCGGCCGTCGTAAGTGCCTCCAGAGGTTTTTTGATTTTTAGTGTTTGAGGGTCCAAACAGAGTCTCTGAAAACTTAATTAGCTCTGAAAGAGAAAAGTGGAAGTTTTAATCTGTAAAGCTGTAATTTACAATTGTCTCGCAGGTTAAAATAGGCGACAGTTGTGCCTGGACCAGTAAACCCTAATATGCATAAGAAGCAATTTCAGTTGAGTTACAAAATTGTGCACGGAAGGTTATAGTCCTCCAAGATCCTTAAAAAAGACTGTATAGAAATGTCTTTGGCTATCATTTTAAATCAGCATCCTGGTTGCTAATGGCTGGATCCATTTGGGTGCTACATCTGTGGACCATGTTGGTGAATATGCTTCGATAAAGGGAAGATTTTCAGTGAGCTGATGTGTAGTTCAAACAGAAACTGGGCCTATTGTTAACCTGTAATTTCCTCTCTGTAGTTACCAAGGGAACTCCGAGGAGGTGGGTTGCTATGTGGCTGGCCATCCTTTATCAAAGGGAAATTGCTACTTTGAGGTGAGGCACTTTAACGTGTTGTAACTGAGTTCTGGCTGAGCTGCCAGATGTGAAGTGATCTTGTTTTATTCATTGTAACTCAAACCAGAAGCATTGTATGATGAGCCACATTCACAACGCCATCATCCCTGGTTGTGTCCAAGAATGCTTTTCCATCCAACCAGTGATTTTAATCATTGCAGTTCAATTTTTGGTTATTTTTCCCAGCTTCATGGTGAACTCTATGTGGCCTCCAGCAGTCCAAGCTCACCAGTGCCAAACCCCTACCCCAAGTTAGGCATTGGTGTGGGTTAGATGGTATATTTGAGTGTGATAATTATGTTTTTTAACAGGAAATAGTATTTGATGGTTAATTCACCAAACAAAAATTCAGCCGTTAAACGCTCATTGACCATTTTGTAGATAAAAAAGCATCTGATGTAGTGTCTTAAATGTCTGGACTTGATCCTGTGAAAGTCTAAAATACTGACAGCAAAATATCATGTAGGAAACCCTGTATGGATTGACCTCCATTAACTTTACGTTACCGTTGAGTCAAGTATAAACAAACTAAGTTTAGCTCTGGAGCTGAAATCCGGTGTGTTACAGGCCCTGCAATGTTTGGGCAAGAGGCAGAAGCTGAAGCTGCATTTTCTTTTTAGGAAAGAGAAACTATTTGCATTCGCTGGGGATCTGAAATTAGCTCATCAGGCCATAAAGTAGAGCTAAGGTAGGATTATACACTGCTCAAAAAAATAAAGGGAACAGTCAAATAACACATCCTAGATCTGAATGAATGAAATATTCTCATTGAATACTTTGTTCTGTACAAAGTTGAAATGCTGACAACAAAATCACACAAAAATCATCAATGGAAATCAAATTTATTAACCAATGGAGGCCTGGATTTGGAGTCACACACAAAATTAAAGTGGAAAAACACACTACATGCTGATCCAACTTTGATTTAATGTCCTTAAAACAAGTCAAAATGAGGCTCAGTATTGTGTATGACCTCCCTACAACGCCTGGACATGCTCCTGATGAGATGGTGGATGGTCTCCTGAGGGATCTCTTCCAGACCTGGACTAAAGCATCCACCAACTCCTGGACAGTCTGTGGTGCAACGTGACGTTGGTGGATGGAGCGAGACATGATGTCCCAGATGTGCTCCATCGGATTCAGGTCAGGGGAACGGGCGGTCCAGTCCATCGCTTCAATGTCTTCATCTTGCAGGAACTGCTGACACACTCCAGCCACATGAGGTCTGACATTGTCCTGCATTAGGAGGAACCCAGGGCCAACCGTACCAGCATATGGTCTCACAAGGGGTCTGAGGATCTCATCTCGGTACCTAATGGCAGTCAGGCTACCTCTGGCGAGCACATGGAGGACCATGTGGCCCTCCAAAGAAATGCCACCCCACACCATTACTGACCCACTGCCAAACCAGTCATGCTGAAGGATGTTGCAGGCAGCAGATCGCTCTCCACGGTGTCTCCAGACTCTGTCACGTCTGTCACATGTGAACAGTGTGAACCTGCTTTCATCTGTGAAGAGCACAGGGCGCCTGTGGTGAATTTACCAATCCTGGTGTTCTCTGGTAAATGCCAAGCGTCCTACACGGTGTTGGACTGTGAGCACAACCCCCATTTGTGGACGTCGGGCCCTCATACCATCCTCATGGAGTCGGTTTCTAATCGTTTGTGCAGACACATGCACATTTGTGGCCTGCTGGAGGTCATTTTGCAGGGCTCTGGCAGTGCTCCTCCTGTTCCTCCTTGCACAAAGGTGGAGGTAGCGGTCCTGCTGCTGGGTTGTTGCCCTCCTAAGGCCTCCTCCATGTCTCCTGATGTACTGGTCTGTCTCCTGGTACCGCCTTCAGGATCTGGACACTACGCTGACAGACACAGCAAACCTTCTTGCCACAGCTTGCATTGATGTGTCATCCTGGATGAGCTGCACTACCTGAGTCACTTGTGTGGGTTGTAGAGTCCGTCTCATGCTACTACGAGTGTGAAAGCACCACCAACATTCAAAAGTGACCAAAACATCAGCCAGAAAGCATCGGTACTGAGAAGTGGTCTGTGGTCCCCACCTGCAGAACCACTCCTTTATTGAGTGTCTTGCTAATCGTCAAAGATTTCCCCCTGTTGTCTTTTTCATTTGTACAACAACATGTGAAATTGATTGTCAATCAGTGTTGCTTCCTAAGTGGACAGTTTGATTTCACAGAAGTTTGATTTACTTTGAGTTATATTGTGTTGTTTAAGTGTTCCCTTTATTTTTTTGAGCAGTGTACATCATCAGAACCCAGTAGCTGGTGTAACAGGGCGCTTCTTTCTTTATTACAGAGGAGGCATCCTTCCAGACCTCTTTAATTAAAAACAAATTTTCATCTGGATCACTTGCAGGTTCATTGTGACTGGACGTTTTGTTTCGTCTCTACACACTGCTCCTTTTTATGTCAGATTTCACCACAGTAATGCAGATGTTATTTGATGGTCTCATCTTGAGCCTCGTGGATCTCTCTGATATTTAGAACAAGTAGATTTTACCTGGGTCATAACCTAGAGGTTGTGCTACATTATTCTCCATTCTGTGACGCACAAGCTGTCAGTTACCAGGATATCTCTGAAATTTGGGAGCATTATTTTGCTAAAGGTCAGACTTCTGTCGACATATGCGTCATTGCTTCCCTCATTTCTTGTTTTGCTTTCACAAGGAATCCATTTCTCCCCGCTTGTCAGTACTCCTCCTGTTTTTTCAGGTTTTCAGGCTCCTTCTGCTTTGATTCCTGCTGAACAGCTGCTCCGTTTCGCTCGTTTTAAAAGGACATTGTATTATAACCTAAAGGCACACTATCAGCAAATTCCTGCTCTGTATGTGATTGATTTTGTGTTTTTGTGGCCTTTATTTAAATCATACAGACAAAGGAAATGTTGTGACAGAGGGTGCAGAATATTTTCCTTCTAACTGAGAGGACAGAGGAGGACCAAATATGTGAGAAACATTTAAAGGGAAGAGGTAACTTCTTTAAAAGCATCATTAAAATATCTAAAAATACCTCCTAATTATTATGTTTAAATGCCCAATATTCCATTTATTCACCAGATGCCCCTATAACATCAGCTTTTTGTCATTAATAGGGGAGCAATAGGAACTTATGAGAAGACCTGCTTGTTATAATAAAAGTGCGCCGTGGGGCTTTTTTTTAAATGATTTGGTGAAAAATTTTATTTTTCAATCGGGAAATGGAGAATGTTCCAATAAGTGTTTGCCAAGACTTCAGCCACATGCAAAATGACACTAAACATAATTGTTTAAACTAGGAGGTTAAGGAGAGTGGCCATCAAAAAGCCCTCATCTCTGTTCCATCCTGCAAATAAACTGCAAAGCATTGTGAGAAGCTTGAGGGACGCCTAAAATGTTTGACTCAAGTCATACAGTTTAAAGGCAATTTTGCCACAAACTAAGGAAGTGTATAATTTAATGAATCCTTTGTTTCCCTGGCATTTAACAAATAGAAACATTTTTGGTAATCTTGATGGAAAACAGGAAACATTGGTGTGATTTATTGTCAGAAAGGTTGTCTTTTCATACAGTGTATGTACAGGGGTTGGACAATGAAACTGAAACACCTGTCATTTTAGTGTGGGAGGTTTCATGGCTAAATTGGACCAGCCTGGTAGCCAGTCTTCATTGATTGCACATTGCACCAGTAAGAGCAGAGTGTGAAGGTTCAATTAGCAGGGTAAGAGCACAGTTTTGCTCAAAATATTGAAATGCACACAACATTATGGGTGACATACCAGAGTTCAAAAGAGGACAAATTGTTGGTGCACGTCTTGCTGGTGCATCTGTGACCAAGACAGCAAGTCTTTGTGATGTATCAAGAGCCACGGTATCCAGGGTAATGTCAGCATACCACCAAGAAGGACGAACCACATCCAACAGGATTAACTGTGGACGCAAGAGGAAGCTGTCTGAAAGGGATGTTCGGGTGCTAACCCGGATTGTATCCAAAAAACATAAAACCACGGCAGAATTAAATGTGCACCTCAACTCTCCTGTTTCCACCAGAACTGTCTGTCGGGAGCTCCACAGGGTCAATATACACGGCCGGGCTGCTTTAGCCAAACCTTTGGTCACTCATGCCAATGCCAAATGTTGGTTTCAATGGTGCAAGGAGCGCAAATCTTGGGCTGTGGACAATGTGAAACATGTATTGTTCTCTGATGAGTCCACCTTTACTGTTTTCCCCACATCTGGGAGAGTTACGGTGTGGAGAAGCCCCAAAGAAGCGTACCACCCAGACTGTTGCATGCCCAGAGTGAAGCATGGGGGTGGATCAGTGATGGTTTGGGCTGCCATATCATGGCATTCCCTTGGCCCAATACTTGTGCTAGATGGGCCCGTCACTGCCAAGGACTACCGAACCATTCTTGAGGACCATGAGCATCCAATGGTTCAAACATTGTATCCTGAAGGTGGTGCCGTGTATCAGGATGACAATGAACCAATACACACAGCAAGACTGGTGAAAGATTGGTTTGATGAACATGAAAGTGAAGTTGAACATCTCCCATGGCCTGCACAGTCACCAGATCTAAATATTATTGAGCCACTTTGGGGTGTTTTGGAGGAGTGAGTTAGGAAACGTTTTCCTCCACCAGTATCACGTAGTGACCTGGCCACTATCCTGCACAAAGAATGGCATAAAATCCCTCTGACCACTGTGCAGGACTTGTATATGTCATTCCCAAGACGAATTGACGCTGTATTGGCCGCAAAAGGAGGCCCTACACCATACTAATAAATTATTGTGGTCTAAAACCAGGTGTTTCAGTTTCATTGTCCAACCCCTGTATATATCTGCTTTCACCTGCGCATGATCAACTCTTCAGTGGCTCTGCAGAAGTTGGAAGCCTTGAAACAACCTTTTAGTAGAAACTGTTTCTGTGATACTGCGCTTTAAGAGTCCCTCATCCACAATGTGAGAGCACAAAGCTGCCAGCACTTGTAATCCCTCTATCCTCCATCACCTGTCAAGTAAAATGACACAGATATGCTGTTTCTCAATGTCCCATCCGTGTAACATCTCTTCAGTTGTTGGCTGATGTGCTCTGCAGTATGAGTTTGGCTTTCCTGTTTTTTTAAATGGCTCTATGTCGCAGGAATCTTAGCAACACTAGCTCTTATGTTTCATCACAACATTCTGTGGCTGCTGTATTACATGCAGGTAACGTAAAACCATAGACAAGCCAACAGTGCTCCGACTGTGCTGCTGCATGCAGGCTAAAAAGTTCATTTCTTTTCGTTTGACCACTGAGACTCTCTCTGCAACTGTAAGCTGTTAACTGCTACACCTGTCACTCGGTTACTTTATAAGTTGTGCATCATTTTGTTAATGGCTGAGTTTGACTTGCAAGTTACAGAACTATGTGGTGGTAGGAGGTTGTTGCAAATGTCTAAAACAGGTTGGTTGTGTCTCATGGCTAACCAAAAAAACTATGTTTTCTAAATCAAAGGTTCTAGAGAAACTGGAATCAAACTCACAACCTTTCCATTGTCAGATGAATGATGATCTCACTGATCCATAGCTGTAAGAACTGCTGTATGATGGTTTAAACTTTGTGGTTCTTTCTGACACAACCTGAAATAGAAACCTAAGGCTTTGGATCCGACCTGTAAATCTTTATTAGCTGTATGTCGTTGAATGTTCAGTCGTATTGTCGTTGTTGTAGTTTAATAGTAAATTCATTTTAATTAATTAAATTTGTAAATTTATGAATTGAGATCCAATAAGAAATCTCACACGTGTAACATCAGGTCTGGATGAAATGAAATGTCAAGTGTTCGGCATGTAGTATTATTAGAAATCCATGAACCAACATAATTACTTTCTAAGTCATTACAAGCAGTGAGCCTGCTGTGGGCCTTTTCCAAATCCTTGGATAGATTGGCTAAGAAAATGAGAGATTTACAGGGTTCGGAGCTCTCTTTCTGGGTGATATTTTCCATCAGATCTGCAGCTCACCAAGGTTTCTCACAGTAAAAATGTAGCATAAGTGTTGGATTTTGGTTTTTGGCTATACATTCGTATGGTTGATGATGGTAATTAATGTTGTTATTAATGAAATGATCTGTGAAATGCCCCTGGTTTGAATATGTCAGAACTGTTAAAATAAATTTAAATTCAATCTTTAACAGAGAGAGGGACAGACAGAGAAGGACAAGCAGGGAGGGGGTAATCAGTTGGCCTGTAGATGATGTCTTATTGGTTTAATGGAGACTTCATGACTCCAAGTTGCCACTTTTGGCTACAGTTCTCTATGTTTAAGTTATTTTGGGCTCATAGATTTTTAACATTACTTTTTTAGATTCAAGTTGCCACAAAAAACTGTTGTTTTTTTTTTTTTTAAAGAAGATTAAGAGTTTTGGTGTGGCCATCACAAAGCTCTGATATCAGTCCCATAGAAAGTGTGGGGGCAGAGCTGAAATTGACCTTCGAACTTTAATTAGGTACCCCAGTTCTGTCAGGTATGGGCCGAAATTCCAGCAAACTTTAGTGAGTAGGACGGCCAGAATACTTACTACAAGTTATACAGTTTAAAAGGAAATTCTACCAAATATTAAAGAAATGTATGTAAACTTCTGACGTTGAATAATTTAGTTCAAATTCAATTCAAAAATACTTTATTGATCCCAAAGGAAAATTAAATGTTGTAGCTCATATTATTCAGGTTTCTTCAAAGAGTCGTTGTAGATGCTGATGGCTGTAGGCAGGAAGGATCTCCTGTAGCGCTCCGTCTTACAGCAGATCTGAAGAAGCCTCTGACTGAAGACACTCTGTTGTTGTAGGACAGTCTCATGAAGAGGATGATCAGGGTTCTCCATAATGTTCCTCATTTTATGCACAATGATCTCCAGAGGTTCCAGAGGAGACCCCAGAACAGAGCCAGTATTTATTAGCTGGTTGAGCTTTTTTGAGTCTCTGATGCTGCTACTCAAGCAGATTAAAAATCCTATTTAAAATCTTATCTCTTGTTATTCTGAAGTTTTACACATAGAAATAATTTGTGATTCAAACTGACCTAAAATATCTAAAATGATTTAATGTCTTGCAGTGAGGAGAAAAATATCTGATTTCCACTGTATACAAGCAAGCCAGAATGGTGTCTGTGACCTAAATGAACTCTGATGCCAATGTTGAGATAACTTTTTATGCGTGTCTATGTCTAGGTAACGATAGTGGACACAGGAGTAAGGGGAACCATTGCTGTGGGCCTGGTGCCTAAGTTCTACAGACTGGACCACCAGCCGGGCTGGCTGCCATACTCTGTAGCTTACCATGCTGACAACGGCAAGTGAGTCCACCGCAGATTTCTCTACCCAGCTGGGAGGCATTTGGTTCTTGCATCAGTTTAGAAAAACTCATTTTTCCGCTGTACATTCGCAAAAATACTCCAGTAATCCTTCATCACTGTTACTCTAAACCTGTTTGTCCTCATTAAGATGTCGATGTGAATATGGTGCATTGGGACAGTTTAAGATAAAAGCTTTTATTCACTGGTTTTACATGTTTTTCTCTTTCAACAAAGATTTTTTGGATGCAAACTAGTTGCATGACTTACCTTTGACCCCACAGAGACTAAACCTCGGTGATTGAGAGCATAGTCAGATATGTGACGTCAGCCCCGTTTGGCAGTCTTTGTGTAGAAATGAGAGCTAAGCTTGTTTTTCTGACACAGACGGGCAGCAGTTAAAACCAGCTCCTTGTAATGATTTATGAGCAGTCTGTCCAGACGAGCTCAGAGGATATTGACTCACTCATGATGGATCCTCCACATGCAAGGCAAGATTATAGGCATATAGATGAAAGACTACCCCACTGTAGACCTAATTGTTTTACAAACTCTTCGTCAGTCAGACTCTGAACCCTCAATTATTTGTCGTTTTAACATGTTTTTTTTTACTCCTTATGTTAAAAGTAAAATGAAGCAAAAATTCTCAGTGTATAAAATGAGAACTGGATTTGCTTATCAACAGTGTACCTGGCCGGATGTGGTTATGAAAATGTTTGTCTTACAGGTTATATAATGGTAACCCTGTTGGAAAGCAGTTTGGGCCAAAATGTGCTCGCGGTGACCGCATTGGCTGTGGCATACACTCAGAAAATACAGAAGCTGGTCTTACTACTGTCTTTTTCACGAAGAATGGCGGAGAGGTCAGTGTTTCTTCCAAAGGGTCCAGTGCTTCGTTTGCCTTGAACAAAGGCTTTCAATGCTTCATTTTTTAACAGCAGAACATTAACACTTAGCTATTATTATAAAATACCAGCTTGGTATAAGTAAAGCATTAAAATGAAAAAGTTCTAGCTGTTATATTTATTTTTCTACAAATGCAGGTTTATTTCAGTTATACCAGCTATACATTCTGACTACTTTTAAAGGACTAAAACTTTAGCTCTTTTTATTTTCAGAGTGTATTTTTTTATGTTTTATCGACAAGTTCCTGAGCAGCCAAACACCCACATTTAGCAGCCCTGCTATTAAAATAAATGTGGTTTAATTATTCTCCTGCTGAAATATGTATTTGCCTTCCTTCAATAAATTGACTGGACATGTTTGCAGTATATGTTGTATTTAACGGTAACCAGAACCATTTTTGGTTTTTATTTTGGTTTATAACTATATGGTCACACAGTTAAGAGAAAGAGAAACAGGTATGCATGCAGAGCGTAAGGAACAGGCAGACAGAGAGAGAGACAGGAGGTGCAGGTTGGTTTAGATATGTTTTTCCCTTCATACATTTCTTCCTATGATTTTATTTCATTTTTAAAGTCAACTTTAAAATATTTATTTTATATCGCAAAATCTAAATGTATTTTATTAATGAAATTAAAAACGCCACAGCATGGTATAGCAGGACATTAGCAATAAAAAAAAAACAAGAATTTACGAGACATCTTTTGCAACAAGACTTTTTTGTTATGTTTAATTTCCTGAATAAAAAAGTAATAAATGGACCCTTTTTGTTATGCATTTGTTTGATTTCTTGTCATTTATTTGACAAGTTTAAATTTGATTTTATTTATTTCTTGTCCAGGTGGGTTCAGTAGAGGTTCCGGTGTCATCGGAGGGCCTTTTCCCCGCTGTAGGCATGCACTCCATGGGGGAGGAGGTGAAGGTCGACCTGCAGGCGGAGTGGCTCTTAGAGGAAGACGATACCATGATGATGGTTGACAGCCACGAAGACGACTGGGGACGGCTTAATGACGTCAGAGTCAGCGGCATGGTAAGACATAGAGAAAGCCCTTTGATTGCACTTATTGCTCGAAGGATAACGGTCACATTTTGAGAACATGTCGGCAATCAACCGGCACTAACAGAACTGTGGTGGAAACAGACGGGCTCGCTGGATTACCGCTGTGCTGCTGGTGGATATTAGTTAAGTTTTAAATAAAAAACACAAGGCAAATG
This sequence comes from Girardinichthys multiradiatus, assembly GCF_021462225.1. Lineage (NCBI taxonomy): Eukaryota > Metazoa > Chordata > Actinopteri > Cyprinodontiformes > Goodeidae > Girardinichthys > Girardinichthys multiradiatus. The sequence goes on along the minus strand of NC_061794.1, from coordinate 44,034,917 downwards.
TGGCTCAGTGGTCCGGTCGTTTATAAAATATCAGAGGTGGTGGGTTCCATTCCAGCTTCCTACTCCTCATGTCAATGTGCCCCTGAGCAAGACACTTACACCTAAGTTGCCTACTCATCTCTGTATCAGTGTATGAATTTGGCACTTTTAGTGGTTGGTATCACTACAAAGACACTAAATTAATTGTTTTATTATCTAAGGTCAAGCCCTGCATCCCTATAATGGAAGCTGCTTTTATCTGGGGTTTTGTCCTTTTGGTCCTGATCCATATCTTGTATTTCATAAGTGAGTGTTGAAATGGAAATGGTCCAGTACAACGACGGTGGCACCTTACAATTCAGCTACTTCTTCACTGTGATGGACTAGAGTAGCATCTGCATTAAAGCAGACAAAGCCCCGATCTTAGGCTCCAGGATACTTAAACTCTTCTGCTTGAGGCTAAGACTCACCACCACCTTGGACGCATTTCTCCTCCATCCAGAGTGGACCTACTTGAGAACCCTTAGCAGCCTGTTGTAATGTTGGTATGATGAGAGCAGATGTTTCCAAATTACTGTAACAAAATAACCTAGGTCACTGATGACAGCCAATTCAGCCAACTATCTTCCAGTTTTTGATTGAGGTCAGTAGACTATGCAAAACCAGAGAGATTTTAACATCTGATGGTCCATAAATATTTATTCATGCTTAAAAGTGGAATATGAATGCCCTACATTCCTTATATTCAGCATTTTTCATCACTTTATATAAAGAAGAAAAAGGGTTTGAATTGGCTGAAACCTCTCTGCCTGAGAGGTCTGAGGTGGACCATGTGGGGGCGCCAAAATCAGCATGTCAAAGGTCAGCTACAAGAAATAATAAAAACAGATGAAGGGCCTCTGCTTCCCCATTGATGTTTACAGAATACCCTTTCAGATCACAGTTCTGCAATAGATGCGCATCCACAAACCCCGTCTTACGGATCACATCATTCATGTCGATCCGCCATGGTACCGGGCCCTGTGTGCTTACCCACCATGCTCTCTGATTATGGGCCCACCAGGTTATGGGCTACAGTTTTGCGCCATTCTCAACATGTTATTGTCTGTGTCAGATTCTGCTGGGCAACAGATCTCTTGGATCTGGTGGACAGTTGGACTAATCGATGCGTCTGCTCTCACTGCACACTGTTGTTGCTTCTGCAGCCATCTTGCCTTCGCATAACATCACTTCTTCCCATTCCTTCCACAGTCCTGTACCAAGTTATACTTTTGCAAGTCACAAGGGAGTTTTAAATCTTTCCATCCAGATCTCAAATCAAGTCCCAACTAAACACATGAAGGTCGTAAAAAGAGCCCAAAGTCAGCACACGCAAGTCCAGTCCAAGTCCTAAACCTTCAATCTTGAGTCTTAAACAAGTCATTAAACCAAATTTGTTATTTAACCACAGAGTTTAAATTAATAATTTCTGGATTTTGGAACCAGAACAACTAACTAGGGGAACCTGACTTGTAAAGCATCCCTGATGTTGCTTTTCCAGTAAATATTAACTGAAACAAATGAAATTAAACAGCCAGTAAATTAAGACAACGATTAAAATGATTAACAATTAGATATGATAAAAAACTGATTAAAAAAGTACAAACCTGCTTTTAAAATATTACAACAGTTACATCAATAATCAAAATAACAAGCCATATAATTTATTCAACTGTATAGAAACAAACTTTGTGACCAAGTTGATTTCTTTTAGACATGATCATGGTTCTGTTATTTACCAGTTTGGATGCACGTTCTTTGTTTAGGTTCAAACCTAAAGCTCAGAGACTTGGAGGAAATCATTTAGTTTTAAACAAGGAAGTATTTTGTAATGTTACCATGTACGTTCGCTGTCTTAAGGTGAGCAGATGCAGGGTTGCATCTTAAATGGACCCTCACCCACAGTATTCTTTAACTGGTAGAAAATTCATTAATATTTACCATTTAAAGACTTAATCTTCTTTCTGACTCTTAACTAGTAAATATTTAAATATTATTTTCAATACATTTTAAAGGTCTTAATTTATTGCTCAATAAAATAATGACATTGGAAATCTAATCACTATTTGAATTAAACAAATTATACATAAAAAGTTTATTTTTAAGTCTTTAAAATTATTTTATTTATTCCGTACTGCAAGGACAATTAGGAAGAAATACAATTGAAAGGGTTTTATGTAACTTAAATATTAGGCTCATATTTTCCTTCACCTCTCCATCTTGGATATTTAAGAGGCCAATATGTTAATGTTTTTTGGTTTAGTTTTGAGTCAGAACCTTTCAGGCTCCACGTTTTAAATTGGTGAACAAAAAAAACCCAAACTTAGTTGTTAAGATAACATTAACTGTACATTAGTCTGTTTTTTTTTAGCTTTGACTCATCATTCTACAGCCTGCATGTTGGTCCAATTCATTCATTTTTCATTCAGATAATTTCTCTCATGTGTTGTAAGAAATTACTACAAACTGCCTTAGAATTAATAAAGTCAACATTGATCTGATTCCAGACAAGCGACACGTCAAAAAATACAGAGAATCTTCAGTATTTGTTACATTTTAATAAAAAGTGAATGATAGAAGACATAGAACACATTTTCTGTTTGACGTGATGGAGAGATGCTTATCTTAAAACGTATATATTTTTTTATCCAAGCAAAAACACTTCCATTATGAGTTCACGGAAGATGTGATGGGGTCCTTTCTTTCTTTGCATTTTGCGCTGGGTCCATCACCCAACGCAGTGCCCAAACATTTATAGCAGCTTTACATTCTGATGCTGAAGCTGCTCATGTGGAGCTGAAACTGCGCCCATGAAAGGAGTTGAAATCCAAAAGGCGATGGAAGAGTTTTACATGTTTCTGTTTGATAATCGCTCTTCCATATGATCGCCACCTTTTAGAAAAAAGACATGGGGAACAAGAGACGATGTGACAGTGGTAGGGGTTCTTCTTATAACCGGTGGGTTGCTGGTTCAAACACCTCGCTCTGTATGTCTCAGTCATTGAGTCCTTGAGCAAGGCATTTTACATGCCTGCCCTGCTGGTTTATGGTGAACAGAGGGCCCAGTATCTTTCTTAACGCAAGCTTTTCGCGTTGCAAATGTGTTGCCATACATTAAAGGGCAAAAGCGTTTATCTAACCATTATATCTTTTAAATTGTGTGGTAGCCCCAGTTCTGTCCGTGTGCCACAGGGCAGCTGTGGCTGCAATGTAGCCTACCACTGTCAGTATGTGAATGTGTGTGTGAATAAGGTGCTTTGGAGTCCTCTGACTTCATAAAGCACTATACAAGTGCAGGCGAAGCTGACGGGAAAAGATTGCGTTCAAGATAAATCACAAATCTGACCGGCATGCTTTTAATGAGGCATTACTGACATGTTAAAAAAAAAAAAACCCCACAGATTAAAGTACTGATGGTAGTAACTTGTCTGCATCCGAGTCTTTGCTTTTGTGCTCAGTTTACATCATGGTACAGAGGGTGGACTCTCCTGTTTAGATCAAAAATATTTCTCCATTGCTGCAAAACATCCTTCCCCACTGCTTTGCTCCAACCACCCACCCACATGTAATGCTTCCCTTTACTTTTTCATACAGTAACATCTTTTCCTTCTTCAGAATTAGTTTTCATTTTAATTACGTCATAAAATAAATGAAAAAAAGGAAATTAAAGAACAGCTGAGAATTACTTAATTCAGTTGTGTTCTATAAGCCGTTTCACAGAAAATATCGTTACTGTATGTATTTATGATGCAAGACACTTCATCTGTTAGGGGAAAACAATCCTACATCTGAATGCTCAAGATTCTGTCAGCCTGTCCTAAAACGTTGAGGAAAAGATGGAGGCAAACCTGCGTTCCAAGCATATCGGTGGTTTAAGCCAAAAAGCGTGCGGGAAGTGACGCTGAAACGATACTTTCTAGATAATTCTTCGTGCTGCAAAACCCTTTTTTAATGTTCCTCAAAAATTTGTCATAATTTTACATGAGGGTGATGGAGATTGGGTGTTATTAATCGACTCAGAATCATCCAAATTCGCATGTCGATGCAATGAAAAATTAATCAGTCACCCATAATTTGTTTTCATGTGCTCTGTTACAGCTGTGAATTAAATACCCACATGTTTTTGTAAGCCTTAAGTAGACTGCATGCTAAATATTTGGATTTTTTTTTACCGAACTTGATTATTTTTGTAGTAGTTTGTTTCCTTTATTTAGATTGGGTGTTAACTACAGACACTATCCAGACTATAATATTGTTGTATAACCTCATCCACAGACTAATTATCCTGGTTACTCTGGAAACATCAGTTCCTGCTGTTTTCTCTTTCCAATTTTTCCTTTTCTCATTGCAATATGTGTGTGACCCCTGAGTTAAATTAATGGCCTGTAATCATTTCTGTTTCAAGGTTTTGGACAAAAATCTTGTTTTATTTCGGTTTTTATAATACAGATTTTCATTAAGTCTACAATGATCCAATAAAATGCAATGAATTCTGAAGTTAATGAATGTTGATGAAAATGAAATGGATCACAAAAAACTTAATTTGCAGTGTGTTTTTAGCCATGTCACAAATTGCCCTTTCAGTAATCTTATTGTCAGCTCAGGGGCAAGTCAGCTGATGTCACTCTGTTATTCTGACTGAATTAGATGAGCTGAATGGCTGCTTTAGAGGGAGGGGTGCTTAAAATCATTCTTCTCCATCTACATTGGTTACTTTAACACCTACTGTTACTTACTGCTGCTTTTAGGATTGCTCTCCAAACTGAAAATTAAATCCAGTATCAAAAAATGTTTGGTTATTCCAGACGACAGAAAACGACTAATAATTCCTAATAAAAACAATGGGTTACGTTGATTTCTATTTAAATGACATGCTTTATTTTTTATTTGCCACGTTACAAGTTGATTTTATCATTTTACCAATCAGTATTTTGGTTTTTGACCTTCTGACTGAATTCAAACAATTTCAATGCTTCCATTCATACATAGCTAACAGGTTTCATCAACATTTTATAGCAAGTGTATTGGATGCAGTTGTCATTAAACCATAATAAGAGGAAAACAACAGATTAGCTGATATGATTATTCAAAAATACATTTATCGGGACATTTCCAGCTGTGAGCAAAACCAAATAGTAGGAAAACGTTTGTGCCAGTCAGTCAGTCATTTTCTACCACTTATTCCATAGTGGGTCGCGGGGGAGCTGGTGCCTATCTCCAGCAGTCTATGGGCGAGAGGCGGGGTACACCCTGGACAGGTCGCCAGTCCATCAAAGGGCAACACACAAACAACCACGCACACACACATTCATACACCTAATGGCAATTTAGAGTGACCAATTAACCTAACAGGCATGTCTTTGGGAAGCCGGAGTACCCGGTGAGAACCCACGCATGCACAGGGAGAACATGCAGACTCCATGCAGAAAGACCCCTGGCCGGGAATCGAACCCAAGACCTTCTTGCTGCAAGACAACAGTGCTACCAACTGCGCCACCGTTTGTGCCAAATAAATGAAAAGCACCTTAAAATCATTAATATCTTGTCATTTAGTCAATGAAAATCACAGCCAGCCTCAAATGATCATAATTTGCCTGTCATTATATAAGTTCTTGCTTGATGACATGAGTCAAAAATGATCAGAATAGATATTTTAAGGCTGTGAATGGTGGATTATATATTGCTGTCATATGTTACCTCTGGAGTGAGAATAAGAACCAAACCAGTTCTTATTGTCAAACCAGAGGTGTCCAGTTCCAGTCCTCAAGGACTCGTGTCCTGCAGGTTTTAGATGTGTCCTTGCTCCAACACAGCTGATCTCCCAGCTCTGCAGCAGCCTGCTATTAAACCATTATTTTAATTCAGGTGTGTTGAATCAGGGCAACGTATAAAACATGCAGGACAAAACTGTCTTAAACCAAAAATTGACACGCTGTCGTGTTACTCGCAGCCATCATTGCTTCTACCATCTCTAAGAACTCGTCACCTGACCCTGTGATGTCTACCTTAGTCTTAGACAGACAGAAAAGACTAATTTCACCACAACATAAATTAAAATGGCTCCTTTATTTCACTTCTTCTCTAACAATAACGGCCTCTCCCACATCTCAAACCTCTGACTGATCTGTTTGGTTTAGGTTTTAAAGCTTCTTAGACTTTGCCACCAATCAATTAAATGGAACCTTGAAAGTGATCTGACTCCTGGGTTTCTTTAAAATCACTTCTGCACACAAACATTTGTTTGTTTTCTACCTTTACCATGACTGTCAAGACAATGGTTTCTTATGCAAACAGAGGCTGTTAATAGTCCACCTGAATGAAGCTTTTTCAGCTCACCACCCTGTCTCCTGTTTTACTGTTCCTCTTGAGAGGAGATATTTGGCTGGTGTTCCACTGCGTACGTGCGGCTCACTGCGAACACGAGCCTGCAGTCCCTCCGCCTCCTGTTGTCCCAGCAGTCTCCCTACCCAACCAACTTAATCCCCTCAGCTGCGGATGAGCTGGCCGGTAAGTAAGTGGACAGCACCTTAGTCTGCATTTGTCGGTTTCCCGGAGTGTCTTATCGGTTCCTTTCAAGCATTCGTAACTCACTGCAACTCCCTTACACTCGGGAATGAAAAATCTTGGAGATGTATGTTTGTTTTCTATTCACATCTTCTGGTCTCGCATGAGTGACGAAAATGTATTAATAACACTGCAATATCATCACCAGGAACATTGTGAACCACTCCATCATCTGTCCTTGTACCTTTTCCAGGCAGCACAACCAGCTCCAATCCCAGCACCTCCTAAGGTTGCCTGTTTCCTTCCTTCCTCACTTGCTTCCTTGGAAACAATTGTTATGAATTCCAGCATGACAATTCTCCCAGTAAAACATTTCTAACTCCCCATCAAGTTTATGACTTTGAAAAATTCAGGGGTCACTATTGTGGCTGATGGCCCTTTATTTTCTGCTGGATTACTACCTCTATCATGTAACCTGCAGCAGTTTATTAGGGTCAGTGTTTGTTTTATGCAAAAAGTTTATACATGTAGATTAGTTCATGTTAAGGTGCTTAGAGACAATCTGAATCAGCAGGTCAGACCAATAATCTGGACATGGACCAGTAAAAGCCTCATTACTGAATAGGCACTCAGGCAATGTTTTGCTGTTTCCCACAGGAGCTGTATTTACAGTAAATTATGTCATTGCTTTGCTGTGGCTTCAACCTGCACCTCACCATCAGTCACAACATGAAAACTATCAGCATCATTTTGACATTGTAGGTGTCATTCTAATGTAATAGGTGTGATGTGTCAAGACATGAACGTGGGACCTCTAGGTATGTCCTGCGGTGTTTGGCACTGGGACTGGCAGCGGATCTTTGGGTTCTGTGGGTTAAGGCGTTGTTCATGTGTTGCGTGTTCCAGCATATCCTGGAGATTATTTACTGTATTGAGATGTGGTTAGCTCGGGGGTTGGATTCGGTGCATTTTGCCTGTTTGTCATGTTCTTCTACCTTGCCTTGAACAGTTTTTCCTTGCAAGGAAATCTCCACCTTATCTCCACTGTGTTTTGTCAATTCATGTTGTGATTAAGTTGCCAAAGGTTTGTTTACGCCTACTCTCTTTTCCTTTAGAGGGAGTTCAAGTAGAATGCATCTTGCTTGCATCATTTTATGAGACACTGCAACATACTCCATCAAATTTTCCCGGTCCCTCTAGTTATGTTCTTAAGCTGCCCTTTGAAGCTTTTGTAAAAGGCTGTATTTTACTCAGCATGGGATTAATGTTTGATTTATGGGAGATCCGCCTCTGCAGCTCGCTGGGTAACTTCTCCTGACATCGGAGGTTCACTAACTGAGTGGTGGTGATGTCTCATACGCTTCTGGAACGACCAGAAGGAACATTTTTGCAACACCATATGCAAAGGGTTCTCAAATCAAAATTTCTAGATTATGTCAAAGGTCCCTGGCGGTAACCTAGCCGAGGCATCATCGGCTGCTAACAAATAGTCAATGTGATTTAGGTCTGCAATAAAACTTGTATTGTTGTTTTAATCAAAGCAAAGTGGACATTGTAAACTGTCTCTAGCATCTTATTTTGTCAGTCAGTCATTTTCTACCGCTTATTCCATAGTGGGTCGCGGGTGGGCTGGTGCCTATCTCCAGCAGTCTATGGGCGAGAGGCGGGGTCACCCTGGACAGGTCGCCAGTCCATCCCAGGGCAACACACAAACAACCAAGCACACACTCATTCATACAACTAAGGGCAATTTAGAGACCAATTAACCTCACAGGCATGTCTTTAGATTGTAGGAGGAAGCCGGAGTACCCGGTGAGAACCCACGCATGCACAGGGAGAACATGCGAACTCCGTGCAGAAAGACCCCCAGCTGGGAATTGAACCCAGGACCTTCTTGCTGCAAGGCAACAGTGCTACCAACTGCGCCACCGTGCAGCCCCATCTTATTTTGTTTATCTGCATTACTAACAGCGCACATATCTGTATTTCCTGTGGAGGAAGTAGATTCTACCGTAACTCAGTTTTCAAAAGTCTGCCAACATTTCTCAATCAAGCGTGTTTATTGACAAACGTTGAAAGCCAGAGAAGATGACTCAGGTTTGAGTCACACTTAAGACTTGAGACTTGACCTGGACTCCTGGCCTGAGACTTGAGTCTTAGTACCAGTTTTTATCTCATGTAATGAAGGGTGAAAGAAAACTGGTATGTGAGCTACAGACTGCAGCTGCTGCATGTTTTACTGTGAAAGGGTGAGCTTAATTATTATTATTGTTGGTGGATTATTATGGGATGTTAATGGCTCATTACAATCTGTTCCTGTTAGCTGTAGCTTCATAATAATAACCACATAACGCTGCATTTAGGAAACAAATTAAACGTAACTTACCTTTGACACTATCTCACTGTTAATCAAACTCCAACATTACAAGGACACTTTCAGCTAAAACATTCACAATAAAAGCACTTCCTTTTCTGTTGATTCAGAAGTTAAATACTCATTTATTTGCTTACTACACTTTGTCTTGTTCGTTATGTTGTTATTTATACCTTTTTAAATATAAACACATTTGCGATTTACAATCAAGCACAAAGGTTTTAAATGTGGACTTAGAAAATTGTTTCCTAATATTATTAAAGCTTCTCCAGCTCAGCGAGGAGCAGAACACCCTTCAGATACTGGGCTTCGACTTTGAATAAATGACTTGTGAACATCTCTTAAAGTTTAAAAGGATAAAACAAAGCAACTTTTTGTACTCTGTTCAGTCCTTCTGTTTTCTACTCGAGTCTAACTCCTTGTTTCAAAGTGGCAGCCTGAATTAAGAGCCAACATGCCTGCGTGGAAAATGGTTTTCTTTCTTAAAATTTGGGCAGATGGTGGTACAGTTACTGTCAAAAGGCCAAAAATCATTATCCGTGTAAATGCATTTTTTACTAACTTGACTGCTGTTTGGTTGCAGTTGCGTTGGCATACTGTGTCAATTTGTACGTTTTTTTATAATATTAAAGCTATATTGCAAATGAAATTGAACTAATTGTTCTCCACAGGGTAGCCCGGGCACTCCTTTTAAAGATAGGTTGAGGAGTTCGTCCATCCGGAAGGGGCTGGGAGTAGAGCTGCTGCTCCTCCACATAGAGAGGAGTAAGTTAAGGTGGCTCGGGCATTTGTTTTGAATGCTCCCTGGATGCCTCCTTTGGGAGGTGTTACAGGCACTTCCTCCAGGGAGTAGGTCCAGGGGACATTCCAGGATACCCTGGAGGGACTACATCTCCTGGCTGGCCTTGGAATGCCTTGGGCTCCACCCAGAAGAGCTGGAGGAAGCGTCTGGGGCGAGGAAAGTCTGGGCGTCTCTGTTGAGACTGCTGCCCCTGTAACCCGGCCCCGGATAAGTGAAGGATGACAAGATGACATGAGTAAATGCTCTGTGTTGAGCTTGGGGGGGGGGTGAGGTTGGCAGCTCCCTTCGATGTTTTTTACTAATAAATCATGTTCCACAATAAAAATTGTAAAAAGTCTTTACCTTGTTTAAAGACCTAGTAATGACCAAATCATGTTAGGATTAACTCACTTTTGCACAGTGACTTTTATAATCAAAAAGTTGTTGTGTTTAGGTCTAATGCAGAACCATGTAAAATCCAACAACAAAAGCGAGTGGTTGCTTTGAATAGAAGAAAAAAAAACGTTGTTGCTTAATCAATAGTAGTTGGTTTTGTTTTATGTAAGTGAAAACTGTAAAAAGGAGAAGATAAGTTTCGCCTTTCTTTAGGATGTCCGTTTAGGTGTGATAGGAAGCCAGCAGGACCACACTCTAGGTGTTACATCTGTTTCCCAGGTAGCAGCTCAACAAAACAAGGCCTTGCACATAACCATCACAATTCTCTGCCGTCAAAATTACAGGAGCGAGACGGCAACAGAAAAAGAGAGGGAGCAAGGTTATTAGCTATATCAGCGAGGCATGCTTCGCTCAAGGCTATGTCTCTCTTTAAGATTGCTGGTCTCGCTCTCCTCCTGTTACTCAGCAGCAAGAAGTAAAAAGAAAGGTGTGACTAAGACCTCACCACATTGAAACTCTTTCGTCCTCTCCCTAAAGAAAAACAGTTGTCCAGGCATGAAACTACAGCAGGTTAAGCAGACAGAAGGGTACTCACAAAAGGGCAGTCTGCAACAAAATAATCGGAAGGATAATGTTGAAACCTGTTTTGGCTCTAGGGAATGTGAAAAGATGTTTTTTATGTGCAGAGAAAAGTCTAAAAATGGAATATGGAGAAACCTAGTTTGTTTCCGTGTCTTGGTCCTTGTCCATCTTCTAGATCTTCCTACGTCTTTTAAAGGTATTAGTAAAAGAAATTAAATAAAATTACACTAATAACTTTTTTTTAAATCCAAAAGGAATGCATTTATGCATGTAAACATATTGTTGGATATTTTGACTTTGTTGACATTTTGTCAAATGTGCCATACCTGAATAAAACACCCGTTATGTATCTTTATGCGCAAGAGGGGCAAGTTGTGGCCAGTGGAATTATGTAATTGTAGCCACAGGCAAAGGCATTATAATTATCATTATAAGGCGTAATTATCCTGTAAGGCTAAGTCACTTATTGTATATGTGTTTTCAACATAAGGTGTGATCATTTAAATGTCAAGGATCCCTTAATTGGTTTTCCCCGCAGGGCACAAATCATCACAGGTACAGAAGGGTTTAATGAGGCGACTGTGGCTCAGTAGGAAGAGTAGTCGTCTTGCAATAAGAAGGTTGTGGGTTTCAATTCCAGCTTCCTCCTGCCTCCTTCCTCCTCCAGGTCGATGTGCCCCTGGGCAAGGCACTTAACCTCAAGTTGCCTACCGATCTACATATCGGTGTATGAATGTGTGAGCATGAGTGAGTGCGATTGGGTGAATGTGGCTCTAGTGTAAAGCGCTTTGAGCGGACTGTATGACTGGAAAAGCTCTATATAAGTTCAGTCCATTTACCATTTAATGGGGCTTCGGTTTAAAGCACTCTTCTAAGGAGTTGTCCACAATTTAAACAAGTGTTTGAAACTACAACACATTTTAAATAAACTGATGAGGAGATCAGAAAAAACAAATGTCTTAATAATCACATCACAATGCAAGATGTATTACCTGTAGTAAAACTGTAGAGGATGTAGTGGAGCAAGGCTTGGTAAGGGACACTGCTGATGAAAAACTGTGGTAACAGAAAGAAAGTTGATTCCTTTTCTGCTTAATGACCTGATCTGCACTGAGTTGCTGGCAAAAAATGTATCTTGATGTTGGTTTGTAGACAAGTCCTAAAGACAGAGGAGGCCAAGCAGTAGTAAGATAATAGAAGAGGTAGTAGAGAGGTTTGCTGTTAGTCAGATCCCCTTCACACCTGACTAATGCCCCTTTTCCTCCGGCTCGTTTTAGGCGGCACAGTTCTGCCCCACTCTGTTTCGCTCTATTCTGTATGGTACCAGTTTCATTTCCACTGACCCACTGACGTCTGGAGGTATGGCGGCTGAAGCTCCTCCTCCAGCCATCAGTGTAGTGCACTGTGCTGCTATTACTATGAGACATTATCACAATAAAGTAATCTGCGTGAAACCATAAAAACAAAAATAAATAAATAGAAAATCAAAACATAAACTAAATACAAATAATGTTTGTATTATTGTATATGCAAAAATTTCTTATTTATATTTTTTCATGTGTAATATTATCCACTTGGATAATTATCTGGACCACAGCCCAGCCAGAACTTAAAATAAGACCCAGGGGTTCTGATGTGAAGGGGGGTTGCAGGAGAAACACTGCTGCCTGGACTGTAATGGTAAATGGACTTCTTGTATAGCGCTTTATTTAGTCCGGGAACCCCAACGCGTTTTACACTCCAATCAGTCATTCACTCATTCACACACTGACTGGTGAGCTAGATTGTAGTCATAGCTGACCTGGGGCAGACTGACAAAAGGGAGGCTGCCATACAATTGGTGCCACTGGGCCCCCTGACCACCATCTTTGGGCAAAGCTGGTGAAGTGCCTTGCCCAAAGACACAACAACTTGGAGGAAAGGAGTGGGGGATTTAAAGCAGCAACCCACAGGTTACAGGACCGCGACGGTGGTAGTAGGGGATAGCAATGCTCCAAAGTTTGCCTGAAGACGTTACAATTTTGGGTTTTTTGAGGTAGTTTTTGTCTCAGGCATGGCAGTAACAAGGATAAGGATTTTAAAGCGCAGACTTCTGACCGCCATGAAGTTAGTTTTAGGTTGGATATTGGATATTTGTCCTTCGCATTCAGCAGGGCCTCCCTGCCATTTGATCCGATATAGGCAGTCTGATTCAGGCAGCTGCTCTCTGCCTGCTCCCTCCCCCTGTCAGAACCAAACACGCTGTTTCATGGTGGTATTGTTTTGTGGGAAATGTTTGTGCATCTGAACAGCTGATTTTGTGTGTTATCAGCTGGTTTAGGATGTTATTAAATACAGTGCCCCTCCTGTGTTTAATTCAGAAAGCAAATTTTTTAATTCAGAAAGCTTTTTTTTTAATTCAGAAAGCTAATGTGCCCTTTTTCTTTTCATTCTTTTCCTAACTTCAGGCATGGTTCAAACTAGAAAAAAAATCCTCCTCACAACTCTTAATATTTGTGCAGTTTAGGAGTTCTCTTAAGGCCTGAGGTGCTTAATGAATAACCTTTATCTTACTAAGGTCAAATTCTAAGAAAAATCTTAGCATTTGTGAGATTCAAAAATTTTTCTTAGAATGGCGTCACTAGGAGCTACTTTTAGTCCCATTTAGGATTCTTTATGAATATGAGCTCTGATGGTTAGAGTGATACTGTGTCAAAAGAGCTCCATATTACCACAGTGTTCTTCCCAAAGGCACATTTCCTCAATTACTTGGTAAACATTGCTCAAAAGAAGGTAGTTGGTTTTACAAATAAAGGATTTGTCAATAATAAGGTTTTTTAACCTAGATGATGAAACTCTTTCCACCGGGTGTGTCTATTAAGTGTCTGGCTACTGACACAAGCACACCCAGGTGGGATTGTACACTCAGAAAGACAAAGCTGTAATGTACAGGTGATTTTATCCACCCCCACCTTGTCTGTCATCTCAGCTTTCACTAGGGGTGTTTTTATTTCTGGGTACTCATCCTCAAATACCAATACTGAAGGGAACGCTACTCAGCCTAAAGGCTTTGTGGTCGCTCAGCTGGCCTCCTGCTCATCTGAATCCACCCATGTATATGCTGCAGACCAAAATAGCCTGGAAAGTAACATTATTATGGTCACGTGGTATTCATCCCTGTTCGTACTTGTAGAGATGTCCCTGTGGGCGGTTTGGTGGGGATTTTACTGGGTTTGGAAGTTTCAATTTATTACAGTGCCCACTCACTTATTAAACACCTACAAAAGCGAGCTGTGTGGGTAAATCCTTTGCGTCAATCTGGTTCCCTTGAAGGAGGCAAGTGATCTCGTTCAAGTTTAATCAGGTGTGTTTTCCACTGAACCCGAACTCACAGAGAAAAAAACAGACAGCATTAGGGATAGTCTTGTGTTCAAGAAATAAAGTAAAATGATTCTTATTGACACCACCACCTGGCTGCTTTGCCCTCCAATTTCCTATGTAAGCGGTTAAGAAGTACGTGTACCCCCATCACACTGTTGAGCATCTGCCTTTTGTTTCACTTGACACAATACCATTGGGAAACAACACTCTGGGATTGCCTTAAAATACATTTGATATTGTAGCATACCCAATTCGACCACCAGAAATGCCAGATTTCCAGAGAGTTTTTTGGATATGTTGAAAAATTTCACCATGTTTCTGCCACAGCTCTAATATGCCATGTACGCAAAATAATAATAACGGCATCTGAAGTTTGCAGATGACACAACTGTTATTGGTCTGATCCAGGGCAATGATCCAAATCAGTTCAATTCGGTTTTATTTATATAGCTCCAATTAACATCACATGTCGTCTCAAGGCACTTTATAAACTCAATTCAATCGAATCATACAGATTTCAAGTCGGGTTCATACATTCCAATTAATCCTAACTATCAAACAGTGCAATCCGATTCAGTTTATTATTCAAATGGGTTAAAAAAAAAGTTTTTCTAAGGAAACCCAGCAGATTGCAATGAGTCAGTGACTTGTAGCAGTCACTCCTGGATGAGCATGTAAAGACAGAGGACAGTTGCTTGCGTTGACTTTGCAGCAATCCCTCATACTGAGCATGCAGGTAGTGACAGTGGAGAGGAAAAACTCCCTTTTTAACAGAAAGAAACCTCCAGCAGAACCAGAAACACAACCACGACCGATTGGGGGTTTAAGAGAACAGAGCAGAGACACAAAAAACACAGAAGCACTGATCCAGGAGAACTTTCTATAGGAAAGAACAGTAAAACATTAATGGTCATAGCTCCTTTAGAGGCTTCATCTAGGGGAAAGACAGCTACGCAGATGAACTCTGAGCCAGTTTTCAAGTCTAGAGTATGAAAGAGAGCACATACAGTTAGTCACAGTAGAAGCTCAGCCTGTAGCTGTGTCTATGAAAGACAGGGTTAAACACTGAAAGACAGGGCCAAGTGAATCATCTGTAGAAGGTGAGCATTAAGTTGTTGGCAGCAGCAGCTCAGCCGATGTCCCCCTCCAGGAAAGTGTCACAGGTGAACACAGAGCCAGGCCAGGTGTAGCTTCACGAAAGAGAAAAAACAGAGAGAACAATAGTTAAAAACTGAAATAACAGCAAACAACGCAAAATTGGAGAGTAGTATGAGAATATAGCAGAGAGAATGAAAGTGGTCATTATGTCCTCCAGCAGCCTAAGCCTATAGCAGCATAACTACAGAGATAGCTCAGGATAACCTAAGCCACTCTAACTATAAGCTTTATCAAAAAGGAAAGTTTTAAGCCTAGCCTTAAAAGTAGACAGGGTGTCTGCCTCACGGACTAAAACTGGGAGCTGGTTCCACAGGAGAGGAGCCTGAAAACTAAAGGATCTGCCTCCCATTTTACTTCTAGAGACTCTAGGAACCACCAGTAAACCTGCAGTCTGAGAACGAAGTGCTCTGTTAGGAACATATGGACCAATTAGGTCTCTTATGTATGTCTTTTTAATTTTCATCAGAATTCTTGCTGCAGCATTTTGAATCAGTTGAAGGCTTTTAACTGCATTTTGTGGACATCCTGATAGTAAAGAATTACAATAGTCTGGCCTTGAAGTAACAAATGCATGGACTAGTTTTTCAGCGTCATTCCTGGAAAGGATATTTCTAATTTTGGCACAATTCCAGAGAAGAAAATCCTAGAAACTTGCTTAGAATGGGATTTAAATTACATGTCCTGGTCAAATATAACACCAAGGTTTTTTACTTTATTACCGGAGGTCAATTTAATGCTGTCCACATTAATTGATTGACTTAGCAGTTTCTTTTTCAAAGGCTCTGGTCCAAAGACGTCAATTACTGTCTTGTCTGAAGCAGAACATTTAAAGTCATCCAAGTTTTTATGTCTTCAAGACATGCTTGTAGTCTATCTAACTGGTTGGGCTCATCAGGATTTATGGATAAATAAAGCTGAGTATCATCAACATAACAGAGAAAATTAATCCAATGCTGTCTCATTTACCTATTGGAAGCATATTAGTTAGTATAGTAAAGAAAATTGGCCCAATCACTGAATCCTGTGGCACGCCACAATTAACCCTGCAGTTTAGAGATGGTTTATCACTTACATGAACAAACTGGAATCTGTCAGACAAATCAGATTTTAACCAGCCTAGTGGTGTTTCCCTGATTTCTACAGTATGTTCCAGCCTTTCTAAGAGAATGTGATCGAGTGGATCAAATGCAGCACTGAGATCTAACAGATCAAACCAGTTTAGGGGATCTAAAGAGGCTGGCTGTTCACAGAGCTCTGAGTCCAAGCACATTAATAGAGAGGCGAAGGGAAGGAAAAGATGTGGTAGAAAAAAGTATACAAACAATAGGGATAACCGCACCCTGGAGAGGATTGTGAAACAAAACCCAGTCAAAAATGTGGGAGATTCACAAAGAGTGGACTGCAGCTGGAGTCAGTGCTTCAAGAACCACCACGCACAGACGTATGTAAGACATGGGCATTCCTTGTGTCAGGCCACTCTTGAGCAAGAGACAGCATCAGAAGCGTCTTGCTTGGGCTAAAGACAAAAAGGACTGGGCTGCTGCTGAGTGGTCCAAAGTTATGATGAAAGTAAAGTTTCCATTTTATTTAGAAATCAAGGTACCAGAGTCTGGAGGAAGAGAGGAGAGGCACAGAATCTACGTTGCTTGAGGTCCAGTGTAAAGTTTCCACAGTCAGTGATGGTTTGTGGTGCCATGTCATCTGCTGGTGTTGGTCCACTGTGTTTTCTGAGGTCCAAGGTAAACACAGCCGTCTACCAGGAAGTTTTAGAGCACCTCCTGCTGCTGACCAACTTTATGGAGATGCAGATTTCATGTCCAACAGGACTTGGCACCTGCACACAGTACCAAAGCTACCAGTACCTGGTTTTAGGACCACGGTATCCCTGTTTTTAATTGGCCAGCAAACTCGCCTGACCTTAACCTTAAAATCTATGGGGAAGAGGAAGATGCAATACGGCAGACCCAACAATTCAGAAGAGACAAAGGCCACTATCAGAGCAACCTGTTCTCTCATAACACCTGAGCAGTACCAGACTGATCCACTCCATGACACGCCGCATTGCTGCAGTAATCCAGGCAAAAGGAGCCCCAACTAAGTATTGAGTGCTGTACATGCTCATACTTTTCATGTTCATACTCTTCAGTTGGACAACGTTTTTGAAAATCCTTTTTTTGTATTGGCCTTAAGTAATATTTTAATTTTCTGAGATACTGATTTTTTTCATGATATTCTCATTTTATGACCTACAAGTATGTAGATTTTGTTCTTTGAGTGTTTTATCTCCTCTAAAGTTTAACCTCTGTACAACCTCTGTGCAATGCGACCATGTGAAACTGGAGTCAAAATTCCTTGTTTGTGCACGCAGTCTTGGCCAATAAAGCTGATTCTGATTCAAGTTTCTCAGCAATGACCCAATAATATTGCCTAATCTCATGCAACACTATAAATACACTCTGTCTCTGCTGAGGATTTTCTCGCCTCAGGGTGCAAGGTGGATGTTTTTATCTGTGCCTCATGACAAACGGTTTAAAACTTTATACTTTCTCTGTTCCCAAAGATGGTTGATGATTTAAAAACTATTACTATTCAAGTTAACACAAAATGTCAGTTATAAATGAGTTTAAAATGATATGACTGAACTGTAATATTTAAAGAAATCAACCAAGTCAAACAATCGGCACTCTCCCTTCACATAACTGGACCTTTTTTTTTTGCTATCGTAGTGGAAACACAGGGAGATCAAAACAACAAATATCTACTTTTGTTTGCTTTCAATCGGTTTACATGACTGTAAAAAAAAAAAAAAAAAAAAAAGATGCTCCTGCATGATTGAAACCTCTTACTGTTTTCCTTCTCTATTGATGTATCTTTTAGCTTCTGGAATATGTTGGCAAAGGAAAGAGCATCATGGACGTTGGTTTGGCCCAGGCCCGCCAGCCGCTCACCACCCGCTGCCACTACTATGAAGTGGAGATAGTTGATGCTGGGGAGAAGTGCTATATTGCCCTGGGCTTGGCAAGAAGGGTAAGCTGTTGTAGTAAATGCTTGGATAACTTCAGACACACTTGTGCCCAGAGGAGCAGTGCTTCACTTTTTGTGTTCCTCAGATTATGTTGGAGGAAATTGTTGGGCGGTGGGAAAGAGCAAAGCAGCAGCATCTCTACCCTTTGAGAAGACATTTTACATAAATAAAAAGCTGATTTAATGTAGAAAATATGTTGGGCACCTAACTTTCTGCACCTGGGCCTAAATCAGCACGTTGAAAACACCCAGGGGCTATAGTTTTAATTTGTTTCCGATTAAAACTGCAAAATGACGTTGTGGTAAATTCTTTTCTTTTTACCAGCTCAGCAATACATCAATCATGCAGTATTTTAATGACACAAATTAGAAAACAAATTATTTTAGGTCTGCAAGGGTGCTCAGACGTTTGCCTTAATAAAAGAAAAGTATGCAGTTTCCTAACCTTTTGGGTCAAATCTATTTTTATTTTGTTGGTCAAAACAATTTTTGAAAACAGTTGCTGTATGTAACCAAGTTTATTCAATGTGCATACCCCGAAAACATGGCTAATCAAAGAAAAATACGTTGTATTTGTATAATTTGTAAGCTATTCCAAAGGCCTGCAGTTTGGACACCCCTGACCTTAGGTGGTTGGTCTACATTACTTATATAGAATGAAAGAAAGAGGTGTAGGGGGCTAAAATGGATTGTCAACCAGAGGACTTAATCGACCCAGAATGCATTGCGCCCAGTTTGATGAACATTTAATTCTTTCAGATCATAAAAACCTGACATCCTTTAAACTAATATGCACCAACTGCATATTAAGATGCAGTTGGTGCAGTGATCCTCCCACATTCGTCCCTGCTGGTAGATTTAGCTGCTTCTCTTACTTTCATTGGATATAACTAGTGTTGCACCAATCAACAGACAGTGATGGGAATCTGCCAGTTTTGCACTAACCAGCTCTGACCGTTAAATAAGCAACTTGTTTTATTAAGTGCATCAAAACTAAACCATCCTGCTTTATTAAGGCTAAAAAGTATATCCTGATCTGATCCAAAGTTTGGGATATGGTCCTGATCAAGGTGCCTTTATTGATCTGTATAGAAGTCCCTCAACCCCTGGCGTTTTTTCTTGTGGATAACTGCATTGTATTCTTTGAACAATATCCTTGCAAATAATTCTGAGTTTCCTCTAAAAACCTGTGACTCCTGTAGTCTCCAGTCTTTCTGTGTCGTGAGACCTGACAGCGCTGTGCTCAGACAGCTGCTCAGAGAGAGGTACACAGACCTCTGTGAACAGCCAGCTTCTTCTGCAATGACCTTAGATGACTTTCCCTCCATGGTTGGATGTCAGTGACTGTCTGCTGGACAACTGTAAATCAAAAAGGCCAGTTCACAGCTTTTGGCTTCTAGACCCTATAGATCAGGGTTTAAACTGGACCGCTGGCTCTTAAACTGAGTTCGGTTTTG
Organism: Girardinichthys multiradiatus; assembly: GCF_021462225.1. NCBI lineage: Eukaryota > Metazoa > Chordata > Actinopteri > Cyprinodontiformes > Goodeidae > Girardinichthys > Girardinichthys multiradiatus. The sequence continues at coordinate 44,015,263 of NC_061794.1, read as the reverse complement.
ATGCCAAACAATTTATTCTGTTTTTCTGAAATATTTTCCATGCAAAATAAACTTTGAATTAAACATTCTGTATTTAATGTTGGATAATCCAGTATGGATTTTACACATCTAATTGGTTTAAATAAATAAAAAAAAGACCAGATCAAACTAAAGCCTGTGCAATCGCCTTGACATGCCACCAGGCCAAATCCGGAGTGAATTCGTGGGGTTATTTTCAGAACTTGTGAACCTTACACATAAATAAACCATCTAGAAGTTTTTCTTGATGGTTTTTCTAGAAGTTACTAAAATATCAAGAATTGTATTATAAAATATCAGAAATAGGAAGAGTCTTCCAAAGTATGAACTTTTGAAGCAGATTATTTGTGTGAACCCAGAATGTTAAGCAAGGAACTCTAAATCTTGACAGATACTCTTAATGTGAAGCATAATTTGAGCCTGATAATTCAGAGAGTCAAACTGTGCCAAAAACAGTGATGTGGAAAAACAGCTGCTTTAAGTAAAGAAACAGTTCACTCTTTCTTTGAAGTCAGATCAGTCTGTGAAGTTGACCAATAAATCACGAAAGTGTTTCACTTTTAATCACGTTTACATTTCATGAATGTTCACAAACAGCTTGTTTGTTCTTTAAAAGTTAACACACACATACACACACACACACTCTCTCTCTTTTTCCTGTTTAATTCAGGTTAAAGACTTTGTAGTTATTCCTTGCAGCTCAGCACTATTTCACCTTATTAATTCTAGTTTTTGGTGTTTTTCCTGCTGGGTCTGGCTCCCATTATAACTGCATCAAGCTTACGTACAGGAAAGGTGATGTGAAAGTCACAAATTGAAAGGTTTGCACATTGGCTGTGGATTCAGCAGCCCTGCAGGTTTTTTTGATGTAATCGGTTTCACACAACATGGAAACAATACAGGCTGGAATATTAACACAGAAACTCCCTGACTCTGTTTCTGTTGGACTTGTTGACTCAAGGCTCAGCTTTGTATTTCATCCCTGATTTTTGACTTGCTGCTTAACTTTATGAATAGCTCTGGCAAGTTCAGTCTTTGGTGCAACGGAAATATTGCAACAAAAGTTAACTGTTGAACACTGACAGATACATTTGTATCATACGTTCATGCTGGAGTCAGAGTAAGCTCCAACGAACAGTGATCCAGACTTTCCTGCCCATTTTTTCCCCTGCCCATTATCTTGTCAAATTGACAAATACCTGCCAACCTGAAGCCAATTTCACTCATTAATTCAGACAATGCCTATCCCAGTCCTCCACCCTAAAGCCTAATTACTCAACACACATGGACCCAACTGACAGCACAGCTCCACTGCTGTGGTATGTTTTAAATGGGTTTGGTACAGTACAGAAAGGAAGAATTGAACATAATAGAGTGGCTGAAAACAATGCTCTGCCGTTTAAAAAAACCCAGCAACACGTTTTGACCGCTGTCACTTCCAGATGATCTTCCAAGAGGCAAACACTATAATTCCTGGCTTCGTGCTGAAAGACATTTTATTTCCATATCTCCAGTTGTCCAATAAACTACACACAAGCTCCCCAGGAAAGTCCACAGAAGAGCCCTGATGCTATCAGGTGACTTGGCAGCCCTCGTTTTTACAGCTCAGCGTCTGCATGTGCAGAAGTTCAGATTTCATACAGATACTGTTGAGAAGCAGCAGGAAAGTGTCCGTGTGGGTCTCTCTCTCTGCTATGAATGCCTCTTTGACACCTGTCTACAGAGAGGCTGCATATGAGGCCAAACAGGAAAATGAAGCACTGTGGAAATGTCCATATTTTGTTTACGGCACGTTAAGCATCTTTAAATGAGGTTACACATAAAGGATATTTGCAGTACCTTGCAAAAAAATTTGATTCTTCCGAGTTTTTAACATTGCAACCATAAACTTTAATGAGTTTAATTAGGATTTTATGTGATAGACCAACACAAAGTAGCTTGTAAATGTGAAGCAAAATTGTTTAGTAGTAAACATCTGAAACCTGTGGCCTGCATTTGTATTCAGTCCCCTTTACTCTGATACCTCTCAATAAAATTTTGTGTAACCAATTTCCTTCATAAGTAACCTAGTTACTAATTAGACACCAACAGGGTGTAATTTAACCACAATGTAAATGCAGCTGAAGGCATTCAGAGGTTTGTCATTGACAGCCTAGGAGAGCATCAATTAGAGAGGCAGCCAAGAGATCCATGGAGGATCTGGAGGAGTTGCAGATATCCGCAGCACACTTCACAAATTTGCGCATCATGAAGAGGGGTGAGAAGAAAGCTTTTGTTGAAATAAAGCCATAAGAGGTCACTTTAAAATTGGAAGAATATCTTGACACTGGTGTTAAGTGGGCACTGCCACTGGAAGCAAATTGTGTTCAAAGTACTAAAACAACTAGAAAGCAACTCCGGTTGTATTTTTAGCACTATGTTTGTTTGAACCTGGTTCCTTTTGCATGTATTTTCATGCAGTTTTCCTCAAAGACAATCGGGGATGACTTAGTCTTTGGACATGATGTTGGTTGGGATGTGTTTCAGCAAAGGTTTGGATAAAATTACACGGCTTAATCATCCTACAATCGTTATTTGGAATCCTGTCAAGAATTGAGCAAATTAAGTAAGTTGTCTGTTTTCCTTTTTCCGCCCTGCATCCATAAAAAATTATGGAAATGCCAACACAGATGCTTACAGATCAGAGAGTCATTGTTATGCTGTGGGGGCCTGGAGGTTTTAACCCGATGACATGAGGCTAAACAAACAGACCAGCATTGGTCCTCCACATGGTCCCTGCCCAACCCCTATAAGTTTGGCACGTACAAACAGAACCCGCTGCTTCACCCTCCCCATATAGTATTCCTTCAGCACACTCACAACATCTCATGTCTGTGGTAATACCTAGCTTAAGTTTCATTTTTAAACAGCTCTGTGATATGTCAGTGTGATAGCTGCAGTAGATGATGGGTATCTCCTTCCACATGGTTTTCCTCTCAGCCCGCACCTTCACTGTCACACTTTTTTCCCCTCGACCTGTTTACTCTTCCACAGTGTGGAAATCTCAGACTCCACTTAGATGGAATGGCCTGATATTGCAGGTCCTGCTCCACCAAGCTGTGGACACCACCCAGGACACCCATTCCTCTGTATTTTCTGCCAGCAAACAGGTGTAACGTGTCAGAGTGGACCAACTCTTCCACAGGAAACGTTCACTCTAGAATTCACTGAAGTTAATTGACCCAACTGGCAATTACTAATGAAATGGCTGAATAAACCTATTCTGTTCACATCTCACGTTTCAAGCTGTCATATTGAAAATCAATTTATTATTTTATTTTAAATGTTACCTACTCCTCTCAATTCACACACCAGTAACACTCAAAACACAATAGTGTTTCTCCATATTGGCCATACTTTAATTTTTTTGTCCTTCTTAGTGAAATATTAGCAGCAGAAACTGATCAGAGATCATTTCGAGGTTTAATGTTTATTTATTTACCTTTTACGCCCCTTGCCAAGAAAAGCATCATGGTGGTTGGAAATAAAAATTGTTGCATTTTGTCCACCTTATGGTTGCTTTGGTCAAAGTAATTCACAGTTCAAATTCATCTGTTTTGAAAACTGTTTGAGCATTTAAAAATGAATGCACAGCCTTATTTTACTGCACACCTTGGAGTCTGCACAGGTTTTTTCAGTGCTAAAATTTTTCCAACGTAATAATTTAATACGAGGACCCTGCACACTGTTAAACATTTTGGCCACATACCGTCTCTTACTACAGGTTTCAGCAATAGATGGTTTTGGACAACAGTAAAATCGGAACTGAATGTACTCAATGGAACTATACAGATCTCAGTAAATTAGAATACCATCAAAAATGATAATTTATTTCAGTAATGTGGTTCGAAAAGTGAAACTCTTGTATAGATGTATTATATGCAGTGACCTAGCCTTTGTTTCTGTTGATTTTGGTGACAGTCGCTTAGAGCTACAGAAATACCCACATTTAGTTTCTTAAAAAATTCTAATATAACATCAAAGCAATAAAAAAGGATTTTTAATAAAGAAATGTGGGCCCTCTGAAAAATATGTCCATGTACTGTACAGTATATTCACTCAGTGATTGCTCAATGCTCCTTTTGCATGAGTTACTGCATCATGATGGTGTAGCAAGAAGGTCATTGGCTTGTGGCTCTGCTGAGGCATTGATTACCAAATTAAATGCTACATTTCACTGAGCAACAGAACAGTCTAGTCCTTATTCTCCTTAGTTCAGGTAGGATGCTTTTGGTGTTATCTCTGGTTCAGGACCGGTTTAACACAATAAATGTAAATGTGGTAGGCCATATTCTGAATCCATCTGTGTGTGGTGGCCCTTGAAACAACTTCTTCATTCTCTCTTTAGGCTGTAGTTCTCCCTGTTGCCAGTTATCTTTTTCTGCCACACTTCTTCCTTCCACTCAACGTTCCATTAATATGCTTGGACTCAGACCAGCTTCTTCTGCAATGACGGGTCCAGACTTGGTGTGTAGAGAGGGACAAAGTAATTAGTTTTATTTATTTAGTAGAAGAGAGCCCAACCTCTTTCAGGGTGCTGGGTTCCAGAGCCCACGTTGTGCTTGGAGGTGTGCCTGACTATGTCTAGCCGATATCTCTCGACAGTGAGGTGACATTTCACATTCTTCAAGCCAGTTAAAGCATCCGGAGATCAGGTCATCGAGGTGCCCGCCTTCGACCGCCACCCGATCCTCTTAGCACCAGTCCTTAATGGTTCCCCCTGCAGATAGTGGGCCCATGGCCTCCCATCTCTCGTTACGACTTGGCCTGGCTGGGTCCTGCGAGAGTTCCGAACCCAGACCTGGCTCCAGGGTGGGAGCCCGGCTCTGCTTTACCGGGCGGCATCACGTGCCTCATTGTACTAGTCTTCATGAATGCTTTTGGACTGGGAATGGCTCAGGCTTCCCCCAGAGGAGCTGGAGGAGGTGTCTGGGGAGATGGAAGTCTGGGCATCTCTGCTTAGACTGCTGGCCCGCGACCCGGTCCGGGATGAGCAGAAGACAACAAGTAAAAAACTGAATTATTATCAGATGCATTGATCCATATTTTTTTCAGCCATTTCTCCATTACACATTATATCAGTGTCTCAACCTGGGTACCCAGAGGAAGATATTCCTCTCCTTCTCGTGGAGATGCAGCCCACATCCCAGTGAGCTGGACAAATCCTCAGGCTTGTGGTTGAGACGGAGGAGACTTGATGGATGGTTTTCAGGCTTGGAGCTGTAGCTGCATTCCTTCATGTCTCCATGTCTTCATCTGCTGATATCTTACTCTGTTCTCTCTCTTTCTTTTCCTCCATGTATTTCCATTTGCTGTTAACCGATTCCCAGCTGGGTTGTCAGAGAAGATCTATGATGTTTCCCTGAAATGTTGGAGCTCCCAACTGTAGCGCTCATCCTCTGGCTGTAGTCTCTCTTGTTTATTTTCCATCCCCACACAGGTACTAATAGTAAAAATTTCACCTGCCCTTATTGCTTTTGAAAAATTAGTTTAATTTATTGCCTTTTCTCTCTGCATCAGTTGTCAGTGGATGTTTGCCTAATCATTTTCTTCTTTTTGGCCATCCTCTGGGTCTGACTTAGCATAATATAGAAATGAAAGGTCTTTTGTATGCCTCCTGTGCCTGTTAATACTTATAGAAATTAGTACAGTAGATGAATTTACAGCAAGAATAGAATGAAAAGAAGTAAGCATTTAGAAAGGGGGGCAAATGGAAGATGAGAGATTATGAAGTCATTGACCAGTTAATCTTTCCTCTTGTTCAGTGGTGTGTTTTTACAATAATAGAGGTGCAGCCTAGAAAACAGATAAAAATCACTGGTAAACGCCTCTGACTCATCCTCTGATCTTATCCATGAATGAGCCCGATGGGTATTTCTGTTGGTTTAAAAAGCAAACTCCTGCATGTTTGCCAATAAAAAGAGACGAAAACAATCTCGTCTATTTCATTGAGAACAGAAGCAGACTGGTATATGAAATCAGTGACCAACTGGTACCAGTGGAATCCATTGTCTGTCTTCAAGGGCTAGTATCCTACAGGCTTTAGATGTTTTGCTGGTTTAACACACTACATTTAAGTCAATTTAGTTTATTTACATAGCCCTAATTCACAACACATGTCATCTCAAGGCACTTTACAAAGTCATTTCAATCTAATCATACAGATTTCAAGTCAAGTACATACATTCCAATTGATCCTAACTATCAAACAGTCCAGTCGGATTGAGTTTATTATTGATATTGGTTAAATAGTTTTCTATCTATGGAAACCCTGCAGATGGCATTGAGTCAGTGACTTATCACATTCACTCCTTCTGCATGGGCATGCAGAGACAGTCACTTGCATTGTGTCATTGACTTTACAGCAATCCCTCATTCTGAGCATTAATGTTGCGAGAGTGGAAAGGAAAACTCCCTTTTAACAGGAAGAAACCTCCAGCAGAACCAGAACCAAGCTCAGGATGAGCGACCATCTAGCATGACTAGACTTGGTTTGAGAAAAAAAACATACAAGCACTGATGCAGGAGTACATTTATGTTAAAAAACGTAAAATGGTAAAGGCAGGTAATAGCGTCTTTAGTGGCTTCATCAAAGGCCATGTCTAGGAGAGAGACAGGGTTAAACACTGATAGATAGGACCAACTGATAGAAGGAGAACATTATGTTGTTGGGAGCAGCAGCCCAGCAGATGCCCTCTTCCAGGAAGATGTCAGTTGAACAGAACGCCAGGCCAGATGTAGCTTCTATAAGGAGAAAAACCACATAGAAAAGCTGAAATAACAGCAAATAATGCAAAATTTGAGAGTAGTAAGATAATGTAGCAGAGGGAGGAATCATGTATTCATTTCAATGTAAATAACCATTTTTGCCCTTACTTCTAGTAAATAAATTTCTCTAGAGCTCTAAAACCCTTTGAAAAGGATCAAGCTTGATAGATAATTATTACTATATAAAATTGTTGTGTTTTATGGCTAAATTAAAGAAATAGAAATGTTTTTCTATTTGTGGGTGTTAAAACAATGAAAATTAAAATTTTATAACAAGCAGATCCACCGGACTTTTGCAAAGCACCTGGCTCAAGTTGATTAATGGTTGAACTGCTGTTAAAACCTTGCTCTTCTCATTTATTCATCTATTTTCTGTTCTCTTCAATCCAAGATGCAAATGAAACGTTTTGTTTTTCTTGTGTTACTTTTGACATCAAAATCACATCAATTGATTGTGATTTTGATGTGGATGTTTATGGAAAATGTGGAAATGCATTCAGTTTGCAGGCTAATGAAAAAAAGAAAAATGATTAAGAAAAATGTTTTAGTTCGTTTTAATAGTCTCATTCTGTTGTGGAGTTTCTATGCAGATATTGAAACAAACCACACAGGAAAACTACTATGGCTGCTTTAAATAAAATTTATGTTAAAGAACCTGCTGAGTTCAACATAATCTGACCAAAATTATTTGGAGCCATTGTGGAAAGGCAAAATATTTGCAGAATCCTGCCCTAGATAGATAGTGATGTATTTTAAAATGAAACATCACATTTCAGTTCTTTGTTTTTACAATTTCTACCCAAATAGGCTGGATAACAGGGCCGTTGCTGAAGATAGGTTGTTTGAGTCTTTTCGCAGTAAAAAAAAAAAAAGAAATCCAGTTTGAATTAGAAAAGTTCAGAAAATGTGGAAGTGCATTCTGTGTAATGACCAGTAGGGGGCAACTTTAATTACTTTAATATTAAATATTGTATAATTTTTCACATTTCACAACATAATATCGTCCGAATCACTAGTTTACAGTTAAGAGCTTGAGGATAATTTTGTGAATTAAGGTTCCCATTCTGTTAAAATTAAAAATGTCCTGCAGTCTAAATGATGAATTACTGGCTTCACAATGCAAATCCATAAGTCCACTGGGCTTCCATAAAACTGTTTTGGTCTTTATCTTAGTAATAATATATGTCAGGTAGCAAGTTCTGGATGTTTACTCCACTGAAATTGTAGCTAAACTTATAAGCTTCTCATTTAAAGATTTTAATTTAAAGTGTCGAAACTTTAGGGAAATATATATACACTGCTCAAAAAAATAAAGGGAACACTTAAACAACATAATATAACTCCAAGTAAATCAAACTTCTGTGAAATCAAACTGTCCACTTAGGAAGCAACACTAATTGACAATCAATTTCACATGAAAAAGACAACAGGGGGAAATCTTTGGTGATTAGCAAGACACTCAATAAAGGAGTGGTTCTGCAGGTGGGGACCACAGACCACTTCTCAGTACCGATGCTTTCTGGCTGATGTTTTGGTCACTTTTGAATGTTGGTGGTGCTTTCACACTCGTAGTAGCATGAGACGGACTCTACAACCCACACAAGTCGCTCAGGTAGTGCAGCTCATCCAGGATGGCACATCAATGCGAGCTGTGGCAAGAAGGTTTGCTGTGTCTGTCAGCGTAGTGTCCAGAGCCTGGAGGCGCTACCAGGAGACAGGCCAGTACACCAGGAGACGTGGAGGAGGCCGTAGGAGGGCAACCACCCAGCAGCAGAACCGCTACCTCCACCTTTGTGCAAGGAGGAACAGGAGGAGCACTGCCAGAGCCCTGCAAAATGACCTCCAGCAGGCCACAAATGTGCATGTGTCTGCACAAACGGTTAGAAACCGACTCCATGAAGATGGTATGAGGGCCCGACGTCCACAAATGGGGGTTGTGCTCACAGCCCAACACCGTGCAGGACGCTTGGCATTTACCAGAGAACACCAGGATTGGCAAATTCTCCACTGGCGCCCTGTGATCTTCACAGATGAAAGCAGGTTCACACTGAGCACATGTGACAGACATGACAGAGTCTGGAGACAGAGGTGAGATCCTCAGACGCCTTGTGAGACCATATGCTGGTGCGGTTGGCCCTGGGTTCCTCCTAATGCAGGACAATGCTACACCTCATGTGGCTGGAGTGTGTCAGCAGTTCCTGCAAGATGAAGACATTGAAGCCATGGACTGGTTCCCCAGACCTGAATCTGATTGAGCACATCTAGGACATCATGTCTCGCTCCATCCACCAACGTCACGTTGCACCACAGACTGTCCAGGAGTTGGCAGATGCTTTAGTCCAAGTCTGGGAAGAGATACCTCAGGAGACCATCCACCGTCTCATCAGGAGCATGTCCAGGTGTTGTAGGGAGGTCATACAGCCACGTGGAGGCCACACACAATACTGAGCCTCATTTTGACTTGTTTTAAGGACATTACATCAAAGTTGGATCAGCCTGTATTGTGTTTTTCCACTTTAATTTTGTGTGTGACTCCTAATCCAGGCCTCCATTGGTTAATAAATTTGATTTCCATTGATGATTTTTGTCTGATTTTGTTGTCTGCATTTTCAACTTTGTACAGAACAAAGTATTCAATGAGAATATTTCATTCAGATCTAGGATGTGTTATTTGAGTGTTCCCTTTATTTTTTGAGCAGTGTATATATAGATATAGATATATATCTATATATCTACATCTATATAGATATACAGGGGTTGGACATTGAAACTGAAACACCTGTCATTTTAGTGTGGGACGTTTCATGGCTAAATTGGACCAGCCTGGTAGCCAGTCTTCATTGATTGCACATTGCACCAGTAAGAGCAGAGTGTGAAGGTTCAATTAGCAGGGTAAGAGCACAGTTTTGCTCAAAATATTGAAATGCCCACAACATTATGGGTGACATACCAGAGTTCAAAAGAGGACAAATTGTTGGTGCACGTCTTGCTGGCGCATCTGTGACCAAGACAGCAAGTCTTTGTGATGTATCAAGAGCCACGGTATCCAGGGTAATGTCAGCACACAACCAAGAAGGACGAACCACATCCAACAGGATTAACTGTGGACGCAAGAGGAAGCTGTCTGAAAGGGATGTTTGGGTGCTAACCTGGATTGTATCCAAAAAACATAAAACCAAGGCTGCCCAAATCACGGCAGAATTAAATGTGCACCTCAACTCTCCTGTTTCCACCAGAACTGTCCGTCGGGAGCTCCACAGGGTCAATCAATTTCACACTCGTGGTAGCATGATACCAAAGAAAACTCACCCATCAGTCCTCAATGACTATAGACCTGTTGCCCTGACATCTCACATCATGAAGGTCCTAGAGAGACTCCTGTTGGCCCACCTGAGTAAGCAAACAGTAAACTATCAGGACCCCCTTCAGTTTGCTTATCGCTGTGGAGTTGGAGTTGAAGATGCCATCATACACCTGCTTCAACAAACCCACTGTCATCTGGACAAAGCCAGTAGCACTGTGAGGATCATGTTCTTTGATTTCTCCAGTGCATTTAATACAATCCAACCTGATTTGCTTTGTCAGAAACTCCAGAAGACTCAGGTGGAGGCCTCAACAATCTCCTGGATTAAAGACTACCTGACAAACAGACCACAGTTTGTGAGACTGAAGGGTTGTGAGTCTAACCAGGTAGTCAGCAGCACAGGAGCACCACAGGGGACTGTACTCTCACCATTCCTTTTCACTCTGTCCACCTCAGACTTCCAGTACAAGACAGACTCCTGTCATCTGCAGAAATACTCGGATGATTCTACAGTCGTGGGGTGGATCAGAGATGGACAAGAAGCTGAGTACAGGAAGGTGGTGGACCGCTTTGTGGCATGTTGTGGAAACAATCATCTCATGTTGAACGTGACTAAAACAAAGGAGATGATTGTAGATTTTAAGAGAAACAGGAATAAGTCAAAAACTATTTCTATCATGGGAGAAGAAGTGGAGGTGGTGGAGGAGTATAAATACCTCGGTGTTCACCTGGACAACAGACTAGAGTGGAGATGCAACTGTGAAGCCATCTACAAGAAGGGACAGAGCAGACTGTACTTCTTGAGGAAGCTTAGGTCCTTTGGTGTTTGCAGCAAGATGCTGCATATCTTCTATAAGTCTGTTGTGGAGAGTCTGATCTCTTCTACCTCATCTGCTGGGGAAGCAGCATCAGAACCAGGGACTTAAAAAAGCTCAACAAGCTGATAAAAAAGGCTGGCTCTGTTCTGGGGACTCCTCTGGAACCTCTGGAGATCATTGTGGAAAGACGGATTCTTCATAAAATGAAGAACATTATGGAGAACCCTGAGCATCCTCTTCATGAGACTGTCCTACAACAGCAGAGTGTCTTCAGTCAGAGGCTTCTTCAGATCTGCTGTAAGACAGAGCGCTACAGGAGATCCTTCCTGCCCACAGCCATCAGCATCTACAACGGCTCTTTGAGGAAACCTTCATAATATGAGCTATAACAACATTTAATTTCCCTTTGGGATTAATAAAGTATTTTTGAATTTGAATTGAATTGAATTGAATATACACGGCCGGGCTGCTATAGCCAAACCTTTGGTCACTCATGCCAATGCCAAACGTTGGTTTCAATGGTGCAAGGAGCGCAAATCTTGGGCTGTGGACAATGTGAAACATGTATTGTTCTCTGATGAGTCCACCTTTACTGTTTTCCCCACATCCGGGAGAGTTACGGTGTGGAGAAGCCCCAAAGAAGCGTACCACCCAGACTGTTGCATGCCCAGAGTGAAGCATGGGGGTGGATCAGTAATGGTTTGGGCTGCCATATCATGGCATTCCCTTGGCCCAATACTAGTGCTAGATGGGCGTCACTGCCAAGGACTACCAAACCATTCTTGAGGACCATGTGCATCCAATGGTTCAAACATTGTATCCTGAAAGCGGTGCCGTGTATCAGGATGACAATGCACTAATAAACACAGCAAGACTGGTGAAAGATTGGTTTGATGAACATGAAAGTGAAGTTGAACATCTCCCATGGCCTGCACAGTCACCAGATCTAAATATTATTGAGCCACTTTGGCGTGTTTTGGAGGAGCGAGTCAGGAAACGTTTTCCTCCACCAGTATCACGTAGTGACCTGGCCACTATCCTGCAAGAAGAATGGCTTAAAATCCCTCTGACCACTGTGCAGGACTTGTATATGTCATTCCCAAGATTAATTGACGCTGTATTGGCCGCAAAAGGAGGCCCTACACCATACTAATAAATTATTGTGGTCTGAAACCAGGTGTTTCAGTTTCATTGTCCAACCCCTGTATATCTCTGTTGTGGGCCAGTGGACTCCCATATTAAATATCAAACCAGATTTGTTGTCTTGTCAAAGCGGGACAGACGTATTGATGCGTGGTCGATGCGAACCATTTTGTACTTGAATAAGTCAGATACCTTTGCAGTTTTGGTTGTTTTGAATGAAACGGTGAAGGAGCCAAATCATCCCCCCTTAAGGTGCAGAATCATATAGTGACCTTTTCTTTTGTTTTCTTTCAGGACTATCCTAAGAACAGACACCCCGGGTGGAGCCGAGGGTCCGTCGCCTATCATGCAGGTTAGATTCTCCACTTTTCTGTCTTTGTCTCCTTTCTCACAATTTCTTTCGTGCTTGAGGAATTTCCCTTTTATTCCGGTTTAAGAAAAATGAATGAATCTGACTTCTTCTGAACATCTCAGGTTGCCTTTAGATGGAAACCTGTGAATGCACAACTTCAGAGGAGTGTTGAGGCCTCTAACACCTGAATTGCTACAGAGAAAAGGCTGATAAAACATAAAGGGTTTTATCAGAATGAGAAGATGATCATATCTCCTTTTCTCTCCCTGTGAAAGCTTAGTTCTCAAAGCAGGAGTAAATAAAACCTTCTGTGAGTCATCTCTATTTCCTGCAGATCTTTGAACATTATCTCTGCAGGCATCTGAATAAAACATCCACAGCTTCCATCCCAGGTTTCAGCACCCTTCACTATCTGTGATGGGTGATTAGTTGCACTGATTGGGATGGAGAAGCACCTACAGAGGTGGTTATCCTGAACAAGCTAAAGTTGGTACCCATCCATTTATCTCACAATGCATTGTCACAGTCCACGTTGTGCTAGTCCTTATCTGTCCAGAGCTTTTAGGAGACACCTGGACTTTATCTGCTGAGCTACTTTTCTTTGTTGATCTTTCTCACTGAGGACGTTTCTTGCTTTTACCCTGAATGATTGATTAAAAACTCCATAAAAGCAACTTTCTGCTGGTTTTCACCAACAAATCTTTCTGACATTATTTTTGAAGGATTGTTTACTCACTCAGTCGCATCTGCTGTCCAAATCAGCTTTCAAAGAACATTTTTCCATTCACTCTGCGCATTCCATTCATGTTTATAGTTCAAGTTTATGGTCCTAAATCCGCCGCATCCCATTGGGGATTGCACTTATGGTTCAGATGTATTAGCAATAATAATAACAGTTGATGCTGCATGTTCTGCTGGAGTCTGTGGATGATGCCTTCTTGCCGAGTGACAGACAGGACCAGTCATTTAGAGGCTCACCATGCCAGTTCCAGAGCTGCTGCACTGTGGTCCAACTGGTTTGGCTGTTGTGTACTGGACACCACAGATATGCGGACGCCCCAGCAGAGCTGCCATTAATCTTTTTTGTTAGTGACTGAAAATGACCCATGCGGTTTTTTGTACTGTGTGTAAAAGGTTAGTTTTCCCATCCTTGGGATAAGGTGAGAGCTCCGGTCCAGCAGCTCATTCTGAACAGCCTGGGCTGCTTTGTCTCATCTCCGCTTACAACCCTGCAACCTCAGGAATCGTGTGTGGACGTTCTCTGGCAGGGCGGACATATGCCTAATGTAAACGCAGTATTATACACACCGCAGCGCGTCCACCCTCACCACACTGGAATGCTTCAATAAGAGTTTATTAAAACTTTAATTCCCTTATTTTCTGTCTGCTGCCACTGAAAAACTCCTGTGTTTGCATTTCACTTTAATTCTTAGCAGGCTTTGGGTTTATATTGACAGCTTTTAATCCAAACCAATCTTAAGTTTGTAATATTTTTGTGCTCTCCTTTGCAAAGGCTATCCAAATCTAGCTGATTGTCCGCAGTCCTTGTCAGGCATACCCACAGATTTCCAATCAGATTTAGTTTTTGTCTCTGCCTGGGCCTTTTATAATACTTAAATTTTGTTCTGATTAAGTGATTCTCTTGTTGATTTGAGTGGAATCTTGGACTCGCCTTGATGCTGTCAAAGGAAATCTTTTTATGATGCTCTGTAGCAGATATCCGAAGGGTTCTGAGATTGTTCTTATTTTCTTACACCTTAATTAAACCCCAATTCTGTCTGAAGGAAACAAACCCCTGAACATGATGCTGCCACTACCTTGTATCAGATGGGATATGATGTTATTTTGGCGCAGTGGGGCGTTTGGCCCAAGCATGCCATTTGGAATTTTGAACCCAAAAGTTTCATTTTGGTTTCATCAAGCCATGATTTTAGCCAGACCAGGTGTTTTCTTTGAAAGACGGCCTTAGTCCAGGCATATGGAGAACCTAGGAGACTGTTGGCTTGTCTAGAACCCAACCAGTACTTGTTGGAAATTGCTACAGATCCTTCGCTGTTGCTATCTTCCACTTGGCAGTCTCTCTGACCAGTTTCCTTCTTGTCTTTTTATTAATTCTGGAGAAACATCCAGTTGTTGGAATGTCACTCTTTTTTCATCCTAAAGGTGCTCTATTGGATTGATATCTGGTGACTGTGGAGACCATTTGGGTCCAGTGAACTCATTGTCATGTTCAAGAAACCAGTCTGAGATGATTTGTGCTTTATGACATGGTGCGTTACCCTGCTGGAAGTAACCATCAGAAGATGGGTACACTGTGGTCATAAAGGGATGGACATGGTCAGCAACAATACTCAGGTAGGCTGTGGTGTTGACACGATGCTCAATTGGTACTAAGGGGCCCAAAGTCTGCCAAGAAAATATCCCCCACACCATTACACCACCACCAGCCTGAACCGTTGATACAAGGCAGGATAGATCCATGCTTTCATGTTGTTGACGCCAAATTCTGACCTTACCAACCGAATGTCGCAGCAGAAATCGAGACTCATCAGACCAGGCAACGTTTTTCCAATCTTCTATTGTCCAATTTTGGTGAGCCTGTGTGAATTGTAGCCTCAGTTTCCTCCTTAGCTGACAGGAGTGGGACCCGGTATGGTCTTCTGCTGCTGTAGCACATCCGCTTCAACGTTAGACGTGTTGTGCGTTCAGAGATGCTCTTCTGCATTCCTTGGTTGTAACAAGTGGTTATTTGAGTTACTGTTGCCTTTCTATCAGCTCGAACCAGTCTGACCATTTTCCTCTGACCTCTGGCATCAACAAGGTATTTGCGGCCACAGAACTGCTGATGACTGGATATTTTCTCTTTTTCAGACCATTCTTTGTAAACCCTAGAGATGGTAGTGCGTGAAAATCCAGGTAGATCAGCAGTTTCTGAAACACTCAGACCAGCCCATCTGACACCAACAACCATGCCACGTTCAAAGTCACTTAAATCACCTTTCTTCCCCATTCTGATGCTCGGTTTGAACTGCAGCAGATCATCTTGACCATGTCTACATGCCTAAATGCATTGAGTTGCTGCCATGTGATTGGCTGATTAGAAATTCGCATTAATGAGCTGTGTGTGTGTGTGTGTGTGTGTGTGTGTGTATATATATATATATATATACACTGCTCAAAAAACTAAAGGGAACACTTAAACAACACAATAAAACTCCAAGTAAATCAAACTTCTGTGAAATCAAACTGTCCACTTAGGAAGCAACACTGATTGACAATCAATTTCACATGAAAAAGACAACAGGGGGAAATCTTTGGCGATTAGCAAGACACTCAATAAAGGAGTGGTTCTGCAGGTGGGGACCACAGACCACTTCTCAGTACCGATGCTTTCTGGCTGATGTTTTGGTCACTTTTGAATGTTGGTGGTGCTTTCACACTAGTGGTAGCATGAGACGGACTCTACAACCCACACAAGTGGCTCAGGTAGAGCAGCTCATCCAGGATGGCACATCAATGCCAGCTGTGGCAAGAAGGTTTGCTGTGTCTGTCAGAGTAGCGTCCAGAGCCTGGAGGCGCTACCAGGAGACAGGCCAGTACACCAGGAGATGTGGAAGGAGGTCGTAGGAGGGCAACAACCCAGCAGCAGGACCTCTACCTTCGCCTTTGTGCAAGGAGGAACAGGAGGAGCACTGCCAGAGCCCTGCAGATAGACCTCCAGCAGGCCACAAATGTGCATGTGTCTGCACAAACGATTAGAAACCGACTCCATGAGGACGGTATGAGGGCCCCACGTCCACAAATGGGGGTTGTGTTTACAGCCCAACACCATGCAGGAGGCTTAGCATTTGCCAGAGAACACCAGGATTGGCAAATTCTCCACTGGCGCCCTGTGCTCTTCACAGATGAAAGCAGGTTCCCACTGAGCACATGTGACACACGTGACAGAGTCTGGAGACACTGTGGAGAACGACCTGCTGCCCGCAACATCCTCCAGCATGACCGGTTTGAAAGTGGGTCAGTAATGATGTGGGGTGGCATTTCTTTGGAGGGCTGCATGGTCCTCCATGTGCTCGCCAGAGGTAGCCTGACTGCCATTAGGTACCGAGATGAGATCCTCAGACCCCTTGTGAGACCATATGCTGGTGCAGTTGGCCCTGGGTTCCTCCTAATGCAGGACAATGCTAGACCTCATGTGGCTGGAGTGTGTCAGCAGTTCCTGCAAGATGAAGACATTGAAGCTATGGACTGGCCTGCCCGTTCCCCAGACCTGAATCTGATTGAGCACATCTGGGACATCATGTCTCGCTCCATCCACCAACGTCACGTTGCACCACAGACTGTCCAGGAGTTGGCAGATGCTTTAGTCCAGGTCTGGGAGGAGATCCCTCAGGAGACCATCCACCGTCTCATCAGGAGCATGCCCAGGCGTTGTAGGGAGGTCATACAGGCACGTGGAGACCACACACAATACTGAGCCTCATTTTGACTTGTTTTAAGGACATTACATCAAAGTTGGATCAGCCTGTAGTGTGTTTTTCCACTTTAATTTTGTGTGTGACTCCAAATCCAGGCCTCCATTGGTTAATAAATTGGATTTCCATTGATGATTTTTGTGTGATTTTGTTGTCAGCATTTCAACTTTGTATAGAACAAAGTATTCAATGAGAATATTTCATTCATTCAGATCTAGGATGTGTTATTTGACTGTTCCCTTTATTTGTTTGAGCAGTGCGTATACTGTGTATATATATATATATATATATATATATGTGTGTATATGTATATATATATATATATACATATACACACATATATATATATATATGTATATATATATATATATATATATACATATATATATATATATGTGTGTATATGTATATATATATATATATATATATATATGTTTATATATGTGTATATGTATGATCTACTTCACAACATAAAAGGAAGGAGCAGTAAAAATGCAAACAATGGAATGAGAGCACATTTAGGAGTCAGAGCGCAGAACCGCCCTTTTGGCCCTCTTGGCTATACGCAGCTGCTTTCATGCTGCATGATCAGATCAGATTAGAAGCCCTTATATTTTAGAAATGAACTTTCAGGCAATAAAACAATAAACATGAAGGCTGCCTGTCTTTAAAATAAAATGTTGATTTCTTAGTAAATGCCCTGGATTCAACCAACTGCCATCATGGCACAAGAGGGAAGATAAAAATCTTTGTGTTATTTCAGAGATGCTTTTGGGGTTTCTTCAGGACAATAAACCTTCCAGTATAAACACACATCAGGCCACACAAAACAGATCGGGAATTTTCCTTCTTCCTAAAATGTAACATTTCTTATGCCCTTTCAACATTCTCAGATAGTATTGCATTTATTTGTGCTATAAGCTAACGCTATACTGCGTCACTGACAATATTAAACAACACGAAGGATATAAACATTGGCATCACTTTGGTTTGTGTACTTTTGGAGATTTTAACTTATAGGACATCCTTTGTCACAAGTCTTCATGGCATTGATTGCAAAAATAAAATATACAGTAGTACCATTATGGTAGGATTGTTGCTACTGATTACTTTTTGTGATATGGGAAAATTGCAGTAGAAAAGCTGGACTACTAACCTTGCATCCAGAGCGCAGAAGTAGCTGCAGTACCCCGGGGTTGTTGATGCTGCTGCTGATGGCTGGGACGGGGCAATTGGGCAGTGGAGATCCAGGTGTTTTAACACAACCTTCTTATTTGTATAGGTCTTTGAGCAGTGACAGCAATGAAAATGTTTTGCCTTCCATCACAACCCACTCCATTGCTGTATATTATGTAGTTTATAAAGAACAAAAGACATGAGAGTGATGTAAAATAAAAATAATAACTCACAATTTGTAACTAAGACATGTAAATTTAGCCAGAAATATCTCTATAATCGATCACATTTAGCATGTGACTGACAAGATGTGAAGTTTTTTTGGGATATTCAGCTGGTTTATACAACTAGGGAGAACATAACACTGATTGGGTCTGATTTTCCTGGCTGGGGACAGGTGGAGGATTTTCATCAGCTTTCCGGTGCACCGTTATGTGCAACATGAAATAATTAGGAAATAACACTTGTAAGAACATTAGAAAAGAGCACTGAGGGTTCTATTTAAATGCTTTACCTGTGGCTCTACAAAAGAGAAACTGACAAATCCTAATTTGAATATGAATATATTTATTATAAATTTATAATAAATGATATGATTGCAAAGGTTTAAGTAAGTCAGTTTAACACTGAATTTACACAACAGAAGCCAGAAGATTTTGACAGTTTGTTTCTTTATCTCCACTTTATTTAGAATAATCAGTTGTGAGACCTTATATGGAAATATTCATTCATTCATCTTCTATATCGCTTCTTCCATAGTGGGTCGCGGGGGAGCTGGTGCCTATCTCCAGTAGTCTACGGGCAAGAGGCGGGGTACAGCCTGGACAGGTCGCCAATCCATCACAGGGCAACACAGAGACATACAGGACAAACAATCAAGCACACTCTTATTCACTTATTATTAGAGAGACCAATTAACCTAACAGTCATGTTTTGTACTGTGGAAGGAAGCCGGAGTACCCGGTGAGAACCCACCCATGCACGGGGAAGCTCTATGTGGGGAAACCAGCCACTGAGTCCTCCTCAGGACGTGTCATTAACCCTTGCAACCCCCCCGAAAACCCCCCATCTTTGACTCACTCGTGCTGTGACTCAACACCCGCAGCTGAAGGTTTTTCCCGACCACCATCGCCCCCATGCAGCCGAGAATAAAGGGCTCAGTCTAAATTCAGTGCTCTCTATCAGTGACATGCTCTAATCTGATCCAGCTCCAGGTCTGCAAAAACAGTCGTCCCAAAAGCAACATGTTCTCTAAGAAGTATGATGCCTTCTTACCTAACAGGGAATTCTGGGTTAGGATAACATAGTTTTATAACACTTAAGGGGACAAAAAAACAGAAATTTTATCTAAATTGACCCTCATCTTTTCTAGAGGTTGATGTCATACAAACTCTGAACTCCATCAGCCATCTCAATGCCATCTTTCAGAGCCAACATTAACAAACGTTATACCATTTATATATGGTCTGCAGTTCTGATTCGATAACCGATTCTTCACATCCTGGACCCATTCATTTTCCCTCAGCGCGTTAAAACCTGGGATCCATCAGACTCACCTAAACACAGAATCACTGGGCCCGGCGCATCTTCTGAGGAAATAAAAAATGGATACAAAACAGTCTAAATGGGATCAATAAATAAATGGAGAGTAGAGGTAGAAAAGGGGTCAGGATAAACATAAACCGTTATTCAGTATACAACCCCAGTTCCAATGAAGTTGGGACATTGTGTAAAACATGAATGTACAGAATACAATGATTTGCAAATCCTGTTCAACCTAAATGCAACTTAATCCACAACAAAGACAAGATATTTAATGTTCAAATGTTTTGGGGGTTTTTTGTGCAAATTTTCACTCATGTTGAATTAGATGCATGCAACACATTCCAACAAAGCTGGAACAGGGGTATGTTTACCTCTGTGTTACATCACCTTTGCTTTTAACAACACTTAATAAGCATTTCGGAACTGAGGACTAATTGTTGAGGCTTTGTAGGTGGAATTATGTCTTATTCTTGCTTGTTGAACAACTTGTGTTGCTCAACTTGTCTGGGGTCTCCTTTGCCAAGACTGCAGGCTGCAGCTCTGGATTGCAGGCAAGCCACTGTAGTATCTCCACTCTTTTACTACGAAGCCATGCTGTTGGAACACATGAAGAATGTGGCTTGGCATTGTCTTGCTGATATAAGCAGGGACGTCCCTGAAGAAGACGTTGCTTTGAATGGCAGCATATGTTAAACCTGTATGTACCTTTAAGTGTTAGTGCTGTCTTCACAGATGTGCTGGTTACCCATGATGCCATTGAAACTAACACCCCCCATATCATCACAGATGCTGGCTTTTGAACTTTGCACTGATAACAATCAGGATAGTCCTTTTCCTCTTTGGCCCGGAGGAAAGGACGCCCATAACTTCCAAGACAACAGCACACTTTTCCACTTTGCGTCAGTCCATCTCAGATAAGTTCGGGTCCAGTGAGGCCAGCTACGTTTCTGGGTGTTGTTTTGATTTGATTTGATTTATTTAAATGGGACAATGCATATTAATGAACGTACAATAATGTCATAAGTATACCAGATTTAGCAAAATGCTAATTTCCATCCATAATCCCATAAAACAAGGTTCATACATAAAAATAAGAGGCACAAAAAAGAACAAAACTATATCACGAAAATAACTAAAACACGAAGTCCTCAAAGGTACCTACCTTTCAATGATCACAGTGCTGATTACTGACCAACCATGATTTAAGATGCCCCATAAAGGAGAGATAGGTGGAGCTCTCTCTAATGGTAACAGGTAGTGTGTTGCAGCACTTGCATCCTTTACTGGATAAAGCATTATGTGAGAACGAAGACGTTCTGAATTGAACCTCACAGTCCCCCCTAGAGGTCGACCTAGTATTTTGTGGACCTTTTTGTTTTTTAATAAAATCCTGTAGGGGTGTTACCCATAAAACACTTATAAATAAGGCAGTTTGGATAATTGCAAATTCTCAAAACTTAAAAAATTATATTTGTCTGAAATTAGGCAAAGATGATGTGAATGTAGCCTCCTATCAAATGTTTTAGGTTTTGTTTTTTATTAAGCTGTTCAATCGGTTTTAATGCAGTTGCACAAGCAAACAACAATGTAGTGAAGCAATATTAAATGTGTGATAAAATCATACAGTTCAGGTAAGATTTAGCAGCCTCTGTTGAGATAAGACGCCTAATCAGTTTCGTAGGTTAAAATTGACTGTTTGAGTTAACTTTTTTATGCATAACGTAAGTTTGGAGTCCAAAATTAAACAAAGGTATTTAAAATGGGTGACTAGCTTGAGTTCCTCTACCTCTAGAAACACATAAGATCTGCTCAGTAACGTTTGTTGTTTGATGGTCCTGCATTTTACAGACTTTTTGCTGAACATCATGCAGACAGTTTTTTTGGTGTTTAGTAAGAGACAGGCTTCTCGTGTGTTTTCGTCAAAGCATTTGTAAGAATTTGCCTTAATATCTTTTCCCTGTGGGAAAATTACAGCATTGTCCGCATACATCACCCAATTGAGCTCACGGCAAATGTTTGGGAGGTCATTAATATACAGGGAAAATAATAAAGGTCCCAGAATAGAGCCCTGCGGAACCCCAACATTATAATCAAGATGGGAGGATTTGACACCATCTATAATAACACATTAGGTTCTGTTTGCTAAATAGGATTGAAAATATAATGTAGCATTTGTAGAAAAGTTTAAATAAGTAAGTTTAGTCAAACGAACTTGATGGTTGATAGAGTCAAATGGCTTTTTAAGACCAGAAACACACTTCTACAGAGTGATTCTAATCCAGCAAACTCTCGATGAAAAAACAAGTAGCTGTTTCAGTAGAGTGATTGGCTTGGAAACCAAACTGCATTTGATAAACAGGAAATAGTTCTTGTAAAGATGTTTAATTAATTTTCTTTCTTTCTTTCTTGTCTGTCTGTCTGTCTGTCTGTCTGTCTGTCTGTCTGTCTGTCTGTCTGTCTGTCTGTCTGTCTGTCTGTCTGTCTGTCTGTCTGTCTGTCTGTCTGTCTGTCTGTCTGTCTGTCTGTCTGTCTGTCTGTCTGTCTGTCTGTCTGTCTGTCTGTCTCATCTAATTTAAGGTGCAATAGATTCTTGCTGCCATTTTGACTTATGTCTAGACATTTGGCTACTTCTACCGTTGCTGCCATCCAGACCGAAACCTGGATCTCTGGATCCTTCCAGTTTTAGTCCTTGTCCCTCTCCAAATGCCTGCGCTTGTACTTTTAGCCATGCTGGCCTGTGCTGGCGTGGCTCCTCTGTTTGCCTTGTGCATGATGTTGTTACAAGGGCCCGCATGGGAGCTGTAATGAAACAGTGTCTCTGTCTGGCTCCTGGTGCTCCGATAGAGGCTGTTTAAACAGTATCCTGAGCTGGGGATGGATCCCATGACAACTCCATAAATATTTACAAGCAGCAGCCATTCCGCTTTGCTTGAGGAGCACTTGTCGGCAGACTATCTTTGTAATGTTTTTCTTCTTTTTTTTGTTCCTTTGTTGTCTCTCACAACTGTAGGAAATATTGTTTTGATGATTTTCTTTGGATGTTGTCGATGTCTTTTTATTTTGTTTGTACTTAACTGTTTCTACAAGCCCTGCTTCTGCCTTTGCTCATCATTGTCTGAGTGGAATGTCAGGATGTCCTGGATGTCAGTTTCCCAGCATGTTGAACAGTGGGTCTAGTCTGCACAAAATCTGTTGTGGAAAATTGTAAAAGGCATAATGAACACAATTGTGAAGGAGTCAAATTTAAAATATGTTCTCTCGTTCACCACGCGCAGTACTTTGCTTTTTGTTTTACTCGTTTAAGTTAAATCTTTGAGATGCGGGCGCGGCTGTGGTGCGACCCATGCACGGACGCTATAACCCCAGCCCGTTGACCCTTGCTGCCTCTCTTCCCCTCTCTCTCCACCCCATTTCCTGTCGGTCAACTTACAAAATAAAGCAGAGTTTCGGTTTCCTTGCAAAACTATTTATACCTTTTGAATGTTTTCACGTTTCCAGATTGAGATATGACGTGATAGGCCGGCACAAGGTAGTAAACAGTTTGGAAGTAGAAGAAAAACCTGGCATGGTTTTGAAAGTTTTTACAAAAGAAAATCTGTGTGGTTTTCTTTTATTTTTGGTAACTGGAGTTACCATGGGCCTCTTGGCTGCCTCTCTGATTAATGCTCTTTTTGCCTGGTCTGACTGTTTAGGTGAGTGGCAGCGTTGCAGTAGCTATGCAGTTGTGCCATACTCAGATGATGGATTTAACAGATATCTGTGAGATGATCAAAGCTTTGGATATCATTTTATAACCTAATCCTGCTTCTAACATCTCCACAACTTCATCCATGACCTGTCTGCTGTATCCCTTGGTCTTCATGCTGCTGCTTGTTCTTTAATGCTCTCCAAAAACCTCTGAAGCCTCCACAGAACAGCTGGATTCATACAGAGGTTAAATTTCACACAAGTAAACTGTATTTAGTATTAAGGTGACTTCTGAAAGCAATTGCACAGGATTTTATTTCTGGGTGTTAAAAGGAATGAATACAAATGCACACCACTTATCTGTATGTATTATTTTCCTTCCACTTCACAGTTATGTGCTTCTTGGTGTCGGTCGATCACATAAAACCCAAATAAAGACTAAAATGTGGAGAAGTTCATGGGGTGTGAATATTTTAATACCATCCTGTTCTCAGATGTTCTTCAGTCTTTTCATGACTGTAAACATATGTGTAATTAAGTGATCCTATAATAATCCGATGTCCTTGTCAGACGATGGGAAGATCTTCCATGGCAGTGGAGTTGGAGACGCTTTTGGTCCCCGCTGCTTCAAAGGGGACATCATGGGCTGCGGCATCATGTTCCCGCGAGACTACAGCCTGGACGGAGAAGGTTCAGGTACTGAAAATTACTCCGTTCCTCTTCTACTTTAAATCTGCTGTTTGCCACAGGCTGTACTGTACACTAATAAATCCCAATCAGTTAATTCAAGGTCTTCAGACTTCAGAGGTGTTAATGAACATACTTAGTTTCATTCCCACTCTGCAGTTTTTTTTACCTGATTTTACCAGTGAGAGATTGGAGTTTATTCTGTGTCATTTAACACTCCTTCCATTTTGTGCACAGCTGATGTGGAGGACTGTGATCAGCTGGAGGGCCACCCCAGTCAAGAGGGCGTCCAGAATGTTCTGTATCTTAACGACGAAGAGGAGGAAGAGGGGGAAGAGATCGCTCAGGAACAGCAGGGAAGGAAGGTGACGGTGAGTTACTTTCAAATATCTTTGCACGATATTAGGAAAAGATCCAATAATATTGTCAAGTCTTGCAATAAATACTCAAAAAATGCAAATGTTAATGTTTTTCTGCTTTAGGTTCATAGCAGACATAAACCCCAGATAATGAATAGTCTATCCAGCTACGAAAGAACAAAAACGTTTGTCATTTCTATCTCAAGCACAAATATTTTGGCAGTAAAACATCGTAGCTGATGTTTCTTTTCGATTCTTCACCACCTCTTTACCTTCCCTCTTTACCTTTACCTGCCCCACTTTTTTAGTTTTTTATTTGTTAAAAAACGTTTGACACATCCAATAAATTTCATTCCACTTCACGATTGTGTCCCACTTGTTGTTGATTCTTCACAAAAAATTGGAATTTTATATCTTTATGTTTGAAGCCTGAAATGTGGCAAGACGTTTAAAAAGTTCAAGGGGGCCGAATACTTTTGCAAGGCACTGTATAAGTGAAAAGGTTTAAGTCCCAAAACTGAACCTTCTGGGACTCCATATTTGCTTTATTTTAGCTTTGATACTTAAGTTAACTGAACTAGATTTTATTTTTTGCTTTTCAATGAATTGCTCAACCACTTAAAGACAAGTCTCTCATCCCATAATAATAATAGATTTATGGTCCCAAATACATTTGTTAAATGTAAAAATAACTGCTGTACCAAAGCTGGTCTTGCTGTCAAAGGTTCATCTTTTTATCCATCCATCCATCTCATCCCATCTGTCCAAGATTCAATTGAAATGGAACAGGTCCAAGAGGAAAGGCCAGAGATCCCTTCTCTACCTCCTCCTAAAACATCTCAAGGTGTTCGTTCTCAGGCCAGGAAGGATTAACAATTTTTTCTGAGTCTCCTCTGAGTGGGATGTGCCAGGAAAACCTTTAAAAGGATGAATCCAGGAAGCATCCTGATAATAGTCCTGAACCACCTAAACCGACTCTAAATATGAAGAAGCCTCATTTCTACTCCATGCTTTTCCTGAACGCTCTTCATCCTCATCTTGAAGGCTGAGCCCAGCTGCCTGACAGGCAAGCTCACTTCAGCAGCTTGCATCCTGGATCTTGTTCTTTCAGTCTTGATCCATATTTTATGACCATGTATGAGACTCTGAACTTGGACTGAATGATCATGGCTGAACAACTTGAAGCCGCTGTGTAGCGTTCAACCAGATTCAGCTTCACTGGACTTCACAAGACTGTGCTCACATACAAGGAATTTGACTTCAGTTTCACACGCTTACATCGGACAGACATTAAGTATAAATACATAAACTTCAGAAAAAATAAAACAAAGGGTAACCGGTACTTTTGGTACGTGCATGTCCAGCTAATCTTTTATCTATATAAAGAAAAACAAAAGAAAACAAAGGCAGGTGGTGGTAGTGCAAATATGCTTATTTAGTATCACAACAGAGCAGCTGACAACTCAGGCTGGAAGGCAAGAGGTCACCTGAAGGTCAAAGTCTAAACAGTTTATGTCCAGGATCTGCAGAGATGTTAGCTGCCCTTTTCCTGACCCTTTGACATGTAGAAGTCAAGGATGGAGGGAAGGTCAGCTCTGATGATGGACTGGTTGTTGTAGTTTGGACCTGTTCTGTTTTGTGGCTGAGTCATACAGTGATGGACGAACACAGGCCAGACTGAGTTATGGTTGTGTAGAAGATGACCAGCAGCTACTGTTGTACTTCTTGAGTTATCGCAGGAAGTACAGCCTGCTGGTCATCTTAGTTTCACACAAGTCTACGTTTTCACTTTGCTGCACTACCAGTTGATCATTTGTTGCATAGTCCCAGTAAATATTTCCCATTCAGAACAAAGCACAACCTTAAAAACCTTGATGAGGCACCTTTCAACCTGTCTCCTTCTGGCACCACCTCATGGAGCACGCTGCTCAGAGGCATCGCAGCAGTTATTTCATATTAGTCTGGAGGGCAGTAATCACAGCCACTTGCAGCACCTGAACCTTTGTCGGAGCCAGCGGACTGACTTTTGTATTGCCGGCTCACACTTGTGACCCGGGCCTCGCTGCAACGTGCACCCTGCAGATCTCTTTACAGTCAAATCCTCCAACGGGCCCAGGCTGCTGGTGGTTTAAACGCAGAGGTTCTGACTTTGTCTCAACTCGCCTGCACACTTGTGCAAGCAGAGGCCAGGAGGGTCAGTGAGAGGCGGCGAGGGAGCGCGGGGCTGAAACCCAGCTGGGTGAGAGAGCGGAACGGGCCAGGATCTAATCCAGGGATTTGTCGTTATTTATTCAGCAGGACACATTAGTCTCATTGCGGTGATACTGTACGCACTGTTCTGCTGCTGTTCAGACTAATGAAATATGTTTCTCTGGTGTGTAATTAAACAAGTGGGAGTGGGTGGCACAGTTACTGTTTGATATGTGACTCAGTCTCATTTATCAAAGGCGCACACTCAACGGTACTTCAAGTTGTTGTTTTAGTTTGGGCTCAGACTTTGGAGAGAAGCCGTCCGTATTAGCGTTGAAAAGCTGCGCTAATGTTCTTTGGAGAACAGCTGGATGATGTTTGATCAGTCGCTGATTTAGTGGAGACATGTTCTGTAAACACTGACTTTCTCCCCTTCAAGACGACAGATGTTAAACTCTTATTTATTTGTTTAACTATATTTCCTAATTGCACATAATTCCTGTTTGGGACTCCTGAACCAAGTGCTCTCTGATGATGTTTGTCTTCATATTACACTTTATGAGAAGATTTTTCCTTTCTTGTGCCCCATCAGTGGATTCACCGTCACAGAAAGGCTTGTTTACAGGAGTGGAAATGAACATTCTCTTCCATTCAATCAAAACCTTTACAAGCCACTACTTCTCTGTTTTCCATCCTTTCATGAATGCGGTTATCTGCAGAGATGTCTGTCCCTCCATCCATCCGTCCGTCCGTCCATCCATCGGTCTTACCATCCATTTGTCCGACCTTCCATCGTTTCATCCATCTCTCCGTCTGTCCGTCCCTCCTTGAATCCACAGTTTATCCGTCTCTATCCAAGGCTGAAAGAAAGAGGACCACTAAAAACTCTAGATTTGCTTATTGAATAAAATCCTATTATATATTCCAAACTGTACTGTCAAATATATCTTATATTATGTTGTGCATTTTTTCCATTTTTAAATCTTTTTTTAATTTAGCATTTTATAAATTAACCTTCTATTATATAAAATGTTTCTAGAATCTAATATTTTTGCAAACCTCTTATGATCTACCTCTCTCTTGTAAGCATTTTTGTAATAAAAAAGTTTAGCGCATTTTTTATTAGAGTAAAGAAACAGTCACAAGATAATCTAGTACAACTTAAAATTAGCAAATTTTTAATTGTTTTACATCACCATGCCTGTTCTTAGACAGTCTTCACAGATCCTAACCCAAAGTTTAAGAAAGCTGCTAAAATGTTTTTTACTTTCTGCTCTCGGTGGAGGAGGACGCTTTTTCTCTGTCTCCCGCAGCCCTCCCATATCTGCCCTGCTTCAGAATCAGAATCAGAATCAGAAAAGCTTTATTGCCAAGTACGTTTTTGGACATACAAGGAATTTGTTTTGGCGTTTCAGCTCTGTGTCTTGTCTTTCTTTTAGGAGCCTCTTTTTGCATATCTTCCAAAATTCTGAATTATGGATTTGGTCAGCTGGTCTCTTAATGCAATTCATCAAATGTTCTCGACGAGAAGACAGAGTGAAGGGGAACCCTCTTGTCCAGACGGGACATTTTTCTCCAGATACACAATGGACTCCTGGCAGAAGTGGAGGATTGTGTGTTTGTCGATAATGTCAGTCGAGGATGTGGAAGATGTGTATATAATTGGATGTTTGATATCAGGATTCCTGCTTTTTGGAGTCAGCGGTTACCTGGCATATTGAGAAATTCGGAGAATGTCAGCAGCTATTCTGGCCATTGTAAGGCTGCCTGGCATGTGTGATGGGATCTTCAGAGCGATCAACACTCAGACTGAGATGTTACGTGAGCTGAATCGCAGACTGGATGTGATCCTTACACAGGATCGCAGGCAGGTTGCGGTTCCTGGACTCAGGGGTGAAATGGGATAAATCTTGGAGAAAGTTGTTCGCTCGGATCTGGCAGAAAGACCAGGAATTTGGCTGTTTGGATTCACCTTTGTGAAGCACCAGCGAGACTCTCAAGGCTGACGGAAAATTAAGAGTCAGCCTAACCCAAATAATTGTTGTTTTTCTGAATCTGGCTCCCCTGCGTGGCCTTGATGGCTGGCTATCTTCAACCTCTCCTGGAGGTTATGTAAACATGACGCTCTGCCCCCTCCCTTCCCTGAGGACATCTGTGGACCTGCTCAGAACGGCCGGTTGATGAACCTTCCATCGTACCATCAAGAACAATGGCCTCTGTGACAGTGCTTCACGGACTTACTTGCACACACTCACATGCTCAAGATAAACATACAGGTCCTTCTCAAAATATTAGCATATTGTGATAAAGTTCATTATTTTCCATAATGTCATGATGAAAATTTAACATTCATATATTTTACATTCATTGCACACTAACGGAAATATTTCAGGTATTTTATTGTCTTAATATGGATGATTGTGGCATACAGCTCATGAAAACCCAAAATTCCTATCTCACAAAATTAGCATATCATTAAAAGGGTCTCTAAACGAGCTATGAACCTAATCATCTGAATCAACGAGTTAACTCTAAACACCTGCAAAAGATTCCTGAGGCCTTTAAAACTCCCAGCCTGGTTCATCACTCAAAACCCCAATCATGGGTAAGACTGCCGACCTGACTGCTGTCCAGAAGGCCACTATTGACACCCTCAAGCAAGAGGGTAAGACACAGAAAGAAATTTCTGAACGAATAGGCTGTTCCCAGAGTGCTGTATCAAGGCACCTCAGTGGGAAGTCTGTGGGAAGGAAAAAGTGTGGCAGAAAACGCTGCACAACGAGAAGAGGTGACCGGACCCTGAGGAAGATTGTGGTGAAGGGCCGATTCCAGACCTTGGGGGACCTGCGGAAGCAGTGGACTGAGTCTGGAGTAGAAACATCCAGAGCCACCGTGCACAGGCGTGTGCAGGAAATGGGCTACAGGTGCCGCATTCCCCAGACGTGGGCTACAGAGAAGCAGCACTGGACTGTTGCTCAGTGGTCCAAAGTACTTTTTTCGGATGAAAGCAAATTCTGCATGTCATTAGGAAATCAAGGTGCCAGAGTCTGGAGGAAGACTGGGGAGAAGGAAATGCCAAAATGCCAGAAGTCCAGTGTCAAGTACCCACAGTCAGTGATGGTCTGGGGTGCCGTGTCAGCTGCTGGTGTTGGTCCACTGTGTTTTATCAAGGGCAGGGTCAATGCAGCTAGCTATCAGGAGATTTTGGAGCACTTCATGCTTCCATCTGCTGAAAAGCTTTATGGAGATGAAGATTTCATTTTTCAGCACGACCTGGCACCTGCTCACAGTACCAAAACCACTGGTAAATGGTTTACTGACCATGGTATCACTGTGCTCAATTGGCCTGCCAACTCTCCTGACCTGAACCCCATAGAGAATCTGTGGGATATTGTGAAGAGAACGTTGAGAGACTCAAGACCCAACACTCTGGATGAGCTAAAGGCCGCTATCGAAGCATCCTGGGCCTCCATAAGACCTCAGCAGTGCCACAGGCTGATTGCCTCCATGCCACGCAGTCATTGAAGCAGTCATTTCTGCAAAAGGATTCCCGACCAAGTATTGAGTGCATAACTGTACATGATTATTTGAAGGTTGACGTTTTTTGTATTAAAAACACTTTTTTTTTATTGGTCGGATGAAATATGCTAATTTTGTGAGATAGGAATTTTGGGTTTTCATGAGCTGTATGCCAAAATCATCCGTATTAAGACAATAAAAGACCTGAAATATTTCAGTTAGTGTGCAATGAATCTAAAATATATGAATGTTAAATTTTCATCATGACATTATGGAAAATAATGAACTCTATCACAATATGCTAATATTTTGAGAAGGACCTGTATGCACCTCTTCACACCGCCTTCACAGGATCCCCTGCATGATGTTGTTTCATTTATATGTTGCTTCTTTGTGCTGAGGTTTTTCTGGCAATCTCAAACTGTATCCTGCTAAGGATAAAGAGTAAAATATGATTTGTTTTTTTCCCTCTTCTTACCTAATGTGGTTTCTTTTCTCATCTACCTAAACATGTGATTTCATTACTTAGATTTTCAGATTTCTCAGAAGGATTACCAGCGAAAGCTAAATATTATTAGTATTTGAAAATTTGTACTAAAGCTGTTTTTACACCAATGACCAGAGATTTTTAGATTTCTTAAAAGGATTTTACTACAACTATATCATACCAGTGACAGCTAAACATTATTAGTATTTAAAAAGTTTGGAGTAAAGCTGTTTTATACCAGTTATCCAGCTTATTTGAATGATGGGACCACAACTGCCTCATACCAGCGACCAAAAGGATTAATATTATAATTTTTCTTCTAGCACAGGATGAATTCCTACCACAGAGGACTTAATGAGCTAATTACCTCTATTAGAAAGATTGGATAAGGACCAGCTCTTACCAGTAAACTCCCAAGGATTATTAAAGTCATTTGATTTGTTTTCTGTGTTTGATTTTCTGTATCATTGTAATGTTTTTCCTCGTGTACAGCGCTTTGAGTGCCTTGTTGCTGAAAAGAGCTATATAAATAAACGTGACTTGACTTAAAATGTTCTTACTACACCCTACATCAAACACGTAAAGCTTAATCAACCATGCCGTCAAAAACTCTGCTGTTAACACACATCTCATGTCTGCTGGGGGTCTTTGCACAGGTAGGAGTCTGCAGAAATGGCAGGTACACGTTGGGTCCCCTCTCTGGTTTGATAGGAGTTGTTGATTTTTCAACTGTGTTTTTTTTTCCACAGACAGAACTCACTGAAAGATTTGTTCTCATGCTTTGTAAGCTAAGCGCTTTCCTTTGAATGTCGACTAGTGTTACTGCAGTAACGCTGCACTATGCTCCTCTCTCCCCCGTGGCTGCCCATCTGAAGCGAAGAGCAGTCTGGAAGGTCAAGGAGGTCAAAAACACATGATTTTCTGTCCGTATCTGATGCACTGCCAACATGTTTGTGTGTAATTGTTGACAATCACAGTCACCTGAAACATCACGAGTATTTGCTCCCCCTGGTCCCTCCACAGAGAGGCCTGTCTGAATGGGCCATATCACACATATGTCACTTTTAGACGTTGATCTCGGTTCTTGTGGGCAAACCCATCAACGTGTCTTGTTGATTCATCAAATTAACTTGCATTTGGCCAGTGGTTTCCAGCCCTGCTTGTGATCTGTGTGTTTAGGCTCACTGTTATGCTTCTGTTCTTCCCTAGGTGTTTTTCACCCGGAACGGGAAGCTCATGGGCCGACGGGAGATGGCGGTTCCTCCTGGGGGTCTCTTCCCCACCGTGGGTATGCTGAGCAGCGGTGAGAAAGTCAAGGTGGACCTGCATCCTCTCAGCGGATGAATTGAGAGAACACAGGCCAGAGCACGCACCATTCAACTACACACATGCACGTCTTCCTCTGCACTGCATTGGTCATCGCAGTTACATCAGACCACCAGCTCTGCAGCTGTACAGTGCAGGAAATTTCCAATGGTTAATGGTTAATTCTATGCAATCTGCACTGCTATCATCCTATTATATCCTATCCTTCTGCATGCACTTTGTATCTGAAATACTGAGCTGGTAAACCTCCTCATGAGGTCTGGCTTGCTTTATTTCATTTGTCATGACCCGTAGCGAAGCAGAGTGAGGCCAACGACAGTTTGTTTCAGGGAACAGGACCTCCTGCCTGCTTCTCGGCCATCCCTCTGGGCGAGGCTGCCCTCCTCTAAGCAATCAGGGACTTCACGTGCTGTCCTCCCACAGCCGGCTGGGCATCAGCCATGGGGCTCCTTAGTTTCCTCAGAAAGGCAGCCTCTTGCAAAGTTCTCCTCAAATCAGTATTGAGAAATGAACCAAGCATTCGATGCATCTGCTGAGCAGCATCACGTCGGATATTTACTGAGAGCTTAATTTACAGCCATATTCCAAATAAAAACGGGTCAGATACATTTTCTACATGGTGTCTTTGAAAAAAAAAAACTATTTAAATGAATTTATCGCGTTCAGGGAATATGTGTGTGTTTTAGCACTCTGTGAAGATTAAATAGATAAACTTGGGCTTTATATTCTGGATCCAAATGGTAAGCAAGGTCAGAAATTTTAAGAACCAGTCCAACATCAAGTTGATTAATTTATGCAATTCACAAAAAGAAGTGTGAGTAAAAGACTGTTGTTAATTGCCTTTTAACATCTGGAAGGAAGTAAAGAGTGACGAATCTGCCTAAAACAAATGTTTAGTTTTTCCTCCATAGATGAAAACTTTCTGTCTGCATCATGCTTTTTATCAGAGGTGCACAAGTCCAGTCCTTCAAAGTTCCTGTCCTGCATCCCTTCTCAAACAGCTGAACTCCCTCATCAGCATGTCGTTTAGCTCTGAGGTGGATGCAGGATGGTAGATCTGGAGGACTGCTGTACCCCTGCTTTAAGTGAAGCACACCTCGCTGCTGGATATTTTCATGCAGATGTAAATGGTTAGTTGTTGCATGCTGATCACCTGCACTTCATGATAGGCTTGTGTGGTGTGTCTGCACGGTAAACAGCTGCATCACTACAGCTCTGTATCACAAAGTTCAGGTTCTGCTTCAGTTTGGGTGCAGCAGAGGTACCAGACGGGTACTGATGTCATTACGGATTTGGATAACACTGACGGGACTCCGTCCAGAGTTTAGCACAAAAAGTGAGGACCTTTTTGTTTGCTTAGTTTGTTCTTAATTGTAACGATGCTTCTTAGCAGAAGCAAATCCAGTTTATTTCCCTTTAAATCGTTCCACATCTGTGCATAAAGCTGCAGAGTTGAGTCTGGGTCGCACCCATGGGCAAACGTTCACAGATCTTCTCAATCTGCTTATTCTGCGCTTGTTTTGTGTCTTTTATTTGATCTGATGATTAAAGTTTGACGAAACAAGACATTTAAAAGTTTATTCATTTAACTAGCGAGGGCCTCAGTAGAGTGGGAGAACCGTACGCCTCTACAGCAGCCTGGCACCTCCTCCTCCATGCTGATTACCAGCTTGGTCACACACTACTGCCCAAAATTATTCACACCTCTGGCATATTTAGCTGTACAACTATTTTCATTCAAAAGTTCTGATAGGAAACGATACAGGCATCTCTGGAAAGATAAGACAAGCGTATCATTAAAAAGATCGTATTGATATTTTTATTTAAAAAAAGCATGTCATGTTATTTCCAGCCAGAAAAAACCTGCCAGGGGTATGGAGAAAACAAAAACATTAGGAAATCAACCAGATCGGTAATTAATCATTAATATTCTGAGTCGTAGGAATTTATTAAATTCAACCAAACAGGATCAGAAACATGAGGTTAACTGAGGATGGGCTTTCTGATTCTGAGACATTTAAAAGAGGACACCAACTCTGCTGACCTGATTACTTCAGGCAGCTTCATCCAAAGTTCAGCGGCTGTGACCACAGATGCTCCATCACCTCTGGTCTCCAGCCGTGTCTCTGAGTCTGCTGCTGCTGCTGGAGGAGGTCGATCCACACTCTAAAGCTTTAATAAAAAGCTAATCCGACATAAATCCGCGATAGAAGCAGTTCTCCATCTTTCTGAAGGGCAGAAACGTTTAATTCTGACTGTAGGTCTGTTATCCAGACTCGCTACTGCTGGGTGAACTAACCTGAACGTTGTGATGCAGACTCCACACACGAAGAAATCACTGATGAATGAGTTTGTTGATGCTGGTTTCCACATAACTGAGAAGGATCTGTTGAATATTATCAGTTGTGTAAAAATTTAACACAACTTTGCAAGTGTATTCCACATTTCAACTACAACCTTTAACAGGTTTTATGAGATAGACCAACACATAACTGGAGTAGAAACTTAATAAATGTTTTTTTTTTTTATTCAGTTTTTTTATTCCATCCCTATCACTCTGATACTCCTAAATAAAGTCTGGTGCAGCTGAATGCCTTCATACATCGTCTAAATAGAGCCCATCCGTTTGTCACTTAATGTCCGGATAAATCCAGCTGTTCTGTGAAGGCCTCCAAGGTTTGTTAGAGAACACGAGTGAATGAAGAATGAATCATGAAGACCAAGGAACACAGCAGACACTTCTTTGCAATGTGTTCCAATCACTTCCATGGCTGCAGGTGTATAAAGTTTGGTGTGAAGAAACCTGAATGTCCTGCACAAAGTCCTGACCTCAACCTTCTTCAACATCTTTCAGATGAATTAGAGTGGACGCTGCAGCTCTGGTTTTCTCATCTACTTATTAACAAACTCCTAAACTTTGTAGATGTTTCCAGAATAGTCATAGTTGCTATTGCTGGGAACGGTGGATCCATTAACAAACTGGAGCTTATGGATTAAGAATAGGATGTCTTCACAGTTCATCTGCATGTAAAAGTAGACCGACAAATACTTTTGGCAAATAGTGCATGTGTAAAGAGACGTTAAAATAGTGCAAATATGTTTATTTTTCATAATGATACTGACTTAACATCGGAAACGATGCCTTACATCACAGGTGTCCAAACTTTTTGTCTTGTGTGCAGAGATCTCTAGGCCCACTAAAAATCTAGTTATATTAGTTAATTAAAAAACAATTAACTAAACATGCATTGTTTTAATAAAATGGACAAAGTCGTCAAATTGCTGTATGGGATCCCTAAATTATATCGATTATTAAAAGAAAGGCATACTAACTTTCTGGGTTTTTAGTTTTTAAGAAGATTTTAATTTGTCCATGCCAATTTTGCCCTAAAAAAGTTTTTTAAAAGTTTCCATCTGCATAAATCACCTGTACTATAGGGCCAAATTTGCATTACTCTTGAACTGTGGTCGGGGGCTGCACTTTGGACACCCTTGCCTTACAGGTCAAATCTGACCCACAACAAGGATGCAAGGACTTAATGGGTGCAGCTTAGCTGGTAGAAACCGATCCTAAAAAACTCTGCAGCTGTCCTGGCAGCAGAAGAGGCTTCTCTAAACACAAATGCATGCCACACCTTTCAGATTATATGTACTAAAAATACGAAAAGCTTCACATTTATGCAGCACTTTGTGTTGGTCTATCACATAAAATTTAAATAAATTACATAAAATGTTGTGGTTATGAAAGGTTCAAGGGGTTTGAATACTTTTGTGAGGTGCTATATCTGTAGCTCTTCACAGGGTCCACTCAGCAGGTTTTTGTCGAGCCAGCATGTACATGAGCGACCCAGTGCTACTGTAAATGTGACATAAAACGTCTGCACAGGGTAAAATCATATCTGCTGGTGTGTGTGAGTTTTTAGCTGTTATGTTTCCATTTCCTTTTAAAACCACAAACTGAGCTTGAATCAGTTGGTTTTCTCCTGCAGGACTGAAGGAAAACATGCTGACATCACAGATAAACGAGACGCAGATGTGGAAAAATCTGCCACATCTCGGTTCAGGGTTTTCCTCACTTAAATAAGTGGTCGCTCAGATTAGAGCTCAACATAGTTTTAGCATATTTCCAGATGCAGTCGATCCTGTTGTAAAATCCATGATTCTGCCTTGTTGAATTGCACTATGATATCCTTGTTCACGTGATCATCAATAAAAGTTTTGTTAATGTAACCAAATTATGCATCTTTTCCTTTTTTTGTACCCAAATTTGATTAATCTAGTTTGTCATAGTAATGTGTATAACAGGCACAATTTATGTGTTTTATGGATACCTCTAAAGGATTTGATTGTGCAAATAATTAAAAGTTATACGGTGAAGTGGTTCGTAAAACTTTAGTCAGAATATTATCCTTTTGGTATGCTCCTCTCTTCTCGCTCCTCGCTTTTATTTCTTGTAATTTTGATGGTTATAGCTTGCAGTGTCTGAGAAAATTTGAATTTTCCACAAAATCAATAAAAACAAATGTCAGGCATCTGAGAAGTATTTCTATGAACTCAATACTTGGTTGGGGCTCCTTTTGCATGAATTACTGCATCAATGCAGTGTGGCACAGTGTAGCCTGTGGTTTCGCTGACGTGTTCTGGAAGTCCAGGTTGCTTTGATAGCAGCCTTCAGGTCATCTGCATTGTTGGTTCTGGTGTATCTGATCTTCCTCTTGACAATACTCCATAGATTCTCTATGGGTTCAGGTCAGACCAGTTAGCTGGACAATCAAGCACAGTAACACCATGGTCATTGGACCAGCGTTTGGTACATTTGGCAATGTGGGTCGGTACGAAGTCCTGCTGGAAAATGAAATCAGCATCTCCATGAAGCTTGTCAGCAGAAAGGAGCACGAAGGGCTCTATAATGTCCTGGTAGATGTCTGCATTGACTGTGGACTTCAGAAAACCCAGTGGACCAACACCAGCAGATGATCAAGAAATGTGGATTCTGTGCCTCTCCACTCTTCCTCCAGACTCTGGGATCTTTATTTCTAAATAAAATGGAAACTTTACTTTTATCTAAAAACAGGACTTTGTACCACTGAGCAACAGTCCAGTTCTTTTTCTCCTCAGCTCAGTTAAGATGCTTCTGATGGATCAGGAATGGCTTGACATGATGAATGCAACATTTGTAGCCCATGTCTAGTATTAGTGGGTATTGCGTGGCGGCTCTTGATTATCCGACTCCAGCCTCAGTTCACTCCTTGTGAAGCTCCCCCAAATTCTTGAATGGATTTTGCTTAACAATCC
This sequence comes from Girardinichthys multiradiatus, assembly GCF_021462225.1. Lineage (NCBI taxonomy): Eukaryota > Metazoa > Chordata > Actinopteri > Cyprinodontiformes > Goodeidae > Girardinichthys > Girardinichthys multiradiatus. The sequence goes on along the minus strand of NC_061794.1, from coordinate 43,978,075 downwards.
TCTCAAGGCTGTGGTTACCCCTGTTGCCAATGCACTTTTTCCTTCCACTCAACTTTCTATAAAAATGCAATAACTTTTTCCCTATATTCTCATTTTCTGCAACACTGAGTGGGTTTACTTTATCTGTACATGGGTTTCACTTTCTGAAATGAGCGACAACAAATATTGCAGTTTTCCTGACTTCTTCTATCTGGTGCTCTTCTTTTGTACTGTAGTTAACTATTTAGGACATAATGTATATCTGACAGATGTAATGGACATGTATAGACAGTGCAGCTACACAGGTTGGTTGATGCTTTCGGCTTAGAGGAACATTTTGCAGCAATCACTGACATCTAGTGGCCAGCTTCTAGATAGCTACTGTTCTGGTCTTTGACTACTTTGACAATCATGACTTAATTCTGGTTTAGTCTCCAGTTTTTGTCCTTCCTCTCAGCAGGTCAACTACTGGTGTAATGTATTTTTAAAGGTAACAAAAATTGCCAATAGAGAACCAAAACAGAACTCTGTTGCCACCAGTGCAGAGCTTGGCAGCTGATGGAAGTGAGTGCATCTGCATACACAGTAGGACAAGATGTTTGGACAGGAATCTCAGCACAAATCTCTGAAAAAAAAACCCCATGAAGAACAGACCGAAATTATGCAGGAAGAACATAAGAAGAGCAAGGTTATTTTCTGTGATAAATCCTGGTTTTGATTGTTTGGGACATCTGGAAAAAAGGTGAGAGCCACAATTAGTTCTGTTTGAAGCATCCTGATCCAATGCATGTGTGTGGTTGATTATCAGTGAAGGAAACGGGCTTCAACATGGTTCTGCCCAAGAGGTCTGTCATCAAAACATCCCACAGGAGCAACTTCTTCCAACAATCCAGAAATTATTCGGTGTGGACCTGTGGATTTTCCAGCTTGGATGGTGTTCAGTGTTCCAAGGCAACTTTAACAAATGTAATTAAAAAAAACAAAGTATTGGACCTAAAATCAGGAGATAACCTGATCAACTCCAAGCTGTAAGAAGAAAATGAGTCACCATCAGTCAGGAGTTGGTTCAGAAGTTCAAATTCTGCAGGTCAGAGATCATACCAGGAGTTATGATGAAGAACACTGAAGCCGAGTCTTTAGTCTGAATCTTCTTATAAATCTTTGAAACCTATGAAATGTTTGTCATTGTACTTGAACTTACATCGGGAAATAGAGGTCTTAGTAGCGGCCTTGGTTCTGGTGTCTCATCTTCCTCTTAACCTGAGATTCTCTCTGGAGTTCAGCTCAGTAGCACCATGGTCACTGGACCAGCTTCTGGTATCTTTGTCCGTGTGGGCCAGTGCCAAGTCCGGCTGGAAAATAAAATCAGCATTCCCATAAATCTGGTCAACAGAAGGAAGCATGAAGCGCTCTAAAATGTCCTGGTAGATGGTGGCGTTGCCTGTGAATTTCAGAAAACCCAGTGGACCAACACCAGAGGACATGGCACCCTAAATCATCACACTGGACTTCAAGCAACATGGATTCTGTGCCTCTCCACTCTTCCTCCAGACTCTGGAACATTGTTTTCCAAATGAAATGGAAACTTTACTTTCTTCTGAAAAGAGAACTTTGGACCACTTAGCAACAGTCCAACCCAGTGGCCTCAGTCCACACCTTGTAAATATCCCCTAAACCCTTGATTGGGTTTTGCTTCACAGTCCTTTCAAGACAGCACTTTTTCCTTCCACTCTTTCTAATAATATGCTTAGACAAAGCACTTTGAACAGCCAGCTACTTTTAAAAATGATTTTTTTTTTTTGTAGCTTAGCTTGCTTGTGTCAATGACTCTTTGCTGGAGAACCAAATAGCCAGCAGTCTGCCCCATTATCATCTTGACCAAAATATTTTTCAATAAAACAAAATTTGGCTGTAAACCATAATCAAAACGTTGCGTAATGAATCTGTAATACAAGTTTTATTTTTGAATTGAGTTACGAAAATGAACTTCATTAAAGATGCACCTGTAAGTGGAATGATTTGTACACCAGAGGGCGCTGCATGAGTGCCGTTTGAACATGTAGGACTATGAATTAAAACGTGTAAGTTATACATGCAATCAATTGATTGATTTGGTTTTCCACTAATAAAAAATAATTCACCTCAGGAAGAAAGTTATTTTTCAAATCTTTAGTCATAAAGCCTGTTTGCATTTTATGAGCAGGACTGGAATATCAGTAGTTTTGGAGCAAACGTTTTTACACTTTAATTAGTACTCAGGCATGAAAGTTTGTGTATAAACAATTTATTTAAACAGTAGCAGTTGGGGATTTTTCTTCTCCCCTGGCTTTAAAAACAAACATTCATCATTACATCCAGTTCTAAATATTTAAAATTGAAACAAAGGTTCAAAGTGACAGAAGATGAAGACTCAACATCAGAAACTGGAGAACAGATTCTCTACGTAGACGGCTGAACCCAGCAGGATTCAGGGGATGGTTTCCCCTCGTTAGCAACGTTGTTTTGTTGTAAATCTATTCAAATGTAAATGAGTCAGAAGTTTGCTACAATAAGACCCAGCAGAGCTGATAGACGGCAGTTTCAAGCAGATTACTAAACATTTCATGAAAATAGCAACAAGTCATCCGAAGGTTTTTGCTAATTTCTTATAAAAACTCAACTAAGAAGGGCTTTAGGTGGTTCAGACTGTTCAGTGAGGCACATGAAAAGAGCTCGATATAACACCATCCTTTAAAAAGAAGCAGGAATGGTCAGAAGTCCTGACAAGCTTATAATTCACTTTATACATTCTCCTCCTCCTCCTCCTCCTGTTCCTCCTCTTCACCATAGTATCTGTTTCGCTTGATCATCTCCTCCACGCTCAGCTCCTCCTGCTCCTCCTCTTTATTGTCGACCTCGTCGCTGTCCCAGAAGCCCACATCCTGAGTCGACCGGCTGGCCTCCACCTCCTCTTCAGGAGAGGAGATGGCTGTTGGCTCTGCTGGACTCTCTTGACCCTTCACAGGCACTTCCTCCTCCTCCTCCTCCTCCTCCATCTGCTCCACTTCTTCAGCTGTGTACCTCTTCATCTCCCCCTCCTGCTCCTCCTCTCCGGAGCCGCTCTGTACATCCACACAGCTATCTTCAGGACTGTCGTGCTGTTGCTCCTTGCTGGAGGCTTCAGGCTCGAGCTGCAGCTCCTCTGCAGGAGGAGGGCTCTGACTCCTGTCGGATTGTGCTGCCATTGAGTAGGCAACGCTGCGCTCCTTCAGGGAGAAACTCTGCAGCAGAGAAGGAGAGCCTCGGGTCTGCTCAGTGGGTGAGGATGGAGATTCCTCCTCTGGAGGCCACTTGGCTTTGATGGGCTTAGTGGCGGAGCCCCCGTCTGTGGCCCCGCTGCGATTGGGTATGTCCTCCGACTCCGTTCGTGGGGGCCAGGAGATCTTCAGCCGCCGGGTCTCTGCTGGTCTATCAGTCTTCTCTGGTGTTGCCTGTCCTAGAGCCTCCATGGTGGCAGTCAGGACGAGCACTTTGGCCAGCGGGGAGTCCTCCACGCTGGGGCTCTCCTGGTCTGGTGATGGGCTCTGGGCCTTTGGCTTGATCTCAGGGCTGGACTCGGGTGAAATCTCCTCTCCTTCACCTTTGCTCTCCCACTGCTCTTTGTGAGGCCGGTGGCCGAAGCCCTCGTCGTAGTTTCCTTTGGCCTTGAAGAGCTGACAGAAGTGAGGTTTGCAGTAGATGTTGTTGTGCAGAGAGGCATAGTTCGCCAAACTGACAGAAAAGAAAGAAAAAGGGAGATGAGTGAAATAAATAAATCTCACGTACAGCTCAGAAAATCAGAATTTCATGAACAAGTGTATTTTTTGTCACACATTTCAGAACATTGAACTCAGATTCATTACAGCATTTGAAGCCAGAAGAGCAACTTAATAAACTTTGAGCTTCTTCTGTTCCACTGAAGTTGTGGTTTTCATTGAAACTTTAACAACTGGTCGACTTGTGTTTTTGCGTTGCCGTGTTGTCTTACATATTTGATCACCCTACCGGATAATGAATAGAAATCAGTTTTTTGAGCATTTGACCTGAAAGGAGGCGTTGGTTGAACCAGTATGGAAACTGGTCTTACTATTGTAATCTTCAGATTTTCATCTGTGCAGCTCTACATTAAACCAGTTGAACATGCCAAGTTGCCTTCCAGCATCCTCCCTTGGTTTCATTTTGATAAAGTTTAATTCCCGTTGCTCTGATTTAGTGTTGACCTAAGTTTGAGTTTCCCAACAGTTTAATCCTCCGAGTGGAACTTGTGCAACTTGGCTCCAAACAAACTGCATAATACGGAATAAAACTATGTTGTTATTCCAAAGCAGTCTAAAGTGAGGGGCCCAGGCTCTTCTGTACAATCAGCGAAGATATACCATCTAAACCTTTGGTTTCATTTACTCTAATGAAATTCTAATTATTTTTGTATGTTCTCAAAGTTCAATATTTATTGTCACTCATTTCAGAAAGTGAAACTCGTATCTAATTTAGGTTTACTACACAAAGAGAAATATCTCAAGCCTTTATTTCTTGTAGTTTTTATGATTATGGCCTACAGGTAATGAAAACCTAAAATTCAGAGTCTCAGGAAATTACAACATAGTGAAAACTTTATTGCATATTTATAGAAAGTTGAGTGGAAGGAACAAGTGTCGGAGGAAAAGGTGCACCAGCAACAGGGAAACTGCAGCCTTGAGATGATTGTCAAGCAAAAGTCATTCAAGAATTTAGGGGAGCTGCACAAGCAGTGGACTGAGGCTGGGTTCAGCACATCAAAAACCACCACGCACAGAATATTCCTTCACATGGCTTACAAGGGTCTTACCGAACTGAAGAGAAAAAGAACTGGATTGTTGCCAAGTGATGGTTTAGGGTGCCATGTCATCTGCTGGTGTTGGTCCACTTGGTTTTCTGAAGTCCACAGTCAACTCAGCCATCTACCATGACGTTTTAGAGCACTTCATGCTCACTTCTGCTGACAAGCTAATTTCATTTTCCAGCAGGACTTTGTACCGGACCACACTGCTAAAGGTACCAAAGCTGGTTCAGGGACCGTGGTGTAACTGTGCTTAAATGACCAGCAAACTGGCCTGACCCGAGTATCATCAATAGAGAGATGAGAGACACCAGACGCCTCCATGACACGCTGCACTGATGCAGCAATTCGTGCAAAAGGAGCCCCAACCAAGTATTGACAGTCCAGAAAGGAACAAACTTTTCAGAAGCCTGACATTTCTTTTTTAAATTTTTTTTTTCATCTTATGTAATATTCTAATTTTCTAAGACTTGTCATAATCTGTAGGAGTGGTAGGTGACCTCAGACGATTCTGAGTCACATCCTCCTAGTGATTAATAACAGCTGGGTGTTTACCAGTCATGGGAAAAACCAAGTTCCCATGACTAAAAACTACAACCCCGTGATTCAGTAGCTTGGTGAACCGACCTACTCTACTCTCCAATGTTGCTTAAGCGCATTGAGCTTTGCAGGCATTCATTTCTGCACAGCTCTTTTAAAAAGGGTCCACCACAGCATTTCAATCAGGTTGAGGTCTGAACTTTGACTGGACCATTGCAGGGAATCTGTCGTAGATTTGTGTTTAGGATCATGGTCCAGTTTTTTAACCCAGTTTGGACCAAGCTTCAGCCGTCCGACAGATGGCCTAACATTTAAGTTTAGTTCATGGTCAATCCAATGACCGCAAGGTGCCCAGATTCTGTGCTTTGCAGAACAAGTCCAAATCATCACCCATCCACCTCTGTGCTGCGGGGATTGTGCTGATGTGCTGTTAGGGTTTCTCCAGACATGGCTTTGTTCTTTATGGTCAGACGTCTCTACATAGGTCTCATTTGTCCAGACATCCTGTAGTCTTGAACTTCACGTTTTACCATGATCTGGTCTCTCAGAGTCTGAGATGGAGCTCTTGAATTTTAGCAGATTTTTTGTGTCCCCTGCTTGCAGTCTGAAATGTTTTACACTTTGAAAATGTTACACAGTAGAACGATGGCCTTTAGATGGTTTGAAATGGTGTCCTAACCTTTCCCACATTGATGAGGAGCAAGAATTGCTTCTTTGCCGACTTACCTCAATATTGTGTTCACAAAGACCGTAGGCTCTAGATCCACAAAACTAGAAAACAGCTGCTTTTATACTTGGTGGTACTTGACGATTTGATGATTAATCCACCAAGTTGATTAAATTTCATCGGGGAAGCAACAAGGGTTACTTAGTTTTACTCAAGATTGCAGGTTAAAAATTCGACATCTTGGGGTTTCTTTTAAATCTGAATTTTATAGGTCAGAACATTCCTAACTGTATTGCACATTTAATTACTGTACCTTCAGTAGATATAGGTTGTCATGACCTTTTGTGTCCTCACCTGAGTTTGGTGTTGCAGTGCGAGCAGCGGAAGCATGAGCTGTGGTACACGTCCTTGTTGGCCACCAGCCTCTCCAGAGGATAGACCGTCTTCTGACACGACACGCAGGTCTCCCTCACAGGCAGGTGGAAACTCTGCACATAAAATATCAACTCGTTCATTCCTTCACATGGGCCAGGTGGGATTTATATGTCAGAGGAGCCTGAAGTTCCCTGTGTGGACTCACCTTGGGGGTCTTTGGGTAAGGGGAGTCCTTCTGGCTGGGGGATGGAGACCCTGGACCAGAGCCTGAAGGAAGGAACAGTTTAATATTAAGGCAGTGACATAAAATGAACACCAGAGGGTGTGACTTTCATGGTCAAAGAGTGGGGCCTCCACATTGATTTCATATAAGTGGGTCAGCAATCACAAATAAATGAGGTAAGCAATGAGGGTTTGGATTTTAACATCACTTTAAAAGCAACAGAGAGCATTACCGTTGCTTTCTGAGGTAAAGACTCTCCTGCCATTTGGTTCAGACTCTGGACTCTGAAAAATAAGAGTTAAACCTGATCACTGCGACACACAACCAACATGTTCAGACAGGCTTCTTGAACAGCGTATGCAGAAAACCATCCGCTGTTCATGAGTTTAGCAATGAAGGGATGAAAGTGAAGGCATGGAGAGGCTGAAGCGTGAAGTACTGATTGTAATCTCACCATTGCCACAGAGCAGGGAGGGACGTTTTCCTTCTGTTTTCCACAAAACCCGTCTAGATGATCGCTCTGAGAAGAACACAAGAGGTGAGAGGGAAAGGTTCAGGCACCAAATAACCACATAGGACATCTTTTGTTTCTCCCACTGCGGCGATCTAGTCTTCAGATGGCCTACAGTTTAGTCTGACTCATAATATACAAAGCATTGGTTTCGTACAGAACATGACATTTTCTGAACCTAGAATTTTGTGACCAGGTTTGTTTGTCTCGTGCTCCCTTTGGGTCTCCTTTGTAAAAGTTTGTTTTGTTTAAAAAAAAAAGAAAAAGAAAAGGGGGTGGGGATTCTTTTTATGTCAAGTTTCTACTTCCCTTCCAGTACAGCTGGTTTAAGATGCAGCTCGATGTCGTAAAAATGTGGCTTTGTGATGACATTCAGTTGTCAAGTGAATGCATTCAGTCAGTTTTTTAAGATGTTTGGCAAACATGACAACAGAAAATCAGAAGAATATGAATGAAGACCTTCAGGGTAGCTCGTGGCTAACCCCTCAGCTACCTGGTTGTCAACCTTGCAGTCAGTTGTTACCTAAAAATGTCTTCATTGTTAGTTATTATAGTAGCATTTAAACACCTCTGGCTGCTTATTACTAAACCTTTGGGACAGTTTAGATGTAGCCCCCATATTTCCATGTTTTTATGATTCACTCCCCTCAATATGCTAATAATCATCATCTCACTCATAATATGCTAATAAGTCTCATTTAAGCACCAGAAATACGATAGTTAAACAGGACTAGTTTTTAATCCTTTAAAGCATCTTGTCAGGAATAACTGGATAAAGTGTTTAATGTTCATGTGTGAGCTGGTGATGCCTCTACACCAGCATGTCTGTTAGCTGTTAAGCTTCCCCTCATTAGCAGAGAAAGAACACAGTTAGTGGGTTTTCATTATGAGGCACCAAAACTATGGATCAATCTACTTCCAGATACCAGGTAGGCTTGTTCACTCAGTGCTTTTAAGACAAATTAAATAACTATTTGTTTAGTACTGCATATAAGCTTTGAATTGTCAGTACTTCTGTCTTGTTTATCAATTTTATTTTTATTGTTGATATCTTTGTTCTAATGTTTTAAATGTTATGGTTTTATTGTTTTTTTTATTGATTGTATGTATGATTATTTGTGCATACCTGCCAGTGTTTATTATTTGTAAAGCTCTTATATTAACTATACAGGTGATTTAAAAGCTCCATCCATCACTTCGCTAACATTCGAGGAGTTTGTGGAGGCAGACGCCATGAGCTGCAACATCAGAGGTTTTTTATCATTTTATCTCTTTGCTCCATTTCCCCAGTTTTGTTGAGCCTCTATTTAAGAAGGGGTAGAAAGCAGGCCAGGATATAAACTCACAGCGACTTCCTGTTTGGAGATGGCAGCTTTGTAGAGGGCCATCCTGTCACGGAGAGGAGTGGATTCAGCAAGACTTCCATCTGAGAAAACGGGAATAAAATCTTAGAGTCTAATAGATGAGGACCACTGAAGTCCAGTTTTATCCACTTTACCCACTTAAACCTTCCTGTGTCTGAAATAGGATTCCTTTGACCTTCTCAGACAGGAAAACATCAAACATTCTGTTCTACATTGTCACTTGTTCCACTTCAGATCTCATTAGGAACATTGTTCAAGATAAAAACAAGGTTACAATATTTTGTCCCTCCCAGTTCAGGGTGGGTACAGGGATTGCTGGTCGGTCCAAACAGGAACACAAGGTCAGGAGATGTGAAGAGGGAAGTAGGATTTGGCCTTTTCCTGTGCACTTTTAAACCATCTGCTGATCACAGAGCACTTTTTGTCGTCACCTCTGACCCTTCTCCTGAATTTTGGGAAGGATGTAAATCCATTCAAAGGAAGGAAGGATCGCAGACTTTTGTAGAACATTGCAAGTTGTTCTTAGTTATCTTGGTTGCAATGCTTTTTTGCAAAGTGCAGGAATTTACTAATACAATGACATCTTCTGTTAAATACATCATTGCATGAACACAAACACACTCATCAGCCACATAAAAATGTCCTGGAAAAGGTTTTGACAGATCCACTCAGTCACATTATTAAAGTACACCTTTCTAATTGTAAGCACAAAATCAGTCAACAACATGGCAGCATAATAATGCTTTTAGGCATCTAGACATGGTGGAGGTGACAATGTTTAAACTGAGCATTTTGATGGGGAAGAAAGGGGATTTAAGTGACTTCAAACATAGTCGCTCTGAGCATTTCGAAAACTGGTCATCTGCTGAAATGTTCTTAACCATCTCAGGTTTACAGAGAAGCTGTGTGGATGAAAATGTCTGATTTCAGAGGGGAAAGGGCAGATTGGTTGGGAGGATAGAGGAGTGCCAGTAGCTTAAATAACTACTGGTTACAACCGAATTATTCAGAACACCATCTCTGAACAAACATTTCTCCAAGTCTTGAAGCAATAACAGATTGATAAAAATGTGGTTTGGTGTAAACATGAAAGCAATGAGCTCCACAGTCACCAGATGGATGTGCAGCTGATACACTGGCAGCAGCATTATGATGCTTTCATGTCAACATGGACCAAATTGTGAGCAATTAAGGCAGTTGTGCAGGCAGACTATGATCCAACCATGTACTACCATGGTGTACATAATAGTTGCTGGTGAGCGCACAAAGTAAAAAGACATTAAGTCGTTAAACAGATTGTTTAGCTGCCGACATTACAGGATCCTTCTTCCAAAAGCTGACACTTTGTCATGAAAGAACCTCATTGTTTCTGATTTCTGCTCTGGTGGAAGAACATTTCCATCATTTAACAAGAGCATAACTAACAGATCTGCATGTGCCTGAACAAAGAGATGCAGGGATGCAAATCACAATGAAAAATTAAAGACATTTGGGGAGACAGGCCAAGTTCATGCAAAGACCTGAAGCTCTGTTCCATTTTGGCAGCTTTTACTTTTAAGTATTAATGGACATTTTAAACTTAATCACAATTAATTTGGCAGCTTAAAGAAGTATAAACAGAAACTCAAATTTTAAATATTAGGTTTCACAGAATCTGAAACTCCAGCATTAAGTTCATTGAGTAAAAGCTTAGAATTAGAAAATGAGTCTAAAGATGCCAAACAATGTACAAAGGAATCCATGTACCTCCTAGAAGCTGGTCCATGTTTGAAGAGTTACTGCCTGCGATTGCTCGACTCGTCTGCCCTTTGGATCCCTGAAAGGACAACATGAAATGGTGTTAGAGGTATAAGGCAACTCGAGCAAAGATAACAGCCGTTTGACGCTCACATGTTTCAATAAGTTGAGCAAAGAGACAGGAAGCAGCACCGTCTGTCCTTCCAGGAGGATTGAAGAAGAATTAGATGAGAGAAAAGCAAAAATGAGTTGAGAACAACAAAGGTGAGGTCAAGTGTGGGTGTTCAAACCAAGCCACTTTAATCCCCTTAAGAGCTCAGAGAGACGGAGCCTGAGACAGACGCCCCATCTGTCCAGAGACAGACCCAAAATAACTTAAATTAGGTATTTTATGTTGTAGTTAAATACCAAAGTTCTGACTTTGCTTTGCATCAATAAAAACTGAACACTTAACACTTTTTTTTCAATTTTGCGTACCTTTATGGAAAACTGAGATCCGGCATGGCTCTGAGGCATTACCCAAACTGTTTCTCAGTAAGCAGAGCTCTGCATGCACAGGGTTATTGCTCAATAGGTTGCTGTGCTCCTAATATAAAGGAAATGGTTAATGTGGTGACACACGGTCTAAGCACTCTGAGGTGCTAATGCTGGCTTCCTTCTAATGTTACAGCTCAAATGTTTGATATTACCTAAAGTCCAGATTGCACAACAGAACAACAGACATTCTATCCTATATATACAAGCCTTCAGCTTGCTGGAGGGACTAGCAGCTCTCCTTTATCGCATGTCCAACCACTCACTTAAGAGATTGACCCCTGAAGTTAACATGCGGTGTCTGATCTCCATCCTACTTCTGGTTTGCACACCTGAGCTGCTCAGAGTCCCTACAGGCTCAGGGCGTCTGCAGGCTGCAGCATGTCAAGCTGGAAAAACGGATGAGCTGGTGATGAAAGTACATCTTGCATGATGAAAGTCAGATGAGCACCAACTTGTCTGAAGCAAACTTGGACAGACGTGCGCAGAAAGTTTCTTATGTTCAACTCTGGGAGACAACTCTTAACTTCCACGTGCACGCTGTTTGGCAACTCGGATCAGTAAAACTTCGGTGATTAATGATCAGGTTGACGGGGTCAGGTCAGGGGGGCAGCTACGGCTCGTCAGGGAACAATCACTTATGTTTTGAATGTTGGCCAACACCAGAAAGGTGTTCAAAGTTACATTTTCAGTTGAATATATTTGGCTCCATTTATAAACAGAGTCTGCTCATACGATCATCAGCAGATGTTTATTAAGCCTGAGGATGAAACTCCTGCTTGCAAAATTGTGTAAATCCTGAACAGAGGTCAGATTCTGTAACAAACATTGTCCTTTAAACAGTGGGTTTAAAATTACACTGGTGATTTCAGGAGACATCTGTCAGATGAGAAACACCAACCTGAGGGGGAGACTCAAACATTTACTGGGAGAAACGTTAAGTTGCATTTATGACATGGAAGGGTAAAAGTTTGTTTTCAGTCTTCTACTCACACAGAAGCCATGTCTTGGGAGCCTGAGAAAAGATTTCCTTAAAGTAGTTTCAGAGTTAAAATTTTTACAAGCAATGCTTGCATTGTTTGAAGATAACAGACTGTTTTAAAGAGTTTGTCAAAGCCCCGTCTCTAATCTCTGACATTCGTGCTTCATGCAGTCTTGTTCAATACATTTCCATAGCCGTGCCATAGCACCACATACAGGCCTGGCATAGTAACTATAGTCATGTGGAGATTTTATGGATTGTAAAGACATTTCTGGAAACAAATGCTGTTTGAGAGAAACCATTCAGAAACGATTAAAAACTTTTCTTGTGGACAAGGCCTTGAAAGTGATGATGGTGGTTCTCCAGCTGCAAGACAATATCATATTTACTTGGTGTCCTCTAGTTTTATGTCCCAAAGAAAGTATTCCTGGTACAGTGAATGTCTCTTTCCTGGACAGAGTGACGGACTGAGCTATTGCGGCCATCAACTTCATGCACTTGCTTTTTTCTTTCCCATAGAAAGTAATCCTCACTCAGGGCTTCTGTGTTTTTTCTTCAATCTTTACCATTTTTCTTTTGAATAGAAAGTGCTCCAAGCCCGGTGCTTAAGGGTTTCTTTATGACTCTGTACTGGCCGGAGAAACTGACTGACCTATTGCTGCCATGAACTTTGTGCACTTAGTTTACTTTTTATTGTTGGAAGAAAAAAGGGAATGTTTGTCTGGCATTATGTTTAGCTGGCCCTTCCCTGGACAGGGAAATTAAGAACTACTGCTGTTATTAACTTTGTTCATTTTTGTCCAGCTTTTCTTTCATAGAAAGTGCTCCTGATCCAGTGCCCTGTGTTTAGCCACATCTGACTTGGGTGAAGCTATTGTTAGATCTAATGTGGTCTTTACCGTTTGGGACCCTGTTTCTTCCCCCTCTTTCACATAGAAAGTACTCCTGGCCAGGACAATTTTTTTGTGTGTTCTTGACTCCTCTCCCCTTTTGAAGCAGATGGTTGCTTTTACCAAACATGGTTCTGCTTGAGGTGTCTTCCTGTTAGAAAGGAAATAGTTCCTCTTTACAGTTGCCACCTGCACACTAAGGATGAAGGACAGCTGCTGCTACTTGAACTGAATTGGACAAATTTATCTAAAAGAGTACCTTGAGATACAATATGTTTTCAATATCAATAAACTTAAAACTACGTCACTGAAGGCCAGCAGATGTCACAACATTTATTAAAACACATGAATAACATGTTTTCACTATGAACCAACAACAAAGCTAAAGTAAGTATTAAACGAAGACAAAGCGCAGTAAAGATAACACCAGAACAATGGATACACTCCAGAGAATGGATTATCTCTTTAAGAACCGGGGTGGAGCTGATTGTGGGGGAGCTGGAGGGTGTCCAATACTGGCTTGCATGCATTCATGAATTAAGGAGGGGTAAACACATGGGGTCAGTATAAACAAGCAGATGCAGCCAGGCACCATCTCTGGAGGCCAGACAAAGGATCTGCTCCTAATCTGGATACCATTAAAGCTTTCAGACAGACAGTTCCCCACCTCACATAAATATACTTTTTACCTCAAACAATACACCATCCTTTACTCTGAGCCTTACCACAACAAAAACAAGGGGAAGAAGGAACCTTGAGCATCAGTTTACAGTCTGCAGACACATTAACATTCCCAGATAAAGACCAACTGTGTTTGAACGGAGCTGAATAGAGCTACTAATAAAGTCCATAAAGAGGCCTGTGACTCGTCGGTTCATTGCAGGAACTTTACAGCCAGACGTGCATGAACGGCTTCTTTCAGCTACAACATCCAACAAAAAACAGGCAGAAACAGCAAAAGTGCAAACTGCAGTGAAGCCAGCGGCCAAACAAAGAGCTACAAACACATGAACCTGTCAGTGAAACACCATAGCTACCTTCAGTGAAGACAAAGCAGATGATAAGACAGCGAGGAGCCCGAGGTGAAGGCAGCTCTGGGGGGGGTTGATTTCATGTATGAAGGCGACACCGGCAGCTCAGCAGTGGGAAGAAGCACTCTGTGGCTCTGACAGAGCAGATGTGGGTAGGGTCTGTCTCTGGAGAAGGTTTTAGGGAAGGAGGAGGAGGGACAGACTGGGAGGAAGGGGCGAGAGGGAGCAGGTGTTCCTGTGGTAGGGGGGCTGTTTATAAGAGGGTGTGGCTGAGCATAGGTAGGGACGACACCAGGAGGAAAGATGAAGGCTGCTGTGATGTTACACGGGTGGGGGGTTATTTAACCTTTAAAATAAAACCGTCACAGCTCCCAACCTCAGAGTGAAGCGACGAGCAAACAGAGGGAGTGATGTGGGACAGGAGGATGGTGGAGGAGCAGCTGGTGCAGGGTGCAAATGCGGGAGTAATAGAGGGGGAGGAGAGATGGGGGTCAATTAATTTCAGGGCGTCTGCTGACTCCACGCTGAGAGAGAGAACCGGAGGAGACAGATAAGAGCCGACTAAGGGTCTAAAGCCATCTGAGCTGCTCTGTAAGACTGTTCTCCGTCACAGCGGAGCTAAATGTTCCTGTCAGCATGCTTACAGGGACCCATTACGTTCAGCTGAAAGCGGAGTATCATCAAAGGAGTTGCTTCACATTAAATGTGAGAGCACCAGCAGGAACCAGTTATCGCTGGGGTCAAACTTGGAACCAGAAGATCCTTCATGACTTCATCCCTTAACATCTCCCTGGTTTTTTAGTCATCACTCAGTTTGCAGCAGCCTAGTGTGCCAAGGTCACAGAGCAAATACTGTCTCATATATCCATGCACACCACCCACCCTCAGCCTTGCTCATATTTTTCAGGATTGTTGCAGCACCATGCCTTGCACACACATTCATATCCCTTGAACTTCTCGTATTTTACTGGGATTCTCTGTTATAAAGCAAAATAAATCAGCACATAATTTGGAAGGAAAATGATCGATGGTTTTCAGTAAAAAACAAACAAAAAAAAAGAGCTTGATGTGTTTTTATTCAGTCCCCTAATTCTGATACCTCTAAATAAAATCCAGTGAAAGTAGTTGCCTTCAGAAGTCTCCTAATTAGTCCGCTGTTCTGTAATTTACGTTACAGCTGTTGGCCTCCTTAATGAAAGTAGGGTGAAGTTGTAAAACAGCATCCCGAGCTTTTAAGATCATAGAGCTCTGTTGAATCCATCATCTGAACATGGAAAGTGTTCGGCAGAAACAGAATTAATCAGAAGCAGAAAAGAGAGCCATGGCAGCTCTGGAGAACGACCAGAAGAAAATCTGTCAACAAAACATCCATTAGTCATGCACTCCTTGCTGCACACCATCCTGAACACACCATCTCCGCAGTGAAACATGGTGGTGGCAGTATCATGCTGTGGGGATGCTTTTATTCCATGGAGAAGCAGGTCAGAGTTGATGGGAAGATAAATAGAGATACGAGGCAACCCTAGAACAAAACATTTTGGAGGCTGTAAAATGCTTTAGACTGGGGTGGAGGTTCACCTTAAACTTGCAGCATGTAGTTTAGATCATAGCACAACCAAGTGCTAAAATGGTCTAGTCAAAGTCCAGACATAAATTCAAATTTAAAATTGCAAGACTTGAAAATATATAAAGATGGATGATCACAGGTGTTCTCCATCCAATCTGACAGAGTTTAAGCTATTCTGCAAAGGAGAATGGGCATAAATGTCAGCCTCTTGATGTGCAAAGCTGGACAAGACATGCCTGCATGCCACACTTTAAATGTTATTTGGGTCATTTTCCTTCATCCTTACAACTATGCAATACTTCCTATTGGTCTTTCAATCTTTAAATCCCAATAAAATGCATTGAATTTTGTCACTTTAAAGTAAAAAAAAAACATGGAAAGGTTTAAGGAATACTAGCTTGTAATTTGAGAGAGAGGTGAAGCTCAAATTTAAAATCTGTCTAGAGCTAAACTGCTTCAAGGCAAACACAAAAGCAGAATAATTGCCGAAAACAAAAGGAGGTGGTCATTGACCTGGGCAACCTGTGGTCAATGACCATGCTTTGACATTGTCTCTGGTTCAGGATAGGATTCGTCTGTGCGTTGTGGGTCTACATGTGCTGACACCAGCCTCAGTCCACTCCTTATGAAGCTTCCCTCATTTCTTGAATGGATTTTGCTCGACAATCATTTCATTCTGTGGTTGTCCCTCTTGCTGGTGCACCTTTTCCTACCACACTTTCTCCTGCGACTCAACTTTCTGTTTATGCTTGGATGCAGCACTCTGAACAACCAGCTTCTTTAGCTATGGTTTCCCTTAATTGTGGAGGGTGTCAATGACTGTCTTCTGGACATCTGTCCAGTCTGCAGTCTTTCCCTACTGACCCAGACCGAGAGACTATTTAGAGGCCTAGGAAACGCTTGCAGGTGTCTTGAATTAATTAGCTGATTAGGGTGGGACACCATGAATTTGCAATATTTAACTTTTTCACAAGATTCTAATTTTCTGACACTCTGAAACTCGTATCTTATATAGATTCACTACAGAGTGTCACACTTTCTGAAATGAGTGACAGTAAATATTGAACTTTAATGAAATTCTAATTTTTATACCATCTAAACCTTTGGTTTAGATGGTATACAGAAGAGCCTGGGCTCCTCACTTTAAACTGCTTTGGAATAACAACCAAGAGTTTTATTCAGTATTATCAAGTTCCACTGGGAGGATTAAACTGTTGGGAAACTCAAACTTAGGTCAACACTAAATCAGAGCAACGGGAATTAAACTTTATCAAAGTGAAACCAAGGGAGGATGCTGGAAGGCAACTTGGCATGTTCAACTGGACCAGTCTCCATACTGGTTCAACCAACGCCTCCTTTCAGGTCAAATGCTCAAAAAACTGAAATCTATTCATTATCCGGTAGGGTGATCAAATATGTAAGACAACACGGCAACGCAAAAACACAAGTCGACCAGTTGTTAAAGTTTCACTGAAAACCGCAACCTCAGTGGAACAGAAGAAGCTCAAAGTTTATTAAGCTGCGCGTTTGGTGCTACCACAAGCAGAAGATCAATGAGGTCTTTGATGATGCGGAGAGATGGGAGGGAGGGTTAGAGAAAAAACAGGGCTGAGATTGACGAAGTGGGAGACGGGCTCAGGAATGATTGATGGTGGTGGGGCTTTTATGGCCTTTGGAGGGGGAGGAAAATGGTCTGAAGAGGCTCCGAGCACAGATCAGCTGTCTAAAGTCATGAGCCTGCAGCATTACATCATCTGCCCTCTGAAGAGTAGATCAACAGAGCAGCAAGAGGCTTTGGACATACAGTGAAGGCTATTGTGTAAATCTTACATGCTGAGCTGGATTCTTGTATTTCTTCTCATGGAGTCCTAAAGAGAAATTTAGCAAAAAGCCTCCAAGTCCCTGCAGCGTGTACCCATCTAATGCTTCAAAAGCTTTCACAAGTAGGTCGGTGTGGTCCGGAGAAAAAAAAGAAGTGATTTCAGAGGTTAAAGTACTGTCTGAAAAGATCAAACCTAAAGACCACCAATCCTTACTTCATGACATTCTTCCACAGAAATGGATCTGTTAATGGAAATCCATCCTAACCCACAATCTGCTTTTATCTTCAGGACACTTACTATTCAAACTGCCCTCAGGTACAACCAACTCTGAGTCTTTGGGTCATTCTCTCTTTAAAATACCTGGTAGATGCTCCTCTTATGTGAATAAACAAGTCTAACTTGTTGCTGAAGACATCCTGACAACTCATCTCTGGACAATGGTATTTAACACCTAAGTGACTAATTAGCTTTTTTAATTGATAGTAAATATCCTAGAAAGAAATTCAGCATATAAATGACAGAACTGACTGTAGATGGATGGGCCTGGAGATGGACGTACATGTGAGCATGCACAGTTCTGATTACTTAATTTAAGCTTTATTCCATCAATGGGCTGCAGCTCAAACTGTATATATATTTAAGTGATTGTGGAAAAAAAAATACAGAAAGGAGAAAACAGGAAAACATCAGTAGGAAGTTTGTTTTTGTTGGTCTGTATTAGGTCGTATCTAGTAGAAGAACGCTTACACTCCTTAAAGCAAACATATGACTGGATGGTAAAATTCCTCCATTTTTATGCTCAACAATGAACAATTAGCAGCCTGAGGGAGCGTGAAGGAGATGCTGGCTGTCAGCTGAGAGTGTGTGTGTGTGTGTGTGTGTGTGTGTGTGTGTGTGTGCGCATGTTTAAGCAGAGGGGTAAGCAGTGAGGCTGCACCATGTGACCAAAAGCAAGAGGGCGCGGGAGCAAGCCGACCTCAGAGAGAACAAGCTGATTCTTAATAAGTCAAACTATTTTTAGTTCAGTTTCAGGTGAAACTGACATTACAGACTCCGTTCAATCATGTCCTGTTAACTCTTGTATTTCCTGTTAGAAAGCCAGATATGCATCATATCATCTGTATAATACGTAGAATCTTGTTCTGACAAGAAGTAAAGAGTTTTTGATTGGTTTACCTTAATACATTAGTAGGACGGGGTGCAGACTTACATTATCAGGGCTTTCTCCTCTCTCAAACATCATCTTCAGACTGTTGATGGGAACACTGGGCTTCTCGATGTCAGACACCTCAGCTGCTGCTGCACCCTCCCCCTCCAAATCTTTACTGGGCTTTGCCTCCATCTCCATCATGTCTTCAGGCTCCTCCGTCAACTGGTTGGTTCTGGTCTCAGAATGAACCCGCGCCTCTAGCACTGTATTGTGGTCCAGAGAGGATTTTGCAGCTCTCAGGATCTTAGTTTGGGTCTGGATAAGAGATGAAGGTGCAGGTTTAGGGAGTGGGGATGAATTGCTTAGGCTCCGAGTGACAGTGGGGTTGCGAGGTGGGGCTCTGTGGTTGGATGATTGTTGCTGCTCCCAATGTTTCTTTAAGATGCTCAGATTTCCGCCAGACAATGACGACGGAAGAGGTTCTACAACCTGCAGACAGCACAAAAGATCTATTTTAAATCAGATCAATTTACTGTACAACATTTGAATTCAAAAGGTAAGCAGAGTATTCAATGTGCACCAATCTGGTGTCTAGAACCGCAAATACAAAACTACTTTAACAGCTGACTGTTCTGGGTTATAGAATTAGACTAATTTCCAACCCTGAAACAAATACCTGCACAAGTCTAATTCTGAGATCAGTCAGCTATAGTAAATCACAGTGGAAAAATGTTGGTTTTGCCTAAAGCCCAAAGCACACAAAAATAAAATGAGGAAGGTTTAATGAGAAACAAACTTCACAGCTCCTCATTCAATAGCGGTTATTTTTTTTTATTGGATGAATATTTAAATTGTAAAGTGTAAAAAGACAACTTTACATCAAAGTTTTCCATCAGATGATCAAATAAATGTCGCAAATGAGGTAAAAATGACCCTCCGGTTGTAACTTGTCACACATCTTAGCCCCCCCTTCTTTTCACACCCGCAAACTCCATCATTCATAGTGGAAGAATGTTTAATATGAACGTGCATCTCTTGTACAAACCTGAGATCATGCTAAGACATGTTTTGTGAGAGCAAGTCGAGCGTAAACAGATTGATAAGATAATTTATAAACCCGCTCTAAAGCCTTTTGGGCTCCTGCAGTAGGGCTTCGAGACTGTGAACAGCTACTTTCACAGAATTGCCATTGTTCTGCTAACTGTGTCTTTAAGGTCATCGTCCTGCTGGAAGATGAACCTCTGCCCCAGTCTCAAGATTTTTGCAGTCTAACAGATTTTCTTCCAGGATCGTCCTATATTTAGCTCCAACCATATTTCCAATCAACTCTGACCAGCTTCTCTGCCCCTTCTGAAGAAAGGCATCCCCACTGCATGATGCTACCACTACCATGCTCTACTGTAGGGATGGTGTGTTCAGGATGATGTGAAGCATTCACTTTCCACCATACAGCATTGCGCATGCAATTCAAAAAGTTTAGGTTTGGTCACATCTGACTAGAGCACCTTCTCCCATGTTTGCCATGTTACCCTTGACTTCTTCTAATGACCTTTAAAAAAAATGATTTCTTCTTGCCATTCTTCCATAAAAGACCAAATTTGTGGAGTGCATGACCAATAGTTGTCCTGTCGACAGTCCCATCTGAGGTGTGGATCTCTGCAACCCCTCCAGAATTACTATGAGCCTCTTGGATGTTTTTCTGATCAATGGTCTCCTTGCTCAGCCTGTCAGTTTAGGCCTTCACAGTTCTGCACCATCACGTTAGTCTAATCACTTTAAATCCCAATCAAATTCACTGAAGTTGTGTTGCAATGTGGCAAAATGTGGGTTGTACATTAAGTGTGATTAAATATCTTAAACAGGCTTGTGATTTCTTTTATTGGCATTTTTAACTCTCCTGTTCACCTGGATGCCATTAAAAGCTGCAGCAGTGTGCAATGATCAGGCAGAAAATAATGTTAAAAAGGCACCTCTACTCCCTTCCAAATAGGGTCTCCATAGTTTCCTCTTAATATATTCTTGCATCTTAAAATGGACATTGTTTAAGGCAGTCTTCTAAAGAGGTTCTGGCTGTAGATGTGGAGATCAACAATGAACAAATGACACTGCAGCCGATATCGGCTGCAGTTTCATGTCCACAAATTACAGCTGTGCAGCATTAAAGGATAACTTTCAGATGCATACGTATTCAAACAGATCAAGGAGGCAGCGCAGCAGTCGCTCATTTTTCTCTTCCAGCTAAACAAACAAAACGGTCCATCATGACTTATTATCAGACAAACCTTTGTAGAGAGGAATCCAGGCTGCTCTTTGATTCAGGGTTCAGTATGTTCCAAAATTTCAATCAATGTTAAGAGTTTTACCACCTGATTCTCTAAAACCAGCAAGATAGCAGCCCTTTAGCTAGTTAAAACTTTAGTCAACCACATATCAGAGTGTGAGCAAACAAAGTGGCAGGTTTCTGCAGAAGAGAAAAAGACGTGAAGAGGAAACAAAAACCACAAACTAAAGCCAAATGAAAAAAGTTGTGAGCTGCTCAGCATGCAAAAGTACAACTTTGCAGCCGGAAGATTAAAAAGACATAAAAGTTACAGAAAAGTTTTTGGAAAATGAAAATTTGAGATGTATAAAAACCTGTGAGTGATGCGGATGCTCCAGCTGTTCAGTTGTCGATTCACGGTTGTGTGAATGTGTGTACTGCCGTGTTTGCAGGGTGAAAACGCCACAAGCTGTCCCAGATGTGAAAGACTTGAGAAATGATCAGAATGAAGCAGCATGAAGTAACTCGCCCACCCCCTACAACACGCAAGGAAGGAAACTGAAATGCGGGGGAGGTGAAGGCAGGGGAGGGAGAGAGAAAATCAGAAACAGAGAGTCAGTGAGGAAAAGACAGAGGAGGGAAAAAAAGTGCAGGAAATGAGGAAAAAGGTAAAGGGAACACTGGAAACCTGGGAGGGAGGGTAACAAAAACAAAAGAACTCCAAGAAGAGCAGACAGGAAGAATCTGGACGTATGGCAATCTTTCTGTGAGCCTCTTTGTAAAGCTGGTGTTTATTCTAAGGATTGGATTTAAACATAACACCTTCAGACTTTCCTCTAACCACCAAGGGTAGGAGAGATGACAGAAAGCTAATGTGAACTTCAAGTTAAGCACCACAATGATTACTGTAGGATACATAAACATCTGCACCCAAACCCTTCCATTTAGATATTGTTAAGGCCTCTTAAAATACATGGGGTGCTGTGAGATTAGTCAGTTTGTACAAGAAATCCTGCAGCTTTATAATATTTTATTTTTTTTAAAAATAACCAAATTCTGCTAAATAAAGTAAATATCTTGTCTCATGCGACTCCTTCAGACTCCAATAGAAACTCAGTCCAGTGATCAGACAGTAGCAGACAAGATGAGCTCAATATACAGGTCCTTCTCAAAATATTAGCATATTGTGATAAAGTTCATTATTTTCCATAATTTCATGATGGAAATTTAACATTCATATATTTTAGATTCATTGCACACTAACTGAAATATTTCATGTCTTTTATTGTCTTAATACGGATGATTTTGGCATACAGCTCATGAAAACCCAAAATTCCTATCTCACAAAATTAGCATATCATTAAAAGGGTCTCTAAACGAGCTATGAACCTAATCATCTGAATCAACGAGTTAACTCTAAACACCTGCAAAAGATTCCTGAGGCCTTTAAAACTCCCAGCCTGGTTCATCACTCAAAACCCCAATCATGGGTAAGACTGCCGACCTGACTGCTGTCCAGAAGGCCACTATTGACACCCTCAAGCAAGAGGGTAAGACACAGAAAGAAATTTCTGAACGAATAGGCTGTTCCCAGAGTGCTGTATCAAGGCACCTCAGTGGGAAGTCTGTGGGAAGGAAAAAGTGTGGCAGAAAACGCTGCACAACGAGTAGAGGTGACCGGACCCTGAGGAAGATTCTGGAGAAGGGCCGATTCCAGACCTTGGGGGACCTGCGGAAGCAGTGGACTGAGTCTGGAGTAGAAACATCCAGAGCCACCGTGCACAGGCGTGTGCAAGAAATGGGCTACAGGTGCCGCATTCCCCAGGTCAAGCCACTTTTGAACCAGAAACAGCGGCAGAAGCGCCTGACCTGGGCTACAGAGAAGCAGCACTGGACTGTTGCTCAGTGGTCCAAAGTACTTTTTTCGGATGAAAGCAAATTCTGCATGTCATTCAGAAATCAAGGTGCCAGAGTCTGGAGGAAGACTGGGGAGAAGGAAATGCCAAAATGCCAGAAGTCCAGTGTCAAGTACCCACAGTCAGTGATGGTCTGGGGTGCCGTGTCAGCTGCTGGTGTTGGTCCACTGTGTTTTATCAAGGGCAGGGTCAATGCAGCTAGCTATCAGGAGATTGTTGAGCACTTCATGCTTACATCTGCTGAAAAGCTTTATGGAGATGAAGATTTCATTTTTCAGCACGACCTGGCACCTGCTCACAGTGCCAAAACCACTGGTAAATGGTTTACTGACCATGGTATCACTGTGCTCAATTGGCCTGCCAACTCTCCTGACCTGAACCCCATGGAGAATCTGTGGGATATTGTGAAGAGAACGTTGAGAGACTCAAGACCCAACACTCTGGATGAGCTAAAGGCCGCTATCGAAGCATCCTGGGCCTCCATAAGACCTCAGCAGTGCCACAGGCTGATTGCCTCCATGCCACGCCGCATTGAAGCAGTCATTTCTGCCAAAGGATTCCCGACCAAGTATTGAGTGCATAACTGTACATGATTATTTGAAGGTTGACGTTTTTTGTATTAAAAACACTTTTCTTTTATTGGTTGGATGAAATATGCTAATTTTGTGAGATAGGAATTTTGGGTTTTCATGAGCTGTATGCCAAAATCATCCATATTAAGACAATAAAAGACCTGAAATATTTCAGTTAGTGTGCAATGAATCTAAAATATATGAATGTTAAATTTTCATCATGACATTATGGAAAATAATGAACTTTATCACAATATGCTAATATTTTGAGAAGGACCTGTAAGCAATGCCTAACATCACCAAACCTAAACATATAAAACAAATGAGACATGTCTGACATGAGGAAGGACCTGAAACTGTCCCAAAATTGTTGAGAACCTTCCAAACGTGTTCATGAGCGTTTCATCCTGAGTTAGTAATAAGCAAATTACCCCCACTGCTATGGCTGCTGCTTAATCACCATATAATGTTAGAAGACATGTCCACCATAGTGGAGCAATGTGAGAAAATGTCCTTCTATCCATCGTCTTAGAGATCAGGGTAACAGCTCCAGAAGGAAAACCCAGAAATTCATCTCTCTAATGGCACTCCAGAAGGAATATATACAAACCAAGACACCTTATAGTGGGTAGTATATTTCCAACTGAAAGTTGATGTGTTACAAGCACAAAAATGTGTAAAGACTGTGTAAAGATATGATTCAGTCTGATAAGGGTCATATTGCGTTGGCTAGACGGTTGGGTTGGAGCATCTCCTAAACTGAAGCTTCCATGTTGTGTTTTTATCCAAATTGGTCCAAAAAACAAAAACAAAGGTGAACTGGCAGCAGGGTTATTGTGGTCCGATCCATCAGATGAGCTACTGTAGCTCAAACCATTGGCAGAACTTAATGTTGGTTCTGACAGAAAGGTGTCAGTGTAGCTTGTGTGCATGGATCTGCACAGCCACAGACCAATTAAGAGTGCTGACACATTGACCCCTGTCCACTGCTGAAAACACATATAGGGGCACATTAGCATCAGAACTGGCCCAATAGAAGCAGTTAGCCTGCTTTAAAGATTCATGTTTTCTTTTACATCACATGGATGGTAAGATGTTTCACATACCAGGAGAACACATGGGACCTCAGAGAAGAAGGAGAAGAAGGGAGGTCAGCAGAGGCTGAGTGATGCATCCTGCTAGAAAATAAAGTTCATTCAAGAAGATTTTGAGGAGCACAACAAGTTTCAGGTGTTGGGTTGGCCTCCAAATTCCCCTGTTCTCAATCCAATTAGATGTGATGGACTAAATCTAATCCATAATAAAAGGCCATGGCCCAACCTCACAGTTTACAGGACTAAACTGATATGCTGCTGATCTGTGGCACATTGGTGCCAGATACCAACTGCACACATTCAGCTGCCATGTTTTCGTAGGTAAAGTGTGACCAAGAAGCTATGTGCGTAGTTCCTCCAGCAAGTTCTGGATCTGCTGGGTTCTCCATGGCAAAAGACATACCCTAAAAAACCTTCAGACTGGAAGCATCCAGGTAGCTTCTCATTCTCCTGTGAATGAGAAGCAGCTGAACTTCAGGCAACCCAAGATGAGGGAGTGCATTACTTAATCTTTAAGGCTGAGTCCAGACACCACAAAAAGAAAGCTCATTATAGCTACTTCCATTAACTCATTCTATCAGTCTTTATCTACATCTCATTACCACAGTCAGTGTTCACGAGTGCAGATCACATTTGAGAGCTTTGTACTAAATGATGCCATTTTTTTTACATGATCGACTAAAAGGAAGTGAAGCTCACATAGGCATCTAACGGGATAAACAAAAGATTAACAACCATTTCACAGGCAAACTTTGGATAATTTATGCAGAAAGAGCAGCTTTCCTTCCAGGTGAGCACTGAGTGACTGCTGAGAGTGTGAGTGTGTGTGTGTTAGCAGCAGACACAAAGTTTATCTGTGGTGCACATGCCGGCAGTTTTTACAGCCTATGTGAGGACTCCTATCAGTAACTTGGTCTTTTGTGCATCTCCTCTTGCTTTAGTTACTATTGTTTGGCAGCAGTGTATACTGTTTTGTATAGTATTTAAATGACAGTGTGGACTGGGTTCGTTTATTAATATGGGGTGAGTTTTTTTTTTGTTGGTTTTCCCATTGGCAACTTTGGGATGTTTGTATGTCTATAATGAAAACCCTTCAATAAAAAATATAAAACGACAACCTATTGTTATGTATAAAACTACAGTACAGATGCGAGTCGTCTCAAAACATGGCTGCTTTCAGATTTTACCCCTTGAACATCTAGGAAGAGAGGTCTCCCATTACGACAAAAAGCTTTTAGGAGGTTGTTGAACATTCTCAGCTGCTTCTGAAGCTACACTGCTGTTGGTTGTGACTTCAGCAGAAGTAAGAGGATCATTCATATTTTTATTTACTGCGGTTGTAGCTTTGATACTTTTACTCCAACACAGAGGCAGAAAGCTGTGAGACACTGAATCTGTGTGCAGATAAAAAATAAAGCTCGCCACCAACAGCGCCACCTACCGTTCTTTTCCTCTCTGCAATTCCCTCCTCTGCTGCCATCTGGTACCTGGAGGAGAAAGACAACAGAGTCAACACGTTGAACATTAATGAACAAGAGGGAAGTAGAGGCAGCTGCACATACACACACATATATATATATAATGTTCCTGCAGCTCCAGAAATCATCTCCTGATCTGAGGTGCCATCCAAAAAACAAAATAACTTTAGTCCTACTTTGTTACTATCGGCTTAAAAGGAAATTTGTTGAATTTATCATTCTGTCCATAATTATCAGGGAATGTACATGTTTATTATAATAAAGACATCATTTGGACTATTTATTAGCAAATGTGGCCAATATTTACTTTGCTGTAGCAACTCTACAGAAACACAATCAATAATTTGTGCATTTTTGTTCAGCCAAGTCCGTATTCCTGCAGATTTCTACTTGATCGGTTTAGATTTCTTCCCGAGTTCAGCACATGCATTCTGGATTTTAATGTCCTGGATGACTGAGCATCAAGCACAGCTTCAGCTTTTATTTTCCTTTTTCACAGTAAAACAGGAACACAGCAGAATATCAGGTTTCATTGACTCTACTTTAAATTCAAATGAGTAGGAGACATTAATTTTTTCATTCATTCATCTGCTATACTGCTTATTCCATAGTGGGTCATGGGGGAACTGGTGCATATCTAGCAGTCTACAGGCGAGAGGCAGGGTACACCCTGGACAGGTCTCTGGTCCATGGCAGGGCAACACAACACATATAGGACAAACAACTACGCACACACTCATTCACACCTAAGGGCAATTTAGAGAGACTAATTTACCTAATAGTCAGTTTTTTGGACTGTGGGTGGAAGCCGGAGTACCCAGTGAGAATCCTACGCCTGATAAGATTACTGAACACCTCAGGACACTGTATAAACCTACTTTCAGATTTCCTTCAGGGCTTTACTCATTTTACTGAAAAAGCATGAAAATCGAAACTGATCATTCAAGACATTTTAACCTCAAACCTGGACTGTATGAGTGTTTTCCTAATTCTCAATGTAACATTTTGACTGGAACAACCAGACCTGTTTAACACAAACATTTGGAGGAATCCAGAAAGCTTTAGAAGAATAAAGAGTGATGTTGAATCACTTTGAATGCTCTTAAATGATCAGTATAGTTTTTGCCTCAAACTGTTTATTAAGCAATAAAACTTAAAAAGGCACCAGTTTCTGTAAGGTGGTTTTATGCCACAGCGCTGTTTCAACCTGCACAGATCAGTAATAGCCCCTAGTGGCCAAAGGGTGAAACTGCAAGCAGAAACTGAAATTTTAGCTCAGAGGGGCATCGCATCTAGGAAATGAAGGCAGAAAGTTCATAAACCCAAGAAAAACTGGTGCAGCTGTTTCCTACGGTTCTTAAAATAATGGAATAATGTGAAATCTGCCTTCAGTAATAGAAGGATAGTAAATAGTAAAGAGGATCAACCCGTGTTTTATAGGTTGCCTTAGCCAAGCTTGTTCAAACAGCGCCCTTGGGGCTCATGCCGGGTCTGTAAAATTAACCTAACCCATATACCAAGAGCCAGTTGTAATATTAGGGAATGAGCAGCCGTTAACAGAAGTGACTGTCGAGGAGTGGATGACTGCTGTGGGCTACTCGGTCATCCAGACCTCCAGTTGAAGAAGGTCGAGACTTCTGGATGCCCCAGAAGAAGGATGCTCAGCAGAGAGACGTGTCTGCCTGAGCACCCTGGACCGACAGCCTGAAAGGGAGTAAGGTTGTCTGTGACTGATAAGGCCATCAATCACAACCCTTGCAGTAACTGCATAGCGTGCAGGTGAGGATAGGGCTTTATTGAGTGTAGACTGACCAGACCCAGACAGTAAAGCTAGTAGCCAAATAGTCTGAACCCATCCCTACTCGAAGGTACCTCGAGAGTCTTTGGAGACGGACAACTCGAGACGACAAAGACAGGGATGGACGAAGAGATTGAAATGCAGGAACTGACGGAGCAGGGAGCTGAAGGACCACTCCCATAAACAGAACAACCGACATCTACACAGTTAGAGCTAAACCCCTTTCCTACTGAGGTGCTGCTAGGTAGGGATGGATATTCAACATGGACTTCATCAGTAAAGAAAATATTCCTCAGTTTCAACCAAGAGCAACCAGAAGAGACACTGATTAGTCAGCTAACAAACCACCTCCAAAGGCGTGACACATACTACTGTTCAGAGATAAAGCATGGATTCAGACTGGTCGTGATACCATGCCCCAAGCAGTCCAGAAGAAGGAAGACATTGGTCAATGGTTACACTGGTAGACAGGGTTTCTTGAACTGTGGGGACCGGGGAAGCTGATCTCACTGCACAGTCCATCCAAAAAATATGACCCAATTGTAAAGATGGTTGCCAATGAGACTGGATTGAATGGGTACCTCACAAACCCCACTGCCAGAGCCACTGCAAGACTGAAAGATTATGAACAAGAGATCAGAAAATTACCCAGTTCAAAGAAAAGATGCGAGCCATCCAAGATGACGACAAGATGAGTGTACTTGAAGAGTGTAGTGAGTATGGCTGACCGGAGCAAAGAAATTACCACAGAGCTGACTCAGAGATACCAACTTATGACTTAATGGTAGAAACAGAGAGTGAAGAAGAGGGCGACGAGTCAGAACAAGAGCAAGACCTAAGAGAAGCTGAACCCAGCCATGGACCAATTATTACCCCCTACATTGTAAGCCCGAAGGGCGACATCCTTCAGCGGATTGCCCAGACCAGTCTAGAACCGCAAGAGACTACCAGTCAGGAAGCCCTCCTGTCAGCAGCCCTCGAGTGCCATAGGGGAACCCTCAAACATATGACCAACACCCCAAGCCACAAGGAGCAGGACCCCACACAAAGTAAAGTAAGAGACCTTACCTTCCAATTTGAACAAGAAGCCAAAGAGAACAGTGCCAGTAACCAACGCAGAATGACAAGAAAGACAGATGTCGAAGAAGAAGGGCCAAGAAAGGTTAGTCAGATGTCAGAAAGAGTCATGATGATGAAAGTCCTAGACCCGATGCAAGACAAATTTCCTTGCAATATGGGACTCGACTTTACCAGGTTATCGGAGACCCCTGGGACATAGAGGGAGACGAACTGTTAGTTTTCACAAATGACAACTTCAAGATCCGCAATACCAAATTCAGGAAAAAGTTAAGAGCCCAGGCAGGGGAAGATTACAAAAAAGAGGTTCGAGAGCTGAGAAGACAAGTGAGCCAGAACAAAGCAAGCAAAGTGCATCTGACCAGTGGGGTCGACCTCCCTTATTATGCTGTCATCCACTCTCCCATTGCCGCTTACAACAAGGGAGAGGACTTGAAAGATTACAGACAGGAAATGTGGGTAGCCCTGGAAGAAGGACTGAATGCTGCCATCAACCACGGCCTGAGAAGGGTAGCAATATGCCTAGACTGAGATCACATGACCTGCCTTGGGAGTCGGCAGAAAAAGTGGTCGTCGCAACAGCACACCACGTAGTCAAGAATCTGCTGACAGATGCCTCACTGACCGAAATAGTCATCGTTACTCCCCTCAGCCAGCATGAGAGTTGGAGGAAGAGAGAGTTGGTGTTAGTAGAAAGGATGGACGAGAAGAAGCCAAAAGATCCCCCTCACTTAGAGATACCAAGAATCCAACAAGGGAACAAAATCAAACCACACCCTGATGAAAAATGCTACCTGCACAAGAGTGAGACCAACCAAGCTTCCCGCCCGGAGAAAGGACCAAAATCAGCAAAGAAAGACGGAGCTGCCCCTTCAACCTCCGAGCAGGCTGTGGAACATAGCCTAGCTTGTTGCAGCCTGGAAGATCCAGATAAAACAGAGCGGGTTCCTAAAACAGATTTAAAAACAAAGAAGAGAAAACAAAGTCCAGCCAAAGAGGAGCTCCTGAGTCCCTCCAAAATGGAGCACTTGAACCCATAAAGAGAAGACAGTGAAATCAGTGGCTCAGAAGAAGAAGAACCATCAGAACATGAGACCTCTGGGGCAGAGAGTGATGACAGTGAAAGCCTGTTTTCAAACCCAGTGCAGCCGGCAACCCCTCACAAGCCACTCAATGTAGGACAGAGAAAAGGAGAAAAGAGAGCAGTGGAGATATTTGACATCTACCGGGTCTCAGAAAGAATGGCCAGAGACCTGACATGGGGGCCGGTTCAAGCAAATTATGGGCGTCAAGCATACATACCAGAAGCTGGACAAAGAGACTATCACGTCCCGGCTGTATGGGCTGACCGCCTGGAGGACAGAGTCGCACTCAGGGTAAAAGCAACTGTTGGGGATGGGCCAACATCCTAATGATGCCATTCTACCACACCCTAGCAACTTATCAGCCCCTGACCAGCAAGTTCAGAACCGCTTATGTAGGAGTTGTGCATGATGTGATGTTAAGGAGATTAAAGAAAGCAGCATAAAAGTATGCACAAGAGATTGAGCAACAGGTTGATGAGCCGTCAGCCGAGGAAGAACCTCCACTGCCGTCAGCACCGTGCTCCACAAGCAAGCCCATAGGAAAAATGTCTAAAAAAACCACGGCATCCAGCCCTGAAGCTGATGTTTTTCTAGAGTACAAAAAGATCAAGACCTTAGTTAGAGAGAAAAGACCGGAAGAAAGTAGTGAAGATTACATCAAAGATGCGTGGCCGATGATTACCAATGCTACTGAAAGTGACGAAGGTAAAAAAATTGCGGCTGAGCCATGTAACAGCACATCCCTTAGACAAACAAGGAACAGCTCAAAGTCATTATGAGAGGTTGGTGTTGGAAGACATGGATGATGAAGACTCCCAGAACAGAAGAGCAAGACTGCGCATGGATGGAAGTCAGCGCCTTGCACCGGTGTGGCATGTGCTTAAGCAAACAATCTCACCAGCTAGATATGTGAAGGCCCTCCGAGAAGTATCCAAAGGGAGGAGAGATCGATTTTGCCAAAATGCCGATGCAGGGTACGACAGTTCCACAGATGGACCAAGCATCTGTCCATCTGCTGCTCTTATGACCTAGAGCAGCAGTTTTACGTAGAAAGAAGAAAGCAAGAAGCAGGACAAGGGGCCAAACCACCAGTGTGAAAGCTCCAGCCAACACCCCTAACAGACCGCCGCCTCAGAGAAGAAAAGAACTGCAAAAGGAGATTTTACGAACCACCAGCATCGCAAGGCCCACAAAAGAGAGGCACCTTTCTCCTTAGAGAAGAGTACGACAAACTGTCCTCTGAAGAAAAGAAGGCCCTCTTCGAGTCACGCAGATCAGGGACCGGGGCCCAGCCAAGTGATGATGACACGGCCACGAGTCACCCTGGAAAATGCCTACTGGAGGGGGAACGAAATCTACACGAAGGTAGAAGGAGAACCCTATCTAGTCGACATCGGGGCTGAGGTATCCATGACTCGCAGAGGCCTAAAGACAACAGGATACCTTACGGTCCAATTTGCCAACAGGACCGTAGAGGAGATGCCGTATGGAACTTGGCAAGGAATCATTTGGGTGAAGGGTCCATACAACCTCATCACCATCACAGACTTGAAAGAACTCAACAAACCATGGGGCGAGCGTCACTCTCTATCTCAAAAGGTTGAGCCAGCTACGGTAAAGGTTAGTAAAAGTAGGATCGACTCAGAGTTGAGTGGGGGCTCAAGAGTGGTACAAAGCAGTAAATGTGCCAGAAGTAACTGAACAGAAGCTGAAAGAAAGCGACTTCTCCCCGGCTGGGAAAGAGAGATTACGGAAGATCATCACCTCAGCAAATGTGACCCGGTTCAAGAACGACTGTGGAGACCTGGGACCGAAGTATGTGCACCTCATAGAAGGGGGAGTGCATCCACCGGTTCGACAGTACCTCCTGAAACCCAGATGCCATTGAAGAAATTGATAAAATAGTAAAAGAATTGAGCGCTCTAGGAATCATCAGAGAAGAGCTAAATCCCATCACTAACAGTCCCATTTAAGTGGTAAAGAAACCAGAGTCAGCAGGAGGAGGTTGGAGGCCAGTAATCAACTTCAAGGCCCTCAATTGAAGAACCATAGCAAACCGGGCCAGCATAATCAATTCAGAAGGAGCAATGAAGACATTAAGAGTCAAAAAATATAAATCCTGCATTGACCTAGCAAATGGATTTTTCTCCCTCAGACTCACAAAGCAATCACAATGCAAGACAGCATTTACACACAAAGGCAATAGTTATGTGTGGCAAAGGCTACCTCAGGGGTACAAGAACTCCCCTATTGTGTTCCAGTCAGCTGTAGTGGAAGTTTTGGGTGACCTAGGAGCTACAGTGTACATAGATGATGACACCGAAGAGGAGCACATAGAGAGACTGCAAACAGTGGTGGAGAGAATCACAGCAGCAGGTCTGAAGCTGAATCTCAAAAAATGCCAGTTTGGACAGTTTCAGGTGAACTACCTAGGATTCCAAGTGACAACAGATTTGGGACTCTCAGAAGGGTACTGGCACAAATCCAGCCACCTGAATCCAAAAATGATCTACAAAAGATTTTGGGACTTTGTAACTATGTGAGAGGTCAAGTCCCTAATAATCAAAAACATGCTAAGCCATTATATGCCTGTCTGAAGAAGCGAGAAGGAGAACAAAAAGTGACAAAGGAAAACTGGACATGGACTGCATTGAACCAGAACGACCTGGATAAGCTCAAAAGAGCAATCCAAGAAGCTGTGAGGTTGGAACCAAGGAGCTTGACTGAAAAGTTGGTGGCCGAGATCAGCTGTGAAGAGGAGTACTCCATGCTGAAAGTGAGCAAAGAAAATGGTAACTTTGTGGAGTTACACTTTGTCTTCTGAAATTACTCCAAGAAGAAAAAGAGTTAGCAGTGCTTGCTAGATACTAGAGTACCTTAAAAGACCTAGCACAAGGTCAGCAAATTAAAGTCATCACTCAGAGCCAAGTCCACAGGTATCTCAGAAAGGGGATGGTGGAAAGCACAAAAGCAACCAATACAAGGTGGGGAAGATGAGAAGACATCCTGCTGGACCCCGACCTTGAGATTGGCCCAGCATAACCAGCCAGCAAAACACCCTTAGAACCATCTGCGAAAGAAAAGCCTCAAGAGTGAGTCCTATACACTAAAGGGTCGAAGAAAGGACTGGATCACATGGCCTACTGGGGGTTTATTCTCAAACAGCATGGTCAGGAGAGGTGTCGCCAGAAAGGTAAAACCCCCTGTAGTGCTCAGGCGGGAGAAGTGACAGCAGTGCTGGAGGGAATGTTGGAGTTGATGAATCACAGACAGCCACTACTGTGCACAAGCCTTGAACAAAGACTTATCCATTTGGGAGGAGAATGGATTTGAAAGCGCCAAAGGAAAGTTAGTGGCCCATCACGATCTGTGGAAGATGATCGCCGAGCTGATTATGAGTCTGGAGCTTGAAGTAGAGCACCAGAAGGTTCATACCCGAGAAGGGGCTCACTGGCGTGGAAACGATGAGGTGGATTGCTATGTTCAACAGAGAAAAGTCGTCTTTGTTGGGATCGAGAAGTGGGACAAAATGCCACAAGGACGGGCGGTCCCTGAAGAGTATGTGGATGAGGTGGTACGGAGCATGCATGAGGCCTTAGGACATGCAGGCGTGCTGCCTACCCGTAAGGAATTGGAAGAGTAGAAGCTCTGGATCTATATGAAAACACATCCAGCGCGTACTACGGGACTGTGAAGTATGTGGTCAATACAACGCATGACGCTGTGGGCAGCGGCTGGAAGGTCTGACCATCAAGAGCACCATCCCCTGGGGCTCAGTGTGCATGGATGTCGCGGGCCCCATGGGAATAACAGGGAAGAAAGGTGAGAAATACCTCCTGGTGCTAGTAGACTCAATATCAGGGTATGTAACTGTAAGAGCAGCAAGGAGAGCCAATGGCAGCAGTGTCGTTGCCATGCTGGAGCAAGTCTATAGTTCCCTTGGGTGCCTAAGGAACTGCGAACAGACAATGGGACTCATTTTCACAACGCACAGGTTGACCACTGGTGCCAGAGACATGGAGTAATGAGAGTTTACTCTCCACCATACACTCCCCAAGCAATCAGAGTGGTGGAACGCACAATAGGTCTGGTGAAAACCTGAATAGCAAAAAAATGCTAATTCTCATGACTGGAGCACCAAAGCTGTGGAAATAGGGCAAGCACTGAATGACAGACATCGAGTCAGTAGACCCTCTCCTGCAGCAGAACTCAACCAACAACCATTCTCTTCACAAGAAGTGGGGCGGAGCGCCAATGAGAAACAGGGAAGCCAATGCCTAAGGTGCCATTCCGTGAGGGACAACAAATGTGGGGGAGAGCACAAGATCACCCTGTGTCGACAGCAGTGAAACCCAAGTACAATACCACTGACATTGTGAAGCAAGTATTAGATTGTAACACAGTGTTGTTACAGAAGAGAGGGATCCAAGGAGTTGAACAGCTCAAGCCAATTCTCAGCTAAGGATAACCAGAAACCAGAGAGATGGCCAGCGAACCAAGCATCATACTACCCTACATCAGACTGGCCACTGTACATGGGGTGGTTGCCATTCGAAGAACCACTTCAGGGCTTTGGGCAAGAAGAGCCTTGAAAACAAATTGGAACTTGCTAAAAAAGGATTCCTGTCAACGGAAGATGAAATGTTTTGGTGGCGAGAGGTCAAGAACTGTTGCGCAACCTGCACGGCTCCAAGTCAGCTCAAGGTCCGCTGGGAAGGACCAGGACGAGATAAACCACTACATAACACCGGTGGCGACGAGTTAGACTAACTGTCATACAAGCCCATCAAGGTAACGGACATCTTCATTTGTGGGGCGTGCCGAATCACCACTCTCCCCAGAGTGGTCTTTGTGACCCAGTGGGATCTGCATGAGGAAAGGCCAGATCACGAAGGCTGATGCAGGTGGTTCAAGCAGAAGGGTGGCAAGTAAAGCGATTTTATGATCCACTCAGACCCTTTAAACCGCATCCTAATGAAGGGAGGTCTGCACCATATAGACAGGCCACCCAGGACCAAGACAGTGTGGTATTAATAGCTCAACCATCAGCTCCCCCACTTTATCAAGGGTTATGTGGAACCAAAGAATGGGGTCACCTGAATGATGGCCTGGATGGGGGACCAACAGATCTGCTGATGGCATCAATCAGGGAGCCCTGGCCATATGATCCAG
Source organism: Girardinichthys multiradiatus (assembly GCF_021462225.1). Classification (NCBI taxonomy): domain Eukaryota; kingdom Metazoa; phylum Chordata; class Actinopteri; order Cyprinodontiformes; family Goodeidae; genus Girardinichthys; species Girardinichthys multiradiatus. The sequence goes on along the minus strand of NC_061794.1, from coordinate 43,943,416 downwards.
CCTCTGGCCAGGTAAGCCGCCCACCTTTAACCACCACACAGCATCCCCTGGTGTTTTGAGTGTATAGAAACCAGGGTCAGGAAGGTATCGGCACTGCACTGGAACAACCTCCCGACAATGAAGAACAACAGGCGCAGCCAAGTGGATGGTTCAGGCCCTGGGAGTTGACAACCTGGGGACAGTTAATATTAGAAGTTGTTGCAAATCCCGACCTCTCCCTGGAAGACTTACCCGACACTCCCAAGGAAAGGGGTGCTCGGTGTACAGGGCTATACTACTACACCACCAGTTTAGACGCCTGGGGCAGCCATGGAGCCAGACCCAAACAAAAGGTGGGAGAGTTAATCATAACCTCTGAAACCTGGCATCGCGATAGGGTGCTACAGATTTCAGGAACTGTGGCTCATTGGACAGACACACCCACTGACCCTGGCTCCACCCAGAAAGTACAAAGGGCAGTGCAAATGGTTGTAGTCCCATTTAGAGGTATATACTCTGTCAGGGCAACAATAACAGTCATTCCAGATTAACAAAAAGTTGACCCTGGAAATGGAGAAGTTGCAGCAGCATACAGGAATTAACACTCACATTCCTGGCCTTGGCCCTCTTTGCCACAGAAGTGGAAATGGACAAGAAAGGACAAAAACTGACGGACCAACAGCAAAAAGGGATAAAAGTTGTCAGGCGTCAAAAGAGAAGAAGAAGACGAGGAAAAGAAAAAGAATGTTCATCATCAAGTTCTCGCACGAATGAATGTTCTCCATCAAATTCACATACAAATTTCAGAGTAAAAGTCGGGCCTAACACATGGAATGGCCTGAGGAGTCCCATATCGAAAACTGGGCTTGTCTAATAAAACTAATCCTGATGGCAGAGTTGATTTCACCCCTTTCTACACAGCTCCAGAAAGTTATTTTGTTTCCAATATTGAATACCACAGAACGACAGATCTGCAGCAACCGGACCACGCTGGAAGATGCCAAGCCCTGCCTTTGAACACAAGTAACTTTTTCGTCCCCTACCACTCAATGTCTTGGCAGGGCAACCAAGGGTGTGATCCGCTGACTACTCGGGTCACTATTTAGCCAGAAGGGCCCGAAAGCCTGCCATGGATATTCAACTCAGTCCATCTTCAGGTGGGAGGAATAGATTTGGAAATGGGACAGCATTATCAAGAACCATTACAAGGAATGTATTGTAAAGTTTCAGTGACCAGAGCTGTAATTTGGCCCACTTCACCTGCAATGTCAAAAGAAGTGAAGAAAAGAGAACATCTACCTGGCAGTTATGTTTTCAACAAAAACCAATTACCCATTTCTTTTGAAGTAAGTACAGTTTATCCTAACCCTCCACACCAACACTGTACCATTCCTGCCCGCCCCGGTCGATAAGTAAAGCTCAGGCTTGATGGCCACCCTCTGTACACGGCAGTTAGCACCCTGTCAGAAGTAGGGCCTACCAACGCTATAGAGAAAGACGAGCCATTAATGGACATGACCTAGCGGGACCACAGATAAAACCCGACTGCTGGATAGTCTACCAGTGGAAGTGGGTGTGGAAAGGGTTGGAGCCAGGCTTGCCTTACACATCACCCATTTATCAAACCCTGCTCAAAAGGACAAGTGAACAGAGTTGAAGAAGCAGATCAACTGAAATTAGCAGGCTATTTCCAAGGATAACCATGCCAAGGACTCATTCGGACATGATTCCTCTCAGCTATTTAGCTACTTTTAATGCCCAAGACGTAGAGCCTCCGAACAACCCTGGCAACACAAGTCCCTCTACTCGACCCAAGCTATGGAAATGGATAAAGATTACGGATAAAGCGTCTTGTTTAAAAGACTTTTCTTAGGATTTTTGCTTTGCTTATCAGCATTATTCTTTTGTTAATTATACTTTACCAAGCTGGAGTGGGACCATGGAACTTAACCCATGTTAAGGTCGCTCATGGTTCTTCAAAATATGCCAACCAAACGTCTTTTGCCTTGGACAGAATACCCTCCCGTAAAGAACCAGTCTGTGTTCTTTCGTGAAAGCCAAAACACCAATTTCACCAGACTGAAGAAGGTTCTAGAGAGAAACCCAGCATGGATTAACAACTCCACGACCCAACTACTTGTCAACCACACCTGGTCTATCTCCAATCTTAAACTCAGTGACGAGTTGGCCAGAAAGATTTGTTCACCCAAGACCCGGGCGTATGGAGTGTAACACTGCCCGTACTCAGTGCACCATAGGCCTTGCCCGCAGACCCTGTCAAGAGCTCACAGGTTGGACTGAATTGTGCCAATCACATTAAGATAATGAGTACAACACCTATGCACATGAAGTTGTGTGGAAGAAAATTGGAGGAGATCTCTCGGTGGAGGCTCGACCTGTGCTGAAGCCGTACTGGGACACAATCGGAGGCATAGGAAAAGCATCACGGATGTTATTGTGCCTTTCATTCCCGATTCAGTAATTGCTCTAGCCGAATTGTACGCTTTTAGACAGCACTTATGCTCTGGCAACATAGATAAGGGTTTAGACTGGGTAGGATATAATCTTTTTTACTCCAACCTGACATGTAAACCACCCAAAGAAACCTGGAAGAATTGTGGGGAAGGAGCGTATCAGCATGCTTGTAGTTGGTATGAGACATTAGGACACTCAGTCAGCAATGTAGTTACTACAGTTGCCCAGGAAGCCGGACACATTATAGGGGAAGGGGTTTCAGTAGTTGCAGGTTGGATCCCCAATTTGTTTATGATGCTTTGGCCTTATTTGCTTGCTGCTGTAGGAGTGATTATTGTAATCATAATATGTAAAGTCCTTGCACAACCATTTCTTCGGAAACCGTTGTTTCCTCGCAGAAGACCAGCAAACAAGATCGGACGGAGAAAGACGCTACAGATGAAGCAGAGGACCAGAGACACAGCCCAGCTGATTGGCTGCATTAAAAAGAGGATCAACCCGTGTGCCCTGGAAGGACTGCGCCTCAAAATTAAGAATCTGATTTCATCTACGGCCTTTTTATCCAGACAACACAAGTGAACTTAATCGGTGAACAACTGATTGCTCTGAGTTTCAAGCTTCTGGAAGTCCTAAATCAACCTCATTTATACCTCCAGGGTTTCCTTCAACTCTTCAGCATGTGGAAGCTACTGTCTTCTGAGACATATGACAAAAAAGTTCCTGTGTGACCATCGAAACCTGGCGCATCAGTGCCTGTCCACTTAGAGGAAGAAAAGTGAAGATTAAGCCATCTTTCCTTCAAGAAATCGCTCGGTGTTATCTGAAGAAACATCCCCATCGGGAGCATGGATGAGCCTTTATCTTCAAAGCCTCTCCAAACTCACTAGTTTCAGCATCAGGGAAAGACAGGTTGAGTTGATTGATTGATTCATTCATTACCATTATTGAAATTATGTGTTGCCGAATTTAAGCTGTTACTGACCCCTGCATAAGTGTTACTAATTAAAGAAAGCATATACAATTCTAGAAAATGGACATAAGTGGACAGTCAATTATTTAAGTCACCTTATTTTTGGTTGTAAAAGGTCTTGTTGCCTGGTTCTAAGAGATTTTAGGAGCCACATCTAAGAGCCGAGCCATTTGTAATATTAGGGAATGAGCAGCCGTTAACAGAAGTGACTGTCGAGGAGTGGATGACTGCTGTGGGCTACTCAGTCATCCAGACCTCCAGTTGAAGAAAGACAAGACTTCTGGATGCAGGCTGTTAGAGGTTAGGCGAGTCATTTTCCGACACCAGCTTAAACAGAACTTTCAGGTTTAGGGAAGTCCGGACCCGTTAGATGGAGAGCTGGATTGAGCAATCCCCTCAGAAATAGGGAAGTAGAAGGGAGGGGTTAGCTCATCGGACAACGAAAAAAGACAATAATTATATACAGTACAGACCAAAAGTTTGGACACATCTTCTCATTCAAAGTTTTCTTTATTTTCATGACTATGAATATTGTAGCTTCACACTGAAGGCATCAAAACTGAATTAACACATGTGGAATTATATACTGAACAAAAAAGTGTGAAACAACTGAAAATATGTCTTATATTCTAGGTTCTTCAAAGTAGCCACCTTTTGCTTTGATTACTGCTCCGCACACTCTTGGCATTCTGTTGATGAGCTTCAAGAGGTAGTCACCTGAAATGGTTTTCACTTCACAGGTGTGCCCTGTCAGGTTTAATAAGTGGGATTTCAAGGCCTACAAATGGGGTTGTCACCATCAGTTGTGTTGTGCCGGAGGTGGATACAGTACACAGCTGATATTCCTACTGAATAGACTTAGAATTTGTATTATGGCAAGAAAAAAGCAGCTAAGTAAAGAAAAACGAGTGGCCATCATTACTTTAAGAAATGAAGGTTAGTCGGTCCGAACAATTGGGAAAACTTTGAAAGTGTCCCCAAGTGCCGTCGCAAAAACCATCAAGCGCTACAAAGAAACTGACTCACATGAGGACCGCCCCAGGAAAGGAAGACCAAGGGTCACCTCTGCTGCGGACGACAAGTTCATCCGAGTCACCAGCCTCAGAAATCGCAGGTTAACAGCAGTTCAGATTAGAGAACAGGTCAATGCCACACAGAGTTCTAGCAGCAGACACATCTCTAGAACAACTGTTAAGAGGAGACTATGTGAATCAGGCCTTCATGGTAAAAGAGCTGCTAGGAAACCACTGCTGAGGAGAGGCAACAAGCAGAAGAGACTTGTTTGGGCTAAAGAACACAAGGAATGGACATTAGACCAGTGGAAATCTGTGCTTTGCTCTGATGAGTCCAAGTTTGAGATCTTTGGTTCCAACCACCGTGTCTTTGTGCGGCGCAGAAGAGGTGAACGGATGGACTCTACATGCCTGGTTCCCACCGTGAAGCATGGAGAAGGAGGTGTGATGGTGTGGGGTTGCTTTGCTGGTGACACTGTTGGGGATTTATTCAAAATTGAAGGCATACTGAACCAGCATGGCTACCACAGCATCTTGCAGCGGCATGCTATTCCATCCGGTTTGTGTTTAGTTGGACCATCATTTATTTTTCAACAGGACAATGACCCCAAACACACCTCCAGGCTGTGTAAGGGCTATTTGACCAAGAAGGAGAGTGATGGGGTGCTGCGCCAGATGACCTGGCCTCCAGAGTCACCGGACCTGAACCCAATTGAGATGGTTTGGGGAAAGCTGGACTGCAGAATGAAGGCAAAAGGGCCAACAAGTGCTAAGCATCTCTGGGAACTCCTTCAAAACTGTTGGAAAACCATTTCAGGTGACTACCTCTTGAAGCTCATCAACAGAATACCAAGAGCGTGTGGAGCAGTAATCAAAGCAAAAGGTGGCTACTTTGAAGAACCTAGAATATAAGACATATTTTCAGTTGTTTCACACTTTTTTGTTCAGAATATAATTCCACATGTGTTAATTCATAGTTTTGATGCCTTCAGTGTGAAGCTACAATATTCATAGTCATGAAAATAAAGACAACTCTTTGAATGAGAAGGTGTGTCCAAACTTTTGGTCTGTACTGTATGTGTGTGTGTATATCTATATATTTCTACAATGGTCAGGATTTAAATACATTATCTGCCAAACCAGAGACTGAAGAGACGGGCAGACGGATAGACAAGCCAATGAATAGGACTGATGTTTACATCTTTTAGACAACAGGATGGGAAATATATTAGTTAGTTTTGCTTTGTTTCCATATTTATCTGGATCAGTTAATTGTAGCCAATATTTATCTCTAGTAAAACTTTTGTTGTTATAACCGAATATTGCAATGATATCTATAATTTTCCAGACATTTCTCTATTTTCCTTGTCACAATGTCTCCACCAATCTGTGTGAGCTCAAGCATCTTAAACAATAAATACGTGTGTGTGAATCGTTAAATTAAAGTAGGCCATTTAGTAGTTTGTAACCGAGATATTGCGATATAGATTGTGATGTCACCACAATTAATGGTTGAGGGTACATCCTGGAATCTAAGACAAAACCAGAAAACAAGAAAGATAAAATGCAGAGAAAAACAAGCTCCACACATTAAGGCTAATGTTTAAACTTGGGACCTTCTTGCCATTTGGCAACATTTACAACTCTGCCACAGTTCTGAATCATAGAGATACTTTCTATAAACGGAAAATGGACAGATTTATACAGCGTTTCTAATCATAATGACCAGTGACGGGCCTTTACACATAGACATGTGGTAGGAAGAAGCTGGAATCGAACCCACAACGATCGTATCAGAATCAGAATCAGAATCAGAATCAGAAAAGCTTTATTGCCAAGTACGTTTTTGGACATACAAGGAATTTGTTTTGGCGTAGTCGGTGCAATACAGTACAAATTAAACAGTATAAACATATCTACAATATAATATAAATATATGTGCACAGTTTTAAGTGAGTGAGAGTAAATATAGAGCAGTATAAGATGCAAGAGCAATACAACAGTGCAGGTGATCATTGTGCAAGTAAAGCAGTGCAAGTAAAGCAGGAGTCCAATTGAGAGATGACTACTTTTCCCACTGAGTCACAGTTGCCCAGAATGCTAGCTAGGCATTTTTTGACTGCATTGACCAGACAGTTAAAGGGTTTTCTACAGCAAGTCCAAATATCTGCCAAGAAATGAAAGTTTATATAGAAATTTGGATTTAGTTCATTTTGAAATGGAAAGTGTTTAAGAACCCTTAGCAAAACTGAGGAGCCAGAACTCTCATGCTGCCAGGAAAGAGGGAACTGGAAATAACTGAGCAGCAGGATCCAATTCAGTTTCAGCAGCTGATGGGTATACAGAATGAAGTGACAGTTCAGCTCCTGGTGAATTATTAAACTCTTGGAGGAGAGCCAGGAGGCCAGGTCTACAGAGAGACACTGTAAAGAGGAGGAGGAGGAAGGACTTACTTGGAGAAGCGTTCTGCGATGGCGGTGTTTCTGCCCCGAGTAGAGACGATGGACAGCTCTTTGGCCGTGACCCTCAGTGACTGTGATGCCCACTGCTTGCGGCTGAACGGTGCAACGGAGGCCATCTTTGTTGTTTGTCCAGGAACAAGTGTTGTAACTGAGAGGAAACATAATAAAGCTGTTTAAAGCTGTTTCCTTTCTGACCATCCTGCATGTTTACATTGTTAAACTGCTGTTTCTCATATAATGTCCTCTGAGGTTAAACAAGGCTTTAATTAACAGGATCAGTTGAACTTTGGTGTGGGAAATCAATACATTTTACCAGACTCCATATTTGACTGCAGCCGCCCCACCGTCTGACTCAGAAAGTCAATAGAGCGCGTGCATTGACCATCTGTTCCCTGTGTGACACGCTCACTCCGAGCCCCGAGGGCGACAAGCGAGCGACCTGCCAGACAACCGATCCTCCTGCTGCATCACAAGAATGTCCTTCTGACACTTTCACAAGATCCACAAATGAGTTCCTGCCTGTTTTTAACCCTTCTGCAACAGTGCATGCAGCTTTTAGTAAATAACCGTCATCCCCTGCAGGTTTTACACACTGTAATGAATTAAACAATGACGCTGGAAACCACAGAACCCCCCAGGTCTGTACTGCTGGGCTCCACGTCATTCAGCAGGTGAACTATCGTGGGAAGTGCTCCCATTTATGCTTCAACTCACGACTGTGTGAGTTTACAAGACTGAGAAAATAAAGATACATTTCATTTAAAAGTGAACAACATTTTTAAAAAGGTAGAAAAGAATGAAACTTTCCATTGAAGCCAAATATTTTTATTGAGCATAGGTCTGTTTTTTAAATATCAAATGAGGGATTGAAGCCCACAGTGACGTTTTGAGGTCTTGTTTCGTCTCAACAGAAATGTTACGAATGAAATTTAAAAAAAAAAGTTGACCAAAAACAAAATCAAAAATTGAAAATAAAAGGTCTGCAGAACGAACCGACATGGACCAGCTGGTCATCGGCATCATTATATAAAAAAAACACAAGAGAATAAAAAAATAAAAACTTAATACAATTAAAACTCATATAAAATTGTTAATACAGGTTTTTCAAGATCTGCACCAGCCTGAATAATAATGTCTTTTTTTTTTATAATTACTACTTTTACATAATGAAAAACAAATGAACATGCTTAATGCTAATCAAAGAATAACCAAGTAAATTACTCAACACAAAAAATGAAATACAAATAAAGTCTAAATATACTCCAGGGCTGAGTATTTGAAGCCAAAATGGAAATTTAAGTTCTTTAAGACTTCTTTCTTAAAACCTGATTAAAAATCTTTGTTCTCCACCACTGTCATAGAGTTATGATGTCCGTTTAGAAAAAGCAGCTCTTTTATTCCATGTGATTTGGACCCTTTAAAATGAACCGTTTTGTTAAGAACCTTAAATCTGGTGATTTCAAACCGAAGTTATTCAATTATTTACTCAATTCATTCGAGTCAAGAATTTTCCATATCTATTAACAAAATAGATGTAAAGTTCTTGCCAACTTACATAAAAAATGCTCCTGAAAGTGAAAACAAATGAAGGCCAACAGACCTGTGAATGCTTCACATCAGAGTGAGATTATAAACAAAGCAGCATGTAAAGCTGATAGTCAGTAAAAAACAGACTCCATGTTGAAAAGCTCCTAAACTGCTTAACCTGCTGTCGTTTCTGATCACTTCCTGCAGATGCAGAATAATAAATCCACCTACCTCAGGTTAGTTCTGACCGTTTTCCCAACCCGACCTCTGGTACAGACTGAATGCTTCCTCCACAGGAGCTGTAACCACTGCTTTAGCTCCTAAAGGGAAGTATGATGAGTTCCCCCCTAAAGCGCTACCAGCCAATAGGAGAACAGCACTCACTTCCACCTGACAGGTATTGCTTTTTTAACTTATCCTTAGCAGGAGTACAGAATGACCTGAGGGATTGTGACACAAGCAGTGAAAAACCCACGAAACGAGCAACAGGAGGCTGTGAGAGGGAGGAGAGTGGGGAGGGGTGTTCAGACTGTGGATTCCAGGAAGCCCGCTGACTCCTGGCTGCCTGCTTTCTCACAGGGTCAAAAGTCTACAGGATGTGACTCGCTAACAGAACCAGCTGACTTCACCGAAAGGAGGGGTGGGGGGGCGTTTCGATTGATAAATCATTACTTAACATGGAGACCCCCCCCCCCCCCCCGCCGCCAATTACAGAACAATCTTTAGTGAAACTAAAAAGTAGATAAACATTGTGTGGGCTTCAGGCTGCTTTGGTCTGATGGTTATCCAACTTTAATCTATTGTCACAATTTACTCATTAAAGATTAGAAAATATAATTTTATAACTAATTTTACAGAATATTTAGCCTTTCTGATCTTTTTTGGTTAAACAGAGACAAAACACACCACGAACACCAGCTTTGACTTTTAAAAACAATTACATCAAATGAAACATTGACTTATTTCTAATATCTCTAACAGCAGCCACCACCTAACCTCCCAACAGCTGGAGGTCCATCTAAAGACAATTTTGTTTTAAGATACTAATAAATGTAATATTTCCAGATGCTTTAAAACATAAAATGAAAACTGAACCAGTTTATAAGCTACAGAGGAAAGCGGTAACAATTACCAATGCACCAAATAAATAAAAATATTAATGAAACCACGTCTTAAAATGAAATCATTTAGCACTAATTAGTCCTAAACTGTTTTGTTTGAAATTAAAGGAAAAGTATGAACTTACAGGAACAATTTTTTTTTAATTGAAGAAATCAATGGATTAGGATCTAGATCACAGTGTACATTTATTTTTAAATTACAAATCAAACGACAGCTTGTAAACTAATAAGTGAAACTTGGTATATGTAACTTTACGGAGAAGAGCAAAACAGTCGCATAAGCACGTAAAAACTACAAAATAAAGTGGGTTTAAATGTATGCATCAAAGTAAATGTTACTGGTAAATATTACTATGTTATATTATTTTAGCAGCAGTACAAATATTGTCTGTTTTTAATTAAAGGAAGTTAAATAATGTTTAACTTTTGCTTAAAACGTTTGTGAAAATATGTATAAACTTTGCTACTTTGACTCCAGGTTCGGGGCAAGTACTGCATGGCCAATAAGACACTTCCCTCAACTCACGACAATACGTCACCATCAGACAGGATTATATGGGATCAGTTAGCTTAATAAAGAGTAGGAGGGTTTAATATAAAACACTGGGATCTGGACTAGATGAAACAAACTGATTCTCATACGATGGGAACCTTATACCAACCCATGTCCAAAGCACACATACTTATTAGCCAGATATGAACAGTAAGCGTCTTTAAGCACTAAATCAACTTCCTGCTGTTTTCCCACAACATCCTTATAGATTTCTACAAAGCAACATGTCTCCACAAGCTGCAGCTTCCTCAGTAATTTTCGTTCTCAGCACTTGAACCGAATGGACAAAAAAAACCTCCCGAAGTGTTTGTTCTGCAGCTGGAGCTTCTGCTTTGCGTTCGATCACACGTCAATATTTTACAAAGCCCAAGGTTATTTACAGAGAGCTCATGAACTTTGATGCAGAAGTGTGGCTTTCAGATTGCCAGAGCAGAAATACAAATGGCAACTTCCTCAAATAAGAGACTTTTTGATAATCAAGATGTGCAAAGAAAGCTGTGTGGTTACAACGCTGACCCTTTCAGTCTAAACATGCAGAAAAATTACTATTTTTCAGCTTGTTACGTCCAGAGGTGCTATCCTTTTTAAAGACTTGTATTCTAGGCAAGTTGAGATGAATGGTTATTGGCATTTATTTTTCTGTAAGACATACAAACAAAAAGAAAGAAAAAGCAGTAATTTCATTCAAAAGGTAAAACTCCAACTTATGACACAAAGTGATATTTGCACCATTTCTTTCTGTTTTTGATAGTAATGTTTTACAGCTAATGAAAACTCTGATTTTAGTCAGAAAATTAAAATGCTAAAAGGCCAAAAAAGGATTTATTTTTTTCTTATGTTATTGTCCACACAATTACTGGGAAGACAGCTAATTTGACTGTTGTCACAAACACCCCGCACAAGGAGAGGAAACCAGTGCTACATTCAAGCATATTCATGGAAAGTTGAGTGGAAGGAAAAAAAACTGTGGGAAAAGATGCACAAGCCTCATCTTTTGTGGTTTTTATTAGCTACAAGAACTAACAGACACAATTACCACAATTATGAAAAAATGTATGTATACATCTATCTTTCTATGTACTAACTGCGAGGCACCTGAACATATACCTCGGTATACCCTGACCAGACAGAAAACTGGCATATTCCCACCAAATTCCTTTAGTCCTTTTACAGGCATTAACAGGCAGACTGTTACTTCTGTTTTATCTAATATTTACACCTACAAGAGAAAGATATGGCATTGGACTGATGGCCTTTTGGAAAGGTAAACACCCATCATGTGGTGGTCCTAAAGTCTTTGTGCTACATCAGTGTTAGATCTAAAGGTTTAATCCCAAACACATGACTCTAGTGAGTCTGGAGGAAGAACTGTTATCCGTCCTCAGAAATTCCCACAGGCTACAGCCTGCAGGATTCCTGAGGATTTCCCAAGAAAGAAAAACTTGGTTTCAGTTTAAACTGAAAGGTTGAAACAAGTTATACTGGAAAAGATGCAACTTTATTTTCTCTTTACTTCTGAAGCTGTAGCAAAATTAGAAAAAAAGTGTAGAGAGGCAGTTTAATAAGGTCTTTTAACGGTCTCCCTTTATTATTCAGCCTCTACACATGCATCTCGATCCAACCTTAAACTTATCTTGCACTCTTCTACCTGATGCATGGTTTTATTTCGGAAATAACAGTCCAATCAGGAAGTTAGAGATAGTTAATCTCTTAAACAGATTAAGAGGACTTCCTGTTTTCTTACCATAAAAAGAAAACATGAATCCATAAGAAATGCCCTGGATTTTAATCATGATAACCATCTCCAGTAAAAACAAATCAAAATAACACTGCTGCATCTCACTACATTATTCATCTCAGACAAGACTAATAAAAACAACTCAGGCCCAGATCTAAATGAATTAAACACATGAGAAACAAAGTCACTGACTTCGATTTGTCTGGAAGGGGTTGCAACTGCATTTCTAAGGCTTGGGACTCCAGAGAACCACAGTGGGAACCATTATCCACCTCCTAACCTTCCTAGTACAGGCTGACCTGCCAAAAGGACTCCAAAAACACATCAACACATAGAAACAGTCTGTTTTTTAGTTGATGACTTTTCCTGATTATGTGGTAACTTATGGTAGAGATATGTGAGGATAATTATAATACAAAAAACGTTTTCCCCTTTAATTTCCAGGGAACATGATTGGAAAAAGGGTTGTTTCTAAAATATGAACCAGAGTCATCATCTTAGATCAGTGTTTGCATTCTGACTCATCACTGGGAGGAATAAAGGATGACTCCTCTTATATTCATACAGAGTCATCTGCTGAAGGCCTGAACCCGGAACCAAGACTTTACACACAACGTTCATTTCAGATACCAAACAAACTGGGTCATCTCAGATTAGCTAAATGCGTTCATGTATTCAGATGGATTTCATCTGTTTAAACAGAAAACACTTTTTCAACAGAAGCTACATCATCTGCAACCTGGTGACGTCTTGGAAGGAAACTACTTAGTTTTCCTCAGTAGAACCATTTAAATATTTAAAATCCATCTGTATATCTACGATTCTCTAACATATAAACTTAACTGATGTTAAATTTGCGGTTTTGGGTTTATTTAGTAAAAAGGGACAAAGAAATAAGATGTATTACTTCCCATCTGTGCAAATCTCTTCAGCTTAGTGCTATTTTTCCATCCAACAGACCATCTTCTGGACTGATAACATATTTATGACTCAGCTTTTAAAAAACACTCCAAACATAATAAAATAAAACTTGAATAAATAGAGTTGCTTTCATAAGCTGCTGGTGTTAATATAACATGTCTGACTGGCATCTAAGAGTGAGAGATGTTAGATTCTCAACAGATGCCCCAATCAGTTGGAAGAGATTGGAATCAACCAATTTTCTATTAATTGGCTTTGATCAGCAAGTTAAAAACATCAAACTTTTTTTTTTTTTTTTTTACAATTTATTTAAAAAAAAAAGGCATACAAATAAAAAACTCAATGTATAAACACGTCGAACAGCATCGTTTTTTTAACTTTGAGTTGAATGAAAATCAGGTAAAGTTTAGAGACATATGCTTTGATGCATGAACGGGGATCTTAAAACAGGTAAAAAATACTCATCCGTGTAGTAGTTTCTAGGAAGAATAATGTTTAAAGGTAAAAAACAGGAGAACTAGTCTGCCAGTTACATGTACTGACTTCCAGCTATTAATTACTTTGTACAGCACCTCCCACAGAATGCACTGTTAAGTTTTCTGCTGCTTGCACCTCCACGTAGTTTGCTCCATTTTTCATTTTCATTGAATTCAACACGACTTCTATCAAAAAACCAGCAGGACATATTTGCTTTTATGTATAATTGTATTTAAGAGGAGGAAGAAATTTGGAATTAGTCAAAATCGGGATCAGCAGGCCAGAAGAAAACCAGAAATCGGTGCATCTTTAATCCTCAACTAATGTCTGCAGTTTGAAGCCATTTAAGTACATTACAACAGCTTCTTTTGCACCTGTTTAGGTGATATCAACTGAACGAAAAAATTTCAAATATGCACGATTTGCATCGGAAACGTACTAAAAATAGTTAAAGCGAAGCCTGCATAGTGAACTTGAGACAATAAAAACATCTTTCTGGGCTTATCAAGTCCAAGCATGCAACTTTTTCAATGAAATCACAAACGTCATCACACTAGTAATATATAAGCTTAATATTTTTGAGTCATTTAGCATCATTTCTCCTTCGCTGAGACAGGTATCTGCAGGTGTCTGATGATTCACGCTCCTCACTCAACAAGCCGTTCCGCTAAATTCAACTGTTTAGATTGACTTTTGTTGTGTATTGAATTAGCTGCTGCTGTTATCTAGCAGATTTTTCCACACTTACCTCAGTTTTGACAGGGAGTTATACGGATTGTCACCTCTGCGTCTGACCAAATCCCAATAACAATAATAATAATCAAAAAATTCACAGCTGCGCTTCAATAAACACTAAATTTCACCCAGATATCCCTCCGCCACCTGGGTGCCGCTCAGCGGAGCAATACCTGGCGTTCTGAGCCGTTTTGCGGCCAGATCTATCTATCTATCTATCTATCTATCTATCTATCTATCTATCTATCTATCTATCTATCTATCTATCTATCTATCTATCTATCTATTTTAGATTTGTTTATTGAAAATGAGAATACCATTGAATTTTATTTGAATGTTTCATTAAAGATGAAAATTTACAATTTAAATTTAAGGTTTAAAGGAACTGGCAAGTTTACTTGAAACAAGTACAAAGACTAATCTTTACTGTTTAATTGCTGTGTTAACATAGTTACAATCTGAAGCCACCAGTTCAATCTCTGCTTGTTGTTTTGTTCACAAACACATCTCAGCAAATAATAACCAATTATCCATGATTGCTTTTAAGCTCAGCCAATTAAACTCGGCCCTCTCTAACAGATTCAAACAAAACTGTATTGAATCGCTGCCAGAAGAGCAGATGTTCTGAACAGGAAAATGGGCCTTTGGGTCAGCCCTGTCTCTCTATTACTCTCCAGCTCCCTTCACGCTGTCCTCCCTCCACCTTTTCATCCTGTTGTTCACCGTCATGGTTCTTTCTTCTTCTGTCTTACAGCCTTTGCCCATAATGCCGTTCTGACCGCATGATTCTGGCAGTTAGCAAACTAGTCTCATATTGTCAAACTTGCACGTAGCAAACATCTCTGTGATTCTGTGTTGACATATTTGTTACTTTCCTGTTTCAATCAGGTTTTATGTGCAAACATCATAATTTCAATTTATAACCTAGAAATGCTGTCCTAACTTGACAGGTCTTATTTGCTATTTTGGTAGAAAACATTGCACCAAAAAAAAAAAAACAACAAATCCATAATTTCTTAACAAAAGATGTTTATTTTGATGCACTCACTGTTATATCATTCATGTTTTATGGTAATCTTTATTTTCTGCAGTTCATTAATGAATTCAACTTACAGCTGTTGCAGAAGTGAAGCCAGACATAATATTGATACATTTTATATATTTTTATGACCGACTAAATGTGAAAACAGCTAGGGTTTGAACTGTCATAAGTTCAAATAATGACGTCTAATCGACAGCCTTACCTTAATACTGCCTTTTAATCCAGCAGAGGGCACTATAATAAACATTAACAATTAACTAATGTAATGACGCTATTGTGCCGCTAGATGACATCTATCTATCTATCTATCTATCTATCTATCTATCTATCTATCTATCTATCTATCTATCTATCTATCTATCTATCTATCTATCTATCTATCTATCTATCTATCTATCTATCTATCTATCTATCTATCTATCTATCTATCTTCTTGCTGACTGATTTCACATACCTGGCATCCTACCACCATTCTTACATAAGTCTGTTTGCAGCATCTCCATTCTTTCACACTATATTTAGTCTGTGGTGTTCTGGGGAATATTACCACTGAAGCATTTCTGAACCAAGGGAGGAACAGCTGTGCAGCACCTAACCTGTTATAGCATGATGCATCACACAGAACTGGTGCTTTTATCATTAGATGTGATGGAAATACATTAATTGATATGTATCTTTATAGTCTTCTGAAATATGAATAAAATCTAATTTGTTCTTCTTAAATATTTAAGTATGGTAAGACTGCAGTGGAGCCTTGCTGAGTCAAAACTTATGTGACACTTGAATAAGATGAAACCAACATTTTGTTACTGGAAACTGACACCGTGGGTGACGTCTGCAGTCTCTGCAGCCTGCTGTCAAAAAGGTCAATGCAGGTAAAATCCCATCTCTTCATAATCTAAATATGTTAATGACCTTGATAATTTTATGTAAAAAAAAAAAAAAAACAGATGACAACTCGTTTGCACTTTTCTGGCAGAAGGAACAAGATTTTTATTTAAAATGTCAAGAATATTCATGTTGCCATGAACTTTACCAGGATTTCCAGACCTTTTGTAAAATGAAGAGGCCTGCAGCATCAAAGATCCACCACTGTACATGACAGTCAGGCATGGATGATGTATTTTTCCGCATGTTATTCTTTTCCACACTAGACCAGCCTAAAGTGTTTGTTTCAGAGAAGATCATCTTTTGTCAAATCAGACCAAACCACAGGGTCATCTATGGGATTTGGGATTGAGATGCCCATTGAAGAAAGTGGATTTTCTGCCTACTGAACCACCTTTATGTTGATTTCTGTTAAAAGACCCAGAGGACATGAGATGTTTAACAAAAATATTTAAAAGGTTCATAATTGTTCCCAAGCCATTTGCAATGCAAATATGCCCATCAGCATCACAGGTCAACCAGTTTCCTTACTAGCGGACATGAGGTGCTTTCCCACATATTTATCCTGTGTTTACACCAGAACTACCTGTGGTGTTTGTTGCTGAAAAGCTGAATTTGACTCTAATCTGACAAAAGCACACAGTTCCGGTTAAAGTCCAAGTTATGTTTAGCAAACTCCACATGTTTATGTTTGTGATAGTAGGATGGAAAATACTTTTTTGTGCCAGGGCTTCCAACAACCGGTTGGTTTTGTAAATAGCAAATTAGCAATGGAAATGTAAAGTACGTTTGATTTATTTTATAGAAATTGTTAAGGGTGTTGTGGCACTGGGAATAATACAATAAAACTAAATATTTTTTAAAAATATTTAATCATTACATAAGGCTAATGCTATACGAATACAGATGAACTCCTAGAATTATTTATTTTAACGCTTTTTATACATCCTGTCTAATAATATTGTTGAAAGTAGAAAAATCCCATCATGCAAAACTAAGTTAATGCTTTATTTTTGTACATTATAAGCAAGATGTCCACATAGCTTTCAGAAACATCTCCAGCTGATTTAAGATGCAGCAGTAAGAGTTGATTATATTTCTCTCCATTAACTTCCACCGGTACCTACACCATGGGTCATTACTGCAGGTAAATGTCACGACTTTGAAAAGCATTTTGCTTTTACATGTCTCTCACTGCTGTGTTGCATTTTTCCGAAAATGCAGTTGATTATGTTACATTTCATTGCCTTTCCGCAGCAGTATGTTTTGTGCAAACAAAGACATGGAGGAGAGACAACAAACCCCCATCCACAGTTGTATTTGTGACCATAAAAACAAAGAAAAACACAAACTAATTTTTCACCCTGGTGACCTAGTTTTGAGGGTAGGACGGTGCTTCTCCGCCTCTGCTGTGATTGGAGGGAAAACATGGGTGGAATCTGCACATGGCTTAAATTTGCTGTTCAGTTGTTCTGCTTCAGAGAGCCAGGAACATGGTAAAACCCATAGTCACTTGGTTTTACCCACAGCTGCTGAACATTAATCAGGTTTTATGACTGTCATCTGACATATCAGATCCAAATTCTGATTATGTTTGTGTTGCAGTAGTCAAAGAAGCACTTAAACTTTGTTTCTTTGATTGACTGTTCTGATATTTCAGTGATCGAAAGACTGTTGAGAGGCACATAGTAAAGCAAATTTAATTAATGTCTGATGAAGCATAATGTTTTTAAGCAGCAGAAGGCTCTACACTAGCTTGCAAATTTATTTACTCCACTTGACCTTTTAAACCACAAATTGTGAAGTATTTTCTGGGGCCAATACGAAGTGACACGATTGTGAAGTGGAAGGATAATGATGCATGGCTTTTAAAAGCTGTTCACAAATGAAAATCTTAAAAGTGTGGTGTGTATCTGTTTAGAGCCCCTTTGAATCAATACTTTGTAGAACCTCCTTTCATTGCAATTAAAGCTAGAACTGTTCTGGGTGTGTTTCTTCAAGCTTCACACATCTAAAGAGACATTTTTGCACATTCTTTGCAAAATACAATGCTCAAAAAATAAAGGGAACACTCAAATCCTAGATCCTAGATCTGAATGAATGAAATATTCTTATTAAATACTTTGTTCTGTATAAAGTTGAAAATGCTGACAACAAAATCACACAAAAATCATCAATGGAAATCACATTTATTAACCAATGGAGGCCTGGATTTGGAGTCAAACACAAAATTAAAGTGGAAAAACACACTACATGCTGATCCAACTTTGATGTAATGTCCTTAAAACAAGTTAAAATTAGGCTCAGTATTGTGTGTGACCTCCACCTGCCTGTATGACCTCCCTACAACTCCTGGACATGCTCCTGATGAGATGGTGGATGGTCTCCTGAGGGATCTCTTCCAGACCTGGACTAAAGCATCTGCCAACTCCTGGACAGTCTGTGGTGCAACGTGACGTTGGTGGATGGAGCGAGACATGATGTCCCAGATGTGCTCAATCAGATTCAGGTCTGGGGAACGGGCGGTCCAGTCCATCGCTTCAATGTCTTCATCTTGCAGGAACTGCTGACACACTCCAGCCACATGAGGTCTGGCATTGTCCTGCATTAGGAGGAGCACAGGGCCAACCGCACCAGCATATGGTCTCACAAGGGGTCTGAGGATCTCATCTCGGTACCTAATGGCAGTCAGGCTACCTCTGGCGAGCACATGGAGGGCCATGCAGCCCTCCAAAGAAATGCCACCCCACATCATTACTGACCCACTGCCAAACTGGTCATGCTGAAGGATGTTGCATGCAGCAGATCGCTCTCCACGGTGTCTCCAAACTCTGTCACGTCTGTCACATGTGCTCAGTGTGAACCTGCTTCCATCTGTGAAGAGCACAGGGCGCCAGTGGCGAATTTGCCAATCCTGGTGTTCTCTGGCAAATGCTAAGCCTCCTGCATGGTGTTGGGCTGTGAGCACAACCCCTATTTGTGGACGTCGGGCCCTCATACCATCCTCATGGAGTCGGTTTCTAACCGTTTGTGCAGACACATGCACATTTGTGGCCTGCTGGAGGTCATTTTGCAGGGCTCTGGCAGTGCTCCTCCTGTTCCTCCTTGCACAAAGGTGGAGGTAGTGGTCCTGCTGCTGGGTTGTTGTCCTCCTACGACCTCCTTCCACATCTCCTGGTGTACTGGCCTGTCTCCTGGTAGCGCCTCCAGGCTCTGGACACTACGCTGACAGACACAGCAAACCTTCTTGCCACAGCTCGCATTGATGTGCCATCCTGGATGAGCTGCACTACCTGAGCCACTTGTGTGGGTTGTAGAGTCCGTCTCATGCTACCACGGGTGTGAAAGCACCACCAACATTCAAAAGTGACCAAAACATCAGCCAGAAAGCATCGGTACTGAGAAGTGGTCTGTGGTCTCCACCTGCAGAACCACTCCTTTATTGAGTGTCTTGATAATCACCAAAGATTTCCCCCTGTTGTCTATTTCATTTGAACAACATGATGTGAAATTGATTGTCAATCAGTGTTGCTTCCTAAGTGGACAGTTTGATTTCACAGAAGTTTGATTTACTTGGAGTTATATTGTGTTGTTTAAGTGTTCCCTTTATTTTTTTGAGCAGTGTAGCTTAGGTTCAGACATGTTGGGTGGGGAATGTCTGTAAATATAAATTTTTAAGTCTTCTCACAGATTATTTATTGGATTTAGGTCTAGACTAGGTCTTTCTGGAGCATTATGGAACAGAGCTCTGTGAGATGTTTGGGATGATGTTGCATAATCTAACCCTGCTTTAAACTTCTTCACAACTTTCTCCCTGACCTGTCTGCAGATATTCGCTAACAAAGCTCTGAGACCTTCACAGAACAGCTGGATTTACTTTGAGATTAAACTACACATGGGTGAACTAGGTTAACTAATCAGGTGGCCTCTGAACACAGCTAGCTGCATGGGATTTTATTTAGGGGCATCAGAGTGAAGGGGGCTAAATACAAATGCACATGGCACTTTTCAGTTCGTCCAGATAAAATTCAGTTAGTGAAGTTAAATATATATAAAGTGACAATATGTGAAAAAGTTCAGAGAACATTTATGTTTTTGCACTGTGTGGTCCAGTTTGTGACAACTATGTTCACATCCATCGGAATAAAATTCAAACTAAATCTTGACGCCAACACTGAAATGTTGTCAGAGCACAGATGGCTGCACTGACACAAATAAATTGCTGACGGCACTATCTTCACATCCATGTGACCTTCAGCGGGAAGCATGCGGCCAGATCAAACAACTCCCTGCCAGAGTAAGACTGCTTATAAATGCGCCACCATTCCAGATTAATGTCAGTTTACTCATGTGTCAAACAACGTTGCTTGTCAGAGCTGCAGTCCAGCAGAGAGGCTGGACTTTATCTTTCTCTCTGAGCCTCTCCTGTTTTATTACAGTCAGCATTCTTCTCTGTACTCTTGCTCTAACCTTTCCTCATGGAGCTTCCCTTACAGATTCCTTCCTATAGCCAACTAAAGGCCAACCTCTCCCTCAAACCTTTTTAAGTTTGTTCATAATATTCAACAACTGATTTCTTTTGTTTCTCTTCTTCATCATTATACTGCAGTCTCAGCCATTATGGCATTTACTGGGTGGGAAAACAACACCTGTCAGAGAGAACCTAACTAAATAACAGACAGTTTTAAACAGTGGTGGGTAGAGTTGCCAGAAATTGTACTGAAGTAAGAGAAGAATTACTTCAATATATTTTAACTTAGGTGGCACAGTTGGTAGCACTGTTGCCTTGCAGCAAGAACCTTCTGGGTTCGATTCCCAGGTCATTCTGCATGGAGTTTGCATGTTCTCCCTGTGCATGCAGGTTCTCTAGCTTCCTCCCACAGTCCAAAAACATGACTATGTTAATTGCTCTAAATTGCCCTTAGGTGTGAATAACTGTGTGTGGTTGTTTGTCTTGTGTGTCTGCACTCAGAAAAAAAAGTACCTAATTGTACCTTTAAGGGTACAAAGGCTTGCCACTGGGGCAGTACCCTCAAAGGTACTGCTATTGTACCCTCAGTAGTGGGTACTTACTTGTACCCTTATAGATTGTACCTCTTAAGTTTAGAATTGTACCTTTGGTGACAATCTTATACCCTCTTACAAAAGGAAAAAAGGAAAAACAGAAAAAAAAACTTACTTTTCATTGACCTTTACTGTATAAAACCACCACACTCACACATTATCTCATGTACAAAATGAAACTTTATTTTCTATTTTGACATTTCAAGTTTTCATTTCATTAGAAACTTACACACAATGTCGAACCGTAACATACAAAATGTCATCAACAGAGTATGTGTCATTTGCCTGAAAGTCTATTTCATCTCCTGCTTTCAGTAAAGTCCATTCTGCATCAACTTTTACTCTGTACGCATGGAAGTGGCGGTCAAACGATAGGGGGATCAGCATTTTCCCACAAAGAATCCATATGATGTCAATGTTGTAGATGTATTTTATTTGCCAAAATAGTGGCACAGCCTCTGAATGCAGGACATCTATGAAGAAAACATCTCTGATGGCATACTGTTGATTGTTAATTCAGACACACGTTGAAAAACTGTTTGTGAAATCCACATTACAAAGATTGTGATTAGATGACAGGCCTTTCTGCAGTTCAACAGGTAAAGATAAAAATGGAGTTGCCACCCTTTTTCCAGGCACACTTTCAAATTCACACAGACAATTCTGTGTAGAAAACTCCCAGCACTGTTTAAATTGGTGTCCGTTGCTCAGAGTTTTAGCAATGTTCGCAAAGTTTCGACAGTTATGGGCCAACATTTTAAAATATTGGTGTTTGCCCTCAAATCTCATGCACCACAATGACCGAAGAGGCCCATACATTTCCATCAGTCTTGCATAATGGATCAAATAATGACACTTGGGAGTAGTAATATCACCAAATACATCTTTCATTTCTGTCAGAAACTCTTGAACTAATAAATCTAACATTAAAAGATTATCTCTTCTCACCTTTGGTGCTATGACAATCTCAGAAATCTCACAGCATAACAGAAAAACATGCCAATATTTACAATTAGGTGGGATGTGGTGTGCCATTTGGAAAGGCAACAACCTAAAAAGGCACCATTTCTGAGAGGCAGATCCTGTGACACCAACTTTCTGTAGTCTCTCTGGTAAAAGCACTGGTTTATTAGCTTTGTCATTTTGACCAATGCATATTTTTCGCAGTTCTTCATTTATCTCTTTTATTGTTATGTGCTTGTCTTTTTGAGCTTTACAAATAACTAGTTCCATAACTAGTGGAATTACACCCTCCAACAGATCATGCATTATGTCCAGTGGTAAAGCTTTTGTAACATCAAAATATTGTAATTTATCAAAAGGAGAGGAACTATAAACACCATAAGTTGCTTTATCATCAGGATCCTGTTTTATGCGTACAAGGTGGCACTGGTGAACCTCAGGCGTTCTTAAAACAAAGCTGTCTTCCTGGAACAAGTGTTTAATTATCATGAATTGCTTAGATAGTCGAATTAGAACAAAACCAGAGGATGAAACAGACTCAGCACACAGGATAAGACGGTAAATGAGGTTTATTTCTACTGTAGACTTTGTTTAAGGAATCTTGAGTTGGAGTTGTCCAGAAGCCAGAGGAGGAGGAGGTAAACCCAGGAATCCAAGGAGAGAGAGAGAGAGAGAGAGAGAGAGAGAGAGTACTGGTGATGAGAATATTTACAGTGCAGTCCTTAGGAGAGAGTATTACCAGATGTTGACAGGCAGATAGGCAGATAGGCAGGTAGGCAGATAGGCAGGTAGGCAGACAGACAGGAGTCCACATAACTGAGGTTATGTTCCAGCAAAGGTCTGTATCAGCAGCTATTTTAAGAAGCCCATGAGCTCATTAGGAGAACGCGTTGCAGCTGCAGACAATGAGCTGCCAGAACCAACCAGAAGGGGAGGAGCAGAGATCCTACATTAATATCATCATAAGTAGCCATACAATAGCGACAAATTCTACCCGAGTTAAATGACATTGTGAATCCACCAATCATATGAGCTGACAAGTTATCACCAGATAAAGTTGCAAGCGCAGCCCAAACTGTGTGCTCGGTGTCATTAATTTTCAGTGTAAGGCCAACAGTATCATCTAGTAGAGGTTTCAAAATGACATTCAAGCCCAACTGCTTAACAAATGAGTGCCGTACCAACAATGCTAAATGAATATGTGTCTGCTTAGATCTATGCCTTTTATCCAAATTCCCAACACTGTAATAAAATGCACATAGTTTGTGTTTGTTTCGTTTTGACCCCAAAGGATTTACTACTTCAAATTCATCTTCATAGAGGTGTTGTCTGAAAATGCTGCCGTCACAAGTCTTTTGGACTCTAGATTATGCTCAGAAAAGATATTATCCTGAATGTCATCATGTGAACAATAATTTTTCAGCACTTTATCAATGGGTACATATGAATATGAGCCAACGGTTTGTCCTACTGAGTTTCTTAACTTGCAATGGATAGGTTCAGTCATATTAAGCTTGAATTTGCAAAGATTTTTCATCAGATATGGAGATTGAATAGTCTTTGTCGCTTCGCTAAAAAAATCATTAGAATGGAGAACACTTTCCAGCAAAATCCCAGTATAATACGAAATAGAATAATGCAAACTGCATTTAAATATGTTAGATTTTCTTTTAATCACACAAATCCACTTCTCAGTATTTAATTTTTTTTGTTAAAAATACTCTACCATAGCCATTTGTTGTAAAATCTATATTGAATCTGTTACCTTCAAATAACTTTGTTTTATCATTTTTTTCTTTCCTTGTTGTCCATCTTCTGAAAGTGTACCCTAAAATTATTAATAAAGAGTACAAATATGTACCATTTACTACTTGGGAACAAAAATGTACCTTTCAGGCCCTCAAAAAGTACAATTATGTGCCTTAAAGTTCAATTATTAACCCTATAGGGGTACATAAGTCCAGACTGTACCTCAGGGGACAAAAATGTTCTACTTCTGTACCCTTTTTTTTGAGAGTGTAGCCCTGCGACAGACTGGCGACCTGTCCAGGTTGTATCCCGCCTCTTGCCCATAGACTGCTGGAGATAGGCACCAGCTTCCTCGCGACCCACTATGGAAGAAGTGGTAGAAAATGACTGACTGGATAGATGAGAGAGAGACTGGAGTTGATATTTAGATAATCCTGTGCACCAGTTGTACTTGGAAGCACCACATTGAGAAATCCAGAGGGACTGGACAGTGCATTGGAACATTTTTGGACTGGTTAAATGCTGCAGGCAGCTGAATTTGGACTTTAGATGATTTTTCCTCAGTACCAGTGATGTTTACAGTCAGCTTGACGATGTTTCACGTGAAACATTCAGGTAATTGCAGAGTGAGCTATTTTCCTTTTTTCTGTGGAAAAGTGCATACCCTGACATAAAGGTTTAGTCCAGTCCACTTGTCTTATTGGAGATCGCACCTTGAAGAACATACCTTTGTGTAATCTCCAACAGGCTTGGCACACTGCATTGGAATAATGGAGCTTGTGTACAAACAAGACGTCTGGTTGGTTTAAATTTGGTTGTTTTTCATTTAGTGAAGTAACTAGAGGTGAGCAGAGTAGCCAAAAATGAGTAGGGTAACCACAAAATAATATTACTCAAGTAAAAGTAAAACGTGTGATGCTATAAAACTACTCCTACACTTTTTTCGAAAAGTTACTTCAATAAAGGCAACTGGTTACTACCCAGCTCTTTCCACAGATAGTAAATGCGTAGGAGAGACAGTGAGTAACATGTGACCAGGATCAATAGCAGGGACAAAATGTGATTTACTTTTCACAGCAGCTGGATCCAAGCACAGAAAGGCAGACAAGTCAGAGTCCAAAATCCGAAGTTTCAACCCAGACACAGATTGGTCAAGGACAGTGGAACAAATAAATCAGGCAGGAAACAGGAATCAGTCAGAAAAAAAGCAAAATAGGGGAATCTGCTGATCAACGGACCTGCATATCCGAGAGATTGTTCTCCCTCTCAACCACTTTGTTAAAATTAAGAGTCTTGCATCAAAGTGACGAAGGAAAGCTCATCCGTGCATCCTTTAGTTAATATTAACTTGCAGTAACAACTGAAAACAGAATGGGAGGCAGAGGCCTTTTCTTTCAGGCTCTTCTTTTGTGGAATCAACATCCAGTTCTTCAGACTTGTTGCTTCTTACGGTCAGGGTTGGTTTAAGTGACCCTTTGAGATCTCTTTAGGCACCCGGGAAACATCTCATTAGACACCAATCACCTCTTCCTCTTCTTCAGTCTGCAGCCTTTTCTCTTCTGCATGTGACAACTATTCATGCTCTTGCTTTTCATGCTCAGTCTGATGGACGTCTCTTCCTCTTACAAAAATGAATCCCTTAGATCCCCTGTTGCCTCTACATGTTTTTTCAAAAGAATGGAATCCAACTGAAGATTTAAATCAATCCACCGGATTAACATCATGCACCCATCCGTTGTCTATACCCTCCTTTTCGTGCAGGGTCGCTGGTGTCTCCAGTGGTCACAGGGTCCACCCTGGAAAGGTCGCCAGCCCATCACAGGGAAACACAGAGACAGGACTGTGGAAGGATGCCCAGGTCTATGGAAGTAAAATAGTCTCATTAGAATCAGGCATTTTTTAGACATTGAATTTATAACACAAAATTTTTATCCTGTGCATTTATGTGATTTTTTTGTTGTACTTAAATTCGCCAGCAAACATTTCACCTGCAAAAATTCGCCTGCAAGAATTTGCCTGAAGAAATTGCAACTCCATAAATTCGCCTGCCCAAGTTAGCCTGCAATGAGTTGACCTTTGGCTGACTCAAGCCAAAGCAATCAGCACTAGATCGAGTCGAGCGGCTGACAATCCATCTTAACGTTGGCTGCCACCTGCCAAAAAATATCCAAGAGGAAGAAGAGTAGTCGAGTGGCTTTAAGCCAATCAAATTACCCTCATTTAATCACGTGACTGATCAGTTTGGGAGGCTCTACTTTTAACCCAGAAGCTGAAATTGGCTTCTGATTGTAGCTTCAGATTCGGAAAACAGTTAAAGGGCAAATCCACCTCATTTTTTATTACCTTGACCATCTGCTCCTACTCAAAAACTACAGTACTTAGACACTTTAAACCTCAAAGATGCTCTTTGAGGTTTGGTCCTAAAAGATCAGAATCAGAATCAGAATCAGCTTTATTGCCAAGTTTGTGCATACAAACAAGGAATTTGACTCCGGTACACTTTGCTCGTTTGTTCTGTTTTTGCATTACAGAATATACAAATTTAAAATTTACAATGTGCAATGCAATATTCTGCATTACAGATGCTTCATAAAATAGTCTATGTAAAAAAGGTTTCTCTTTTAATAAAGGTGTCACTTAAAAAGGATTACTGTGTTATTGAACTAATCTGTTTCTGAAACTTAAAGTTAGACTCAAGTATCACATCCAAGTCTTTTAAAGTGTGAGTTTATAGAAGGTTCAACCCTCTCCTTATCTATATGGTGGGGCTGTTTTCACTGGGTCCAAGTACAATTATTTCCAGCTTTTTCATTTTCCCAAAGTGAAAGGGACAAAGTTAGAAGTCTCCCCAGCTTTAATTTCTGAAGCCAGTAAAATAATAAAAGTTAGGTAAATAAATGACTTCATAAATGACTTAATTGCAAATAGATCTGTGGATCATTTAAGTATCTATCAAAACAGATGTTTTATGTTCTTAAATTGGAGTCTGGAGGGAGCCTGAAAATGAAAATGGCCCAAGAATGGAGCCTTAGGGAACTCCACAAAACCGTGGGGCTGATGGAGGACCAGATCCGGTGGGCATCAGAAAAACTCACGCCAGAAAGGTAACACCCAAACCATTCTAGTATGTTACTGCTGCCATAGCAGCTGTGATATCTTTTAGCAGGTAACTTTATACTTACCCTACATATACTTACATAGTATATTAATACTTGAAATGCCGTTGGCTAAATAATAAGACTGATATGCTGAAATTTTAAAATATAATGAGTGTCAGGGAGGGTGTGTGTGTGTGTGTGTGTGTGTGTGTTTGTGGTGGGGGAGGGGGTTGGGTGAGATGTGACCAATCACTAAGAGTTGAATCTGGAGCATTAAATGATACATCTCTAAATGAATCAGTCAAATGGACGCCTGAAGCCACAATACGACAGTCCGGACATTAATGGCAAAGAGTCAAACCGGCTGGTAAATATACAGGGAAGGAAGGAGTATTTTCTTATTCTGTGGATAAATAGTGGGAGTTGTTAAGTACAGACAAAGCTGTAACTTTTATGCTGCAAAACCTTTTAACAACATATGGGACAAAGAAAGAGAAAGTGGAAGAAAAGCAAAGATGTAAGGTGAGCAAACTGCAGTAAAATGAGGGCAAAGGGAACTGGGATGGAGGTGAGCAGACTGGCACCATTTACCTGCAGTTCAGAGATTAAGTCAGTCAAAAGGTTCAACAGTACAGTGGGTGAGATAAACAGATCAATACTGGGAAATCATGTTAGCTGAAACCTCTGCACGAGTTATCTCTTACGTGTACAACTTGTTGGATTCATACCAATAAGCTGATTTAACTTCAAACAACACAATCAGCACATCTTGTTCTTGTAGGCTGCCTAAACGCTGGCAAAAACACAATCTAGTTTGTGCTGTTTGGGTTGTTCTAAGCAGAACTCAATGATACTTGGACTGATCCTTCACCACAGCAGGAACAGAAGCATCATTTGGTCTAAAACTATCTGAAGAATGTTAAGATGGTTCACCAAACATTCATGCATGCTCAAAAATTATACATAAATGATTTGGTAATTAATTTAATTTATCACCACAGCAATGTTCAAAGGTCAGTCAGTCAGTCATTTTCTACCACTTATTCCATAGTGGGTTGCAGGGGAGCTGGTGCCTATCTCCAGCAGTCTACAGGCGAGAGGCAGGGTACACCCTGGACAGGTCGCCAGTCCATCGCAGGGCAACACACAAACAACCATGCACACACCTAAGGGCAATTTAGAGTTACCAATTAACCTAACAGGCTTGTATTTGGACTGTGGGAGGAATCCGGAGTACCCAGTGAGAACCCATGCATGCACAGAGAGAACATGCAAACTCCATGCAGAAAGACCCCTGGTCAGGAATTGAACCCAGGACCTTCTTGCTGCAAGGCAACAGTGCTACCAACTGCACCACCGTGCAGCCAATGTTCAAAGGTTCGTCAGGGAATTTGGTCTTGGAGCAACAAACAAAATCTCACATCTGCGGAAGAAATATTTAAATACCTCATAAATGTTTCAAATTTTTAAGGAAACCAAGAAAAGAACAGTAAACCTGAGCAGAACAATGGCACTGCACCACTGGAATAGGCTGATCACTCATATACAATAAGCATGTATGTGGGAATCTGTAGTTAATTTTATCATTTAAAATTGTACAAGTGGTAATGTTGAGTGTTAGTTTGTTTGCACAGAACTAAATGTGACACGAGCTCCATTTCCACTTTGTCAGAGCAAGAACCCAAACCATCAAGTTCTTAAGAGTCACTCTTACTGCTTATAGTGTCTTTCAACCTTGACTGTGCCCTGCAAGGCTGTTTACAGCTTGATTTATAATTGCACACATTCATGCAGTGCTTCTTGTTCTACATGTCGTCCAGTTTCTCAATTAAACACTGAGAATCACCCTGAAATAACCTACCAGTAGAGTTAATATAATAGATGTTGCAATGAATGGCTTTATTTTAGTGGGGTTTATTCTACTGCAATACAAAATAAACCATTTGGAGGCTTTTTTAATAGGGGTGTAAATATTATTCAGGGTACTATTGATTTTAAAGTATTCAGTTTGATTTTTGTTTTTAAGAAACAATGCAGTGTTCCTGATGAACTTTGTGGAAATGACAGGACTGTTTACTTGTTGAAAAATGCTTAATCAGCAAACTAACTGCAGCCATCAGCAGACTGTGGTGAAATCACAATGTTCTCATGCTATCATTTCTGACTGATTGTCTCTTAATGTTTGGAATGATCTTCACTCACTCATGTTCCTTTTAAGTCAGTATGATTATGTTTGTGTGCTTAAAAGAAGGGAAATTATCACTAAATGCAACAAATGGCTCCATGAATGACTTCATTCCATCACAATAGGTCAGTGTGAATCTGTGAACTTTTGAAAACAGACTCCACCTTTAGATCTGCCGACTTGGGCCTTTTTACATGCACCAAAGTCCAGCTAAAGCATTGAAGCATTCATTCGGTTTTTAATCATTTTATTGTCATGAAGCATATTCAAAAATAAGCTTTGTTGGTGGATTAATTTATTTATTTGCAACTTTATTTTAAATCTGGCACTCCCTTTGTAATAAAAAAAACCCAGATGGTATTAGAGGGTTATTTTACAAATAATCAAATCTAAAATGGTGTTTGAATGCATTGATCTTGGGCTTAAGGTGAAGACAAACATATTAAAGTCAGTCAGTCAGTCATTTTCTACCGCTTATTCCATAGTGGGTTGCAGAGGAGCTGGTGCCTATCTCCAGCAGTCTATGGGCGAGAGGCAGGGTACACCCTGGACAGGTCGCCAGTCCATCGCAGGGCAACACACAAACAACCACACACACATTCATTCATACACTTAAGGTCAATTTTAGAGTGACCAATTAACCTAACAGGCATGTCTTTGGACTGTGGGAGGAAGCCGGAATACCCAGAAAGAACCTATGTGTGCACGGGGAGAACATGCAAACTCCATGCAGAAAGACCCCTGGCCAGGAGTTGAACTCAGGACTTTCTTGCTGTAAGGCAACAGTGCTACCACCATGCAGCCTGCATATGAAAGTAAATATATTCAATCTGAAGCTCTCTTTACAACTGTGAGTGACATTCAATAAATAGAAAACATATTTGACGGATTTGTGCTGAAGAACTGGGAGAATACAAAAAAAATAATTTCATACAGATAAACTCCAACGGAGGAACATTATCAATGGCTTTGTTGTCCCATCGGAGCATGTGGACTGTGCCCTTTCATCGTTTTTATGGTTTCAAAGTTTCTCCGGCGATTATTAACTATGAAGTTGGTGCACTCAGAATGACTTAGATCTGCTCATGAGAGAAGCGTGTGAAGGCAAAGCATGGCTTCACCTTCAGCATGCATCGATCCCCTCCCAGCATGTCCCCTAAAAAACAAAAGTCCGGGTCTCAGGCGTGAATGTTTTCCCCATTACAATAGCTACCATCCCCCCACCATTACATTTCTCCTTTGTGAAGCCTCTCCCCTGTATGTGTTTCCCTCTCTTTTCGCTGCTGGGTGTGAATCCCTAACTCCTCCTATTTGTTTATTGCCCAATGAGGACTCTAACAGACAGACAGACAGACAGACAGACACACAATGAAGCAAACAACCCTGCTTGTTGCATAAATATGTATAAGGAACACAGCCCCTTGCAAAAATCTTCATGCCTCTATGTTACAACCACAACATTTAGAATCAAATTAATGGCCCGTCACCAGGACTCTGCAGAATTTGCTTGCTTTTTGAGGAGGCCATTCAGGTGTGTTGGAGGGGGGAACCTCTCGAGGACTGGAGTTCTAGACCAACATAAAGTGATGCATGACTGTAAAGTTGAAGGAAACGGGTACAGGCTTTTCTAAATGCATATTTTAAATCAAACATCCTTTCAAGTATTCAAGTATTTCCACAGACTGTCTGTTGTAAGGTCTGGACTTTAACTAGGCCGTTCTACCACAGGAATACGCCTTGACCCAAATCCTTTCATTGCAGCTCTGACTGAATAATTAGGGTAGGTATCTTCCTGTACAGTGAACCTTCTCCTCAGTCTCGTGTTTTTTACCCTGATTGTTCTATATTTAGCATCCTTACTTGCATCATCTTTAACCAGCTTACCTGCCCCTGGTAAGGAGAGAATCCCCACAGCATGATGCTGCCACCACCATGTGGGGAGGATGTGTTAAAGGTCAAGTTTTTACCACACAGCTTTTTGCACATAAGCTAAAATTTTAGGTTTAGTCTCATCTGCGCAGAGCACCTTCTTTTATATGTTTGCTGCAAACTGCAAATGAATTTCTTGGATTTCCTCTTGCCATTCCTCCACTAACAACAGTTTTTGCAATGCACAACTAAAATACACTTCCTGTCTACAGACTCTTCCACCTGAGGTGCGTATCTCTGCATCTCTCTGAGCTGCATTTTACTTCATAGTATGGTAGTAAAAGGGCCTGAATATAAATTAATTTGTAAATCTTTTATTTGTAAAACTTTTTAAAACAAGACATAATTTTCCTTACATTTTACAACTATGTATAACTTTTTGTTGATCACATACAATTCCAACAAAGTCCTGGACTAAAGCATCCACCAACTCCTGGACAGTCTGTGGTGCATGGTCTGTTGGTGGATGGAGCGAGACATGATGTCCCAGATGTGCTCAATCAGATTCAGGTCTGGGGAACGGGCGGTCCAGTCCATCGCTTCAATGTCTTCATCTTGCAGGAACTGCTGACACACTCCAGCCACATGAGGTCTAGCATCGTCCTGCATTAGGAGGAACCCAGGACCAACCGCACCAGCATATGGTCTCACAAGAGGTCTGAGGATCTCATCTCGGTACCTAATGGCAGTCAGGCTACCTCTGGCGAGCACACGGAGGGCCGTGAAGCCCTCCAAAGAAATGCCACCCGACACCATTACTGACCCACTGCCAAACCGGTCATGCTGAAGGATTTTGCATGCAGCAGATTGCTCTCCACGGTGTCTCCAGACTCTGTCACGTCTGTCACATGTGCTCAGTGTGAACCTGGTTTCATCTGTGAAGATTACTGGGCGCCAGTGGCGAATTTGCCAATCCTGGTGTTCTCTGGCAAATGCCAAGCGTCCTGCACGGTGTTGGGCTGTGAGCACAACCCCCATTTGTGGACGTCGGGCCCTCATACCATCCTCATGGAGTCGGTTTCTAACCGTTTGTGCAGACACATGCACATTTGTGGCCTGCTGGAGGTCATTTTGCAGGGCTCTGGCAGTGCTCCTCCTGTTCCTCCTTGCACAAAGGTGGAGGTAGTGGTCCTGCTGCTGGGTTGTTCCCTTCCTACAGCCTCCTCCACGTCTCCTGGTGTACTGGCCTGTCCCCTGGTAGCTCCTCCAGGCTCTGGACACTACGCTGACAGACACAGCAAACCTTCTTGCCACAGCTCGCATTGATGTGCCATCCTGGATGAGCTGCACTACCTGAGCCACTTGTGTGGGTTGTAGAGTCCGTCTCATGCTACGACGAGTGTGAAAGCACCACCAACATTCAAAAGTGACCAAATCATCAGCCAGAAAGCATAGGTACTGAGAAGTGGTCTGTGGTCCCCACCTGCAGAACCACTCCTTTATTGAGTGTCTTGCTAATCACCAAAGATTTCCCCCTGTTGTCTATTTTATTTGTACAACAGTTGTGAAATTGATTGTCAATCAGTGTTGCTTCCTAAGTGGACAGTTTGATTTCACAGAAGTTTGATTTAGTCAGTCAGTCAGTCATTTTCTACCGCTTATTCCATAGTGGGTCGCGGGGAAGCTGGTGCCTATCTCCAGCAGTCTATGGGCGAGAGGCAGGGTACACCCTGGACAGGTCACCAGTCCATCGCAGAGAAGTTTGATTTACTTGGAGTTATATTGTGTTGTTTAAGAGCTCCCTTTATATTTTTGAGCAGTGTAGTTTTTCTTTCTCTTCTCATTCTTCAAAGCAGCTCTTCCACCACAGGCACCTTTCTTCCTCTTCCTCATTAAAACAGAACAAATATCATGAATGATCCAATTAGGGAACTGGATAAAGCCTGGATGTAAAATGAATGAAAGGCTGGATGAAAGAGGTTCTGTCAGTCCTCTGTGGCAGGGGCATCCTCAGATGATGCCAGTTGGGGACATTTGGCAGAAGATCCTGTGAAGAAAATGGCTGTGGTAATTAAGCATGGCTCGTTAAACAATGTGAGCTACTCCTTTTTTTACAGAGGGTATTTAAGGACAGAGTTTTGCAGGAAGAGATCTAGTTACAACTATGGTTGGAGGATTTAAAACGTGACTGTTAATAGTGGAGGAAGAGGAATGGTAATTCAGTCAGCTGTGTGTAGCTTGAGAAGGACTAGAGATCACGTGAGGGTAGGTTTTTAAGAGCCAGAGTACCTGGAGAGAACAAAGCACACAGGCTGGGATTCAAACCCAGGACCTTCTTGCTGCAAGGCAGCAGCACTACCAACAACTCTACTGTGCAGCAGCTTTTGACCTATATTCTCTTGACACAAAGGCATATTGAACAAAAAGGATGGATCACATTTATCCTGAATGACAAAAACTTTCACAGGACTGTAAAATGATCATAGAAACACTGGAGCAGACTTATTCTAACCTAAGGGTTAAAATTAGGCTTAAATCTTCT
Organism: Girardinichthys multiradiatus; assembly: GCF_021462225.1. Taxonomy (NCBI): domain Eukaryota; kingdom Metazoa; phylum Chordata; class Actinopteri; order Cyprinodontiformes; family Goodeidae; genus Girardinichthys; species Girardinichthys multiradiatus. The sequence continues at coordinate 43,910,045 of NC_061794.1, read as the reverse complement.
TTATGAGTTCTGATAGATTTTGGCTGTTATTTTTGGATGCTTTGTTTTAAGCAAAATCTAAGCTAAATTTCCTGTTTCTGTTTTTGCCACCTCTCATGTCTAATTTAACATAAATGGAAAATAAAGACGTGCCAGGTTGTAATCATTGTCTAAAGTCCAGCAATTTACATTTTTATCTGGAGTATGCAAAGGAGTGACAGCTAGCAGATAAACTCTTTCCCTCAATTATATCTTCTTCAGGCGATTTGCCTGACCACCTTCCTAGACGACATGTATTTGTGGGGCTACATATGAATTTTGCTGAGTACTAACTGAGCACAGGCTAAACACGTTCTTCTTGTATGGGAGCTACCTGGGTTAGCAAAATAATGCCTGGATTGGAAAAAACAGGTAGGAAATCTTTACTGGTCTTAGCTGGGTCTCAAATGGGTTAAGAAAAACTGTAAGCAAAACCTCTAGGATCCATATGGACACTAATTTCTTATCTGGAGTTTTAGCCTTCAGAGCTCCCTTAGTTCTTTGTGGCTCAGATTCACTTCTCAGTAACTGCAGATTTGGCAGCTGACCATCCATCATGCAAATCTCCTCTTCTACAACATGCTGGGTTGGATTGAAATCCGGTAGCTCGGGGCCATTGGAGTAAAGTGAACTCACTCTTGTGTTAAGGAACTAGTTGAAGTTGATTTGAGCTTTGTGGCATGATGCATCATCGGGCTGGAAGTAGTCATTAGAAGATGGGAACACTGTGTGGAATGAAACATGGGAAGTCTCTTATCCATTTATATGCTAATGATACACATCTAGTGCAACTGACTAGCTTACAATGCAGCTTTAACAGTCATCAACATGCCTTATCCAAGCTTCACCATCTTTTAAACACAAATAAATCCAAGTTTATGATTTTAACCATGATTTACCCAAACCGGTCTCTCCTCTTACCCTGCACGGAACAACTTGTCAGCACCTACAAGCATTCAGGTATCTGGCTCAATAGCTCACCATCCTTTAATGCTCACAGTACTTCTTTACTTTTCAAAGTCGAATCAAGAATTGGTTTTCATCTTTCATCCATTCAGCAAGGCAAACCCTGGTCAGAAAAACGATCCTTCCTATTCTAGATTATTGTGACATTATCTACAGGAATGCATCCAAAAACCGTCTCCATGAACTGGATGTCATCAATCTTACTGCAATCTGTTTTGATACAGGTACTACTTTCAGCGCCCACCAGTGTAATCTGTACTCTACTGTTCATCACAAATATTCCAAAAGTCAACGCCACGTTTGGTCGTTGCTGATTTCATTGTGCTGCGACGAACAACTGGAATGAGCTCCAAAAAAAGCTAAAGCTTCATATGTTCACCCCGGTGTCTACTTTCAATAATATATTGAAAATTATAGTTTCTAATCAGTGCACCTATTTTTAATTAGAATAAATTGGAAACAAAGTGGGTTTTTATTCTTCTGTTTTCTCTCTGTATTAGAAGGGTGTCTTTCTAATTTATTATTTGTGTACTATTTGCTTTTACTTGTATTGTAAAGGAGAACTAGTTATCATAAATAAATAAAAAGATGTTGACCTATTGAACAGGTTCATCTAAAAAGGTGTCCCTTAAGTTTAACATGGGGTGACTTTGGTAATCAAAAGACAATCCCATCTGGAATGCACTATTTAACTCATTCCTATGTGGCCCCCATATCAAAGCAAACAAAAATATGATTGAAAAAAATGTATATGGAAAAACACAACATTTATGAAGGAAATTAAATGGCAGCTTGAGCAAAGGTAACCCGAAAAATTAAGCTTTTTATGACAATAATGAGCTAAAAAATGAAGGCTGAATGCAAAATGTGCAACAATGAACTGCTGAGTCAGTTATCTGCTCATCCGTCTATTGTTTCCTTTTACCCAAGTTCAGATTGCAGAGGTCAAACAAGATATCCTTTTCTAGCTTGTTCTGGAGGATCCCAAAGCATTCCCAAGCCAAAAGGAATACATTGTCCATCCAGTGAATTCTGGGTCTGGGCCCAGTCACCCTACATGGGAAGCTCATTTAAACCAAAATTTATCTGGGATCTAATTGCTCTGGTCATAATTGACAATAGGGGAGGATAACCACCAGTCAGGCTGGAAACCTGGGTGTAGTGATGGACTCAGACGTGAACCTTCAGAGGTACATAAAGACAGTAACAAGGTCGGCCTTCTATCACCTAAAGAACATCTCCAGGATTAAAGGACTAATGTCTCAGCAGGACCTTGAAAAACTAATTCATGCGTTCATCTTTAGTAGAATTGATTACTGCAACGGTGTCTTCACAGGTCTGCCTAAAAAGTCGATCAGACAGCTGCAGTTGATCCAGAACGCTGCTGCCCGCGTCCTCACTAGAACTAAGAAAGTGGAGCACATCACCCTGGTTCTGAAGTCCTACACTGGCTCTCTGTAGCTCAGAGAATAGACTTTAAAATACTTCTGTTAGTCTATAAATCATTGAATGGTTTAGCACCAAAATACATTACAGACTTGTTGTCAGTGTATCAACCACCCAGACCTCTCAGGTCTTCTGGCTCAAATCTACTCTGCAGAACCAGAACCAGAACCAAACATGGAGAAGCAGCTTTTAGTTCTTATGCTCCACTAATCTGGAATAAACTCCCAGAAAACTGTAAAGGCACCGAAACCCTAAGTTGCTTTAAATCAAGATAAAAAACGTATTTGTTTAGAGTGGCCTTTGACTAGGCCATCTAGGCAAGATTAGTTGCGTCTTCAGTTCAATTTTCCTTTCATTTTCTTGTCCATCATTCTATTCTCTTTATTTTATTTTTAAAAAAAAATTTTATTACCTCTGTTGTTTGATTTTATCATTTGATTTGTTTTTTCTGTGTCTGTATCTGTGTTTATTTTCTTTGTGATTGTATTATAATTGTATGTACAGCGCTTTGAGAGTCTCGTTGCTGAAAAGCGCTATATAAATAAACTTACCTTACCTTACCTTGGAATGGAGTAGTTAAAAGAGATTTTCCTACTTCATCATAACAGACCTGAGCAGAGCCAGTAAAAGTGCATACAAAGCTCCAAGTCATCTATCCATCTCTTACTCTATCCTGATGTCAATAGTAAACAAAACACCTAGACACTGTAGCTTATTAAGTTGAAGTAGAATCTCACAGATAGTGGGACTACATTTCCTCCTGCACCCCCTTGACCAGCCAGGAACGTACGCCAGGATCCTGTTTGTAGACTTCAGCTCAGCCTTTAACACCATCGACCCAGACATTACTGACATTCTCAGCCAGAATCACACCCAGCTTACGGTGCTGGCCTCCACCTGCTGGTGGTTCACCAGCCTCCTGACTGACCAACAGCAGAGGGCGAGGCTGGGGAGCTTTTTCTCCTGCACAAGAACTCTCCACACCGGCTCTCTGTACATACAGCACCTCAGCGGATTTGTCTGTGAAACTCCTGTAGTTTGCACTGCTATTGGTCTGATCCAGGACAATGAGTCTGCATATAGACAGGAGATGGATTGGCTGGTCCACTGATGGGGTCAGAACCACCTGTAGCTTTACCTGTGAAGATGATGGTGAACTTCCAGTGAATAACCCCCACACTGGTTCCCCTCAACATCCTCAACAACATTGTGTCTACGGTGGATTATTTCCAGTTCCTAGGAATCACACTTTCTGGACACCTGAGATGGTCCTCAAACATAGATACTGTTTGTAAGAAGGCCCAGCAGAGACTGTACCTCCTGTGGGAACTCAAGAAGTACAACCTTCCACAGGAGCTGCAGGTCATCTTCTACATTTCATCATACTGTCTGTCTTGTGTTCATCCAGTGTGTGGGTTGGCTTGGTCCTGCCAGAGCATTTCACCAGGCATGGAAATCACCCACTTTGTGGCTGCTTAAAGTATTTATGATGCATCAAAATACTGAAAATCATTGCAAAATTCAAAGGTTGGCGTACAAGGCCTGCAAGGTCAGTGCAGATGCATGGGTTTGTATGAAAAACAATAGCAGAAATTGATGACATTAGTGTGATCATTGCACAGCCTAGTCGATTTGCTTTGGATGTTAAGTATTTTTATTTAACAAGGAAAGTAATTAGGCCCTTAATAAAAAAATCGGTTTTACAAGAGTCTACCAAACTAAACAGAACTAGAGGAGTGTTTCTCAATCCTGACCCTTTCGATCCAGTATCCTGCATGGTGTGTGTGTTTCCTGGCACCAACACTGCATCAGCTTGATATCATGTGCAGGAAAAGCCTGATGATAATTCATTCATTTAATTAAAGTGTGTTAAAACAGGGAAATCCTTCCAAAGGAGCGCTATTGGAAAATAGTACAGTAGGCAACTACAGGAACATTTACATGTAAATGAAAACTATCGGTGGAGGTGTAACAACGTTTGAATGTTAATAAGGGGGCTAATTGTGTTTTGTACCTCATGTGATTAAAGCAACATGTATGATAATTAATGGGGAAACAGGCAGAATGCTACATTCAAAAGTGATTAATTTTATCAGCAAAGGGCTGTATGGTTGATCTGATCTAATAGTCTTTGCATGAGGTCCCCTCTGACCCTTCACCCTGGAGAAGGGGTCAAGGAGGAGGAAGACAAAGGGCCGCCGTTGAACACAAAATATTTTTGACTGTGTTTGTGTGTCTATTTTGAACATGTTGATACAATAAACAACAAATCTGTACTGCAAAGAAATATTTAAATGTTTAAATAGAATAGCTGTTCAAAAGCTGTTCCAGCTTTAGAGCGTAGCAGTGAGTGTGATCAGGGACTGGATTCTTCCAAGAGGTGCCGAGCAAAGGCCAGGTTTAAAAATGCATTGTTTTTAAAACGATATTACTTGTCCAAAGGAGCATTCGGTTTCCCAAAGGCTATCCTCTGGTCAGGCAGTACTAGCACTACAAACCTGCGTATGTGGGGGTCCAAAAGTATTTTGCTCAGGCTGGATGGGTCACAGCGAGCTTCCTGTACAAAACATAATTGGTTCACTATATAAAACCAAGATGTAAGTCTTAGCTGGGTCTCAAATGTGTATTACAAAAATCTGTTCAGGTTGAGCAAGACATCTTGGAACCCATGTGGGTCCCACTTTTACCCAGCATGGGAAAAAATTTTGAGAAATGTAACTGTCCCCCCGAATTACATGTTGTTTAAGGTCATTTAAAAGTTTTGGCCAACTCTGCATGCTGGACATATGCAGATATCTGCAACAGCTGCTCGTCCTTTCGCCCCTTCACAATCTCGTGTCAGTTCATATCTGCCAAATGGACGTTTCAGACCAGCGCTGACAATGACCATTTTTAAAAGGCTTTATATTAATTATGATCTGATGAAAAATGTGGTTCCCAGTAAATGATAGCTACTAGTATTAAATCAAAAGGGTTTGATCAGGGGTCATAACCTTTCAAATTTCTTAACAATCAGCGGCTCCTGGTCAGTTTGCACCTTTGCTAATCTGCATTCCTATTTTATACCCACATGTTGCCATTTTGTCTTAACCCATTGCATATCAGGTTCTTTTTGTTTGTAGTTAAGTATTTCCATAAATTATTAGTAAAACAGGCTTAAAACATTCAAATGCTAATTTTATCTTAAATCATTTTATTAAAACTTTATTACACCTTGTTTATCTTTCATTTATTTATATATCAATTCTTAAAAAGCCACATTTTGTTATTACTATCAGTAGATTATATAAATTATCTTAAATTATTAGCTGTCAACTCAGATACATCCTCAAGGTGGGTATTATATCACGTGCTGATTTTATTCACACATTTATTTATAAATGGCTTAAATAGAGGCTGTCATTGTAATAATGACCCTCTTTTATTTAGCTTTTATTGAATCAGTCTTATCAGTTTCGTTGGTGTCACGGTTTGGTCACAGGACTCCGAAAGGGAGGAGTTCCCTTCAGCAGGTTGTGAAACTGTCATTTAGACTGATTGGAGAGCCCAAATAATCAGTCATATCCCTGTAGAGCAGGCAGGTAGAGAGGACAGCCACACCTGTTTTAAATGATGACTTTCTTCCCCTTCACAGACAATTAAAGCTTCTTCTTGATCCTGTATGGAAAAAGCGGGTATAGAAAATGGACGGATGGATGCTTTTAGTTGTGTTAAGATGTTTGAATGCATGTTTTGAATCACTGCAAAACAAATCTACCAGGTATCAATAAATTAACCTTGAACTATAATACTGTATAAACAATCACATATGGAGGATGAAGGATATATTAAATAAAATGTGGTTAATCATGAGAATTAGATGGCCACTAAATATTGTTTAGGACCTCATATAGCCAAGGTCTGGCTCTGCATGGTGGTCATGTACAGATTTAAACTACCTGCTATTGTAACCTTGGTATACCTTATATTATACCCTTAAGAGTGTAAGTATGTTGCAGGCCAGTTTAGTACCAATTGTCCCCCTTTGACTGTAGAGAAAGTTTCTAGGGTTAAATAAGAGGTGAGGATGTGTAAGCAGTCCTTGTAATCCAATTAAATGTTAAAACCTCTTGCCATCAGCTACGTGCCGCTTTGGCATTGCTCCGCCCTCTTCACGCACGTGTGTTCTGTCACCGCGGCTCTAACGGCTTCTTATACGCATGCGCCAGAAGTGGTTTGTAATGCCATCACCATCACCATCCTCTCCTGCTGGACAGTCTGAGGTCTGTGGTACCCGGAGCTACTGTCGGACCGCCGAGAGCAAGGACAGCGGGGGCGACTCTCTCACAGGGAGACACCGAGCGTCAGCCGGATACCGAGCCCAGGAAACCCCGCGGTGAGTAAACGTGGACTACCGTCACAGCGTGCTGCCCTGTGGCGTCACATTACAACCGTTTCTGAATAAAATTGTGTATGTTTTTCATTATGTTGGCAGCACAGCTTGGTTTTTACGACCTTTAATTAGCTAGGTAGGTTATCGTGTCATTAGCTCCGTGCGGGCAGCGCTCTGCCCTCCCCGCTTCCGCCGCTGCTTCGGTATCCCTCCGTTACGACACACAATTACATCAACCGGCCTCATTGGAGCGCTCCGTGGCGACGCAGCTTCGGTCACGGTGGCGTAATGCTGCCCGCATGGCGCTATTTTTACACCCACATGTGGAGAGAGAGGTGTCCGCTTCATAGCTGAGCAGCCGGACCGGGACGGTCCTGTAGGAAGCCGGCCTGAAACTCCCAACACCGTGAATCTCAGAGGCGTCTGAAGGTCACTGAGCTCCTCAGACATACCGACGAGCTCTTCTGTCTTCAAGTTATGGCCGCAACAGAAGTCTCAGACAGAAACGTGCCCCAGCTGGTGGCTCTGCTTACTTGCTTTTACATTAAACTTCATCTTAAAACATCTGTATAGAAAATGGTTCAGTTTATCATTTTAAGAAAACTGAAAACAGTCATAAGTATCTAATTTTTTTCTGTTCGGCCATAAGGAGTTCCCTGTAGGATAATTGAGCTGGAATTTTAGTTTACTTTTCACCCCGATATTTACGATGGTTTTAATGCAACAGGAAATTGTTTGTGTAGAATAATCCCGTGCATGGTTAACCAGTCAGTTTTTAGGTTTTAACTCGGTATTGAACAAATTCACTCCAGATTCCCATCAAAAAGAAGCTCTGCTATAAGAGGAAAACATTTGTCTCCACAGTCTTCCTCCTGTCATCATTTCATTGTGAGGCCTTGCAGCCTTTTTGTGACTCTTTTGCATATCAAGGGTAAGCTTCTTAGCATGTGTTGGGTGGATTGCATCCTCTTTTGTGGCCATTGTTTTCCATCCTTTCCATTGATTTCCCAAATGAGAAGTATTTAAACTAAATGTGACCTTGGAGACTTTAGGCCCAGCAGCATACCTTTACAGTGGTCAAGGAGTCCTGGTAACCCGGGTCTGTTCATGCAGAAGTAAAACCTCACACCGTTCAGGTTATTCAGATTATTTGTTTTAGGGCTGAAACAATTAATTGGATCAGTTATGAATAATTGATTATTGAATAACCGTCAACTAATTTAGTAATCAAATAGTCGTTAACTGGAGTATACAGACTCTAAAACATGCCTTTTTGCTGAAAGAACAACCCACTCATAGCAGTAATTAGACCAAAATTGTATAAAATATATATACATTTTGCATTTAAGATGATAAACCAGCCCTAATTTGTTTGTAATTCTAAATGTTTATGGATTTAGAAGGAATGTAACAGGATTTCATTTTATATTAAGACTTGCATCCTGTTTTTTCCATCTAATTCCTAGTTACTGTTTGATAGTAGGTGTATATTAAAGTGCTTACAGTAGATTACACAAAATGGTTTTAAATCATTAGTGGCCAAATTGCCTTCATAATGCCCACCTGGCAGGCATAAAGTGACACCTGGTTGGAAGGAACTCCATTTCTTACCCAGAAAATGTCTCATGAATGGACCAAGACCCCAACAGATGTCTGATGGCAGTTTACAACATGGGGAACTTCACGTCCAGTTGTATAGAATCTAAATCGATCCAAATTGAAATCTATCCCATTCAATCATATCGATTGACCTTCTCCCTCTCTATTCAAACAAGCACCAAATCTTGAAGCTTGGCTGTGATTCCACTTGGGTTGCAGCAGGGTTTCTGGTCTCTGGCCCACCAGCTTATCTATTCTGCTCAGAGCTGCAGGAGTTTCACTTGCCAACTCTGGGAGGTCAGAGCTCAATGGAAAGATCGCATGACGGCCAAATGCGCCGAGCTTGCAGGGAATCATTGTCCCAGAACAGCCCGAGCCGCCTGTTTATTAATAGGTGTGTAACCAAGAGATATTGTCTAATAGTGGTGCAGAAAGTGAGTGACTGCTGTGTCATTTTCAGTGCCCTTTGCTTCTCCTTTGGGCATAAATGTTCCTGGGGTGTTGGACCCTGAACCCTGACCTTTGTGAATGCCACGGTGTAACTGTGGCTACTCTTGTTTAGCGTCGTTGTTTTGTCTCCAGTGGCATAAGATTAAAAAGTACAAAGATGGAGCTCTACCCACAAAAACTCAACATCCCACGATGCATCCACAGATCTGAATAAGTGGGAATATTTTTTTGACCTTCACTTTGTGTGCTGTTGCACCTGAGAGGCCTCTGCCACTCTTGGTAGTCTGTGTGCTTTAGTTTTGAAATTAAAGCAAGATATTTTGTAAGCCACTCATCTATAACCAGATACTTTAATGCACAGACTCTTGTGTTAATACAGAAAGTTCCAAGTATTTGAAATCTAAGGTTCTGCCGTGTTGCTTCAGGCATATTTGTGACTCATTGCCCCTGATTTTAAATGAGGGGAACATGCTTTCGGGTGCTTTGTTATTGGATCTGGTCTTTGTTATCCTATCAGTTTAAAATGTTGCATTGTTGCCATGCACAGTGCATCAAGCGCTTTGTTGTTGCTACAAACAGCTGGTTTTTCCAGAAAATTGAAAGGATGTGGAAAATCAGTTGTTTGCCTTGAGTCTGTGTGAGTGTTTTCATGGCATCACAAGTTCTTCCACGTGACTGAATGAATTGATGTTGCTGAGTGGGGTGATTGTGTTTGTCACTACGCTCATAAAAAGCTGAGATTAAAATGTTTTCTACACCAATTGAGCTCTGTATGTTTTAATTGGATCAAATCCAGCAAGCAGCGAAAGTCGCAGCAGCAAAGGTTTATGGTCTGGTGGCAAAATAAATTGTGCTCACTCATTCCTTCAAGCAATAAAACTGAGGCTGCTAAAGGCTTTCTTCCTCTTTCTATTTCGCACTCATTTTTACTGAATGATGTCTATCTACTGTGTGTGAAAAGGCACAAAAAGCTTGAAAAATCATTTGAACTACAGAATTTCTATGTATTTAAAAAAGCCTTTTTTTATTTTAGCTGTTTTCATGTAAAGAACTTCAGGTAACTTTTGCCTCCCACTTCAATCTGAATGAAGCTTCTGTGATGTCTGAATGAATGCCCTCATTGAGAACTCCTCCAGGATTTGCCCCACTTTTACTGGCACCCACACACTGTACCGATGCCTTTCTGTGCTCCCCTCTGGAGCAGTGGGACCCCCGGGGGAAATGGCAGCGCAGCTCTAATCCCACTGGTCCAATTCTGCTTTACAGTAACAATGGGCCCTGTGGCACGATTCATTTTTACCCCACTAAAAAGACTTCAATTGGTCCCAGATACAGAACCTCCTTACTGGTGCTTTGGGTGGTTATGAATGTTTAAGATTTAAGACATTCCACCTTCCTTTGACCCACAGGACCCACAGCTGTCCAGTAACACCTCACATTTTTTATCTTCCACCTCAGCCCTAGACCCTTCTGCTTCTACATGTTTGCCTTCAACCATATCAGAAGATGATGATACATCCTTTGCTTCCCCCTTCCACGTGTGTCTCATAGAAGTCAGGTGAAGAGACAACTGGAGAGACTGAATAGGAATAAGGCTGCAGGTCCAGATCATGTCAGCCCTAGAGTCCTGAAGGCCTGTGCAGAGCAGCTCTGTGGGATTCTGCAGCACCTCTTCAACCTTAGCCTGGCCCAGAAGAAGGTTCCGGTGTTGTGGAAGACCTCCTGTCTTGTTCCGGTACCAAAGAAAACTCACCCATCAGTCCTCAATGACTATAGACCTGTTGCCCTGACATCCCACATCATGAAGGTCCTAGAGAGACTCCTGTTGGCCCACCTGAGTAAGCAAACAGTAAACCATCAGGATCTCCTTCAGTTTGCTTATCGCTGTGGAGTTGAAGTTGAAGATGCCATCATACACCTGCTTCAACAAACCCACTGTCATCTGGACAAAGCCAGCAGCACTGTGAGGATCATGTTCTTTGATTTCTCCAGTGCATTTAATACAATCCAACCTGATTTGCTTTGTCAGAAACTCCCGAAGACTCAGGTGGAGGCCTCAACAATCTCCTGGATTAAAGACTACCTGACGAACAGACCACAGTTTGTGAGACTGAAGGGTTGTGAGTCTAACCAGGTAGTCAGCAGCACAGGAGCACCACAGGGGACTGTACTCTCACCATTCCTTTTCACTCTGTACACCTCAGACTTCCAGTACAAGACAGACTCCTGTCATCTGCAGAAATACTCGGATGATTCTACAGTCGTGGGGTGGATCAGAGATGGACAAGAAGCTGAGTACAGGAAGGTGGTGGACCGCTTTGTGGCATGGTGTGGAAACAATCATCTCATTTTGAACGTGACTAAAACAAAGGAGATTATTGTAGATTTTAAGAGAAACAGCAATAAGTCAAAAACTATTTCTATCATGGGAGAAGAAGTGGAGGTGGTGGAGGAGTATGAATACATCGGTGTTCACCTGGACAACAGACTAGAGTGGAGATGCAACTGTGAAGCCATCTACAAGAAGGGACAGAGAAGACTGTACTTGTTGAGGAAGCTTAGGTCCTTTGGTGTTTGCAGCAAGATGCTGCATATCTTCTATAAGTCTGTTGTGGAGAGTGTGATCTCTTCTGCCATCATCTGCTGGGGAAGCAGCATCAGAACCAGGGACTTAAAAAAGCTCAACAAGCTGATAAAGAAGGCTGGTTCTGTTCTGGGGACTCCTCTGGAACCTCTGGAGATCATTGTGGAAAGACGGATTCTTCATAAAATGAAGAACATTATGGAGAACCCTGAGCATCTACTTCATGAGACTGTCCTACAACAACAGAGTGTCTTCAGTCAGAGGCTTCTTCAGATCTGCTGTAAGACGGAGCGTTACAGGAGATCCTTCCTGCCCACAGCCATCAGCATCTACAACGGCTCTTTGAGGAAACCGTCATAATATGAGCTATAAAAACATTTAATTTCCCTTTTGGGATTAATAAAATATTTTTGAATTTGAATTGAATTGAATTGGGTATAGTAGGGTACCACTAAGCTTCTGGAATGGCCCTGTATATTTAGTTTAAGTTGAGGCTGCAGCAGCGCCCCCTACACTTATCACATTCCTGTTCAGAACAAGAAGCCTGAGCTGGGTCTGAGGTTGAGGCCTCACTCCTGAACACACAGCTGCTTAAGCTAACAGTGAAGAGCAGGAAACTGTTAGAGGAGGGGTTGTTTTTGTCAGATGTTGAACCAGATGTGTGATCTGCTGTAGAAACCCATCTTGTTTTCTCCTTTTTTCTTTTTTTTTTAGTTGCAGCTCGACTCCCAACTGGTCGGTGCTTTACTCAGATCAGCTGGTGGTTCAGAGGGAACGTTTGCTTTAAGGTGTGAGAGTGTGCTGAAGCTGGATGGGGCCATCAAGTGTATGAGCAACACAAGAAGACCAGCAAGTGTTTGACAGGTTTACTCTGGAGCCCCTGGGTGACCTTTTGCTGCATAATTGGCACTTCTTTAAGGTCAGAATAGATGAGAGGCACATGTACTGTCATGATTTAGTTTGATATTTAGTGGGATTTTATAACCCACGCCATTCAGTGTGTTAAAGGGATCAGTTTCTGTGTTGGAGGGGGTGTAGCCTTTGTACTGAGTGATTGACTCGACCTCAAGTGCTCTTAGCTGCATAAACACTGCTACTCGTAGCTGATATCTGAGGTAATTCTGCGGTTTTATCCAGCTGGTTCTGAGGCGTTCAGAGTAATGCAAGCACCTTCTGAACAAAGTCTTAACGAGGAAGAGGAACTGCCTTCATTTCTCTGCACATCTTGGTGTTTGTAGGTCATATCTGGGACTATTTCAGGACCCAATAGTTCAAGCAAGAGAACCTTAATCACCTCTAAACAGTCTCTGGTACTCCTTGTGTTCTGGTGGTGCTGGGGGTGTGTCATAGGGTCAGATTATTTTCATGCTGGTTCCACTGGACAGGTGGTTTGAATGTGACGCTTCCATTTTGAAAGTTATGACACGTGTGTGTGTGTGTGTGTGTGTGTGTGTGTGTGTGTGTGTGTGTGGTAATGTAAGCCCTCAGCTGAGCTCATAGGCTGAAATGTACAACGTGTTTTGCGTTCTGCAATGTTCAGCCCGAATGGGGCCAAGTTGAGGGTCCATCTGTACTTAGTCTTCACTAATACCCCTGAAGGTAATGTGGAAACATTTGAGCCCACACCACATCCCGTCTGGAACCACAGACCAGAACCTTAATGTAGGCCCATCGGGGAGGGGCTACTTACTGATGTTAAAAAATGTAAAGCATAGTTTTCATTTTCTGTTGTGCAACACCATAATAAATCTTGCTTAAATTAGCCCACATACACTGATCAGGCATAACATTATGGCCACTGAATTAAATAACACTTAAGATTAAAATGCAGGGATCCTAAGATGTCTATGAAAGTGCTTATTTCCAGGCTTGGATAAATATGGGAAAATACATTTTGGAATGAGTTTTTTTTTTTTGTCAGTTTTCTAAAATATAAAAGCCTATTGTTAATGCAGTGCATTTATATTGTTTCTAGCATATGTTTTATGATTGGCTACATTACATGATGACTTTGAGGTTTTATCCATCAACATTTTGCTGTTGACATGACTGATCTGTTCTGTGGAAACGGTTACGCATCATGTGAAGCTGAAATTAGTCCTTTTTTTTTTTTTTTTTTCCTTGACTGGTTTAGCAGGGCTGTTTGTGGTGAAGTTATAGGAAGCTAAATGTTCAGCTGATGCAAGTGAAAGCAGAGGCGTGTCCTCAGCCTGAGCTGCAGTATTAACAGGTCATTCTGACGGCATGGCGGTGTAATGATTGTTGGAGGGTGGTTGTTTACAGCCTGATCCAAGCTAAAAGCCTTGTTAGGACCCTGACCCTTTGTTGTTAATTAGCTCCGACAAGGCTGGCCTCCACTGTGCCCTGGCTTACACTGTCTGGTGGCTCTGCTGGCCTCTTGTTTTAACCCAAAGCGATCTATTCTCCCATGCTGCTTGTTATTTGTGTAGGATCCTGTTATTCTGCAGGGGACTGTGGCATGGACACTGGCTGCCATTTAAGGAAAATGACCCAAACAGAAGCAGAGTTGCTGTCAGAGCAGATCATAAATAGCAGTTGCATGTGACCTAAATAAGGGAAAAGGATATTTTGATGGAAGAGGTTCTGGCATTGTGCATGCTTACACACTGTAATTGTGTCCAGGGATACTGGGACACTTAAAGCAGCGTGTTTATCTGCTGCGGCAGAACCAGCTAAAATAAAGCTTATAAACTCAACACGTCTACAAAGGTGAAAAAGAAATGGGGTGTCGACCTCTTTTCCGACTGAAAACGGTGTTTAACGGGAATGACTTCAGAAGCTATGACTGCGCTGATGTGCAAGGGATTTTATTTGTGGAGAAAACCTCAGCTGCAGGAGCTTTCCAAGCAGTTCTTCGATGTAGCTCCTGTAACTTTCTATTTTCACAGTTTTAGGGCAGTGTTGAGCCTCCAGAAACTGTACACAGTGTGATTAATCGCAGTCTTTGAAGCTACTGGGTCCATCCATCCATGTCTGCAGAAACTAACCTTGTTCAGAGTAAGGAGAACATGTGGATGCAACCACAGAAGTCCAGGCTTGACTCATCTCTCTCGTCACACGTTTAATTTTACAGCTGCTTTGGATAAAATGCTAGAAACTCTGTGAGAATGATGGAAATGTTAACACTACATTCTATTTACTAGTTTAACCACTCTGCTTTGTTTTTCCACACAGGTGCTGTTTTGTAACCTGATCTGAGCTGTTCCCGCACCATCATCTGCTTCATCTTCCTGAGCAGACATGCCTCCTGCAGTGGGTGGGCCGGTGGGATACACCCCACCTGAAGGAGGCTGGGGCTGGGCTGTGGTGGCAGGTGCCTTCATCTGCATCGGCTTCTCCTATGCCTTCCCAAAGTCCATCACAGTGTTCTTCAAAGATATCGAAGTCATCTTTGATGCCACGCCAAGCCAGGTCTCCTGGATTTCCTCAATCATGCTGGCTGTCATGTACGGCGGAGGTAAGTCGACCAGGTGCTCCCGAACTCAAATCACAACTGTTCTTATTTTATAGCTTTTGGGTTGCATAGAACCACCCATAGTTGGGCCCACTCTGGTGATTGATGGTGTTGCTTTTTGGATTAGCCAGTCCAAACTGCAAGTTTTCTGTATTATAGGCTTTGCAAAAGTGTTGTAGCCTTCTTTCAACCAGCTGACCGGCAGTGCATTCTTTTGGCACTTCTGAAATCTCATTAAAAGGACTTTGAAACATAAGAATTGTATCAGAGTTTTTGGCCTTTTTAAAACTCTGCATACCTTGATACCATAAACCAGCCCATGCCTTGTGGTTTTGTTTTATTTTTGTTTTTATATAAGGTTTGGTTAAAAAATAAAAGTGTTCATTTATTGCAGAGCTATTCAGGTGTGCATATTTTTTCAGCTTTTTTGTTTTTGCTGCACCATCGGCCTCTTATTTAAGCAGATAGAAAGTGATGTGGAGAAACGGGTAAGACCTGCAGCACAGGTCTCTGAGGTTGCGAGCTCTACCACTACGCCCCACGTAGCAATCAGGGCTTCATATTTTTAAACTGTATGAAAATGCAGCAGAGTCTTGTTAAGTCTGGTTATTCATTGCACTTTTGGGACCTTTTAGACTAATATAAGATCAAATGTAAAATACTGAACCTCCATTTATAGTGTTTGAATAAAGTGACCAGAGAACCAGGAACCCGTATTATGGATCATGCAGATAATACCAAAGAGTTTGAATATTATGTGGGAATTCTTGGAAAAACTATTTCTCTTGGCTATTAATTTACTAATTTGTTAGCCATGTAAATATTAGCTAAAATGTAAAGTTAAAATGCAAAAAATACAGTATTTGGCTGAATAATTTTGCCCTGCCCATAACATTTTTGGGATGTCAGTTTTTATATTGAAGGAGCCGATTCTCACTTTCTTCATGAAGAAAACTGCCTTCTGAGAGCCAGAGTAGTTCAGACTTGTCTCCTGATCATGCATGAACCTCTGCGGGTTTATGAGAAAGTGTCAGGTTAATTTCAAACATTTAAGGAAGAAAATTACTTGAACAGTGACTTCTGAAGTTAAGAATGAAGACATTTAGCCTTGAATTCTTTAATATAAGGTGCGTTGTTTAGTTGTTTCTGTAATGTTCAGCAGGTGAATCCTGTCCTGCAGGCTGAGCTGTCTAATGCCACCCTGTTGGGGCTCAGCCTAGATTATCCTGAGAGGTAGACTCCGAGAAGCCTTGTTTAACAGTGAAACAGGATTACCAGAACACTTGGTTTATGATCAGCTTGATTTCTTGAATTGATCTCATAAAACGGCTCATTTTGTCAAGGATCAGGCGTGACGTTCTGGGTTCTTAACGGGCTTCAACCTTTCACCCTTCAGTGAAGCCAGAAGAGAACATGCTTTATCTTCTTACCCTTCCTCGTTCACTCACTTGAGCAAGCCAAGGTGTGATCCATGACAATGTAGAAATGTATGCTTAGGTTTGCTTGCATTCAGTGTTACAACACAGGCACTTGTTCGTTCTGATGCAATCCAGCTGAAGCTTCTGGAGAAAGTCCACACAGCGGCTTAATGACGACCTATCTCAGGAGTTGGAGTCTGGCTTTTACCCCTGGCGTGCTTTTATTCCTGGTGTTAAAACAATCAAATATGTTGGGTTCGTGTGAAGTTGAGCAACGCAGTCTGATTGCATTGGCTGAACTGTGTGCAAAGCAAATGTTTGAACTTCATCTCATTGTTTTTTTTTGGGTATTATAAAATGTGTAACCTCCAGTTCTCCTTTCTGGTTTAACAAGGACTTTGTGAAGGCCTGGGGCTACATCTTGAAACGAGTCTTTACCAAAAGAATCTGAAAAATGTAAAAGGACAAGATGTCGATGGGCTTATCTTCTGCTGCTGAATAATTTGAAGTACAGTGTCGAATAAATGGGACATCTGACAACCTTGAGCAACAGGAGTTATTCTTACAATGCTTTCATCTCTGTGGATCAAACGTGTCTGTAGCTAAAAATCAGACATGTTTTTCATTCTACTATATTTATCTTCCGGTTGGATCTTGACAATTGATTGACAAACTATACATAAAGGATAAAAGCTGACCGCATATCTGGAACTTAATAATTTGCTCGTCTTTCAGCTTGATCATTTCGCTGAAGTGAAAAAACTTTTGATCCTAAGAGCAAGGTCAGAGGGCTCTGGTATACAGCTGCTGGCGGTGAAAGTCAGAGCCCTGATCACTCTGGGATGTTGCTCTGCGGACCTGGACGGCCATGGAAGAACATTGAAATGATTTCTGTGATGATTTAACCGATATGTAAATCATTATCCATCTGAAAGACGATAAAACAAATCAGTTTTCTGGCAGAGTTTACCTGATTTCTTTTCCTTTTTAAGAATTGCCATTCACTGTAACAAGGTTACTGGAGGCCTTTGGAATAGAAACAGGCCCACAGCATCACAGATCCTCCACCATGGTAAACATTAGGCATTTTTGTTTGCCCAGTTTTATTTTACACCAAACCCACCAAGAGTGTTTGCTGAAGGGCTCAATCTTTGGCTTGTCCGACCCAACTCACAGTTCCAGAAGTCCAGGTAGAAGATTGTGAACCCTGCAAATGTTTTCTACAGTGTTCCTCTTCTGTGCCAGTTTTAGCAGCAATGTTCTGCAGGCAGCGATTTATACAGGTCCTTCTCAAAATATTAGCATATTGTGATAAAGTTCATTATTTTCCATAATGTCATGATGAAAATTTAACATTCATATATTTTAGATTCATTGCAAACTAACTGAAATATTTCAGGTCTTTTATTGTCTTAATACGGATGATTTTGGCATACAGCTCATGAAAACCCAAAATTCCTATCTCACAAAATTAGCATCTTTCATCCGACCAATAAAAGAAAAGTGTTTTTAATACAAAAAACGTCAACCTTCAAATAATCATGTACAGTTATGCACTCAATACTTGGTCGGGAATCCTTTTTCAGAAATGACTGCTTCAATGCGGCGTGGCATGGAGGCAATCAGCCTGTGGCACTGCTGAGGTCTTATGGAGGCCCAGGATGCTTCAATAGCGGCCTTTAGCTCATCCAGAGTGTTGGGTCTTGAGTCTCTCAACGTTCTCTTCACAATATCCCACAGATTCTCTATGGGGTTCAGGTCAGGAGAGTTGGCAGGCCAATTGAGCACAGTGATACCATGGTCAGTAAACCATTTACCAGTGGTTTTGGCACTGTGAGCAGGTGCCAGGTCGTGCTGAAAAATGAAATCTTCATCTCCATAAAGCTTTTCAGCAGATGGAAGCATGAAGTGCTCCAAAATCTCCTGATAGCTAGCTGCATTGACCCTGCCCTTGATAAAACACAGTGGACCAACACCAGCAGCTGACACGGCACCCCAGACCATCACTGACTGTGGATACTTGACACTGGACTTCTGGCATTTTGGCATTTCCTTCTCCCCAGTCTTCCTCCAGACTCTGGCACCTTGATTTCCGAATGACATGCAGAATTTGCTTTCATCCGAAAAAAGTACTTTGGACCACTGAGCAACAGTCCAGTGCTGCTTCTCTGTAGCCCAGGTCAGGCGCTTCTGCTGCTGTTTCTGGTTCAAAAGTGGCTTGACCTGGGGAATGCGGCACCTGTAGCCCATTTCCTGCACACGCCTGTGCACGGTGGTTCTGGATGTTTCTACTCCAGACTCAGTCCACTGCTTCCGCAGGTCCCCCAAGGTCTGGAATCGGCCCTTCTCCACAATCTTCCTCAGGGTCCGGTCACCTCTTCTCGTTGTGCAGCGTTTTCTGCCACACTTTTTCCTTCCCACAGACTTCCCACTGAGGTGCCTTGATACAGCACTCTGGGAACAGCCTATTTGTTCAGAAATTTCTTTCTGTGTCTTACCCTCTTGCTTGAGGGTGTCAATAGTGGCCTTCTGGACAGCAGTCAGGTCGGCAGTCTTACCCATGATTGTGGTTTTGAGTGATGAACCAGGCTGGGAGTTTTAAAGGCCTCAGGAATCTTTTGCAGGTGTTTAGAGTTAACTCGTTGATTCAGATGATTAGGTTCATAGCTCGTTTAGAGACCCTTTTAATGATATGCTAATTTTGTGAGATAGGAATTTTGGGTTTTCATGAGCTGTATGCCAAAATCATCCGTATTAAGACAATAAAAGACCTGAAATATTTCAGTTAGTGTGCAATGAATCTAAAATATATGAATGTTAAATTTTCATCATGACATTATGGAAAATAATGAACTTTATCACAATATGCTAATATTTTAAGAAGGACCTGTATATTTTTTGTATCTGCATTGAAGCAACTTGCTGTCAGGGGAAGAACAAACGTTGAATGATCCTAAAACTGCACAGAGGCTGCAGAACAAATCCTGACCTAGCAAGGATCACAAGGGTGGCCTCAATACCTGATAGGTTTATTTTCAGTCCAGCCGACACAAAGAAGAACCAGCTGTCCTGAACTTCTCCTCTTGGATAAAGACTGGTCCAGTTCCAGGAGGAATCAAGTTTCCCTTCTCATCTCCAACACAAAGAGAGCTCTTTCCTTTCACTAGGACTTTTAGGTTCTTTGTGTTTACTCTGTTCATTTTCCCATACTCATCCTTTCTCAGCAGAGAAGACAGCCTTCCTGCCTGCAGTGGTTTTAATAAAGTGAGGAAAAACTAAAGGAGTAAAACGGGAGGAGTAGAAATTGCGTAACAGGAGCCTAATGTTGAAGTGTAGTTTCACCTTGTACTGAACCTTTTTTTTTTTTTTTTTTCCTCTTGATTTCCTAATTAAATGTTACTCCCAGTTACCGTTACCAAGATTGCTGAAACTATAGTTGAACAGAAGCTGAACTGGAAATCTGTCTCAGCCGTTTGACTCACTGACTGGCTGGTTTATGTGAGGTAACGCACGTACACACTCTGACTTCCACAAAGGTAAAAAAAAAAAAAAAAGCCACCTCGTCATTGAGGCCGACGTCAGACGGCTGAGTCGTTATGCAAACAGGATGCTCCACACGGTGGTTCAGATGATTTGGACAGAGGTTCTGCTCTGAATATATAAAGGGGGATTTTTATTTACCCTCCTTCTTTTAGCAAAGGATTAACACACCCTTTGTGTTCGGATGGCTATTCAAAACGCCACATTGTGCATTAATAATTGACTGGAGCACTGATGGATCGAGATCCCACTCAGATAGATGAGCAGAGATCTTCTCTGTGCTTCTGGGAGGTGAGGTTAATGTGGTGATTAGAGAGGAAAGTACTGCAGCCAGTTTGATTTGTTAAAATTTTTATTTTGTGGTTATCATTGTGGTATCTTACCACACAGCCATGATGAAGAAAATATCTGTCACATGTCCCCTCTGCTGCTGCAGCAACAACGGACCGTTTGTCCTTCAGACCATCCGCCCTCGCTCCATTGTTGCCACTCCAAGCTAACAATGTTGAGCCTGGTTCTGGTGACCGTAAGACACAAATAAGGCACATACTCGGTGTAGACGGGTGGAGAGGAGTAAGGACCTCCAGGCCAATTGGTGCCTTCATGTTGATTCAGTCTCTCTTCTTTAGGCTTGTAGCGGTGAAGTGCAGCTAAATGGTATCATTTTCTTCACTTTCTGTAGAGCTTCATTTAAAGTTCATTTAATCCGTCCAGTAAAAGAGACGAAGGCGATTACTTGTAATGACCGTTAGTTGGTTTAGGTTTTCCTAATCTTCTTGGCTCTGGAGGTGTTTACTAACAAGCATGATCTGGAGCTATTCCTGTAGCTTCGAGGCGTTCTGTTTGAGGGAAGAAGAGGTTTTGTAGCTGGTCGGAGCCTGCAGAGTGGGCCCGCTGACGTAAAAGCTGATTTCTGAGGCAGTCTGTATGTGGAAACTGCTCTGGATGGACGTGTGTCAGTTTGTGCTCAGGATTGGGCAGTTTAACATGAGATTGGACTTGTCAGCCACCTAAAATGTGTTTAAAATATATTATCATACAGCACAGATATTGTGGTAAATTAATAAAACGTAAAGCCATAAATGGGGTAGAAGTAATGGCCAAACATCTCCTAAACTGAAGAAAGTGGATATTGTCTTTTTATTACTGGTGCAGATAGTGGATAAAGTCTACACACCCTTGTTTAAAAAAGCAAGATTTTCACCTGGAGGCCCTAATTTCCTTCATCTTTCCACTTCTAATGTGGGGAAATTCCTATATAATAAAAAAGTTGCTATAACGGTTATATGTGAACACACCTGGTTTAAGCATAAAGTCTCTACGTTTATGATTAACGTTGGATCCAAAACCACTGCATCATCAAACAAACACCATACCCTCAGTCAAACAGTAGTGGCAGTATCATGCTGTGGGCTTTTCTAACCCTTTACCATTCAGATCTGACCCAAAGCCTTGAGATTTTTTTTTTTTTTTGTTATGCATACATCCAAACTCAACAAGTATGGCTTCACAAGAAGAAATTTGTACTGTTCAACCAGATTATTGCAGCTTTTTTTTTCTGTTTCCACGAATATTTATACATATGTTGCATTAAATGGTAGAAAACCTCGTTTTTTACTTCATAAATGCCTGTAATTTTAACAGTGAGCCACTGTACATGGGGAATGCACACAAACACTACGACCAAAGGTTAGTCAGCAGAACGTTTTAACTGGCCAGGCAGGAATCAGCGTATCAGTTTCCCCAGATCGGTTCTGATCAGCGATGAAGTTCCGAAAATCAGTTTTCCATAAATGCATCAAAACTAGAACTGCACAATATATTGAATCAAGACTGCCCAGATGTAATATTTGTTTAGCACAATGTATTTCAGTTGTCAGCCTGAGTCTGCACATTGTTATATTTGTACACTTGAAAGGACTAGAACTGACCTGAATGTCCAAACCCGGCTGGTGGATAATGCTGAATGGTAAAAACCTAAACGTGTCAGGAAAAAGCAGATTAATCGAAATGTTGTCACAGTATCGGTTAAGCTCCTGATACTGTGCCGCCATATTTTAAACTGGAAGCTTTCTTCTTCTGGTGCCTAAACGACCAACACGGTCTTTTATGCATCTTTGTTTTGACTTTTTAACCAGATGATGGCTAAAAATATGCTGTTGTGCCTAAATAGGGAAAAGTCCATTTCTGTTGGTACAAAGTTTGAATTAAACACAAATGTGTTTGAGTCCCTAGAAAGGAATCAGAACCGGTGGTTCAGACAGGAGTCTGACATCTGTATCGACCATGAAAGGACTGATCGGTGCATCTCCAGCTTAGTTTGTGGCCACTGGTTGTAGATCTGCTGATTCAACTGGATGTTGGTGCCTGAATCTTCTGAAAGTTCCAGTTATGAATATGAGGTTGTGTTGCAGAACCCGGAGAACCTTAGAGAACAGTTGATGGAGGTTCTTCTGTCTGTTGCTTTGCTACATGTTAATCTGTTCTTTTAAAAGCTGAATTGCGACGAGGCAGGTTTACGAGTCACTGGAGCAGACCCAGTCAGCTTTCCCTGCTGTATCTCCACTCTGTAACTGGCGGACTGAATCGTCACCCCTCTGTAACGCTTCAGATGGTCCATCAGCATAAACGTTTGCTGTCCCGTTAACGGGCTGAATGAAATCAACAAAGAAGAGTCTCCTCCTTGTCAGGTTGTGCTTTAATAAATAACCTGAAGCTGCAGAGTGAGAAGCGTAGCTGCTATATTTAGCGACAAGAAGCTAATCGTGGCTCCTCTTAATCTAGATGTTGACTGGCTTGTAGATTCCTGGGAAGGGGAAGTCGGGTCTTTACGTGCTCTGCTTGAGTTCCCTTTAGAGTGAAGATTAGTGGAAAAAACACTTTATGTAATATCGGTTCTCAGCCAGACTTGAACAAAGACTCGGACGTTGTGTGTTTGTTTTTTGTTTTTTTTAGCTCATCCAGCTTCAGTTGTCCTCTTTGGGCTTGTGGTTGTGGAAATGCAGCCATCCATGTGTTCTGTGCTGTAACTCGGTGACCTCTCTGGTGCGAGTGCAATGCAGAGCCCCTCCACCCTGAATGTGGCAGCCCTCCAGCACAGAGTGCCAGCACTCACAGCCTCAGTGACAGACACAACAGAGAAGTGTCTTCTAGTGGTATGTGTTTCTGTGTGTTGGACTGCGTGCTCGTGCATCCACAGCGCCGCTGACCTCTACAGTCTTCTGCCAAGTTTCAAGGGCAAAGCTGCCATATTCTGAGGGCCTGGGGCCTGCTGAGGGGGACGTAAGGGGGACCTGGATCAGTGTTGCTTCTGAGATCAGCTCTATTTTACTCCCGTTTCTGTTCCAGCCTTCTCCAGTGATCTCACTTTTTAAACAGATCTATGATCCCATTTTCTGAGGTGGGTAAAGGATGCTGGGTGGTGTGATTGATGAGCGGCTGCAAAGCTTGATAAGTCTCTGCTTTTCTGACAGAAACTGGGAAAGCTAATCCAGTGACTACATTCCAGGTTATAACTAGAAATGTATTATGTGAACCTCTGAGGGGGGTGAGGTATTTGTAGAGATCCAAATTCAAGTCGAGTTGTATCCACCTTAAGAGAGAAGGCTCTGATTTACTGTTAAACCATTTATTCTATCCCTACAGTAACCTTAAAAGTTGCATCTTGTATTAATCAGTGTGGTTAAGGGGGTTAGCATTGCTAACGGCACCTGTGTGTAGAGATGAGACCCTCTCGTTAGCATAGCTTTCAGAAAGACCAACACTTCAACATCCAGCTGGTTTTATGACTCGATGAAACGAACGTTGCTGCGGTACATTCAGTCTCCTGTTCTTGCAGCCTGGCTGGACAGCAGACATGCCTCTACAGAAAGGGAAGCTCCAGGATCTTCCTACAGATTCTTCAAACCTTGTTTTTTTTAAACACCTCGGTGATGCTGAAAATGACAGTCGCCTCACTCGGTAACTGCTTCCACGCAGAAGAGGGTTGCTGTTGGTGCGTCCTCCTAACACTCTGGTTTATTGCATTCACAGATAGGAAGGCATGTCGGCCTTCTAGTTTCTGACCAGACATCCTTCAGTCAGAACTTACAGATTCAGGTCACCGGCCGATTTCTCTGCATCTCTAAGGTCCAGCTTCAAGATAAAGTTTAGCCCTCGTTTATTTTTTAGGTCTTTGCAGCCTGCCTCAATATTTTTTCAAACCCCAGCATTATTGTCCAGTTGTACTTGTGCCTTTTAGGTAGAAAACAAATTTGATGTCAGCAGTTCTCACAAATGGTAAATATTGAGTTTTTTTTTTGTTTCTGCTGCTAAAGCAAACAAAACAAAGTAGAAAACAAAACCAAGCAGAAAACAAAACCCAAGTAAATTTTGGGGAGAACTGGAGCGATCCTCTGGATCCTCAGCATGGCTGTTCAGAGCTCCTGGTTAGGATCTGCAAGCCTGGGTTTTATTTTACATCCAGCAGTCTGTGAGAGTCTGTCAGCTTGGATCCATCTGGAGGCTCATTCGTTGTGGTTCACGTAGATCTTGCTCATCTCACTTCCTACTGCGCTCAACTGTTTCATCACTTCCCGTTTTTCTATATTCAGCACAATCTAACTTGTGCAGTTGGTCTGTTATGTTAAAATGGCGCCCTCTGCTGGTGGATCGATGGATTGTTTGTGTCCACATTTTTATCTTGGATCATAAAGTTTCCCTCCTTCCCACTAGAAGGTTTCTGATGTGATCGTAGCAGTCAGGTGTTTTCTTAATATAAAGGAGGGTGCAGAACATGTCTGTGCTGTTTCGTTCTGGTAAATGTCCGTCTAGGTCCAAACCTTGGAGTCCGTTGGACACAATGTATTTTAAAGATAGCCACACACATTAGGTTTCAACATATTACATTTTTTTTTTTTTTCAGTTTATGAATGTTACTTCCAGTCCTCTCCATTTAAAAACAAGAGTAGATAAAATGTTTTTTGATGTGTCTTGACAATTGATAAATTATTTATATATATGTTTTTTACAATAAAAGGACAAAAAACGAACATTGATCCTAATCAATTTGTCCAAACCCATTACATAACGTTTTGATTTTACAGTACAGGGGAAAAAAATATATTCAATCAGAAAGCAATTTCAATGTGAACAAAAAAAAGTATTACAAGGACCCAAAATGCATTTTAAATGGGAGTCAAAGACACAAAAACCACCAAAGAACACACATGAAGTTTAAAAGGCAAATGAAAAACCTGTAAAATCAACAGCCAGCCTAAATTGTGTAATCTTTGCATCAACAAATAACAGATTGCAAAGTGAAAATGTCCAGGAAGTGAGAAGTGTTGTCGCAGCATTGACTGCATGTTTAGGCTTGGTTAGTCTTACAGGGTGCATTTTAATTTCTGTGTAGATTTACATTAAATGAAAACATATTGACTTTTTTTAATAGAGCACAATGTCCGTGTGTGAATTATCACAAATGTCTGTTTGGATGCAATAATTTGTAGGATATTATATTTAATTTGTGTTGCTGCTCTGCATATCGACTCGCTTGATGCCCACAGGAGTATTTCTGCGGTGGCAGAGATGCTGGAGTGGGTGGAGAGACTTCATGAATTGGCTAACTTCACTGAAAAAACCCAAAAGATCAGAGAGGCAGTCAGCACCTCCACATCAACTCCAGGACCAAAGTTGTCTCCAACTAGAACTGATTTTGACAAAGTGTCCCAATTTCACCAAATAAACTACAAAATCTTAGAAGAAATCGTACAGCAACTAAGCTCTTCTTCCTGCTGTCTCGATGTTTTACCCACAGCTTTCCTTAAGAAAGCTTTGCCTGTAATAACATCTGATTTAACACAAATAATAAACACGTCCCTTTTGTCAGGTGTTTTCCTCCAGGCCCTGAAAGCAGCAATTATCAAACCTTTATTGAAAAAGAGCAACTTGGACAAGCTGCTACTACAGAACTACAGGCCTATATCAAACATCCCCTTCATCAGTAAGATTATTGAAAAATCTGTGTTTCAGCAGTTAAACAACTTCCTAACAACGACCAACCGCTTCGATGTCTTCCAGTCAGGCTTCCTGCTCACCACAGTACAGAGACGGCTCTTGTCAAGGTGTTCAATGACATCCGTATAAATGCAGACTGTGGAAGAACCACAGTGCTGGTGTTATTGGACCTTAGTGCAGCATTCGACACTGTTGATCACTCCATTTTATTAGAGCATCTGGAAAACTGGGTCGGCCTTTCTGGTACAGCACTCAACTGGTTTAAATCCAACTTGAAGGACAGGGACTTTTTTGTGTCAGTAGGTAACTTTACATCAGAGACCACAAAAATCACATGTGGCGTTCCCCAAGGGTCCATCTTAGGGCCCCTTCTATTCAATATCTACATGCTCCCCCTAACTCAGATTTTAATAAACAACAACGTAAGTTATCATAACTATGCAGACGACACACAGCTATACGTTACGATGTCACCAGGTGACCATGAACCCATTCAAGCGCTGGGTAAATGCTTAGAAGAAATCAATGCTTGGATGTGCCAAAATTTTCTTCAGCTGAATCAAAACAAAAGTAATAATCTTTGGACCAAAGGAAGAGCATTTAAAAGTTAGCACACAGCTTCAGTTAATACAGCTAGAAACCACCAGTCAGGCTCGAAACCTGGGTGTAGTGATGGACTCAGACCTGAACCTTCAGAGGAACATAAAGACAGTAACTAGGTCGGCCTTCTATCACCTAAAGAACATCTCCAGGATTAAAGCACTAATGTCTCAGCAGGACCTTGAAAAACTAATTCATGCGTTCATATTTAGTAGAATTGATTACTGCAACGCCGTCTTCACAGGTCTGCCTAAAAAGTCAATCAGACAGCTGCAGTTGATCCAGAACGCTGCTGCCCGCGTCCTCACTAGAACTAAGAAAGTGGAGCACATCGGCCCGGTTCTAAAGTCCCTACACTGGCTTCCTGTAGCTCAGAGAATAGACTTTAAAATACTTCTGTTAGTCTATAAATCACTGAATGGCTTAGCACCAAAATACATTACAGACTTGTTGTCAGTGTATCAACCAGCCAGACCTCTCAGGTCTTCAGACTCAAATCTACTCTGCAGAACCAGAACCAGAACCAAACATGGAGAAGCAGCTTTTAGTTCTTATGCTCCACTAATCTGGAATAAACTCCCAGAAAACTGCAAAAGCACCGAAACCCTAAGTTGCTTTAAATCAAGATTAAAAATCTTTGTTTAGAGTGGCCTTTGACTGGGCCATCTAAACACTGTTAATTGCGTTTTCAGTTCAATTTTCCTTTCATTTTCTTATCCATCATTCTATTCTCTATATTTTATTTCTTAATTACCTCAGCTTGATTTTCTGTATCATTGTAACGTTTTTCCTCATGCACAGCGCCTTGAGTGCCTTGTTGCTAAAAAGCGCTATATAAATAAACTTGACTTAATCATAATTGACGGTTAATATAACTAATGCATCAAGCTGGATTGTTGATCTCTTTATTTCTCATGTCCAATTCAGGTCCAATCAGCAGCATCCTAGTGAACAAATATGGCAGCCGACCAATAATCATCGCCGGCGGCTGCCTGGCAGGTTCGGGGCTGGTTGCTGCTTCTTTCTGCAACACTGTGGAGCAGCTGTACTTCTTCATTGGAGTAGTAGGAGGTAAGTGTTTTTTGATTTAGCTCTGCTTCCTGATTCCTCTTTGTTTTCTCCTCGGTTAACCTCCTCTCAATGTTCTCTGCTCAGGTCTGGGACTAGCATTCAACCTGAACCCCGCCCTCACCATGATCGGTAAATACTTCTACATCCGCCGGCCCATTGCCAACGGCATCGCAATGGCAGGGAGTCCGGTGTTTCTATCCACCATGGCGCCTATCAACACATGGCTGTACGACGAGTTTGGCTGGAGAGGCAGCTTCCTGATCCTGGGTGGACTGTTGTTGAACTGCTGCGTGGCCGGCTCTCTGATGCGTCCCATCGGACCCAAACCTCAGCCTGCCACGCCGGATGCTGAGGCAGGAGATGCCAAAGGAGCTCCAGCTCAGCCCAAGAAGACAGTGTTTCAGACCATCAACGCCTTCATTGACCTTACGCTCTTCAAGCACCGCGGCTTCCTGCTCTACCTGTTGGGAAACGTCATCATGTTCTTCGGGCTCTTCTCCCCACTCGTCTTCCTCTCTAATTATGCCAAGAGTAAGGAGATCAGTAAGGAAAAGGCTGCCGCCCTCCTGTCCATAATGGCTTTCGTCGACATGTTTGCCCGGCCATCCATGGGGTTGCTGGCGAACACCAAGTGGGTCCGGCCCAGGGTGCAGTACTTCTTCGCTGCTTCTGTTCTCTACAATGGCGTGTGTCACGTGTTTGCGCCGCTTACGAAGGACTTCACTGGATTTGTGGTGTACGCCGTCTTCTTCGGCTTCGCCTTCGGCTGGCTGAGTGCGGTGTTGTTTGAGACGCTGATGGACCTGGTGGGAGCCCAGAGGTTTTCTTCAGCCGTGGGTCTGGTCACCATAGTGGAGTGTGCACCTGTGCTGCTGGGACCTCCTCTAACAAGTAGGTGTTTCCAGCGCAGGATGGGTGGCGTTAAAGTGGCATTGCAACTATTTTATCAGTACACAGAAGCTGTTAATGCATTTTTAAGTATATAAAAAAATATGGATTTTTTTTTTTCAATATGATAAACTCCTATCTAAAAGTATCTGAAGCAAACATGTGGAAGAAGGTCCTCTGCTCAGAGCTGACCAAACCCCGGCTCAGTGGCCTACATGCAAAATGCTCTGTGGGATGGAACACAAATGCTGTACATCACCCTAAGTATGCCTTCCTCCAGGGTAAAAAGGTAGTGGCAGCATCATGCTGGGGGACAACCAATCAAAGCAGATGGCATGATGGATGGGAGCTAAATACAGACCAAGCCTGGTAGAAAAAGGCTCCTAAAGATCTGAGAAGGGTAGATGCAGGACACTGACCCTAAACATGCAACCAAAGCTACAAAGGAAAGGCTTGTCTGATTGGCCTAGTCAAAGTTCAGGTCTAAATCTAATTAAGAATCTGACAAGACTTAGAAACTGATGTTCACAGGTGCTCTCCTTCCAATCTGACTTTGTGTCCTGTTGGGAAGAAAAATGGGTAAAACGTTCAGTCCCTGAATGTTCAAAGCTGGTGGAGATGTACCCCAAAGGTCTCTGGAAGGCTAAAAAACAAGTTCACAAATTTTTAAATATCTTTTTTTTTTTTTCTTCTTCTTCTAGAGAGTCACTATTCTGCATGACATTGTCGGTATAAAAAATCCCAATAAAATACAGTGAGGTTTGAGGAACACGACAAAATGTGCAAGAGTTAAAGTGATAAATGTACAGGTCCTTCTCAAAATATTAGCATATTGTGATAAAGTTCATTATTTTCCATAATGTCATGATGAAAATTTAACATTCATATATTTTAGATTCATTGCACATTAACTGAAATATTTCAGGTCTTTTATTGTCTTAATACGGATGATTTTGGCATACAGCTCATGAAAACCCAAAATTCCTATCTCACAAAATTAGCATATTATTAAAAGGGTCTCTAAATGAGCTATGAACCTAATCATCTGAATCAACGAGTTAACTTTAAACACCTGCAAAAGATTCCTGAGGCCTTTAAAACTCCCAGCCTGGTTCATCACTCAAAACCCCAATCATGGGTAAGACTGCCGACCTGACTGCTGTCCAGAAGGCCACTATTGACACCCTCAAGCAAGAGGGTAAGACACAGAAAGACATTTCTGAACCAATAGGCTGTTCCCAGAGTGCTGTATCAAGGCACCTCAGTGGGAAGTCTGTGGGAAGGAAAAAGTGTGGCAGAAAACGCTGCACAACGAGAAGAGGTGACCGGACCCTGAGGAAGATTGTGGAGAAGGACCGATTCCAGACCTTGGGGGACCTGCGGAAGCAGTGGACTGAGTCTGGAGTAGAAACATCCAGAGCCACCGTGCACAGGCGTGTGCAGGAAATGGGCTACAGGTGCCGCATTCCCCAGGTCAAGCCACTTTTGAACCAGAAACAGCGGCAGAAGCCCCTGACCTGGGCTACAGAGAAGCAGCACTGGGCTGTTGCTCAGTGGTCCAAAGTACTTTTTTCGGATGAAAGCAAATTCTGCATGTCATTCGGAAATCAAGGTGCCAGAGTCTGGAGGAAGACTGGGGAGAAGGAAATGCCAAAATGCCAGAAGTCCAGTGTCAAGTACCCACAGTCAGTGATGGTCTGGGGTGCCGTGTCAGCTGCTGGTGTTGGTCCACTGTGTTTTATCAAGGGCAGGGTCAATGCAGCTAGCTATCAGGAGATTTTGGAGCACTTCATGCTTCCATCTGCTGAAAAGCTTTATGGAGATGAAGATTTCATTTTTCAGCACGACCTGGCACCTGCTCACAGTGCCAAAATCACTGGTAAATGGTTTACTGACCATGGTATCACTGTGCTCAATTGGCCTGCCAACTCTCCTGACCTGAACCCCATAGAGAATCTGTGGGATATTGTGAAGAGAACGTTGAGAGACTCAAGACCCAACACTCTGGATGAGCTAAAGGCCGCTATCGAAGCATCCTGGGCCTCCATAAGACCTCAGCAGTGCCACAGGCTGATTGCCTCCATGCCACGCCGCATTGAAGCAGTCATTTCTGCAAAAGGATTCCCGACCAAGTATTGAGTGCATAACTGTACATGATTATTTGAAGGTTGATGTTTTTGTATTAAAAACACTTTTCTTTTATTGGTCGGATGAAATATGCTAATTTTGTGAGATAGGAATTTTGGGTTTTCATGAGCTGTATGCCAAAATCATCCGTATTAAGACAATAAAAGACCTGAAATATTTCAGTTAGTGTGCAATGAATCTAAAATATATGAATGTTAAATTTTCATCATGACATTATGGAAAATAATAAACTTTATCACAATATGCTAATATTTTGAGAAGGACCTGTACATTGGAAAGGAAGTGTGTCCGGTCGCTAAATCGCTGCAGAATCATTGTTTAAATCAAGATGATTCTACGAATCGAGACATTTCCACAGCTCTAGTTTTAATCTTATGACTTTCCTCTGCTTTAGTCTGCTGATTGTTGCTCACTCTCATTTAACTCCCATTTGCCATGATCCTTGTAGTGAAAGAAATAATGACCAAATTAATCAGAATCCTCCGTAAAAATTAGAAACAGGACTCATTTTTAAAGCTGGGTCCAAACCATGAGTTTTAACCTTCCCCTGTTTTCTCCTCCAGGTACTTTCTACAACTACTACCATCATTATGACTACACCTACCTGACCTGTGGCATCATCCTCATCGTCTCCAGCATCTTCCTGTTTGTCGGAATGGGCACGAACTACCGCCTGCTGGACAAGGAGAAGAAAGAGCAGGAGAGAAAGGAGCGTGAGGAGCCCAAGGAGGAACGCACCGCCATGTTGGAAGCTCCTTCGCAATTGAAATCTGACGAAGCGGCGGACAAAGACGACTCGGGCACCAAAATGATGGTCGATGTCGCCAAGATGGATGAGGACACTCTGTGAAGCTGACAGACTGACTCGAGGAACACGCACACACACAAACACACACGCACGCACGCACAAGAGCAGCAGTCACAGCCACGCACCCTCCTACACAACCCTGAGGCCATAGCAACAGTGTTCCTCTTTATAGTATCAGAGCGGCGCCTCGTCCCGCTCGGGACGCTGTATTTTCCGTGCCTTTGGAAAGCTCAACGCTCCGGGAGCACAGGTACCTTTTTTCTATAGTAGACTCAGACGGTTAACAAACAAAAACTTTCTCTCAGGGTCTGGAGCTGCTGCAGACTTTCAGAATTTCACACACTTCTCCTTATAAACTCCTCAAACGGAGTACAGACCGAGAGCCCATTTTATTTTACTAACGGTTCCCCCTCAGTGTTCTGCGTTCGTGTTGCTTCACTGTAAGGGCTGCTTGTAGACAAAAAGCTCGCTTCCTGTTATTGTAGGGACATACATCTGCTAGGTGTGAGCGTCGCGGCTGCAGAGCACACTTTAAAGGCAGGAGGGAAGTCTAGATTACTAACACGGGGAACGGTGTATTTTATTAGGTAGGCAACGTGTTTTTAACCTTTTTATGGTGACGAGACGGACTATAGAGAGCAGGTCTGCAACCATCTGACTGTCCCGGTTTCTGATATATTGTATTAAATCTTCCACACAGAGCAGCTCATCCTGTAACGTAAAGATGAGATGAACAAAAAGCATCTGGCCTCTTCTGTCCAGCCGATTTCACCGTGGTCCACCTGCAGGATGAGACTCCTCCCAGTATTAACACCAGTTTGGAGCTGTGTACCCTGACTGGGCTAATGGTGGTGCACCGACTCACTCACATGTTGGCAGTAATTAGGATTACAGCATAAAATTTGATCTTTAGCCATTTTTTATGACAATCCCGACTGGAAGTTGGTTTTAAATGTTTTAATGTATTCAGAGTTGAACTGTAGCCAGGTTTCATCAGTTTAGTTTTCATCTGGAACTGAACAAAATGTCATATCACATGAAGTCAAAGAGGAGAAACTCTCAGGTTGTCTTTTCTGGACTGTTTGGATCCAGAATGGATGGATCAGAAGTTTAGGGGTGTGTTTTTATGTTTTTAGGCCATAATAGTAGAACACTACTACTACTTCAGTCCATTGCCCCAGCTCCTCCTCCAGTTGCACACAACCAAATGGAAGAGGTCAAACTGTTTGGGGCAGTACTGGTACTAATGGGAGGCTGTTTGGTTTGTCTTTCTGTTCTTGCTGAATTATCCACCTGTCCACGTGATTGAATTTGACCCGCATCTCTTCAGCACCATGGATGGATCATCTGCAGAGAGGCCGGCTGTCTAAGTGTGTACACATTCCTCTGCTCTCAACCCACATGTTCCTTCAGTCACAGCAGACAGAAATTATTTTTTTATAGAAATTGAGGCACACTGAAACCACAAAGTTTAACTTGTTTTTGTTAAATGGTACTGTATTTGGTCACAGCACCTTTTTTCTGTTTTTAAAACGATGAACAAATACTTGTTACGTTTCTGGAAATTTGTTCTTTAGTTGCAGTGGGAGTTTCATGTTTTGTGTGTTTCTGGCTGTTCATGAATAAACGGTTTTTATGACTTAAACAGACTTGATGGATTTTCTTTATTTAGAAAATCTAAACGTTTAATAAATTTGTTGCCATTTTAGTACAGTAGGTTCTACGTATAGACCCAAAGAACAGATGAGTCGAGGTGCCAAAGCACAGTTCTGGTCTAATGTTTACATTGGTTTATCTTAAGCCCAAACGTTTAGATTTTAATCTAATCTGACTGGATTTTAATTACACATGTGGACAAAATTGTTAGTATGCCTCAGTTAATTAAAGAAAAACCCACAATGGTCACAGAAATAACTTGAATCTGACAAAGGTAATAATGAATAAAAATTCTATGAAAATGAATAAATGAAAGTCAGACACTGCTTTTCAAACATGTTTCAACAGAATAATTTTTAAAAATAAACTCATGAAACAGGCCTGTACATAAATGATGGTACCCCTGAAAATAATGTGACCAAAGGGACATGTTGAATCAAGGTGTCCATTAATTAGCATCACAGGTGTTTTTGTAATCCGTCAGTGGGCCTATATACAGGTCCTTCTCAAAATATTAGCATATTGTGATAAAGTACACAGAAAGACATTTCTGAACGAATAGGCTGTTCCCAGAGTGCTGTATCAAGGCACCTCAGTGGGAAGTCTGTGGGAAGGAAGAAGTGTGGCAGAAAACGCTGCACAACGAGAAGAGGTGATCGGACCCTGAGGAAGATTGTGGAGAAGGGCCGATTCCAGACCTTGGGGGACCTGCGGAAGCAGTGGACTGAGTCTGGAGTAGAAACATCCAGAGCCACCGTGCACAGGTGTGTGCAGGAAATGGGCTACAGGTGCCGCATTCCCCAGGTCAAGCCACTTTTGAACCAGAAACAGCGGCAGAAGCGCCTGACCTGGGCTACAGAGAAGCAGCACTGGACTGTTGCTCAGTGGTCCAAAGTACTTTTTACAGATGAAAGCAAATTCTGCATGTCATTCGGAAATCAAGGTGCCAGAGTCTGGAGGAAGACTGGGGAGAAGGAAATGCCAAAATGCCAGAAGTCCAGTGTCAAGTACCCACAGTCAGTGATGGTCTGGGGTGCCGTGTCAGCTGCTGGTGTTGGTCCACTGTGTTTTATCAAGGGCAGGGTCAATGCAGCTAGCTATCAGGAGATTTTGGAGCACTTCATGCTTCCATCTGCTGAAAACTCTCCTGACCTGAACCCCATAGAGAATCTGTGGGATATTGTGAAGAGAACGTTGAGAGACTCAAGACCCAACACTCTGGATGAGCTAAAGGCCGCTATCGAAGCATCCTGGGCCTCCATAAGACCTCAGCAGTGCCACAGGCTGATTGCCTCCATGCCACGCCGCATTGAAGCAGTCATTTCTGCAAAAGGATTCCCGACCAAGTATTGAGTGCATAACTGTACATGATTATTTGAAGGTTGACGTTTTTTGTATTAAAAACACTTTTCTTTTATTGGTCGGATAAAATATGCTAATTTTGTGAGATAGGAATTTTGGGTTTTCATGAGCTGTATGCCACAATCATCTGTATTAAGACAATAAAAGACCTGAAATATTTCAGTTAGTGTGCAATGAATCTAAAATATATGAATGTTAAATTTTCATCATTACATTATGGAAAATAATGAACTTTATCACAATATGCTAATATTTTGAGAAGGACCTGTAAATGATGGTACCCTTAACTTAATATTTTGTTGCACAACCTTTTGAGGTAATCAATGCAATCAAACGATTCCTATAACCATCAGTGAGACTTCTTCACCTCTCAGCAGGTATTCTGGTCCACTCCTCATGAGCAAACTGCTCCAGTTGTCTCAGGTTTGAAGGGTGCCTTTTCCAGACGGCATGTTTCAGCTCCTTCCAAAGATGCTCAATAGGATTTAGGTCAGGGCTCATAAAGGCCACTTCAGAAAGGTCCAATGTTTTCCTCTTAGCTATTTTTGGGTGTTTTTAGCTGTGTGTTTTGGGTCATTATCCTGTTGCAAGACCCATGACCTGCGACTGAGACCAAGCTTTCTGACACTGAGCAGCACATTTCCCTCTAGAATCCCTTGATAGTCTTGAGATTTTATTATACCTTCACAGATTCAAGACACCCTGTACCAGATGCAGCAAAGCAGCCCCAGAACATAACAGAGCCTCCTCCATGTTTCACAGTAGAGACAGTGTTATTTTCTTCTTATGCTTCATTTTTCAGTCTGTGAACATAGAGCTGATGTGCCTTGCCAAAAAGTTTAATTTTTGTCTCATCTGTCCATAGGACATTCTCCCAGAAGCTTTGTGGCTTGTCTACATGTAGTTTGGCAAACTCCAGTCTGGCTTTTTTATGATTTGTTTTCAACAATGGTCTCCTTGGTCGTCTCCCATTAAGTCCACTTTGCCTCAAACAACGTCGGATGGTGCGATCTGACACTGATGTTCCTTGAGCTTGACGTTCACCTTTAATCTCTTTAGAAGTTTTTCTGGGCTCTTTTGTTACCATTTGTATTATCCGTCTCTTTGTTTTGTCATCAATTTTCCTCCTGCGGCCACGTCCAGGGAGGTTGGCTACAGTCCCATGGATCTTAAATTTCTTAAAATGTGCAACTGTAGTCACAGAAACATGAAGCTGCTTGGAGATGATCTTATAACTTTTACCTTGCTTGTCTATAATTTTCTTTCTAATCTCCTGAGACAACTATTTCCTTTGCTTACTCTGCTCCATGTTGAGTGTGGTACCATGTCACCAAACAGCACAATGACTTCCTGTAGTCCTATACAGGTCCTTCTCAAAATATTAGCATATTGTGATAAAGTTCATTATTTTCCATAACGTAATGATGAAAATTTAACATTCATATATTTTAGATTCATTGCACACTAACTGAAATATTTCAGGTCTTTTGTTGTCTTAATACGGATGATTTTGGCATACAGCTCATGAAAACCCAAAATTCCTATCTCACAAAATTAGCATATTTCATCCGACCAATAAAATAAAAGTGTTTTTAATACAAAAAACGTCAACCTTCAAATAATCATGTACAGTTATGCACTCAATACTTGGTCGGGAATCCTTTGGCAGAAATGACTGCTTCAATGCGGCGTGGCATGGAGGCAATCAGCCTGTGGCACTGCTGAGGTCTTATGGAGGCCCAGGATGCTTCTATAGCGGCCTTTAGCTCATCCAGAGTGTTGGGTCTTGAGTCTCTCAACGTTCTCTTCACAATATCCCACAGATTCTCTATGGGGTTCAGGTCAGGAGAGTTGGCAGGCCAATTGAGCACAGTGATACCATGGTCAGTAAACCATTTACCAGTGGTTTTGGCACTGTGAGCAGGTGCCAGGTCGTGCTGAAAAATGAAATCTTCATCTCCATAAAGCTTTTCAACAGATGGAAGCATGAAGTGCTCCAAAATCTCCTGATAGCTAGCTGCATTGACCCTGCCCTTGATAAAACACAGTGGACCAACACCAGCAGCTGACACGGCACCCCAGACCATCACTGACTGTGGGTACTTGACACTGGACTTCTGGCATTTTGGCATTTCCTTCTCCCCAGTCTTCCTCCAGACTCTGGCACCTTGATTTCCGAATGACATGCAGAATTTGCTTTCATCCAAAAAAAGTACTTTGGACCACTGAGCAACAGTCCAGTGCTGCTTCTCTGTAGCCCAGGTCAGGCGCTTCTGCTGCTGTTTCTGGTTCAAAAGTGGCTTGACCTGGGGAATGCGGCACCTGTAGCCCATTTCCTGCACACGCCTGTGCACGGTGGCTCTGGATGTTTCTACTCCAGAATCAGTCCACTGCTTCCGCAGGTCCCCCAAGGTCTGGAATCGGCCCTTCTCCACAATCTTCCTCAGGGTCCGGTCATCTCTTCTCGTTGTGCAGCGTTTTCTGACACACTTTTTCCTTCCCACAGACTTCCCACTGAGGTGCCTTGATACAGCACTCTGGGAACAGCCTATTCGTTCAGAAATTTCTTTCTGTGTCTTACCCTCTTGCTTGAGGGTGTCAATAGTGGCCTTCTGGACAGCAGTCAGGTCGGCAGTCTTACCCATGATTGGGGTTTTGAGTGATGAACCAGGCTGGGAGTTTTAAAGGCCTCAGGAATCTTTTGCAGGTGTTTAGAGTTAACTCGTTGATTCAGATGATTAGGTTCATAGCTCGTTTAGAGACCCTTTTAATGATATGCTAATTTTGTGAGATAGGAATTTTGGGTTTTCATGAGCTGTATGCCAAAATCATCCGTATTAAGACAATAAAAGACCTGAAATATTTCAGTTAGTGTGCAATGAATCTAAAATATATGAATGTTAAATTTTCATCATGACATTATGGAAAATAATGAACTTTATCACAATATGCTAATATTTTGAGAAGGACCTGTATGTCCAGGCCTGTTTCATGAGCTTATTTTAAAAAAAAATTATGTTGAAGCATGTTTGAAAAGCAGTGTCTGATTTTCATTTATTCATTTTTATAGAATTTTTATTCATTATTACCTTTGTCAGATTCAAGTTATTTCTGTGACCATTGTGGGTTTTTCTTTCATTAACCGAGGCATACTAACAATTTTGTCCACATGTGTATTACCTGAAGAATAACATCTGGCTGGGAAAAAAACTACTGTAATTGAAATATTGTTTGCAAAAGCTTGACTTCAAAAGACTATTAAAAAAGCGGTATATAAGCAGACCTCACTAATACCTGGATCAAAGTCCTATATAGGTTGCAGATAAATCACACGGTTTTTGTAATCGTAGTTTCTGGCTGAGTTTTAAACTCTTTGCCAAGTTGTTCAATAAAAATGTTTTTTGTTTTTGTTTGTTTTTTCATCATGGCACAAATGCAACTTTTAATTGTCCGCAAATGTAACCGAGGTTGGGTCAGGGTTTTGGACAGGACATTCAGAACCTCATTATTGGCCTGCTTGATCCATTCTAAAACCGGTTTTGATGAGTGTTTGGGACCATTAGGCTGGAACCCCCAGCTTTATTTATGCAGCATATTGAGACAATAACTTCAGCTTTTTGACCACAATGACCTGAATTACGCCAGGAGTTGTGGTTGAAGCTAAGGACAACCTTGTAACTGCCAAGCAAGGTGGTGGCGGCATCATGCTATGGGGTTGTTTCACTGCTGGTTGCATTGCATAATTTGGGAGTGATATAAGGACTACTTTGAATTAATAACCAAAAATCAGTAGCTAGGATGTTGAAACTATGAGATAACTGGGTGCCCCACCAGGATAATCTCACTCAGCTGCAGATAAATCAGGCTTCTCAACTGGGTTGTCAAACTCTAGTCCTCTAGAGCTACTAGCCTGCAACTTTTAGCTGCATCCCTTCTCTAACACACCAGAATCAAATGTCTCTTTACCAATCCTCTGCAGAGCTGAACGCCGTGATGAAGAGGAATTTCAGCCATTTGATTTAGGTATGTAGAAGAATGGATGTATCTGAAAGTTGCAGTATAGTAGCTCACCAGAACTGGACTCGGGCACCCCTGACCTAAAACATGCAGGATGGTGGGCTCCAAGGACCAGGGGTGAGAAGTGGTGTCCTACATTGTCTCTCCCCAAGTCCCAACCTTATGTAAATCGAAGATTTGAGGGCGATGCTTAAAATGCTCAGTTCCAGGGAACCAACTGATCTAAACAAGTTCTTCCAGTTCTCCAAAGTGTGAGTAATATCAGCAACAATTATGCCAGAAGGTTTTTTTTTTCCCATGGCTAGAAATGCTGTGTGATCAAGGTGCAACTTGTTATGGTTCCCAATCCTGGTCCTCGGGGCCCAGAAGCTGTCATGTCTTGGGCATCTCCTTGCTTGTACACACCTGAATTAAATAAATGGGTAATTACTGTCTTCTGTTGTACTTGATATCTTGAGGTATTACAATCATAACAGGCAGGTGTACTGGAGCAGAGACATGCAGGATATTGGGCCCCCGGGACTAGGGGTGGGGACCACTGTGCTAAGAGGTATTTTATCACCTATTAGTATGGGTGTTGTATATATGGGACCTGACGTGAATTATTGTAAAACCACAAAAACATACAACTTTGTGCACCCAATTCTTGCATGTGGATTGATTTACAGGTGTGGAACAAAAGAACTGGGCCACCTCATTTATTCTGCTTTTTACTATCTGCACATAACACTGAAATAATGTTCTGACATGAATCACATGTATGACCAAAAACAACTTTAAACAACTGTTCGGTGCACAAGTCACTGAGTTGTTTTCTAAAGCAAAGTCTGAGCGCTGGTTGCTTGGTGGACAGACCTTTATCGTTTTTGTTTGTGCTTGCTCCACATGTTGGCCTCAGCTGAAAACAAACACCATCTTCTGCCACGCTCTGTCTTGGTTTACCTTCTGGAAGTTGGAGTCCTTGATGGGCTCCTGTTACCATTCAGCCTGCCATCACTAACAGCTTCTCAGAATCAGACTTAGGTATTTGTTTTAGAAGTGTTAACTAAAGGGTGGTTGACGTTTTTTTTGACTGACCTGAAAAGAAGAGACTCCTAATAAATACAATTAAAATGTTCACATTGTCAAAATCAACATCCTCCAAGAGTTGTGATGCCATTTCATTTGTCAGAGGTTCCATAGTTCTGCTAACTGACTTAACCTTTGCACGTTATAAACTCTCTAACTATTCCTTTGATAACAAACTTTCTTATGACTGCTGACGGGTGTTGGGTCGTCAGGAGTTGGAGGTGTGTGTGGCTGTTGAGTCGTTTGGGAAAGAGCCTCGTTGATGCGACGGCATCCAACAGAACAGCAGCAGACGGAGCTCCGGGGAGACGCTGCTGGAGAAGGCGGAGTAGATCCAAGGGTTGGTGCACGAGTTCAGGCTGGCCAACAGCATCAACAGCGTGAACGCTGTATCTGGAAACACACCCAGTTAGAGAGGAAAATAAGTATCCACAAATAATATATCAGAAGATGCTTCACTTGATTTATCATCTGTTCCAGCACCTCTGAGAGCAGTTTCGTCAGTTTGCTGCTCTGAAGCATTCAGCCTTGGGTTAACACAATGCCAAGGCTGGAAGACCTCAGCAATGATCTTTCAGAAACAACTGTTGTGGCCCATCAATCTGGGAAATGTTATTGGGTCATTTCCAAACAAGTTGATGCTCATTATTCTATGGTGAGAAAAATTATTGGCAGGTGGAAAAGATTTGCTAATTTTACCTGCAAATTTACTTTTAGGTCAGAGCCCAGAAAAATTACAAAAAGAGCCAGGAGCTTCATCTCTGACTTTACGGGTAGCATGTTAAAGTTCATGACAGGAGAATTAGAAATAGATTGAACAAATATCACTTGTTAGGGAGGGTTTTGAGGTCAAAGGCTCTGGTCTCTAAAACAACATGGCAGCACGATTTAGGTTAGCAAGATGTGGCCTGAGTGACCCACAACACTTCTGGAAAAGATGAGACCAAAGTAGAGTTGTTTGGCCATAATGCATAGGCCCCTCTTTGGTGAAAACACTTCAGCACCAAACATTTGTGAAAGAATGGGTCGCTGTCAGGAGCTCAGTAAATTCTTGCGTGGTACTGTGATAGGAGCCACCTGTGCAATAAGCCCAGGTATGAAATTTCCATCAGTCAGCTGTTAATGCTGTTTTAACAAGGTGGGAGCTGCTGAAAGTAACATCAACTCAGCCACCAAGTGGAGATCATAAATGAAATGCAATTACATTTGTAAAGATGAGTCTGAATTTGGCTGCTGCCAGGAGAATAGCACTTTCCTGTCTTCATGTTGTCAAGTTTGGTGCAGACGGGATTATGGTTTGGAAGTGTTTTCTGGACTTGGGCTCTGCCCTTTAGTTCCAGGAAAAGGAAGTCTTCAGGCTTACGCACTCAAAGACATTTTTTACAATTTCATGTTTTCATCCATGTGTGAACAGTTTGAGGATGGCCTCCTTCTGTTACCGTACACAAATCAAGGTCCATAAAGACATGGATGAGGGGGTTTGGTCTGGAAGAACTTGACTGATCTTCAGAGGGTTCTGACCTCAACCTGACAGAACATCTTTGGGAGGAATTACAACGGAGACCATGAGCCAATTATTCTCGTTCAACATCAGTGTCTGACCTCACAAATGCTTTTTTGTAATAATGGTCAAAGATTCCCAAAAACACACTCTTAAACTTTGTGGAAAACCTTAGTAGATTTGAAGATGTAGCTGCAAAGGCTGGACTGACATTGTATTACAACCACTTTTGTAATAAAAATGGGAAGTCATTAAAGTTCGTGTGTGTTTGAAGGTAAGTGACTTTGCATATGCAGATTATATCATACAGATTGTACAGCATGGTGGTGGGGGCGTGATGAATAATGCTTATTCTTATTGTCTTGGGTACCTTGCAGTCAACCATGAACTCCTCTAAATACCAAAGTGTTTTTGAGACAAATGTGAGGCCTTCTGCTTGACAGCTGAAGCTTGGCTCAAACTGGATCATCAACATGATTCCAACCTCAACAGCAAATCTACAACCAAACAGTTAAAAAAAGAAAATATTTAAGGTGCTGCAAAGGCCTAGTCAAAGCCCAGACATCAAACTGATTATAATTTATGTAGTGGGACCTTAAAAGAGCTATGCACAACTAAAAGTGGACCACAAGTCCTCCACCACTGTGTGTGAGACGAAGTCAGGCTGAAAAAGACTACTGACAGCTATTGTTGTTAAAGGAGTTTCTACAAGCTACTGAATCATGGAGTGTTAGTTTGTCTTTATGTATTAATGGCTCTGCTATGTTGGAGGTTAGATTCAAATAGTTTTAAAACCAGACAAAGACCAGAACATTTTTCTGTCCTGACACACAGTATAAACTGGACTGGAACGTTGGTATACTATATTTGTACAATAACACTGGGGAAACTGACAGCTATGGATTGAGAAACTTGTGTGGAAAGACAGAATTGCTTCTCTCTGTGTGTGTACCTCTCTGAGGCGGGTCGGGGTCCCAGGCGGCCCAAAGCTGCACGCTGAAAAACGGGGCCCAGCAGAGAGAGTAGACCAGGACAATGACTAGGGTCATCTTCACAGTTTTTGACATGGCAGCTGTCACCTCCCCACCCCTGGCCAGCGGGGTTTTGTGAGTGGAGCAAACAGCAGGCGGCACTGCAAGGTCAGACTGCAAATTATCAACAGATCTGACCTTAAAGGAATCACTTAAAGGATATATATCTCTCTATATATAGATATAGATATATATCTATATATCTACATCTATATAGATATACAGGGTTTGGACAATGAAACTGAAACACCTGTCATTTTAGTGTGGGAGGTTTTATGGCTAAATTGGACCAGCCTGGTAGCCAGTC
Source organism: Girardinichthys multiradiatus (assembly GCF_021462225.1). Taxonomy (NCBI): domain Eukaryota; kingdom Metazoa; phylum Chordata; class Actinopteri; order Cyprinodontiformes; family Goodeidae; genus Girardinichthys; species Girardinichthys multiradiatus. The sequence continues at coordinate 43,867,723 of NC_061794.1, read as the reverse complement.
TTCATTGATTGCACATTGCACCAGTAAGAGCACAGTGTGAAGGTTCAATTAGCAGGGTAAGAGCACAGTTTTGCTCAAAATATTGAAATGCACACAACATTATGGGTGACATACCAGAGTTCAAAAGAGGACAAATTGTTGGTGCACGTCTTGCTGGCGCATCTGTGACCAAGACAGCAAGTCTTTGTGATGTATCAAGAACCACGGTATCCAGGGTAATGTCAGCATACCACCAAGAAGGACGAACCACATCCAACAGGATTAACTGTGGACGCAAGAGGAAGCTGTCTGAAAGGGATGTTTGGGTGCTAACCCGGATTGTATCCAGAAAACATAAAACCACGGCTGCCCAAATCACAGCAGAATTAAATGTTCACCTCAACTCTCCTGTTTCCACCAGAACTGTCCGTCGGGAGCTCCACAGGGTCAATATACACGGCCGGGCTGCTATAGCCAAACCTTTGGCCACTCATGCCAATGCCAAACATCGGTTTCAATGGTGCAAGGAGCGCAAATCTTGGGCTGTGGATAATGTGAAACATGTATTGTTCTCTGATGAGTCCACCTTTACTGTTTTCCCCACATCCAGGAAAGTTACGGTGTGGAGAAGCCCCAAAGAAGCGTACCACCCAGACTGTTGCTTCCCCATAGTGAAGCATGGGGGTGGATCAGTGATGGTTTGGGCTGCCATATCATGGCATTCCCTTGGCCCAATACTTGTGCTAGATGGGCGCGTCACTGCCAAGGACTACCGAACCATTCTTGAGGACCATGTGCATCCAATGGTTCAAACATTGTATCCTGAAGGCGGTGCCGTGTATCAGGATGACAATGCACCAATACACACAGCAAGACTGGTGAAAGATTGGTTTGATTAACATGAAAGTGAAGTTGAACATCTCCCATGGTCTGCACAGTCACCAGATCTAAATATTATTGAACCACTTTGGGGTGTTTTGGAGGAGCGAGTCAGGAAACGTTTTCCTCCACCAGTATCACGTAGTGACCTGACCACTATCCTGCAAGAAGAATGGCTTAAAATCCCTCTGACCACTGTGCAGGACTTGTATATGTCATTCCCAAGATGAATTGATGCTGTATTGGCCGCAAAAGGAGGCCCTGCACCATACTAATAAATTATTGTGGTCTAAAACCAGGTGTTTCAGTTTCATTGTCCAACCCCTGTATATATATAGATATATATATATATCTATATATATATAGATATATATATATGTGTATGACAAAGATGAGTACGAATATGAATTTTCTCTAATCCACATGGGGTCAAAATTATTCAAACAGGTTTGAATAAATGTCTGTAAATGACCAGTAAAAATGTATGCACAATGCTTAAAAGTTGGGTCAGTACCAGGATAGAATAGAAGAGGGTCAACAGGAATTATGTCAGAGGGTTGCTGAAAGCTACAAAACATGTTCTCAACTTGCTATGGGCCATTTAACAAAAATATTGCTGGGGTATATGTAAATATTTGATCCTATATTTGGAATTTTGAGCCTGTGTGGATGAGAGAAAATCCACAACAAATTGAAACTTTTACTCTTAATGTTAAATGGCTAAAAAAATTATTCCAGCCCTAAATTACTGATACTCGTATCACTGATGAGTAAACTGAGCTGAAAACTGCCTCACCAGCACAGCAAGTGTTTGTTTCACACTGTGAAGTCATCCTGCCGGACCTGAGCGGACTCATCGGGAGGTTCTGGATGGTGGATCCAACATCAGAGGTGTTGTGACTCCCAGGGTTGTTGAAAGTGAGAGATGAGACATAAACGGGCAGAGCAGACTTCCCTGTTTTTCCTCCTCCTCCTCGGCTCTGGCTGTCCTGTCTGGACAGAGGAAGAGAGGTGGGGGACAAGCGGCGCTCTGGTTTCCTATACAGACTATGATGAATCTCCTTGAAGATGCGCACCTGATGGAAGTGACATAAGAGAGGTTCAGTGAGGATATTTTTTACATCTCTTCAGCTGTGGTCCAGCTTTCTTTACCTGACAAAAAGTGATGATGAGGACAGGGATGATGAAGATGGCCAGGGCCATCCATGTTACATATGCTTTGAGGCCCCAGGACTGGGCAAAGTGTCCCCAACATTCGTAGACCCCTGGAGCCACTTCAGAACGGGAGAAGATGAAAACCTGCAAGTGAGATGCAGTTAGCTCATCAGCTCCTTACCAGAAGCGTTGAAGCAACCATCTGGAGCAGGAGTACTGATAGCTGGGCATCAGTTCATCAACAGTTTCAAGTTTGTTAATCTTTCTTCCCTCTTAGATATCCTTCATGCAAAAAGTTGAGAGAGTAATTTTATTGGCGTTGGACAGCTCAGATTGTCATCAGCCAACCTCAGCGTCCATCAGCTTCTCAGAATCTCACTTTAAAAAATCCAAACAAAAAATCCCTTTAACCTGTAACATTATCACACATGTCGACATTGGAGGTGTTCTCTGGAGTTGAATGAGATTATTTTGTCTTTTCATCATGTTTCCTTAGAGAGAAAACGTACAGAAAGAAACGCTGAAAATATCTTCTCTGTATCACAATGATTAATGGCAGACATTATGAAATTAAAACAAGTTGACATCCTCTGGGCTGATCATTACAGAAAACTATGGAGATAATGTGAAAAATTTAACCTTCATTGATTTGCAACAGTTTTTACTGTCAACTACTAAGCAGAAAAAAGGGAAAACCTCTCAGCTAACTGCACAATGCATTTGCAATATAAACACTGACTTAACTTTTACCCATGCAATAACTGTTTCATGTGTTTTGAAAGTAGAACAGAGATAAGGAGCTCACACTCCTGGCTAAACTAAACTAAAGGTTGTCCTTATTTTTCTGTTTGCTCCATAACTTATATTTACTTGTCTTGACTTCCGAAATCAACGTTTCCCCACATTGTACAAATATGTCCATGCAGCTGCAGAAATAGGTTTACAAATCATTTATGAGGAGGAATCAGATCATCATGCATCAGATGTACCTTCAGGTCTGTTGATTATGGATGCAGCTTTGTCCACCAGGTTATACAAACAATTGATGTTAAATGTAGGCACACCTTTTGTATTTAATTTTCATTCATTCATTCATCTTCTATACCGCTTCTTCCATAGAGGGTGTGGGGAGAGGCAGGGTACACCCTTGACAGGTCGCTAATCCATCGCAGGGCAACACAGAGACATACAGGACATGCATGGTGAGGGCAGATGGTAACAGCGGTAAACGTTATCTCTCTGTTAGAAAACCAAAGCAAAGAGTGGCATCTTGGGGTCACCAAGTCTCCATGACAACCATTAGACAATATCTACATTGCACCATATGACCCTTTCCTGTCCTACCACCATGCACATGTGGAGATAGCCAAACTCTACTGGCATCTCAACTGGAACCGTGTGCTTTGTTCAGAACCGGTTAAAATTGAGCATTTTGTAAAAAAAAAAAAAAATTTTCACAGGCATTTGGTGTGAAGTAAAAAAATTGAAACATGTTGGAAAACAACTCAAGCCCACTGTTAAGGACAGTGGAGGATCCATGATACTGTGGGCCCATTTCTCTGCCTTGGGTACTTTGTTAGCGTGCGTGACATCATGAGCTCTTTGAAACACCAGGACATTTTGGTGAAATGAAATGTCGATGGGACTTTTAACAGGAGCATGATCACAAACCAATGGCTAAAGTGAATAAAACGGTTCATTAGACACAATTCAACCTTCTTCAGTAGACATCTCAGCCCCCGGACCTGGGAGCTGTAGCGAAGAAAGGATTAGAGAGAATCAGGTTAACTAAACAGCAAACATGTTCATTATTGTGTATGGAAATAACAAATTCTTTATACTAAGTTTCAACATCAGTTTGTTTTCTCTTCGCTGGAAGAAAATCTGTATTTTATATTTAAACAGTAATCAAAATCAGTAATTTTTTGCAGATGTATGTCTCATGTTTGCTACCTGTGGCAAGCTGAGCAGCAGGGAGAGACTCCAGGCCAGTAATATGAACGTGTTCCAACGCTTTGTTGCCCCACTGTGGTGTGCCTGCAGGGGGCAGCATATTGCATAGTGGCGATCCACAGTCATGGCTACAATCATGTAGGAGGAGGCGAACATCCCAAGAACCTGGAGGTATTTCACCAGGCGGCACAAAAAGTCTGGGCCAGGAAAGCGGCCCTTAGCGTCCCACACCAGCTGAGGTAACACCTGACAGAGGAGGATCAGAGGAGGGGAAAAGATGTATCCCAGCATCACTGTAGCAATATTATCTGCAGATGTGAGTGGAGAGCTGGGGAAATGGGTCCAAGTCCAAATGTGTTGGAAAAAACACATCTACCGGTTTAAGGGTTTGTGCTGTATAATTATTCAGGTTTGCCAGTTGTTATATAGTAAATTAGATTAGATGCCCTGTGATCACATCTATCAACACATTTACAATTATCTTTGTAATAAAGGAAGAATTTGTCTCCATGCTTACAAATGTTATATGAACAATGTTTTCTGCATATTAATGTACAGATAAGTAGGTTTTGTACACATCTAAAGCTATGCACATTTATAAATACTCGTGGTACAGACTGAAATAAAAGGTCAGAGTCATCAGATCATGTCCCAACCTCAAATCAACCGCTTTTTGGCAATATAGTATCCTAGGACCCTATAGAATCGTCTTCAGAACTTAAACTAATTAACAAGAATTATTATGGTGAGGCAATATGTACAGGTTGTTTTTTTCTGTCTTTAATGTCCTAATGCCCCTAGCATTAGCAGTGTACTCAACCTGCAGTTGAGGCCATGAGCCTCTTCCATGGTTATTTTGTGGTTCCCAAGCTGAAAAGTTTGGTACCACTGGACTATATGGATTAACAAAAGTCAGCATGTGTCTGTGTGTTACCTGGAACAGTGCAACCACCAGGTCAGCCACACAGAGGTTCAGCATGAACAGGTGAAGTGGACTGTGGTGCTGCCTCCGCTTCAGCAACACCACCAGTACCAACCCGTTCCCAATCAATGCCAGCAGCAGGATGACGGCCAGCACCACCACCTCCGCTACAGCCAGCAGGGGGTCCCGTTCTAGCTCCGTAATGTTGGTACCTCTTGGGGTCTCAGAAACTGCAGACCAGTCGCTTGACCGATATATCTCTGTTACCATGGAGACTGACATGATGGCTGGGAAGGCAGTGAGAGATTAACAAGACTGAGATGTAGATTCAGTCAGTGTTATTACACTCTAAACTCAAATCTTAGATACATATTACTTGATTTTAGTAATAAAAATTGCAACAACAATCTGTAAACCTTTAGATTAGCGAAGCTAAGTAAGAAAACAAAGTTAAAGTAAATGAACTCCAGCACTGTTAACCAATGAAATGATGCCATCTCTTTGTTCCACGATGAATGTGCTCACAGAAGCTTGACCATCTTTCTCTCTGTGTGTGTGTGTGTGTGTGTGTGTGTGTGTGTGTGTGTTTCTGAGATATTTACAGCCACAGTGGACGAGGTGCCAAGTTTACATTCAACAAGAACTCACACAACACAAACACCAGAACAGCTGACCTGCTGGGCAGCAAGTGACCTGAGCGTGGTGACCATCCACCAACAGTGAAGCCCCTGTTCTGCTGCCTGTTTCATAACCACACGAGGTTGAAGGGCCGCTATAGTCACAATACACCATGTGATCATCTCTGGCAGCATGGCTGAGGACTACAGACGACAAATCGGAGTCCCTAATTGGAATAACTATCAGGCAATAATGCAGTGATGCTGGAAGTCTAATTTTAGGTGAAAGCCCGATCTTAGAGCAGTTTTTCAGTACTTCTTGTAAATATTTTCTAGGGTTGTACTGACTTTGATGGCACCTCTGGTGGTTTTCAAGTTTTTAATGGTCTCGCCCCTTATTTGTCTAAGCTGCTTCACACTTACATGCCATGGCATACTCTTAGATTGGCCAATACTTCTATAGCTCCTAAGTATTAACTTAGAGTTGTTTTATTCCTGTTCTCTTTCTCCTACATTTTTGTACAGGTCTCTGTCCAGCTGCTATGTTGTTTTAGGTGCTTTAGACATAAAATGGTATGGTACTTTTAAAAAGTTTTAAATATTTTTATATTTTTTTGAACCTGGATAACCACACATTAAAAAATCAGGAAAACTCAAAATTACATTCAAGTACTTTTATTCTGCAGAGAAATATTCAAAGCAAACAATAATTGTTTATTCCCAAACCCAGCAGTGCTACTCTAATTAGCATCTTGATTATCCTTTAAAATAAATGTTTTCTAATAATTTTTTTTTTACATTTTTAAATTACTTTTTGATAGGAGCAGTGTCTTTGAACTTTAAAATAAGCAAAAAAGCACTTCCTCTTTTCTTTCTTGTCATGCACGCTAACAAGGCTTTTGGAAGCAAAACCGACCCACAGCATCATACATCCTCTATCTTGCTTCACAGAGGGTGTTAGGACTCCAGTTAATGTCCCCGTTGCATTTAGCAAATTTCCATGTGTTTATGTTTGTGATGGTAGGACACAAAAGGCTTGTTCTTGGCAACCAGCTGGCATGTAGATACAATGAATACCTTTCATAGGGAGTGGATGATCTCAAGGGGTTCCTCCTCAAACCAGTTCTTTAACTGGCTAAAATGTGAAGCAGAAAAAAATAATACCTAATGTTATTTTCTTTGTGAAAGTCTTAAATGTTCAGTTTAGTTTAACTGGTTTTGAAGACTTTAATTTGATTAACACATCATGATCTGTTTCCCATTTTAAAAAGTTGCTCAAATGAAATTGTTTTACGGCATTTTACACGTTTACTACAGATGCCAATAAAAAAACGTGAAAATTGGTGCGCGTAAAGACAAATTTAAGGTCAGAACCTGGAGTTGTTGTTTCAACGTTTCTTTGCTTTTATTTGACAGATTTTTCTGTGTCTGTATCCACTGCTTTTCTTTCTCTCCAGGCTTTTCAGATAACAGAAGCTCCAGTCAAACATCTCCGACATAAAACATGAAAATATTGTGGGGATTTTGAACTAATGTTTGTTTGAGGTCACTGATGCAGACGTTGTATTAATATGGTATTAGCTTTATGTGAAAGACCAACACAAATTAGTGCATAATTCTAAATTGAAAATCAACCCTTTTTTTTTCTTTGACTAGGCCAGTTCAGTAGATGAACATTCTTTGATCCTTTTTTATGAAAAAAGGGGCTGAATACCTATACATAGCACACTTTTTAGGGTTTTATTTTCCTAAATATCTTGGAAACCATGCATCTGGTTTTCCACCTTACTATTTTGTGTCTGTGTGTCACATAAAGACTGCAATACACTAAAGTTTGTGGTAACACAAAGTGAAAAGTACAAGGGGTGTGAACACTTGTGCAGGACCCTATATTTAAGGTTAAACCTGCAGTGGGTGCAACATTTTTCTTTTGCCTTAAAAAATTTCTACGGAAACTTTCCTCAATGCGCAGCTGGAATATAGTTGAAATTTACATTACAATTTTCATTCTTATATATGCATCAGCTATTTTAAGTTTTTAAAATAGAAGATAACACAAATGAAAGGGCTAAAATAAAACCTATTATAACCAATATAATGGGAAAAACATGGACACAGTATTAATGAATTTCCTGCATATAAGGACTAACTAGTTTGAGTTGGGTAATGTTTAATTTCAGGTTAACAACAGTTCTTTCTAAAAATGTGGATTAAACCCAGATAGAAAAATGCCCTTAATGAGCTATTAATGAGATTTCCCTGTAGAAAAAAAGATCAAACTTTTTCTATAAAGACAGATAATAGGACAATCTAAATAAAACATGTTTTTCTTCTCTACAGACCCGCATTTATCTTAAGATGTGGGTCTTAAGTTAAAAGCAGAACTAGTTCTGACAAACAAACTAAACATTCAACACTTCAAAGGTAAAATTCGAAGAGCTTTCAGTCAGTTGGGAAAGAAAACTGTGAAAACTTCAACGGGATTCATCAAGGTTTTCCATTTCAGGGCTGCAAAGAAAATCAAGTCATCCAGCGTTTTGGTTTCCCTGCAGAGCAGAATATTGTGTGACTGACAAGCTGCTGCTGTGAAACACCATTAAAACATTCCCCAAATTATCAAACTATAAAACTTAGACTATCTTTGTTATTTTGAACACAAATAATTCTTCGTTCTGCAGCTAAACAGAATGAATGTGAGGCATTTACCTCAGCTGTAGATTATTTTTAGAGGGATTTGTTGACATCGTTTGGCCACGTTAATCCAATTAGAGGTCTGGACACCTCCTGTTGTTCAACACTTTCTGTTTAAAAGCTCAAAGGCAAAACTAAAGTTTAGTAAGTCTTATCTTTTTTGTTTCTTTAGTCATAATTTAATTTATCTGAGAGGGTGCGATGAAGCAAACTGCATCATTACGAGGTTAGAAGTTTAATTTCTCCTTTAATTAATTCTGCACCAAAGTATCCACAACTTTACAGATTCACAGTTTTAGTTGAGAATGTAAAGTTCAGACTTACTGAGCTCGCCCTCACTGTCCCATGAAGCGTCTGCAGGAGCCAGGACAATCTGATCTGCTGCTGAACACAAAAGCTGCATCCATGCTGTGCCTGCTGCATGTGTGCATGCTTTCCATCCCTTTCCTCTCAGATGGTGACCTCTGTCAGCTCATGCTAGCCCCGGCTCCTGTCTTCATCCCCTCCCTCTTCGCCAGCATCCCTCTCTTTTCTTTTCTCTGCCCTTTCGCATTCACATGAAGAAAAAAGAAATCTGTGAGAAGCATGAGAGGGGATGCTCGGGTGGGAAGAGCATCAATGAAAGGACATGGTGGCCCTTCAAGTGTCGGGAAACTGATATAATTTCCAGCTGATTGTTTAGATTAATGGTGTGCTGCTGTTGGTGCTACTTTGATCCCCCATCAATGCAGAGCAGCTGCAGATCGAAGAGCTTTCATGCATGCACAACAAACTAACGTACGTGCCCCCTTGCATCACCTGGCGATTAAAACGAGAGGTAGGGCAGACAGGGTCACATGTTGTGACAGATTGGAGGTTAACATTTTTGGAGAGAAGTGAGAAGGGAGCAATCTGTTTCTCCTTTCTCTCCTTCTCTCTCACTTGCATGCCACCTCTCCCCTCTTTCCTTGTATCTCCAACAGGGCATTAATCTGTTTGTTTCCCCCTGATTGCTAAATCATTTGGAGAGGCTTCTAATTATCGAGGTCTCCACTGAGTGCTGGAGTCAAACAGACACTCAAGCAGTGGTGCATGAGGCCCTGTTGTTGCTGCTCTGATGTTTCTGTGCTGTACTACCAGAAATAACAAAACTATTTGTCAGGTCTGTGAAGAGGTGATCAGACGACTTTCATAGAAGTAGTAAATGGACAGATGTTCTTTTCGCTCCCCTTTTTAACCACTATTGCCAGGAAGACAATATAGAAATCTTTGGGGTACTGTTCTTACCAAATAAAACAGTCGTGGAAAAAAATCCGCCCCATTAGATTTCTTCTATTGTCATTTTTTGTCACATTTAGATGTGGCAAAATAACCTGAGTTTATGCTAAAAGATGTTTTCTAATTGATAATTTCTTCCATTAAGGGAAAAAATCTATTTAAACCCATCTGGACCATGTGAAAAAGTAAATGCATCCTAAAACTTATAGCCAATTATGATACCCTTGGCCGCAACAGCTGCCTTCAAGCATTTGTGATAACTGGCAATGAGTGTTTTACATCACTGTAGAGGAATTTTGGCCCACTCTTCCTGGCAGAATTGATTTAAAAATCAGCCAATTTGGTGAGTTTTTGAAGATGAACAGCCTGTTTATAGTCATACCACGGGATCTCAATTGGATTTAAATTTGGACTTTTCCTAGACCACTGCAAAACCTTTGACTAGGCCACTCCAAGGTGGACTTGAACTTGCAGTTGCAGCCGCAAGTCTTGGGGATGATGGGGATTATACCAGCTTCTCAGCTACAAAGTCAGAACATCAATTAGACAAGCCTTGTGACAGATTCTCAATTGAATTTAGGGCTGGACTTTGACTGGACCATTCTAACACATTAATATTCTTTGACCCAAACCATTTCATTGTATTTCTGGCTGTCTGTTCACCTTCCTGTTTGAAGGTGACCCTTCGCTCAAGTCTTATTTGTTTTTGCAGCATCTAACAGGTTTTTTTTTTCCATGATTGCCCTGTAGTTTCGCTCTACTTTCTCATGTAAAGCATCCAGTCTCCTACGTTTTAGCTAAAGAAAAGTATTTGTCTAGCATCATGCTGCCACCACCATGTTTCACAATGGCTATGGCTTGTTTAGGGCAATGTGCATGATTAGTTTACAGGCACATATAGTGTTTAACATAGGCTAAATCTCATCTGTCCTGAGCACCTTCTTCCACAGGTTTTATGCGCCCCCTGCATGGCTTGGAGCAAACTGCAAATACAACTCTTTCTGGGTTTCTTTGAGCAGTAGCTTTTCATGGGGAACTCTTCCATAAAAGCCAGATTAGTGGAGTGCACAACTTATAGTTGTCCTGTTGAAACAGTCTCGCACCTGAGCTGGGGATCTCTACAGCTCCTCCAGAGTTTACCATAGGCCTCTAGGCTGCTTGGCCATCCTGTCAAGTCTGCTTAGGTGGGCAGCCATGTCTTGCTAGGTTTGCAGCTACGCCATACTCTGTCAAATAGATTTTATTTGGGGCTATCAGCATAAAATAGGTTGGATAAATGGACAGAAAACGTTTCAGAATTGTATTTTGAAAAGATATGAACACAATGTTTGTTGTTGAAATGTGATAACATGTGAAAAGGTTGAAGGGGTGTGAATACCTTTGCAAGGTTTTTGAGCCATTTTCAACTCTTAATGATTTGTGGTCATTTTCATGGGATTTCACAGTTATTTAGAATAGAACAGAACAGAATAGAATAGAATAGAATAGAATAGAATAGAATAGAATAGAATAGAATAGAATAGAATAGAAAAACCCTGTATTTGTTCAGTGGGGAAATTTGCATTCCTGCAGCTGCCTGCTGCCTATTAATAGAGCATTACAGAAAAAAGATGAACAAAAATAAATAGACGTTCAATAATAAGAAATGTAAACACAACATGTCAATGGCAAAATAAGAATACACATGGAAAGGACTTGGTGTGTAAAAAGTGTATGATTACCTGACTGCCTACAAGAGCCCCTCCACCCATCCTGAACAGAGTCGTCTCCTGGCCAACCGTCTGAATGGCTTCTACTGCAGACATGACAAGAAGCCATTCACACCTCTAATCATCTCCTCTACATCCCATTCAGGAACAAATTCCTCCCATAAAGCAACCAACCCCCCACCATCAGATCCTCTGCCTGCACTAAAGATCTCCGAGGGAGAGGTAAACAGGCTCTTTCAGCGCATGAAAACAAAGAAAGCTGGAGGACCTGATAACGTCTCCCCATCATGCCTGAAAGCCTGTGCAAATCAACTTGCTCCAATCTTCACAAGGATCTTCAACAAGTCACTGGAGAAATGTGAGGTCCCCTCCTGCCTCAAACGATCCACCATCATCCCGGTGCCCAAGAAACCCTCCATCCTAGGATTAAATGACTACAGGCCTGTAGCCCTGATGTCTGTGGTCATGAAATCCTTTGAGCGGCTGGTGTTGAAGCACCTGAAAGACATCACAGGCCCCCTGCTGGACACCCTGCAGTTTGCTTACCGAGCAAACAGGTCGGCAGATGATGCTGTTAACTTAGGTCTACACTTCATCCTGCAACACCTCGACCACCCAGGGACGTACACCAGGATCCTGTTTGTAGACTTCAGCTCGGCCTTCAACACCATCATACCAGACATCCTCCACCAGAAGCTCACCCAGCTCACCATCCCAGCCTCCACCTGTCAGTGGATCAACAGGTTCCTGACGGATCGACAGCAGCAGGTGAGACTGGGGAGCATCTTCTCCCGATCCAGATCAATAAGTACTGGTGCCCCCCAGGGGTGTGTTCTATCCCCACTCCTCTTCTCTCTGTACACAAATGACTGCACCTCATCGGACTCATCCGTGAAACTCCTTAAGTTTACAGACGACACCACTGTCATTGGACTGATCCAGGACGGTGATGAGTCTGCATACAGACAGCAGGTGGATCGGCTGGTACACTGGTGCGGTCAGAACTACCTTGAACTCAACCCACTCAAGACTGTGGAAATGGTGGTGGACTTTCAGAGAACACCACCCCCATACACCCCCCTCACCGTCCTCAACAACACTGTATCGGCCGTGGACCACTTCAGGTTCTTAGGAACCACCATCTCTGAGGACCTGAGATGGTCTTCACACATAGACACTGTTCAAAAGAAGGCCCAGCAGAGACTGTACTTCCTGAGGCAACTCAAGAAGTTCAACCTTCCACAGGAGCTGTTGGTCATTTTCTCCACTGCCATCATTCAATCTGTCCTGTCTTCATCCATTCTCAGTGTGGTTTGGCTCATCCACAAAACAGGACAGGTCCAGACTGCAACAAATGATCAGGACTGCAGAGAGAATAATCAGAGCTGACCTTCCTTCCATCCAGGACTTATACAGGTCTAGGGTCAAGAAAAGAGCTGCTAAAATCTCTGCAGACCCCACACACCCTGCACATAAACTGTTTAGAGTTTTACCTTCGGGCCGCCGCTACAGAGCACTGTTCACTAAAACCAGCCGCCACAAAGACAGTTTCTTCCCCCAGGCTGTTTCTCTAATGAACATTCAATAGAGTACAGAACAACAGCATAAAGATGTTGCAAATGCACCTTTTTTATTAGATATGTGTATATTGCACATTGTAAATTGTAAATTTGTATATTCTGTAATGCAAAAACAGAACAAAAGAGCAAAGTGTACCGGAGTCAAATTCCTTGTTTGTATGCACGAACTTGGCAATAAAGCTGATTCTGATTCTGATTAAACTGAAGAGAGTGTCTGTTTGCTGCATGGTCAGTTAGATACCGGGGGGAAATATTTACGTTAGCGGTTACGTTTGATGCATTTAGGGTGCAGCAGTCGGACAGTGAAGGAACTATATCGTGCTGTTACAGTGTAAAGGGTTTAGGGGCTTAGTTTGCTCATGCCTTTTTTTTTTATATTTTCATAAAGGAACAAAACTAAGCGGAGCCACAAGAGGGCGCCAAATTCACGGCAATTTATCACAAAGAAGAAAGCATAATTCTACCTGTTACCTTACACCACTCAGTTACATCTCCTATAAATTCTTCATCGACATTTTAAATTTATTATATATTCTGCATGAAACTGCGAAGCTAACTATGTCATACATTACGGTATGAGATATATTGAAAAATCTGTAAAAAAAAAAAATAGAACAAAAAGTCAGTTCACATCACTTCAAGGAATTGTGCTCTTCAGATTTTTATCTAAGTCAAAACTGAAGTCATCGTCACGCCGGTAATTGTAGTTCATTGGTGTTTAAGATCGACGCAACACGATTCATGGTTTGCACTTGTGGACTTCATGTCCCAGAGTCCTTCAAGGCAGTGACGCCTCCCCGCTTCTAACTCCTCCTTCCCACTCCACTGGGCCGCGAGGAAGTCGCAAGATGGCTGATGTCGCTTGGAAGTAACGTTCCCCTCCGCAACATGAAGCCGTGAGCGTGGAAGAACGCGAGGGAGGCACCATCGGGCTTTTATTTTTATTTTCTTTTAGTTACTTTTCTTTTAGTTCGTTAAACATCCATTTCATTCCGCGTCGTGTCCGCCCCGGACTCGTCTTCGGGAGTTGACGCGTCAAAATCACGCCGGGGACCCTGCCAGCAGCTAGCGGCTAGCCACCGTTAGCAAATAGAAGTACAGCTAGCCACACTGCTTAGTACTTTGCTTTTTAACTGATATTTTAATCACCGGCGAGCCATTAAGCTGCGGCTAGACGTGTGGTGAAGTTTCCCAGGCGCTTCGCGCAATAAAGGTGGCACAAAAATTGAGCTGTCATTAAAAAATAACGTGTTTTAAAATCTGAACACTATGTCCGCGAACTGGCCATCCAGTCTGTGGGTTGCTAACTAATGCGCAGCACCGCATCCGTTCATGTGGACTTATCAGAGGTATTATCATTTGATCAACATTTCACAGAAACATCCAACACCTCGTTGCATGTCCGATACTCGATGTCAGTTTGATTCTGGAAGCTGGTTGAGTCGAAGCCAAATAATGGAAGCGGGAAATATGTTTAACTTTTTGTAGTTGTAGGTAGCAACAGTGGCCTTGGCTGGCATCACACCAAAAATCCACAGGGATGGACACTAATCTGAGCAGCCACGACCAAAAGTGAGAGGTCAGCATTTGGATATTTTGGGGGGAAAAAAATCCTCTTTAGGAGACTCGTTTATTCAACAGTTCCCGGCGACTCCCCTCACCAGCCGGCCTGATAGACCGGTTGTTTTACAGTGAACTCAAAGTACAGTTTGTCACTACAGCGGAGACCAGTTAGCACTGCTAGCTACCGTCTCAACCCACAACACGTTACAAACACGGCGTACAGAACGTACTCAGAAGCCGCTCCCGGCCATACACACAGGCTCAACAACACCGTCATGGGTGTGCAGGGCTTTCAGGAGTACTTAGAGAAGCGGTGCCCCGGGGCGGCGGTCCCCGTGGACCTCCTCAAGCTCGCCCGCACCGCGGCCCGCCAGCCCCCTCACCATCATCACCCACACCACCACCCACATCACCCCGGGCCCATGCCTCCCCCGCCCCCGCCTGCCAGGATCCTGATCGACGCCGACTCCAGCCTGCAGCGCCTGTATGGCGGTTACCAAACGGACTGGGTGTGCGGAGGCGAGTGGAACGCGATGCTGGGCTACTTGGCCGCCCTGTCGCAGGCCTGCCTGTACCAAGGCGGCCTGGAGCTGGTCGTGGTGTTCAACGGCACCCTGGGGAAGGAGCGGTGGCCCGACTGGGCGCGGCGAGTCCAGGGCCAGAGACAGACGGCCCAACTGATCGTCAACCACGTTAGCAGCAAGGCCACCCCGCCTCCGAGGGCATGGTTTCTGCCACCGACCTGCCTCAGCCACTGCGTCCGCCTCGCCATGTTCCGCTTCCGAGTGCGGGTAAGAATGGTGATCATGGTTATTTCAACTGGTTTTGTTGTGGTGATGTGACTACTTCCACTCTGTTGAAAGGTGAACCAGAGTCAATCTAGAAATAGCTTTTTAGTGCTGAGCAGAAAACCCTTCTCTGCTGCATGTGTGATAAAGTTCATTCAAAGCAGAATTAACTGAGTGCAAGTCCATTCGTCCGCATTCAGGACACTTAAATGAATAATCTAGTCTAGCCTAACATTACATACTAAGTTTACATATACATATAATCTGAAACAGCTGCTGGTTTTAAGGAAGCATTTAAAACTAGTGTTTAGTTGTGATTTTTCTTTATTTATTAGACGTTCACTTATAATCATCTTTATTGGTCATTGCACATGTACATTACAACAAAATGTGTCCTCTGCATTTAACCCATCCCTTATAGGGAGCAGTGTTGTGCGGCGCCCGGAGAGCATTCTGGGGCTAAGGGTCTTGCTCAGGGACCCAAACCTGGGCCCCTTGTGTCCCCTCTGGAACACAAACCTCCTGTTCTAACCACTAGGCCTCCACTCCCATTAACCAATATCAGTTAGCAACCTTTTCCTGGCCAATTTCAGGATTTCCTTTGAGGCATGGTCTACAGATTCTTTTTATTTGACCTAATTACTATAATGCTTAAATAAAGGTACTATAGTTTCTTGAATTCGTTTTAAACGTTACAGAACAAATAGAGACATGGTTACCTCCTTTATTCATCACAGCCTTGAAGTCCTTAACCTTTGTCAGATTTTTAATAAATTCAAAAAGGCCCATGCTGTTGATTGATGTGTTTTATGGGCCAAAATGGGGGTTAACTTTTTATTTAATTTATGAATTGGAAAAATATTCAGATTTTCTGGTGTTTGACCTACCAATCTCCTGTTGGAGCTCATCAAGGGAAATGTGAGATTCCAGTCTCTGACATTTGTAATATTTACTAATAGTGGAAAAAGGTTTTAGAGTACATGAAAAATAAATATTTGATAGCTGTATATGTAATGTATTTAGATGGGCTCTTGCCTAAACAAACCGTTTCATATTGATGTGCCTGTTAGTTAATTTCTTCTGATTTTAAATATTTTGCAGATTTATAAAAAAAAAAATATAAACTAAACTAAAATGGGAATGTAAATCATGTTTCAAGTGTTTCATAGTGTTATTTTTTTACTTTAACTTTTACTATTACTCCTTATTTCCGTTAATTTTACTTCTAATACCTGTTTCGGTCTGTTGCTTTATGCAATACAGAGATTAGGACTCATGATTAAACTAAAATAAAAGTTATGTTAATTGTTGGGAGTCACATAACCACGTTTCCATACAGCAGACTGAATAGATTATAGAAGACTGCTTGAAATCACAGGTTTTCAAAGAGGCTACAAAATGTCCCCATGTTGTGTACAAATTGTTGCATGGTTGGTACAAAATGTCCTGCGGCAGAAGACTTCTTTTCATATCTGACTGAAACTACAACTGTTTCAAATAGTGAAGGATTGAAATGATGGATCTACAGGTCCTTCTCAAAAAATTAGCATATTGTGATAAAGTTCATTATTTTCCATAATGTCATGATGAAAATTTAACATTCATATATTTTAGATTCATTGCACACTAACTGAAATATTTCAGGTCTTTTATTGTCTTAATACGGATGATTTTGGCATACAGCTCATGAAAACCCAAAATTCCTATCTCACAAAATTAGCATATTTCATCCGACCAATAAAAGAAAAGTGTTTTTAATACAAAAAACGTCAACCTTCAAATAATCATGTACAGTTATGCACTCAATACTTGGTCGGGAATCCTTTGGCAGAAATGACTGCTTCAATGCGGCGTGGCATGGAGGCAATCAGCCTGTGGCACTGCTGAGGTCTTATGGAGGCCCAGGATGCTTCGATAGCGGCCTTTAGCTCATCCAGAGTGTTGGGTCTTGAGTCTCTCAACGTTCTCTTCACAATATCCCACAGATTCTCTATGGGGTTCAGGTCAGGAGAGTTGGCAGGCCAATTGAGCACAGTGATACCATGGTCAGTAAACCATTTACCAGTGGTTTTGGCACTGTGAGCAGGTGCCAGGTCGTGCTGAAAAATGAAATCTTCATCTCCATAAAGCTTTTCAGCAGATGGAAGCATGAAGTGCTCCAAAATCTCCTGATAGCTAGCTGCATTGACCCTGCCCTTGATAAAACATAGTGGACCAACACCAGCAGCTGACACGGCACCCCAGACCATCACTGACTGTGGGTACTTGACACTGGACTTCTGGCATTTTGGCATTTCCTTCTCCCCAGTCTTCCTCCAGACTCTGGCACCTTGATTTCTGAATGACATGCAGAATTTGCTTTCATCTGAAAAAAGTACTTTGGACCACTGAGCAACAGTCCAGTGCTGCTTCTCTGTAGCCCAGGTCAGGCGCTTCTGCCGCTGTTTCTGGTTTAAAAGTGGCTTGACCTGGGGAATGCGGCACCTGTAGCCCATTTCCTGCACACGCCTGTGGACGGTGGCTCTGGATGTTTCTACTCCAGTCTCAGTCCACTGCTTCCGCAGGTCCCCCAATGTCTGGAATCGGCCCTTCTCCACAATCTTCCTCAGGGTCCGGTCACCTCTTCTCGTTGTGCAGCGTTTTCTGCCACACTTTTTCCTTCCCACAGACTTCCCACTGAGGTGCCTTGATACAGCACTCTGGGAACAGCCTATTCGTTCAGAAATGTCTTTCTGTGTCTTACCCTCTTGCTTGAGGGTGTCAATAGTGGCCTTCTGGACAGCAGTCAGGTCGGCAGTCTTACCCATGATTGGGGTTTTGAGTGATGAACCAGGCTGGGAGTTTTAAAGGCCTCAGGAATCTTTTGCAGGTGTTTAGAGTTAACTCGTTGATTCAGATGATTAGGTTCATAGCTCGTTTAGAGACCCTTTTAATGATATGCTAATTTTGTGAGATAGGAATTTTGGGTTTTCATGAGCTGTATGCCAAAATCATCCGTATTAAGACAATAAAAGACCTGAAATATTTCAGTTAGTGTGCAATGAATCTAAAATATATGAATGTTAAATTTTCATCATGACATTATGGAAAATAATTAACTTTATCACAATATGCTAATATTTTGAGAAGGACCTGTATGTCCATCTAAAGTTAAACACAATCGATAAGTAATCGAAATGTGATCAGCCGGCTATTAATCCAGTTAAACCCCTGATTACTTTTATCCTGTGGTTCTTGTCAACTTGACCAAGCCACCGTCCGGTTTTTACTCCATCTGATGCATGCTGTTTCACACACACAAAAAACCCCAGACCAACAGTGATCCCAACAGACTTGGAAAAACATTTCTCACGTAATGTTACCATGAACACAGCTTTTTCAGTAGGGACAATGAACTTTCAGACTCGTATTTGATTGTATTATTTGATTTTTATAAAACTTGTCCCAAAAAAGGAAATGGTAACAAAGGAGTCTAGTCTTTGATGTTTTTTAATTGGTAAACGCAACAATTAAAATGAAAATAATTTTGGAAAACACTGGTACATCTAATGTAGGTTTTCTTTTGGTCTTTAGCAAAATGTTATTTAAATTTTCACATTTAATGTTTGAGTGTTATAGTAAAAATCAAGCTGTTCATCCAGACTTTAATTAAATATATCCTGGAACATAATGGTTTTTTTTAACTTCGGTTTAGTGTATCGATATGGCCCCAACTTACGAGTCATTTATTACAAATGTGTTTTAGAAAGGAACTCACGTTGACATTTTAAGGAAAAAAACAAAGCCCAATGCAATCTAATGAACTCCTTTTAATCCAGTTAATTTCATTGTAACGACTTACTTCAGTCCAGTTATGCAATAGAAAAGATTCGAACAGATAAAGTTATCAAACATACATGTTAGTTGATGTGTTTGCAAACTGAAAAATTGAAAGTGGGTCTGCTCTCATTACATTTTAATGAAATACTTATACTTTGTTACATTAATCAACATTAATATTGATTAGTGAATGAATATTAACAAGTTCAATTCAGTTTATTAAGCGTCAATTCACAACAAATGTCTCATGGCACTTTACAAAAAAGGGTTTCTAAGGAAAACACTGAACTGGTCCAGAAATACATCCTATGTTAATTAAAAAAGAAAGAGTTGATGGCCGCTAAATCTCCTCTAGTCTGTGGTTTTATCTAGTACACACATTCACAGGAATAGCTCCTTCAATTGCTTTTTTAATGGGGATGGGGTTAAACACAAGAAGACAGAGACAGCAACTCTATCGTTACATTAACGCTCAGCTTGGACTCCTGCTTTACTTACACAATGATCATCTGCACTGTTGTACCGCTCTTGCATCTTATACTGCTCTATATTTACTCTCACTCACTTAAAACTGTGCACATATATTTATATTATATTGTAGATATGTTTATACTGTTTAATTTGTATTGTATTGCACCGACTACGCCAAAACAAATTCCTTGTATGTCCAAAAACGTACTTGACAATAAAGCTTTTCTGATCTGATCTGACAGGTGTATGATCGATCTATAGGAAGAGAAAATGAAGTTATTGGCAGCAGAAGCTAAGCTGATGACTTCCTCCAGGAAGGGGAGAGAACATAAAGTTAAAAGCAGAAATACCAGCAGACAATGTAACATTGCAGAGTAGTAGGAGAATGTAGCAGAGTGAGGAAAAGTGTTGTGTCCTCCAGCAGCTGAAGTCTATGGCAGCATAACTAGTTAACCTAAGTTACAACATATGGAATATGGAACAATCAGATCCCTGATATATGACGGGGCTTTATTATTGGTTTTATTTTCTTTGACATTTCAAGGTGGCATTTTAAAAATGTATTTTGAACTTTAGAATTATGCAAGATCAATGATATTGAATAGTTTAAAATATTTCTAAGAATATTTGGAGGAAGATGGAGTTTAACAGCACCAACTTTGTCTAATCTGCATCTTCAGGTTGTACAAACCTTGGAGGACCACCACCAGGAAGTGTTGTCTCTCTATAGGGATTACGGATTTTCCGGCCTCATCGCTCAGGACTCTGAGTTTGCCCTTTGCAATGTGCCCGCCTACTTTTCGTCACATGCACTTAAACTGAGCTGGAATGGCAAGAATCTGACCACACACCAGTACCTGCTGTCTGAAGCAGCCAGGCACCTTGGGCTAAAGACACAGCATCTGCCACTCTTTGCTGCTCTGTTGGGTGAGGAGAGGCACGCTCTGGCTTCATCTGTTCAGGCCCAAATCAAACATCATGTGCCCTTTATAGCTTTGTCACTGAAAGGCATACAGCTGTACTCTAAGAGGTTTATCCACCGTTAAGTGACTCCTTTTTGTTTTAGGAAATCATATTCTGCCTGATGAGGACCTAGCTGCCTTCCACTGGAGTCTGCTGGGGCCAGAACACCCACTAGCTTCCCTCAAGGTGCTGAAAGCTGAGTTCACCGCATGCATAAAGGGTGTATTAAAACAATGCTAACCCAGAATCCCAGAGTCTGGTTCACACTTGTGCTTTTGCTGTACGAATATTTAAAAAATTCTTTAGATTAGCAATTACCACGTCTTTGTAAAGCTTTGACCTGCTGATTCCAGTTGTAGCTAATTTTCTCCATATGAACAGTAATACACAACATTCATCGTATTGCTTTCTAGCCTTCCTGGTGTGAGCGGTCATTAATAATTTATATTGGGAGCAGAGGCCTTGCTGTGTTCTGTTCAGCCTTCCTGTTATCAGCTGAAATTCTTGCTCTTTTGCAGCTAAATGAACTGCAGACATGTCTTAACATTTAAAGTTCGCTTTGTATCTCCCTGCGTCTCCTTTCTACACTCTGTAACAGTGCACACACTGACGAGTGTTTTTCTTACCAAGTCCTTTTGGCGCTAACACTTGTAAGCTATAACAGGCTAACACCTTGTCAATCTTTAGTTCTACGAACTGTCAGATGGTTGCTGTTTTATTGCTCCTTATTGCTTTTAAGCATGTGTTTCTTCTGCTGAAACGCTGCTCATAGTTAATCCTCAGAAAGCACCAGACTGGGTGGAAATGGGTTGAATGAATGCATGGCTGACTTGTCTTTGGCCTGATGAATTAAACGCTAATGTTTTGTTTTAGCCTGAAAGTTTAATGAATGGGACTGAACCTGGCTATGTACAGCATTACAAGTTAGAATATGAATGAAACATGAACCGAAATGAGGAACATGAAAACAGGCACAAGAATCAGCATTTATTAAAATGAAGCTCATGTGAAAGTGAGAATCAAGACTGATCTTTGATTTGTTTTATTTGGTTCATGTTTTAAAAGTAACTGAAGAGAAACGTTGTTCATATCAATATCTTCCTAATGACTCCATTCATTAATAAAAATAAAATCAGACAACCTCTGCAGGCCATAAGCACATATTGGAGTGGTGCAGAACGTTTTTAGTGCGGCGCCGTAGTTCCTCTCTCAGGCCTTGTTTACATGACAACATTTTATGGTGAAAACGGAACCATTTTGTTGCGTTTCTACTGTGTGTCAACACGACAATTGGCAATGTTTTCTCTGAAAACGAGTTCCAGAGTGTAACACTTTAAAAACGTCCCGCTCTCCGTTTTCAGGTAGAGGAGGTGGACGAGGAGGCCCTGGCTCATGTGCAGTTAGACTGAAATCATTAGGAATTAATGCTCACGCACACAACCCAATGGCTGCCAACCAGTTTAAAACCCACAGAAGAAGAAGATATCAACAATAACAATGACAGATTGCAGAGTACTGTTTGTGCTGCTGGTTTTCCAACAAAGTGCTCATCTTCTCCCCTGTTTTCTAAGCAGGAAGTGTTTGAACATGTTGAGTCTATAAGAACATGCTGCCTAGTAGTGGTGTGGCGGGGCAATTACACCATCTTCACGTCTCTACTGTTGTCATGTGCACAGAGATCTTACCTAAAACGCTGTCACGTAGATGTGCTGACGGAAAAACAATCCCGTTTTAAATGGGGTCGTTTTCGTGTTAACAGGGCCTCAGGGTGAATGTTTTGCTGCTGTTTCAGGTGCGGGCCCATCAGTTGGTTCTGCCGCCCTGTGAGGTTGTGATCAAAGCTGTTTCTGAGTATGTCTCCTCCATCAAAGACCTGGGAAACCTCGACACCATCGCCAGGGATGTCTTTAAACAGTCACAGGTAAGTCGGAACCTTTAGATGATTAATGGCTCGGCTTCCTTCAGTCTGGATGGAAACTCACCAGAGTCGGTTTGCATGTTTTTGCATGAAAAGTAGCTTCACACAACAGCGTTAGTTAATATTTGATCTTTTTTTTTTTTCTATGAGGTTATTTCTGTGGACACCAGACCAGAGTCAGCATAGAGCTTTACAGGATTATCCCCCAGTTTAGTCATCACAGGTTGTTAGTTCATTGTTTAGTGCTGATCACGTATAATGACCCAAATATTTACACAAGTGTTTAAATGTCATGTGACCGCTCCGTGACACTCATTGACTTATTGGGGTTTTCCATCGAGGATGTAGGCGATCAGTCGGGTGTTTTTCCACTGCACCACATGGTGAGATTAAAGTCAGCTAATTCAGTGGTGAACATGTGCTGTGCTGCTCACCGCTGGAAAGATTTCAGTGTGAAGCAGCAGGAAGCAGTTTTAGGCTGAAAAACATTAATGAAACCACAGACTGATGTAAAAATACATCTATTCAATGCCACATAGACCTGCTTGTTGGCATCCATCGGGTGCATCAAGTTTCCTTTTTTTATACTTTTAAAGTAAAGTTGGACAGTTGAACAGACTGAGACGTGGACTTTGCTGTATGGTGAGCAATTAGGGCTTGAATTTCTCCACAGGATTACACATTTCACTTAATCCTGCAAATCAATGAGGCCACACTACAGGGTCAACTGATACGCAAATAAAGCGAGCTTAGGGAAGGGTGCACATCTCAGGCGGAAAGAAATGCTGTCAGAGAACTGATTGTCCTGAAGAGCTTTCCTGGTTCATCCGCTCCTCAGTTCTTTGAAAGGCGGACAGTCGTAGTAATGGTAAATCTGGGGGTACATCAGCCCTCTTCTGTGTCTGTGTTCGGCTACACGAAGAACCTCGTGTAAGAACCTGTAGTATTTTACATAACATAGGCTTTATGTAAGAGCAACGCTTTCTGATGTGCTGCAAGTGTATTATGAGCAGTTTTACTGCTGGTAGGAGCCAGTGGGGCTGGTCATCGAGTAGTCACTTCAATTGTGTTAAAGACACAAAGCATGTGTGTGAAATTAGTGTTTCATCCAGAGGCTCAAAGAGACGGGGCTATTTCTAACCCACTGATGGAGCTCTGTGGTCCTTCTTTCCCCCGTTTGTCTCTAAAAAATACACACATTTTTGTCACAGAATTTTTTAATGGATGTATAGAAGGAAATAACGGAATCTCACAGTGGTGGAAATAAATATACTGTTACCTTCCACTTTATTAGGTACACCTGTTCACATTCTTAATCACTCTGTCACCTGGAAGCAGCACTATGTATTTAGAAGACATTTGAACCTTAAACTGAGCAGCAAAATAGGGAATAAAGAAGGTTTAGGTGGCTTTGATGCTTGTCGTGCCTGATGAGCATTTCAGGAACTACTGACCTACTTGGATTGTTAACGCACAACCATCTCTCAGGTTTACAGAGAATGGTTCAAATATAAGAAGCTATCCATTGATTGGCAGATTCCTTGTTTATGTCAGAGGAGAATGGCCAGACTGCAAATGACAGAATAACAGTAGTAGCTCAAATAACCACTCACTGAAACCAAGGTATGTTGAATACCACCTCTGAACACAGAGAGACCTAAAGCAGATGAGCTACAGCAGCAGAAGACTCCAGCTGGTGCCACTCCTGTCAGCTGAGAGGAGAAAACTAAAGCCCTGCCGTTCAGATAGGCTCACCACCACTGACAAAAACAAACAGGTCTGATGAGTCTCGACTTCAGCTCCAACGTTCAGATGGTTGGCTAAGAGTCAGTCCTAAACAATATGAACGCATGGATCCACCCCGCCTTGTGTCAGCGGTTCAAGGCAGGTGGTGGTAGCTAAATGTGGAGGATAACAGAGCCGACCTGCAGTAAACGTTATTTTAAAGCAAAATGTTGGGTTCTTGTTTTTTTACTGGACCACATTGTGAAAAAGAGAGAAAAGAAGATGATCACAGTTACGTTTACGTGCACAGTGCAGTTTACAGCATTGATCCAGTTCTAAACAATCCAACCAGTCCCATTTCCCAGAGCACTGTTTGGTCCTTCACGCTGCTTCTGGTACCTTTTAGAGGATACTAACTAAAATAACGGAGCTGTGCCGGGTCAGAACTATGTGATTAAAATACATATGTAGACATTGCAACAAAGAATAGAATTCTCCCAGTTGAATCTCCAACTTTATTTATGTTAAATCAACCAGGAAGTGCTATTTAAAAGGAACAGCATGATTTAGTTTTTAACTATGCTGTATTATTATTGTATGCATGTGATGTCGGTGTAATTAAGGGACAGCAAAGTGGATCTTACTTTGATACGTGAGGAGGATAATATAAGACAAGGAAGTGCATGTAAAACACATACTGTCAAATTCACTGGTGAATATTTAAAATGACTGAATGTTTTAAATTCAGTGCCTATTCTTTGTATTCTAGCTGTAGTTATGAAAACGTGACCGTGAGATTTATTTCTGAAACTCACCAGCAGGTTCCTCAGCCAGAATGGTTCGCTTGTCATATTCAATGTTCTGTTTTCAGTCACGAATGGAGGACAAGGTGGAGCGATTCAAGAAAGCTGTGGAGTACTTCTCAGCTGCATCCAAACCACGCTCGCCTAACATGGGGCCCTCCCCTTTCATCTGTGAGTAATGACCTGTTTAAAGAGCAGGATGTTATGTAATCAGTTTAGGCTTACTGGATGTTTTTTTATGAAAGTTAAAATGTTGTTTTCTGCATATAAAAGTCCTTATATTATTGTCTCTCTGTGATCAGTACCTGGGTTTGGACCTGTTCCATTTGGGGGACCACCTGGCCACATGGGACCGATCCCACTTGGAAAGAATCAGGTAGTTTTACATTTTTTTATGTGAAATCTATTGTTTCCATGTGCTACTGTAAATAATCCCTATTTTGTTCTTTCTGGCCAATTCCAGTTTCCTCCCCCGCAGGGTCCAGGGTTTAAGCCACCGTATCAGAATGCCCCATACGGACCTGGCTCCGCCCCTCTTTTTCACCCCCCTCAGCAGCCGCCCCAGGACTGCAACGACTCACTGACGGGCAAGATGGGCTTCGCCGACTGGTCGGCCCCGTACGATTCCACACAGAGTGGGAGTCGGCTACCCAACCATCACACCAGCACCCAGTCGGGTCCCTCCCCTTCTCCTTCCTCGTCATCAGATGGAGACGAACCCAATGACGGCAACGCTAAGTAAATTTGCTTTGCGTGTTTTCCAAATGGATCAGAAAGCATTTAGTGTCTGGAGTCGCCAATATGTTGAGCATCGGTGTTGTCCGACACTGATGTTCAGAATCAAGTTCAGAATCAAGAATACTCTTGAACCTTTCAGATTTACATCCCCAAACTTTTGTGTATTTTATTGGGACTTTATTTGATAGACCCACACCAAGTAGAACATAAAGCAGGCTAAGGTTATAAAGCTTTGAACGTCTCATTGCATCATGGGAAAAATGAAAGAAAGGGTTTGTACTGATGCATAAAAATGCTTGAATTTTAACAAGGTGTTTTCTAGGTTTGGAAAATGCTTAATTTCTGTATAAAGTCCTTAAAAGTGCTTGATAACTGCATACAAACCTCAATTTGATAGTTTTACTCTAAAGACGCAAAATTGAGAGCACTTATTTAGCCTTCAATGAAGTCTCAGAAAGGGTCTGCTCCTTTTCGTGATACCGACGTGTGAGCAGGAGACATCATCTGATGAAAAAAACCAGCCGCTGGACCGGCGGCGTCCTCTGGCATAGCTATGAAACGGACCTACTTTGAGCACGTACTGTAACTGTGTCTTGCTAGTCGCACACATCTCCAGTGAGCGGGAACAAACCGCATGCCAGGTGGTTGCCCTTTTAATGACCACTGGCTCGAAAAGGCTAGATACAAACCATAGTTGAAATGAGGACCAAATCCTCAAGCAACTTCCTGCTACATAAGGAAGAAGAACCTGAAGCTTTTTGCTATGGGAGAGACTGCGCTCTCGAGTCATGATGAAGGTAAACCGAAGAAGTGGGAGGGAATCTTACATTTAACCTAGCTCACAACTTTGCAGGTAAATTGCAAATTGATTGTTTGAAGCATGGATCGAGCTAGGGTTTTATGTCACCTACTGTACTTTAAAATGTGCAACAACAAAACTTTTTCTTGAAAACACTATTAAAGGTAGTTAGCTAATGCTTTAATTACCAAAAAGTATCAGCGGTTTGGCAATGTGTCGTCATGCTTGCTGTGCCTCTGATGTCTTTTGGGCACCTTCTCCTGATATGTCCATTTCATATTAATACTATACGATAGTGAATTAAAACTGACATCGTTAGTTTTAATGTATTTTTGTATCTCCAAAGTCGTGCTGGAAAATGTTTGAAAATGTACCTTGAAAATTCTTGAAAAGTGTTCGAATTGTACTGTGTGAAAATTATACAAATACTGGAAAGAGTATAATACAACTGCAAACCTACCAAGACATTAGGCTTGGAAAAGCTGCCAAAAGGGCCATGGTACCTCTGCAGGAGCTGCAGAGGTCCACAGCTCAGGTGGGAGAATCTGTTGAGTACAACTATTAGTTGTGGACTCCACAAATCTGACCATTATGGAAAAGTGGCAAGAAGGAAAACATTAGAAGATAAACATTTAAAGTTACCCATGTGGGTAAAGGTGCTCTGGTCAGATGAGACCAACATTTTTGACCTACGTGCAGATCTCTAAAGGAAACACGCCACCTTGAACACACTATCACTACTTTGGCATGGGGTGGTGGCACCATCATGCTGAGGAGATGCTTTTCTGCAGCTTGGACACGGTGGTCTGAGTTGAGAAGATAGATGGTGCTAAATACGGGAAAGTGTTTAGACTGTGGTGGAGGTTTACCTTCCAGCAGGACAACGACCCTAAACCGACATCAAGATCAGGGCAAATGTACAAAAATGACCCGGTTACAGTCCAGACCTAAATCAAATTGTGAAACTGTGGCAACACTTGAAAGCTGATGTGTTCATAGATGCTTTTCATCCAGTTTGACTGAGCTTCAACGGTTTGGCAAACAAAAATGGGCAAAACTGTCAGTTTCCAGATGTGCGAAGCAAGTACAAAAAGTCCAAAGCCTTGCAGCTGTGGCTGCAGTGAACCCTGGTTTTACAAAGTATTCACTCAGTGGGTCTAGCTTGTTGCTCTGTCTCCAAAAAAAAAAAACCAATACAGCACTTTGAAGCTTGCTTGTAAAGTGATTAAAATCTGAAAATATCCAAGAGGTAGAAATGTTTTTGAGAGGCCTTGTGTACGACATAAAAATCACACGAAACCGTTCAGGTCTTGATTCCCAAACACTGCTGTGCTGTTGTCTCCCCAGTCATCTGACAGACAAGTCCTCTCGGTGGGAGGATCCATCTGGAAGAGGGGGCCCGGCCTCTGGAGACGGTTCTCATGGCAACGGTAGCGCGCCGAACATTCCGTCACTGTTGTCGATGGCGACGCGGAGTCATATGGACATAACCACACCCCCGCTGCCTCAGGTGAGAGCTGACATCAGTGGGTGGGAGGCATTAGGGTTGATTTCGAATGAGTTGTTGCTATCTTCACTTGATTCTGCCCGACTGGCGAGAGCTCTCGTTTTTTCCAGCCCGTCTGCTCCTTCTCGTTTCAGGTCAGTGCTGAGGTTCTTCGTGTAGCCGAACACAGACACAGAAGAGGGCTGATGTACCCCCAAATTTACCATATTTTGACCAAGGTAAATAGTTAATGTGGGACCATCTTCTCCCAAACACGAGCTGATTTGTTTTTTGAACTTCTGAGTCATTTTGAGAGCAGAACCAAGACACTGTATTAAAACAGAAGGAATCCCTCTTGGTTTTTATCAGGTGAAACCTTGATTTGTATTTTTTAAACACAGTTTCTCAGGGTACTTTACTCAGAACCATCTTTAAAGAACTGTGTTTCCACAAACCTTTCAGGGGTGGAAGTGTGACTCCTAAAGTTCAGCTGTAAAGCTACATGAAGTCAAGATGAAGCACACAAGCAACCAGTGACTCAGCTGTTTTTGAGGGACGCTAACCCACCCTGATGCTCTTTAATCTAAACTACATCTGAGGTTCTTGGTTTCAAACATGTCCAGTTAAAGGCAAAGTCTCAGTTTGTAGTCATTTTTAAATGTTCATGTTGGGGGGCCTGTTTTCATCCAGTGGTTCTGGTGCTAAACAAGTCTTTTCTGGGCCAGAGAAAAGATCCCCTTTCATCAGGACCTGGAACATAACCAATAAAAATCTAACAGGCGCCATGTTAAAATCTCTCATGTTAGGTTTGCTTTTAATCTTAATTTTAACATACCTTCTGGTTCTCTTCCTTTTGTACATTGTTCTCACAACTTTGACACATACTTTGAGTGGGGAGAGTATTGTTATCAAATTTGAGCTTTAAAAAGTGTTAAATATGTCAATTGTTTTTAAAGCTAGGGCTTAAGTTTCATTTAATGACACTGTAAAACTTTACATCCATTACTGCCTTTTTCAACAGCCTGCTTTAATTTGCTAGCTGCATTTATTTGTTATTTTTTGTGGTTTTCGCTGAGGTAATTTAGGTGTCACTACCCTGGGACGAAACTACAAGGCCTGTGAGGCAGAGCAGGAAACAGAACTGGTGAATTTATCCACTGACATTCAGCCATGAACCTGTGGAAGAAAACGGAGTTGAATACAAGCTGCTGCTGCCAACCGCTCTGGAGCTCAGTGTGTGCTGTGTCAAATGCTAACTAAGATGTCAAAGTAATGGAGTCAAAAGACAGACCCAAAAAACACAAGTGGGCAAAGGTGGACTTAGTTGTTTTTTGTTATTTAGGCCTTAAAGGTTCTAGAAACATCTTGAATGTACCTGTTTAAACCCTGCCTTCCGAATGCAGACATGAAAGTTGTCTGGAGCAACACAACCACAGACCATCATGTTTTCTCCTTCATGCTCATTATTTTAAACTGCATGTGGTTTAGCCTCTGGGGTTTGGTTCATGCTTTTTGGATCTGCTCCCTGTTCCTCGTCCCTCAGGGAGAGATGAAGATGCCAGTGTGTATAGAGGACGAGTGTAACTCCGAGGTGCCTCCTGCCTCGCTGCTGTTCCGAGCTGCCAGACAGTACGCGTACGGCGTCCTCTTCAGTCTGGCTGAAACGCACCGCCGCCTGGAGAGGCTCGCCCTCCGCAAGAGGACTCCGCTAGAAGGTGGGTCCTGTGATTAGGAGCACATAACTCTGAAATATTTTCTGGGCTGTGACAGAAGCTCCAATGATCTCATTAGGCTCCTACCTTCACTGTTATTGAGACTTTTGCTTTCTCACATACGGAAACATCCCATAAATCTTCAAACCTGAGTGAAATCTTGACTTCTGCTTATATTTCTTGTCTTTCTCAGTTCTCTTTACTAAAAGGAAGTGGGATGTTGTGGTTATATAAGTCTAATGGGTTTCAGCAAACTTCTCAACCACTAATTATTCAAAAGTTTGTAGTTTTTTTTTTCCTACACTTTCCTACAGAGTGTGTTTTGATTTTCAGTTTAGATGTATTAAAAGTCTGTCAGACCTCTTAACCAGCTGTCACTAATATGATCAGTATTCTCTTAGTGATCTTCCTTGGAGTGTTGTCACCATCTACAGCTTCAGAAGCCTCCAAAGCCTGAACATCATCTAACAGAGCTTTTAGACCTAAAAATGAGACCTTTAGTTCTACCAACAGTCCTTCTTTCTCTCTGTTCCAGTTCCTCCAGTGATTGTCAAAGAGTGGAGCAGCGGTAAGGCCAAGTCAGCCCTGACACCAGAGCTGGTTCCGGCTATGTGTTTCCGAGAATGGACCTGCCCAAACTTGCGGCGGCTCTGGCTGGGTCGTGCCAGCGAGGACCGCTCAAGGAGAACTAGAGCCTTCCTGGCGTGCCTGCGCTCTGACTGCCCAGCCCTCCTAAACCCCGCACAAGTCCCACAGCATCTGCTGCTCATGTGCTGCGTGCTCAGGTACCACCACTCACTCAGTGTGGGTTCTTTTGGATATGCACAGTGAAATTCAAGCTGTGGTCAGTGTGAAAATATTTTGGGTTTATTTTAGGTATTGTGTAAACATAACTAGGTTTTATATGAAACTGGAAAAGTCCCTGACTTTGTGTGAAATTACAACCACAAATGTCGATGTGTTTTATTTATAGCAAGGAAGTTTATTTCTAAGGAAAAAACAAGAAGAGATTTACAAGAAAAAACAGTAATAAGATAAAGAAAAGCAAACATAAATAAGACAATTCTGTAAAAGCAAATTTAAACCCATAAGTTTTAAGCTGTTTTAAAAAGAGACCAACAAGATGAAGATTCTGGGGTAACATCCTGGTATGATGCAAAGCACCTCTGGGACCTGCTAAGGATGAAAGGAAGTAAAAATCCTTAATGTTAGATGATCCTTGTCTATTTAGAGCTCCAAGTCAAAACCAGGATCTTAAAGGGGACTTGGAAATTGATGGGGAGCCAGAGTAACTGGAACAGAAGCAGTGATGTGTATTTTCAGAGGATTTAGTCAGAAGCCTCGCCCAAATACAAATCTGATATGTTGAACTAACACGTTTATCACCCTGAACACCCCATCCATGCATGAGGAAACACGGTGGTGGGAGCATCATGCTCTGTAGGGATGCTTTTCTTCAGTAGGGACATGAAAGCTGATTGGAATATGGCTGGAGCTGAATACAGCCTGTTAGAGGCTGCAAAAGTCTTGAGACTTGGACTTCCATCAGGACAAAGACCCCAAAATATACAGCCAGCGCTACAGTGGCTTAGACAAGGGTTTAGATATTCATGTATTAGAATGGCCCAGTCAAAGTCCAGACCTAAACCAATGTTCTTAGATGCTCACGATCCAGTCTGACTGAGCTTGAGCTATTTTGTAAAGAAGAATGTGAAAAGAAATTCCGTGTCTAGATGTGCAAACCTGAAGGAGACCATTCCCAAAAGACCTTTGCTTTTAGCAAGGCTGTACAAAAGGACTGCTTGGATGCAGTGTGTAGAAGGCTGTAATATTCCAAGTATCACACCAGTACTATACATCTGCCAGACTCTTGATGCCCATACCTGATAGATTTTAGTGACCAGGAGGCTAAACTTCTCCAAACTGACATCTTTTAACAGCAGTTCTGTGCGTACCTAAATCTTGCATCCCTTGCTGTAGTTCTGTGGTCCTACTCCATGAAGTCAGTTCTCTTTTCTTCTCCTCTCAGGTATATGATGCAGTGGCCTGGTGGACGGATCCTCCAGAGACACGAGCTCGATGCCTTCCTGGCCCAAGCTGTTTCCAGCCAGCTCTACGAGCCCGACCAGCTGCAGGAACTCAAGGTGAGGAGGCGCTCCTGTCTGCATCACTTTGGGAGATACACAATCCTTTATGGAACATATGATTAATCCACACAGCCTGACCTGTTTTAAAGGATGCAGGTTTCTGAAGTGTCATGTCTGTAATATTTCTTTTTAGTGATTTAAGGTATAAAAAAGAAAACTCCACCTATTGTTCTTATGTTAGACGTATGATGTGGCATCATTTATAAATGAAAATGAAAGTAGGTCATTCTATCAGTAGTGTGACTGGGGAAGCATGAGAAGAAACGTGGATTTACATTAATTGGCGTTCATCTGAATGATGTCATGTATGTGTTGGCTATTATTTATTAGGAATGATTAGACTTTTTGGATTTTCTTGCATGCTGATCTTTCTGCTGGTGATTTTTGCCGAGAGAAGTGTGTGCCTTCATGTCTGAAGCATGCACATGCAGTAAGCATACCATGCGTTCACGGCTCCGGACCTCGGCCCCTCGTCCGTCTCTGCTGCTTTGTTCTGTCTCCAGTTTGTCAAAGTTGCTGTTTTTGTTGTGTGTGTCGTCCGTCAGGTGGAGAAGGTGGACGCCCGCGGCGTTCAGCTGGCCTCTCTCTTCATGGCCGGCATCGACACGGCGTTGTTCATCAATGATGTCTGCGGCCAGCCATTGCCGTGGGAACACTGCTGCCCCTGGGGCTTCTTCGATGGCAAGCTGTTTCAGAGCAAACTGGCCCGGGCCGCCCGCGACCGGGCCGCCCTGCTGGACATGTGCGAGGGGCAGGTATGAGGCAGAGGCTGCATTTGTGCCAGCAGATGGTAAAACTGGTGGAACCAGAATAAACGTGGAGGGTTTTGGTTTCGTTTATTCACACACTGGAAATGAAGTAGAATACTGGATGTTTAAAGGGGTCACCGCAGGCAAGTTATTTAAAGCTTTTTAAAGGGGACCCAGTTTACAGATGGTAAGCAGAGCATAACTCAGCATCATATTTAAAAGGTTTTCACAACTAGATTCACACAGGCATGGTTCTAGTTTTCTTTGACCAATCAGTGGTTTGGCTCAGTGAAGTTTGCTGAGAGAGAGGACACCAAAAATCTAGCTAATACCTCCAACTGAGAACATGTAGAGCTCGTTAAAGCGTTGCATTGATCCAAACAAAACTACCAAATCTTGTTCTAAATTTACTGAAGGAAGAATGAGATTTAACAATTGTTTTTCCCACAGGAGGAGCTGGTGTCAAAGGTTGATAAGATGCGCCAGGCGATTCTCGAGGGCATCAACCTCTCTCGTCCTCCTCCCCCTCCACCTCCTCTTCCACCTCCTGCCTTCCTGCCCCCTGCCATGGTGCCCCCTTTCTACCCCATGCCTCTCTACCCACCTCGTCCTATGGGGGGCATGCCCCCTCATCACCCGCATCATCCACATCACCCCGGCCAACACAGACCCAGAGCTTTCCCAGGTACGCACCTTTTTACCAGACTCTTTTCTCCAGACTCTTTGAAGCATTCGGACCTTTAAGATTTCATCAACTCAAAACTATAAGTTAACACCAAGCAGATTTAGTGTGTTTGTGTGGAAAGAATATCGCTGCTGTCATTGAAAATATCTAAAACTAACTGGAGATTGTGATTAATTACCTGAGCAACATTGTGTTGTTTCATAGATTTATATTTGCCTTAATTTGGGCAAAAATTACACAAACTGACTAAAATCTGTTCAGAAATGCTGACTAAAATGTTTTGTTGTGCTTTAAGATCTTGTTTTTAATGCTGGGAAATTGTAATAAAATCAGGTTTGTGACTTGATTCAGTAAAAAATTTGATATTTGTATTACCCCTAAAATAATCAAATAGATGCTACCTTCAAAAAAAAGACGTGATGCTGTGAAGATGAATATGTAGTTCTATGTATTCTCTACGAGGTTTTTATTGAGCCGGGCAGACTTTAATAAGCTTTTCCTTCTCTCCAGGCATTCAGTCCATCCCACCTCAGGGAGGGAAACTGGAGATAGCCGGCATGGTGGTTGGACAGTGGGCTGGAAACAAGCCTCTCCGCGGCAGAGGGGGCTTTAACATGCAGGTGGTCTCAGTGGGAGCCGGAAAAGGGTGAGCACAGTCGGGATCAACATTCCTACTGCTGTAAACATCTGGAGTTATACCTGCAATATTATGGTTTTATTCAGAGATTAAATAAAGAGTAAAGGAAACTGGTTGTGGTTGGTAGAAAGATCTGCAACATTTTTATTTGCAGAGGATCATTTTTGTAAAGAAATGAGCTACCTGCATGTTAAACTGAAGCATAGATCTATGGATATGATGAACATCTGATGTTTTCAACAGCATGGGTCAAACCTTTGCTATTTGATGAAGCTCGTTTAAAGATTTGTCTCCTTTTTCCAACTGATTATAAATAAAATAGTTTTTTATGTGTGAATAGTACAAAATCAAACTGCATATTAGCCGTGTAACCATTCATGCTTGTGAGATGAGACGGTAAGGAAAACTAGGACTTATCTTTTTACTTTCGCTAATAAAGTGAAGGTTTCACAAGTTACTGTGTTAAAGAATCTGTTGTCATTGTATAATAATTCAGTCCAGGTTATGTTGAACTTTGACTGGCAGGGGACAAACCAGATGCCAACTTCAATGTCTTTAGCCAGCTGATTAAACCTTGTCTGGTGCGCTGTCTGTTTACTTTTGATCTGTTGGGTCATCATATTCCTGCCACACAGACGAGTTAAAAGTGGCGAGGGATTAGTTCCAATTTACCCAAACAAAGTCTTACAAAGTCCAGCTGGACGTTTTCTTCATGAAACAAACCACTAGGAGAATTATCCTGTGTCAACATGGTGAGACTTCAAAATGTAATTAAATACAGTACTCTATCAATCTCATTTGGTACTGAATGAGGTCAGGTTCTAGTTTGCTTGTGTTTTGACTAATTGCCGGGTCCTGATTTAGTATTAGTTAAATATGAACATTATAAGCTATGAACCTCGGCTTCAGGAGGAGCAGTGTGGTTTTCGTCCCGGCCGTGGAACACTGGACCAGCTCTATACCCTCTACTGGGTACTCGAGGGTTCATGGGAGTTTGCCCAACCGGTCCACATGTGTTTTGTGGACCTGGAGAAAGCATTCGACTGTGTCCCTTGTGATGCCCTGTGGGGGGTGCTCCAGGAGTATGGAATCGGGGGCCCTTTATTAGGGGCCATCCGGTCCCTGTACAAGCGGAGCAGGAGTTTGGTTCTCATTGCCGGCACTAAGTCAGACCTGTTCCCGGTGCATGTTGGTGCAGGGCTGCCCTTTGTCACCGGTCTTGTTCACAACTTTTATGGACAGGATTTCTAGACGCAGCCAAGGGCCGGAGGGGGTCTGGTTTGGGGACCAGTGGATTTCGTCTCTTCTTTTTGCAGATTACATGGTCCTGCTGGCCCCCTCTAGCCAAGACCTACAGCATGCGCTGTGGCAGTTCGCAGCCAAGTGTGAAGCGGCTGGGATAAAGATCAGCTCCTCCAAGTCCGAGGCCATGGTTCTCGACCGGAAAAGGGTGGCTTGTCCTCTTTAGGTTGGAGGGGAGGTCCTGCCTCAAGTGGAGGAGTTTAAGTATCTCGGGGTCTTGTTCACGAGTGAGGGAAGAATGGAGCGGGAGATCGACAGACGGATCGGTGCGGCTGCCACAGTAACTAACCCTAACCGCTGTGCCGGTCCGTTGTGGGGAAGAGAGCTGAGCCGAAAAGCGAAGCTCTTGATTTACTGGTCGGTCTACGTTCCTACCCTCACCTATGGCCATGAACTTTGGGTCATGACCGAAAGAACGAGATCCCGGATACAAGCGGCTGAAATGAGCTTCCTCCGTAGGGTGGCCGGGCACTCCCTTAGAGATAGGGTGAGGAGCTCGGCCATCTGGGAGGGGCTCGGAGTACGATAACCTATGATAAGGTTCTTAGTCCTTTAATAACAAGCATCTTTCTTTACATCATGAACTGATATATCCTTAAAAACAGTAACATATACTTTATATGCAGTAAAGTAATTCAACACACATCGTCTTGCATGGTATACATTAGTACTTTGATCCTTCTTCACTGATTGTTTTGCAGTCTCTCCTGCTCATTTTTCTCAAAAGCTCTGAGCCTCTGGAGCTTTAATATTTTGCTTCAACACAAGCCAACTGGGTTAAGAAAGCTGAGATAATGTTCTGATAAGATGTAGCCTGAAGGTCATCATTTGTTCCTGAAGATTTCTGACACAGCACAATGTCTTTGATAAACTAGCATCTAACTCCTGCTGGCAGTGTTAGGTAGGGATGGGTACTGAATTCAGTCATTTTTATAGGTACCGACCGAATTCCGTCGGTACTACCGAATACCAATACACGTAAAATCGAACGGTACCAGGTTCGGTACCTAAACACATCATTGTGACACTGAGGGAGTGGAAGAGTGGGGGATATTTCATGGCGCTGGTACCGTCAGAAAGCAAGCATGGCTGATAGAAAGCGCTCGAAAGTATGGCTCCACATTTCAGAATGCGGTGCAGATTACGCCCACAGCAATATTTGTGATGCAGTGTGCAAGACCAGCAGCGTGAATCTTTCTAATCTGAGGAAGCACCGGTATCACAGCCTGTAGTAATAGTATGTTTTCACAGTTAATGACGTTCGTTTTAATAGATCACGTCTCCTGCGTCGTCACTACTCTCGTTTCCATGGCCAAACTTGACAAAAGCTGGACGAAAACACACTCCTCATACTCTGTCACCAACGCTGACACTGAGTTACGTGCGCTCGCACGCAAGTGAACACAAGCTCCTGACAGCGGACAGAAAAACATGCCGCTAAAACCCAGAAAGCAGGCAAGGATATCTGTGGCTTTAAAGAGTGCCACATTTAGTTTTGATTGCAGCACTTCCTCTCCTGCGAGCAGCAGCAGGGCTAACTCTCCTCCTGGTACATATGGTGAAGGTAGACGTACACAAAATAGCAAAAAAGTGTTTCATGCCCTGCTCCTTGACACGCTGCAAAAGTCCAATCACCACCGAATAAAAGGTTCTGACCTAGCTTGGCTGTCGGAGGTGAAATAATTCCCCTGGATCTATAAGACTGAGCTTGGTGATTAAATACATACATTAAACAGATAAAAGATGTGATAAAAAGACAGAAAAATGGAGAGAGTTAAAGAAAGAAAAAAGATATAGGCATAATATATAAATACAGTAGGTAGAAGATAAACATTTCAGGGTTTAATTCCCGGTAAGAATGTTCTGTTGAATATGTAGACCGCTTAAACAGGCTGCAGTCAGAGGAATCCATGGGCCCAGCCATTTATATATTCTTCTGAGTGTTTGTGTGTTTATACACTGACCTGGTTAAGTACAAGATTTTTGTCAGCCTCAGATCTACGGCTACAACTCCTGCATTTAGCACCGTTAGCTCGCCTGCCTTCGTTAGCGAATGCCGGGCTTTTTTAACCATACGAGCAGACAGAGACTTAAAGAGGAGCGGCAAATGTAAAGGAGGTGGACTGGCAGTATTTGTGAACAACAGATGGTGTCATCCAGGACATGTTACTGTGAAGTGTCAACTCTGCAGTCCAGATATTGAACTGTTGGCAATAAGTTTTCGTCCATATTATTTACCCAGAGAGTTCACCAGTGTTATTTTGGCAACAGTTTGCGTTCCACCTTCCGCTGTTGCTGACACTGCTTTTGTGGCAATTTCTGGTGATTTTAACCATGCTTCACTCTCTGCTACACTTCCAACGTTTCAACAGTTTGTCAGCTGCTCTACCAGAGAAAACAAAACATTGGATTTGTTTTACGCAAATGTCAAGGATTCATACATCTCTACAGCACGACCTCCTCTAGGCAAAACAGATCACAATCTTGTTTTTCTCTGCTCGAAATATAAGCCCCTTGTTCAGAGGCAACCTGTAATAAAGAGGACTGTGAGAAAATGGTCACAGGAAGCTGAAGAAGCTCGGCAAGGTTGCTTTGAGGCTACAGACTGGGACGCACTGTGTCAGCCACATGGAGAGGACATTAATGCCATGACTGAGTGTGTAACCGACTATATAAACTTCTGTGTGGATAACATCATCCCCACCAGAACCGTGAGATGCTTCCCCAATAACAAACCTTGGATCACCAGTGACCTGAAGGACCTGCTTAACAAGAAAAAAAGAGCCTTCAGAGAGGGAGACAGAGAATTATTGAGGATTATACAGAAGCAACTTAAAGTCAAGATAAGAGACAGCAAGGAGGTGTACAAGAAGAAGCTGGAGAGCAAGCTCCAGCAAAACAATATCAGAGATGTGTGGATAGGGATGAAGAAGATCACAGGCTTCAAGCAGAAGGATGATCAGACCGATGGAGGTCTGGACAGAGCCAATGAACTGAACCTATTCTTCAATAGGTTCAGTTCAGAAAGAAGCTCAGCATCCTCTTCTCCTGCTCACAGCCAAACAGACATTCTCCCTTCCTTTGACCCACAGGACCCACAGCTGTCCAGTAACACCTCACATTTTTTATCTTCCACCTCAGCCCTAGACCCTTCTACATGTTTGCCTTCAACCATATCAGAAGATGCTGATACATCCTTTGCTTCCCCCTTCCACCTGTGTGTCTCAAGAAGTCAGGTGAAGAGACAACTGGAGAGACTGAATAGGAATGAGGCTGCAGGTCCAGATCATGTCAGCCCTAGAGTCCTGAAGGCCTGTGCAGAGCAGCTCTGTGGGATTCTGCAGCACCTCTTCAACCTTAGCCTGGCCCAGAAGAAGGTTCCGGTGTTGTGGAAGACCTCCTGTCTTGTTCCGGTACCAAAGAAAACTCAACCATCAGTCCTCAATGACTATAGACCTGTTGCCCTGACATCTCACATCATGAAGGTCCTAGAGAGACTCCTGTTGGCCCACCTGAGTAAGCAAACAGTAAACTATCAGGACCCCCTTCAGTTTGCTTATCGCTTTGGAGTTGGAGTTGAAGATGCCATCATACACCTGCTTCAACAAACCCACTGTCATCTGGACAAAGCCAGCAGCACTGTGAGGATCATGTTCTTTGATTTCTCCAGTGCATTTAATACAATCCAACCTGATTTGCTTTGTCAGAAACTCCAGAAGACTCAGGTGGAGGCCTCAACAATCTCCTGGATCAAAGACTACCTGACAAACAGACCACAGTTTGTGAGACTGAAGGTTTGTGAGTCTAACCAGGTAGTCAGCAACACAGGAGCACCACAGGGGACTGTACTCTCACCATTCCTTTTCACTCTGTACACCTCAGACTTCCAGTACAAGACAGACTCCTGTCATCTGCAGAAATACTCGGATAATTCTGCAGTCGTGGGGTGGATCAGAGATGGACAAGAAGCTGAGTACAGGAAGGTGGTGGACCGCTTTGTGGCATGGTGTGGAAACAATCATCTCATGTTGAACGTGACTAAAACAAAGGAGATTATTGTAGATTTTAAGAGAAACAGGAATAAGTCAAAAACTATTTCTATCATGGGAGAAGAAGTGGAGATGGTGGAGGAGTATAAATACCTCGGTGTTCACCTGGACAGCAGACTAGAGTGGAGATGCAACTGTGAAGCCATCTACAAGAAGGGACAGAGCAGACTGTACTTCTTGAGGAAGCTTAGGTCCTTTGGTGTTTGCAGCAAGATGCTGCATATCTTCTATAAGTCTGTTGTGGAGAGTGTTATCTCTTCTGCCATCATCTGCTGGAGAAGCAGCATCAGAACCAGGGACTTAAAAAAGCTCAACAAGCTGATAAAAAAGGCTGGTTCTGTTCTGGGGACTCCTCTGGAACCTCTGGAGATCATTGTGGAAAGACGGATTCTTCATAAAATGAAGAACATTATGGAGAACCCTGAGCATCCTCTTCATGAGACTGTCCTACAACAACAGAGTGTCTTCAGTCAGAGGCTTCTTCAGATCTGCTGTAAGACGGAGCGCTACAGGAGATCCTTCCTGCCCACAGCCATCAGCATCTACAACGGCTCTTTGAGGAAACCGTCATAATATGAGCTATAACAACAATTAATTTGCCTTTGGGATTAATAAAGTATTTTTGAATTGAATTGAATTGAATTGAATTGAATTGAATTGACATGGCCGGGTTTTAATTTGTGCATTAAACTGCGTATCAGTTAAGGGTTTTAATGTTGAAGAAATGTTTGAAACAACTGAGATGTTACAATACAAACAGCTGGATGTTGTTTGGATATACTTATTAAAGGTTATATATTGAGAAATAAAAATGTTAAATAGAAAATTTTTGCGATTTTATTTTTAAATGAATTAACACTTATTACCACACAAACACACACAAAAGTACTGAAAACTGGTACCGGTGTTACGTCGATTCGCGTTTCCCCATCAGATACGCTTTTCCCAGCGTCTCCTTGCCGCTCACGCGGCAAAAAAGGCGCGTGGTTGTTGCAGGATCGGAACCATCGCGCTGTGCTCGCGCCACAGGGGAACTACGGTAACCCTGAAAGCTCAAATGTCGTGTTTCGGAGAAGTCGATCTACATTTGTTTAGCTAGTGTGTTGTTATTAGATAAACTAATATATCATCATTTTACAGATAGATGGATGGATGTAAATATAACGACACATATTTATATACACACACAAACGTATATATATATATATATATATAGAGAGAGAGAGAGACTACAGATATCTATACTGTTGTGGTCCTATAAATGTACTATAAACCCCGTCAGATTCCTCCTGCATAAAACGGGAAACGGTATTTGACGGTCCTATAATCTCCATCAGATACCGTTCCCCCTGTAATAAACAGGGGGAACACATCCTGATGGATCTCCACACCCTGTCAGATACCGTTCTGATGGAGATTAGAGGGCCATCAGATAGCGTTCCCCCTTTTTAATACAGGGGGAATCTGACGGGGTTTATAGTACATTTATAGGACCATATAGGATCACAACAGTATAGATATCTGTAGTCTCTCTCTCTCTATATATATATATATCTATATATATACGTCTGTGTGTGTGTATATAAATATGTGTCGTTATATTTACATCCATCCATCTATCTGTAAAATGATGATATATTAGTTTATCTAATAACAACACACTAGCTAAACAAATGTAGATCGACTTCTCCGAAACACGACATTTGAGCTTTCAGGGTTACCGTAGTTCCCCTGTGGCGCGAGCACAGCGCGACGGTTCCGATCCTGCAACAAGCACGCGCCTTTTTTGCCGCGTGAGCGGCAAGGAGACGCTGGGAAAACCGTATCTGATGGGGAAACGCGAATCGACGTAACACCGGCATCGTTTCAAATGTGAAAGGTACACATCCGTAGTGCTAGACTAAAACTAGCGTGCTTACTCTCTGTTTTGATATAATTCATATTTCATTGCAGGTCCAGTTAATCATGCGGACCCACAGAAACGGTTCTCCTGCTTCAGAGACGTGTTCTTTGTATTGAATGTTTTAAAATTTAGCGAGTAGTGTTTCAGCTGCTGTCTGCACTTTTCTTCCGGGGCAGCTGGGGACAACAATACAATACTGATCTATTAGATCAACAAAATAATGTACCTGGACTATGGGGTAAGAACGCTGTCAAAAACAATATGTATGTAAAGACGAAAATGTGTGCATATTAGTCAATAGTTGTGCATAAGTAAAATCCAAAAGAGGTATTGTATATTTTCTCTATAAGAATACAAAATAAAATGTTACAACTTCAAGAAATTACAAAAACAAAGTCCAAGTTTACAGTTGTGGTTTATTCTTTATGAATACAATATGCTACAACAGTTTGTGAATACGATTTATTTTCTTTGAGAATACGAAGTTACATCAGCGACTTGCTGTCACGTGATCTCAGGCTCAGAATATAGTGGGTGGAGTTATACAATGATGTACAGTAGGTGGCGCTATGCACCTCTGAATTTGTTGCGAACCGCCAGCAGAAGAAGAGAAGAAGAAGCAGCAGCACTAGCGATAAGATGACGGACCAAGAGCATATATTAACGACATTAAGACATATATAAACTTTTTAACATTACCTGGCTTTGTACCGTAGTTTCTTGGTCCGTTCTTTTGGCGCTAGTGCTGCTGCTTCTTCTTCTCTTCTTCAGCTGGCGGTTCGCAACAAATTCAGAGGTGCATAGCGCCACCTACTGTACATCATTGTATAACTCCACCCACTATATTCTGAGCCTGAGATCACGTGACACCAAGTCGTTGATGTAAATTCGTATTCTCATAGAAAAGAAATCGTATTCACAAACTGTTATAGCATATTGTATTCATAAAGAATAAACCACAACTGTAAACTTGGACTTTGTTTTTGTAATTTCTTGAAGTTGTAACATTTTATTTTGTATTCTTACAGAGAAAATATAAAATACCTCTTTTGGATTTTACTTATGCACAACTATTGACTAATATGCACACATTTCCGTCTTTACATACATATTGTTTTTGACAGCGTTCTTACCCCATACAGGACAGTCATGTAATTGTCATGCAAAGAAAGATAGTTTGTGATTTTTTTAAATTTCAGCAAGTGGCTGCAAGCTGACTGGGAGTCCAGCTGACAAAATCACAAACATTACACCCACAACAGGTTCGTCAGGGACTCCCATACTGATATAAAAAAAAAAAAAAAAAGTCTTGATCGGACCTTGGGCGGGTTGGATCGGGCCATTCTTTCTTTAAATGTTTCTGTTCCTTTGCAGGAGGGGTAAGGAGATTCCAGCGAAAGTAAAGGGAGGGAAAAAACCAGCTGCCAACAGAACACAGGTATGACGCAGAGCAGTTCAATACATTTGGATATCATAGAGAATTCATTTCATTTTAAACATTTATTTCTGCTAATTTTGATGATTATAGCTTACAGCTAAAGAAATCCAAAATGTATTTTATTAGAAAATGAGAACATTACATCAGACCAATAAAAACAATTTATTTTTAATGCAAATGTTATGATCTGGCCTGAACAATTACAGAGAAGACTGCTGACTTTAGTCACTCACATCCTCCAAAAAGTTGTGAGCCGCAAAAGAAGCTGGCCGTTCAGAGCGCTGTTTCCAAGTATATTGATGGAAAACTTGGTGGAAGGAAAACAGGGTGGTAGTAAAAAGATGCACAGGAATAACTAAAGTCTTGATAATCACATAGCATAGCGTGAGGCTTCCAAGATCACCTTACTGAATTTTCATTAACTATAACCTAGGATCATCAAAATTAACAGAAAATAAATGTGTGTGGTTTTGTGTAATGAATCTATATAATTATTTTTATATATTTGTATACTTAAAGCCAACCCTCCTCTCTGCCTTCACTCATTGAATTTATTTACTAAAATAAATCCACACGATATTCTTATTTATTAAGATGTAAGACACAATGACCTTTAGTTTTATACTTGTCCTAAACGAGCCCAAACATCTGTTTCCTCCGTCACATGTGTTGCTTCCTGCTTCTCTGTTGACGTCCGCTCTCCCTGTCCACCCTCAGACATCACCCCCCCCACCCAGCAGTCCCTCGAAGCCCTCAGAGGAGGCGGGCTCCACGCCCGAGGTCTCCACTCAGCAGCTGAACGGCAGCTCAGCAGCCTCTGCCATCGGCCAGCCCTTGGAGCTGGCCCAGCCAATCCCGTGTGCCTTACCCAGCATAGACAACCAATCAGAGGGGGTGGAATTGGAGGCCACCTGTTGCCTTGACGACTGCCCGTCTGACGGAGCGCTACAGAAGGAGGAGTGACTGCATCCTTCCCATGATGCGCTGCTCTCAGAGAGTTATCTGTGTTCGACTGCCTTTCCCCTGTTTTTGTAGCCCCGTCTGCTAGCTGTGCGCACAATCACATGGAGCAGGAAGTGATGCGAGGCTCGCTTTACTTCCTTCGCCATGTGATAGACTGAAGCAGCTAGCAGTTGCTCCCTTTTATTTTACTCATGTGGTTTAAATAGTTTTATGAAGAAAGGGTTTCTCCATGAGTCCGTAAGCGCCCCCACTCTTCCAAAAAGGTAAAAAAAAAAAGAAAAAACAACTCCTGAACGTCTCCCACTCAGAGCTTAAAGCTACGCCCCCACCCACCCCACCCCAATCACCATGTCAGTACACTTTCTTATTTTGTGTTTTTGATGGTCCCATTGTTTAAATCTCTGCACACTGACGTTGTGTTTGCGGCCGCGGCGACTGATCGGATCGGTTCACA
Source organism: Girardinichthys multiradiatus (assembly GCF_021462225.1). Classification (NCBI taxonomy): domain Eukaryota; kingdom Metazoa; phylum Chordata; class Actinopteri; order Cyprinodontiformes; family Goodeidae; genus Girardinichthys; species Girardinichthys multiradiatus. The sequence continues at coordinate 43,823,869 of NC_061794.1, read as the reverse complement.
GCTGCTAATTGTGGCCGGTCGTGGTGTGTCCCTAGCTCTGTTGCCACAGCGATCATGACAGTTTTGTCTGAGATGAATTAGGAGTTTGACTCCTGCTATGTGGCAATGTTTTAAACACAGGTGCACCATTTTTCTGTGCAGTGAGCCCCTCACCCCCACTACACACACACACACACACACACACAGAATTAGCATGTGTGTTAGCAACCCCCTCCCCATATATAGATTGATTGGTTAATTATCACTGGAGCACTTCATGGTAATAGTGTGCTATCTTACTTTGACCGTTGTAGCATAGCCTAATGCTTAGATGTGCTGAGAGAGACCCCCCCCCCCCAGAGATTTTATGCACCTTAAGTCCTCAAGTATGCAAGATCGCCCCCTTCCCCTTTGTCCTTTTTGTCCCAAAGCTTTGATTGTATTAACCCAGCAGAAGCACTTAATGTTGTATTTTCATGAGTCCGAGTAAGCCCCTGTACGGTTGAATCGACGTTCTGTCAGGGATGTCCCTCCTGAATACATCTTTACGACATGTAGAAGTACGTTTTAAAGGTAGAGATCCTTTTGAGAGACATCAGAATGTGAACAGAGTGGTTCAGCACTTTGTCTTTAAAATATTCAACCACACTGGACAGTCCTTTACCAGATTAAATGGAAATAAATCTAAACTTTGAGGCACCTTCTTGACTTGAGGCCAAAAAATGGAGAACAAGAAGAATAATGTTGCCCAGAAACAGATTGAAGTAGATGGTGAGAGTTTGAGGGAACTGCTGCCAAGCAGAGTTCCCCTCAGCACCTCACAGTGTCAAGAACCGTGCAATGAAGCAAAAAGGTGTTGTGACTCCTGCAAACCATTTCAGATTACTGAAAGTTTCTATCCAAAGTGTACGTCAGTAAGGCTTGCCGTCAAAGGCGGCAAGCCGCAAAAAAAATAAAATGGGCGCAGTAGCAATTCCTTCCGGGTCCCACCATCCCTTGACTAGGAGCTGCTGCCCCGCAGAGCTCCAGTGAGTTACTTTAGACCGACAGGAAGCCTCTCGCTGTCCCATAGTCCTTCCCACAAACACAACAGAGACTCTGTGGGCTGCATGAAATGACAGGGAGGTGCGCTGCTCACACCCTGAGACTCCTAACATATGGAAACATTTTAAGTTAGAGCACTTATGTTTGTAGACAGTGAAATGTGCCCTCCTGCTCCCCTTATTGACCCCGCAGTAGATCTCATCAAGACGAGATCCAGAAGTACAAACAAATTTAAAAGCAGTGGAGCTGAGAGATGGCAGCCATGAATATATTTACCTCTGAACTCAACATGAAAAAAGGCAAGTCAGCTAGAAGCACCTTATTTTCTTACTGTATTAATGACTTGTGCTCCATTGTGTGCCACAACCTTTACAAAGAAGTTGCTCTTCTGAAGGAAAAAACAAACCAACGACCCTGACTGTACGCATTAATGTAGTCACGTCAGACATCTCCCTCTGTTCTGAACTCGACCATTTACCAGTGACACAGTTTGACCCAGCCGTGAGCGTAGGCCTACGCTCGCCGGCACGGCGCTGAGTCAGCGCCGCCGTCTTTTACACCAACTCCCAATGAATCCAGAGGTTCCAGCTCGGCACACGAGTGCTGTAGGTGTCTGTAGAGTAAGGTAGCGGCATCAGGGCCTAACTGGACCGTAAATCGCAGACACAGAGACTAGACTAGAAAATAGAGCTCCGCTTGCTGAAATACTAAGTCTAGGTTTTCTAGGAGACATAATGCTTAACAGCTTTCAACTTTTGACATTAGTACAGATAACAAGATGTAAAGATGGCTTTTTTTTCTGTGGCGAGCCAGAGCGTGATCCGTTCCACACGATGTCCTCTCTCGATTCGCTCGCCACACCACACACTGATATAAAAACACACACTCTTTCACCCACATTCAGACACCGCATTCTCTCTGCTTTTGTGCTGAAGTTTTCTTTTTGTGTGTGCAGCAGTCGAGTGGTCGTCAGTTCATCGGAGATCCTTTGGTAGCGCGTTCTGACTTAAAATATCCCACACAGACAAGTTTGCACTAACAGATTTAAAAGGTAAAAGAAAACCAGGTCGGCACGCTGATAAACTGCACACCTTATACACACACGCGCACACACAGCACACTGATAACGACACGCAGATACATAGGTGTTAAACTATAGTTAGTATGGTTAAAAAAGAATCAACGCAACATATGATGTAGTGTCCCGTTTTTGTCCTTGTCTGTTTCAGTTTGATAGATATTGATCAATGATTTTTTTTCTCCTCCTCGTTACTCTAATAGCCCCGCCCTCCTTTTGTTATGACACCTTTTATTTCCTTAACTCCCTCTTCATTTACTTCTTTTCTCTGCCTCAAGCACTCCTCAGACCTCTGAGGAGTACATGCATCCTCACACACAAACAAACTCATTAAAAGCAGCCACACACAAACACAATGATGATAACACACACAGATTAACCCCCTCTGCCCCCACGTTTCTCTCTCTGACTCTGTTAGCTCTTAAGGAATGTTTTTATTTGATTTCATCCCCTTTTTCTCTCCTCTCTCTGGGCTGCCTCGCCCTTAATCAACCCGATTAACATTAAAGGTTATATTAACGTTGATAATCAGTTTCTGTATGTATCTAGCCAGAGTGGAAAGAAAAAAAATCAGAAAAAATCAAAACTGTTTTATTCAATTGTGCAAATGTGTTTTTCTTACTATTTTTAATGGTATTACATCTCTCTAATCTTAACCTTCTACCATTGCTTCAGTTAGTACTGAAATACGCTTAGCCAACCTAGAGATTTGAACTGTAATGATTGCCATTCTCCTTACCTGTATCTATATGGCATCTTTAGACCACTTCACCATTTATGTATGTGAGTAAGTATTGCCCGCTTTTTCTCGAATTGAAAATCGTCGTCTGCATAATGTTTGATTATTACAATATCCCTTAAAAAAACGATTTATCTCATATTTAGTCCAAGCTGAACTCTCTGCACCCTTGCACAAAGCAGCAAAGCATCTCTTGTGAACATCTGAGAACCAAAGCACGCCTCGCAATGTTCCCCCTTCCCTCCCTAAAGCCCCCCGTTGTCCCCCACCCACCCAACGATCCACCTTATATCAACAGTCTGCCCCCCAAACAATGCGTTTTTGGATCAAAACTGAATATATTTAAATATTTTACAGCACGTGTGATATATCTGACAAGTCTGTGAGGATAACGGTGTCTGTTGCAGAGACGCAGACGGTCAGGACCAGAGTGAGCAAACATATGAGGCAGGTCTGGCCCTACTGGGGGGTTTTTGCAGCCCTTTTGCCTTTTTTCTAGATTTATTTGTTCAGTTTCTCTGACTCACATGGTAGTTCTTTGTCTCAAAGCTCACTGAATGTCCCCATGCTGTAGGAGAGAAAGGAGGCTGTCAACAGAGGCTGAATTTTCCAACAAACACACATAAGCTCTTCCCACAAAAACCGAGACATGTTTGAGATCGAAAGTTTAAACCGACATGGAGCTCATTTAAAGTAACACTCCTATTTTCCTCCAAATAATTAACCGACATTGGCAGCGTCTGGTTGGTGGCTCCAAGTTGCTTCACCCAACGATCCTTTTCAAACCTGCTGTATTCAAAGTGTTGATAGTTCCAGAAAAACTACCCCCGGCTGAAGTCAAGCAACGTGTTCATCATGATGAAGCACCGCATTATTGTCGATCGGCCTTCCAACATAACAAGTAATGGGTCATAAATTAAAACCATTTTTAGAATCCTATCATGCAGTTTGACTGCAAAACTTAAGAGATAAATTTTACTTTAACCATATAAATACAAACTGGATTTGTTTCAATTTGAGTCTTAGAGAATAAACATTTTATTAATGAGGAAATCAGTAATGCAACCCCCGTTAACATGTTCCAATTAGGCTTTGGCCTGAGGTTTTGAGATTCTCAGTTTTATTACCTTAAGCAAAAGTAGCCTGGTATTATGCTGCAGATGCAAAAAATATAACAATGTATTTTGGTTTTATTCGAAACAGAAAAACAATTTTGACATGTTGCTAAAGTTATATGTTGATTGTTACTGTTAGAATAGATTTTTCCTCAAACTAAAGCAAACAAGGAAAACTCCAGGTAAATGTAGTTGCTTTTAAATGCAAAATTGTTCTTTTTGCCATTCTGCTCTTAATAGAAAAATCCCAAAAATGGCATTAGTTGTCAGGCTCGGGTACAACATGCAGTCATCTGCCCTACATACATGCAGCGTGTCAATGTATTTTTAAGACTACGTTATTTTCACGCTGACAAATTTCATCTTAGTTACCAAGGGAAAGGAAAAACACCCACAGTGCTTAGCAACAGTCGGGGAAAGGTCAGCTCTGTTATTTATGCTTCATACAGTAAGAAAACAACTTTCTGTGGTGTCTTATTAAAATGAATAACTCAGAGGAATGGTATGATGGAGAATTATAGCAATTTTTTAAAACCATAACTTCAAAGCCTTAGTATATCTTATTGCTGATAACCAAGCCTTGTTTTGTAAATTGTTAGGGGAGGTGAGACGACTAATATTCTGGTGTTTTGGGGAGAATCCACCCTCTGTATGATTTAAATGTTCCGTTACAGCCATCCTACCTCTCTGCCTACACTGATGGGAGCCTCTCCAAAGAGCTCAGCCATGAGAGGAGAACTATGTCCTGGAGCAAAAGTGTACCGTGTGTTATTGTAGAAAGGAATCAGTATTACTGTGGGTCATACAGAGGCCAGAAAGGAGCTACCCCAGGTGCTGAACCTGTCCTGATCTGTTGATTCTCACTGCTTGTTATCTGGTTCCAGTAAAAGTCCTTTACTTCTGTCGGTCTGTCTGTCTCTACACTGCCACTCCCCTCCTCTCAACAGCCCCTTAAGACCCAGTCCCAGCCCATCCCCACCCCTCCTGGTACCGTCTCCACTTTCCCAGTCAGGCTGATCGTTTGTCGTCACCTTGGTCAATCTTCAGCAGCGTGTGTCCTGATGCATCCGTACCCATAACCACCCAAAACTACCTGTGCAGCGAAAAAAATAAAAAAGGGTTCAAATGTATCCATGATATAATTGTTATAGAAATATTATCATCATTATTGCTGTTATAATTATGGTTGGTATAATTTGTTCATTGTTAGCATTATGGAAGCACCAGACAGTCTGAGGAAGAACGAAAAGAAAGTTTGTTTTAATTTTTTTCCTTTTTTTTTTAAGTTTTATTTGTCTGGCTGTTGGTGGTCTGATCACACAGAGGGAGGGGAGGAAAGGTTCAGGAAGAGACAAAGATGGCAGTCACGTTTGTACTGGTTGGGAAATGACTTACAGTGCTGAAATAAAATTTATTCTTTTAGTAAAAAAATGACAGTTTGTATCCAGTGTCTTGTCTTTTTATTCAAAGTTTGCTGGCTGATTTTGGACCTTTGCAGTCAAATTGGACTAAAACCCTGTAAACTAATGTTTTGGTCAACTGTTAGGTTTCCATAATCAAAAAAAATAATATATCTGATCCAACTTCCCATCAGAGTCAACAGTTTGTAGTAGAGGCAAACATGCATGTCACATTTCACTGAACACAGAAAACTGTAGAGGTGATAACTGGAAAAATACAAAGAAACCAGTAATAGACGGGAGTTTCTTTCCTGAGATTTCCACAAGATTCAAGGATTTGATATAATTCATCTTTATGAAAGACTTATGATATATTTACATTTATTTAACATGCTTGACTAAAGTATATGGGTATTTAGCATTTCTGTTTTTTACTGAGATCTCTAAGGTAGGCAGCGGCTGTCTCCTGATAGTTTGGTCCTCTTACTCTGGCAGTTAATCCGCATCATTGGAGACCAGAGTTAATGACAGACTTTTTGTCCCATTCAACATCTATTTTTGTGTAAGGTTGAAACTCGAATTAAAAATCGTACTGTATAACTTGTCTGCTATGATATCCAAACGCCTAAAACGCATTAGATTGCTTATTTTATGCATTTATTGCAGTTAACACTGGAGTTGCATTGATTCCATTCAAACCACATTGCCCCACAAGGCGATGTGAAAATGATGCAAGAGCGAAGAACCTGGATGACAACCTGGAAGAGACTGCGACCCATCACCTGCTGCACCGACAGCAGCAGCTCATAAACTTTACTGAGCTCACTGAGAACCTTTGTTGGCCGCAGCAGGAGGAAGGATGCTGCATGTCTTCCTCTGTGGATAAGCAGATGAGACTTTTTTATGACTGTTTTCACTCTTATAGGATGTTTTCTGTCCTATTGAACATTCAGATTAGGGGATCAGTCTGTCTAAAGGATCTAGTGATGCACATTGTTAATGACATTCGGGTTATGTCTTTTTTTTTTTTTTTTTTTTTGTGCCATCATCAGTAGGGAACCCCTGCAGCTCTATTCATTTTGACCTGAGTAACCATTATGTGGAAGCCTGCCGGACCCATTTGTTCCAGAGGAACACACTAAAGTGAGCAAAAACGGTTCTTTTTAAGTGAATTTGAGCTCATTGGAGCTAAACTAGTTCAGTTGCCATGGTATCCATCTGTCCTCGACTTCTTGAAACAGGAGCCACCAGGCAGCTTCCCTCTGTTTCCATTACATTCAGGGCAGAGAACATTTGGGTGTTATTTCTGTCTAAGTAATGTAATTAATGTCTGTGTTTTCTTTTTAAAAATACAGATAGAAAAAAAAACCAAAACTGTAATACCAGTTCCTTATAGCAATAGAAAACAAAATGGAGCATGGCTTTTTGGGCCCAGATCAGTGAAAATTCTTCTTAAGGAAAATCGGGGTCAAAAGTTGATTGTAAATCACATGAAGGTAGAGAGTGTGACATTTTGGGAAATATTTTTGATGGTTCTCACGTGATCAGACTCCTCAGAGAAGTGTTCCTTTCTTTTGCAAAAAAATGAGTGGCAATAATCAGAATAATAATCAGAATAAAGTCTCAACACCTTTACTTTCTGAACATAGACGACGGAATGACTTAGAGAATCAGGACAAGAGAATGAAAAAGCTGTTTTATGTATACATCTATATACAGGGGTTGGACAATGAAACTGAAACACCTGGTTTTAGACCACAATAATTTATTAGTATGGTGTAGCGCCTCCTTTTGCAGCCAATACAGCATCAATTCGTCTTGGGAATAACATATACAAGTCCTGCCCAGTGGTCAGAGGGATTTTAAGCCATTCTTCTTGCAGGATAGTGGCCAGGTCACTACGTGATACTGGTGGAGGAAAAGGTTGTGAAGTGCCTTGAGACTACATGTGTTGTGAATTGGCGCTATACAAATAAAACTGAATTGAATTGAATATATATATATATATATATATATATATATATATATAGCTTGAGCACCCTTGGCCTTTTTAACACTAACAGCTTGGTTGACTCATCTATGAATAAACCTACATAATGCCTTGTGAATTCCCTCATCCATCTTTTCAGTACATTTTTAATATTTATTTTTGCTTGTGGATTGTGACATTGACCAGGAGATAGATTTTTCACATAACTGTTGTTTTTGTTTTTCTTCCAGTGAAGTTTCAACCACAGCATTCATGCACTTTTTAACAATGGCTGAGTCAGTGAAAGTTTTTTTTTTACCCTTGAATGTATATACATATTTTTCCTTCTCTGGAACTATGCTTGAATAACGTTTTTTAGGACCTCCATGTATAGTAGAAGACTACTTACTGCCCTACATTTTAATGAATAATAATAAAGTATTTTTGAATTTGAACCATAAATCAGTAAAGCTATAGAGGAGAAAAACAAGCAACGATTTATTGATGCCTTTAATGTACTCGTACTCGTCTCGTACTCGTACTCGTCGTCGTCCGCTTTATCCGGGACCGGGTTGCGGAGGCAGCAGACTCAACAGAGACGTCCCTCTCCCCAGACACCTCCTCCAGCTCCTCCAGGGGGAGCCCAAGGCGTTCCCAGGCCAGCCGAGAGACATAGTCCCTCCAGCGTGTCCTGGGTCGTCCCCTGGGCCTCCTCCCGGTGGGACCGCCCCAGCACACCTTCACTATGCGCTTGGGCCTACCAAGTCTGTCCGGCTTTCTCCTCTTCCAGTAGATCCAACTCAACACCAGGTGGTGATCAGTGGACAGCTTATCCCCTCTCTTCACCCGAGTGTCCAAAACATGCGGCCGAAGGTATGATGATACGACAACAAAGTCGGTCATTGACCTCCTGCCTAGGGTATCCTGGTGCCAAGTGCACTGATGGACACCCTTATGTTTGAACATGGTGTTCGTTATGGACAATCCGTCACTAGCACAGAAGTCCAATAACAAAACACCACTCGGATTCAGATCGGGGAGGCCATTCCAGGCGCCTCTCCAGGTGTCACTGTCGTTTCCCACTTGGGCGTTGAAGTCCCCCAGCAGAGTAATGGAGTCTCGGGGAGGGGCACTATCCAGCACCTCTGACAGGGACACCAAGAAGGCCGAGTACTCCGCACTACCACTCAGCCCGTAGGCCGAAATGATAGTCAGAGACCTCTCTCCAACCCGAAGGTGCAGGGATGCGACCCTCTCATCCACTGGGGTAAACCCCAACACGAGACGGCTGAGCTGGGGGGCAACAAGCAAACCCACCCCAGCCCGCTGCCTCTCCCCGTGGGCCACTCCAGAGTAGAAGAGAGTCCGGCCCCTCTCGAGGAGATGGGTTCCAGAGCCCACGCTGTGCGCGGAGGCGAGCCCGACTATTTCTAGTCGATATCTCTCAACCTCCCGCACCAGCTCAGGCTCCTTCCCCCCCAGCGAGATGACATTCCACGTCCCTAGAGCCAGCCTAAGCATCCGGGGTTCAGGCCGCCGAGGTCTCCACCTTCGTCCGCCGCCCAATCCTCTTTGCACCGGTCCCTCACGGTTCCCCCTGCAGGTGGTGGACCCACTGGGGGATGGTCTCGTGTCTCTCGTTCGGGCTTGGCCCGGCCGGATCCCGCGAGGAGCAACCCAACCACCAGGCGCTCTCCAACGAGTCCCGACCCCAGGCTGGCTTCAGGGTGGGACGCCGTACCGGGCGACGTGATGTGCCTTGGTTTAGTAGTCGTTATGAGGGGTTCTTGAACCTTTAATGTACTTGCCTCTTATTTATAAATTTATTTTTTATCTTTATTTAACCTACTTGTTTGTCATATTGCTCTCAGTTAAGTGAATAGTTATATAAAGCTAAAATTTTATTGGCACCACAATTTTGTATATTTAGGAAAATAATAGGTCTTCAAACGCTAATAGTTTTATTTAGAACATCTGTTGTCTCCGTGCTACCCGGTGTCAACAAACAAACACTCATAAAGATGAAGATTTGTTACGAACTGATTTGTATTTCCGTTTGTTCAACAGCTGATCTAAGGCTCGCAAATCATAATAATCGCTGAAAGACTACAAAACACACACACTTCCGTTGCTGTAACCTACGTGATTCCGAGTCACATGGATAGTGGAGGTGACGTATTTCCTGTGGAGGTCCTCAGCTAGATGCTGCTGAGGCACAGTAACTGTAGCCTAGCGCTCTTAAATCAGCCGGGCTAGACGCTGAGCCCCGAGGTTACACCGCTGCTGGAGTTTTACAACAAAAAGGCGAGAAGTTTGGAGGAGAAGAAGAGAGGAGTTCACGCCCAAATACACGTCGTGGGAGCAGGGAGCGTCTGTGTGTGGGAGGGCGGAGGTGACAGTGATCGGTGTGTGGAGGCTGGGAACCGCCAATTCAAGCTAACTTCAAGCTAACTGGCTGCCACCAGCCTGAGCGGATTCGGTGAAAAACATCCAGAAACGACAACGACCTTTCTGTCAGCTGTCACGGAAAATGCTGACGGGGACTTCTGGGTCTTAAACCGGACTGGAGTTCTTTACCTAATTCCATACGTTCTTGTAGACGTCCAGGTTAGCAAGTTTAGCATCACCTGGTTCACAGTTAACAGGATCTCTTACTGTTTGTTATTAGCGACGTCAGACCGAATCGGAACCCACGGTGTGCTTCTTTCAGAAGGCTCCGGTATTTCCAGAGGCCGACCCACCTCTGTGGTACTGTCTCCTCTGTCTCCAGGTTATGTACCCTCTGGCTGGGACTTGAATCCAGGTGAAAACACTGGTTGCTTTGGGATGAGGTAGTAGTTTGTATAGTTTTAGGATCACACCAGATCTGGGAGATAACTATACAGCCTACTGTCTTTCTCAGGGCGACTAAACCCACCACCACCAGTTGGAGTTTACACATCTTCTGCTGTCATGGTGACCAAATCCTCTGTTGCAGTCGCTGATTATAGCTTGATTATAACTTATTTTTTAACATGTTTCCTGCCTTGTTGGCATTTCTCCTTACTATCCATATTAAGAATGGGCTGGTATGCATACCTTGAGTTAAAATAGCAGAGTATCGTAGTGTTTACCTTCAACAAAATAAAAAAAAAATAAAAAATGAGCCATTTGCCTTTATTTAAAACAGAAAACAAATATCCAAACTGATGCATTGATCATTGCAGTTGTAATTAGAAACGCACCAATCAGGCTGTTCCTGGCCGATTCCAGGTTACTGTTGGTGTCTGACATTTCAGGTCTTATTGGGACTGATTTACATTTATTTTTCATACGGACTGTTGCGTATAAAATAGGACAATTTATGCCGCAGAGTCTTTGATAGAAGTAGCGGGTTTTAATCCAGTTCATAATAAAGGGATTACAGGATTGTTCCCATTTAAGCATCAAAGCTTATGTTCCAACCGTTCCTAACCTTTTTCTAATTTTTATTAGCTTTAAAAACAGCGTTACATGGCATGCTGAATAAGATGGTTGTTCCTAGTTTTAATAGATTTAATTAAAAGGAAACAAAAACACTCATTTATTTTTCTAGTGTTTGTGTCTTTGCTCCTCACATTAGAAACCAGATTCTTGAAAACCTGACATAAACCTTTTAAACCTCGACTTCAAACATTCTTTACAACAGCTTCCTCTTACAGGCACAAGCTTATTTTTATTACTTTATTTTGTTGCCTCTTGTTTCCTTTAAATTGGCATTTTACTGCTTCTTTCTTCATATGTACCTTTCAGCATTTACTGTTTTTATGTATTGTTCTTCGTTTTTTTCTGTAAATCAATTTAGTTTATGATTGGTGCCAATACACCAATAATACAAATACAAATAAACTGGCCTTATTTTTATTGGTATCAGCTTGATTTTATGTATGTCTTTTGCACTGGAGCAGGCGGTGTTGGGTGGTGTTTTCATGGAGGTTCGGTGGATCTGTGCGGTGGTGAGGAAGAATAAAATCTGCCTCTAAAACGTCTTAATCCTCTTGCGATGTCGCCTTAACTGACCTAGAGGCATGATTTTCATTGGACAACGTCACTGCGTTTTAGAGGGCGTTCCCAGAAGGTTTCAGTGATTGGTCAAATCAAAATGACGACAACCGTGTCCAAAGACAGAGGAAATGTAAGAGTTCTAACTTCGTTAAAAAAAAATGTACCGACGTCATAGATCTTCAATAAGATCTTTCTGTTTATATTGGAGTAGGTGAATAATTAAAGAATCCCCTAATTATTGTTCATGGTGTTCTAATTGTATATGTAATGTGTTTAGGTATGCACAACATAAAATAAATTGTATTATTATTTAATGTACTTATTTTGACTTCTCCAAATATAGACCTAGAGTTAAGATGAATGAGATTTAAAACTGCTCCCTCACTGAACACACTAAATGTGTTGGGTGGAAAATATAAATTCTACATCATTCTAATATAATGTAGAATTGTAACCAATTGCATTTTGATCATATTATTTAGATTTAAACAAAGCTGAATATGTTAAAGCAAAATCTCTTTTAATAACTTTTTTTTTTAAATATAATACAGACATTGCTTGATCTGTGTAACCTATTTGTATTTGTACAAAAATTGAATATTTACAGATTTATGTATTTACCTGGGCTGCATGGTGGCACAGTTGGTAGCACTGTTGCCTTGCAGCAAGAAGGTCCTGGGTTTGATTCCTAGCTGGGGGTCTTTCTGCATGGAGTTTGCATGTTCTCCCCGTGCATGCGTGGGTTCTCACCGGGTACTCCGGCTTCCTCCCACAGTCCAAAGACATGCCTGTTAGGTTAATTGGTTTCTAAATTGACCTTAGGTGTATGAATGAGTGTGTGCGTGGTTGTTTGTGTGTTGCTCTGTGATGGACTGGCGACCTGTCCAGGGTGTACCCCGCCTCTCGCCCGTAGACTGCTGGAGATAGGCACCAGCTCCCCCGCGACCCACTATGGAATAAGCAGTAGAAAATGACTGGCTGATGTATTTACCTGTATTGTTGGAACTAAGGTGAACATATAATTTGACATGGTCCATTTTGGAAAAACAGCAGATGTGTGCATCCTTTTAACTATATTTCTGCACATATATTTAATATTTAGTGTTCTTGAATTACCTTTTTAATATTTAAACTGTATTGTCAGAAATAATGAATTTGTTAAAAATGATTAAATAAATATCTTTAAGTATGTTCGACTTTTGTTGATTTTCTAGTGGCAGAGTGGTTTAACTTGTTTAGCTTTTCAAATACGTTTAAAATGATATAAATCAGAATCAGCTTTATTGTCAAGTTCGTACATACAAACAAGGAATTTGACTCCGGTACACTTTGCTCTTTTGTTCTGTTTTTGCATTACAGAATATACAAATTTACAATTTACAATGTGCAATATACACATATCTAATAGAAAAGGTGCAACATCTGTATGCTGTTGTTCTGTACTCTATTGAACTCCCCTTCTTCTAAAGCTCTTGTAAAAAAAAAAAATCAGTTTTATTTATGATTTAATTATTTTGCTGAGTTAAAAGTGAAATGAATCAGAATTTAATTCTAATGACAACGCCACCGTTTTTTGTGACGCGTTGACCAAACCTGGCGCTGGAGAGCAGGAGTGAGTCATCTGTTCATAGACGAGCTTCGGTGTGACGTCGTGGTTGTTCCGGATCAAACATGGCGAACATTCGGTGTGTGAAGGTGAGTTCAGAAGAAACAAACCCTCTGCGTGCTCCCTAACGTGATTCACACCGAGTTAATGCGACGCTTTAAACTGTAAATAAGACATTTTCTCATCCGGTCAGCTGATTTTCTTTCTAGTGCAGAAGTTTGATGGTAACGTGGTTTTTTAACCAGCTATGCTCAATTTTCTGTTCGCCAACCTCCAGACCTTCTCATGAACTTCACTGTAAAGCTTCACATGTGTAGTAACCGTGGGACCAACAGGAGAGCTCTGATTTCACTGGCTTGTTTAGGGGAGCGCACCTTAAATATGTACAGGTCCATAAAAGCTGTTTCTGCTTTGCGATAAAAACAAAATCACATCCGGTTATTAAACATTAGCAGCATCGCTGTTTATCGCTCACATTTGATAAAACCTCCTGTTGTCCAGCCATGCTTTTATTCTTTTCAAAAGAGCTTGAATCTCTACATGCACCTTGTAGTGGTCATAATGATATGGCTGATTGGTGTGAGTAATTAACATCCTGAAACACAGCAGTGATAAATCCATCATAATGATGCAGCCAGACTTCTTCTAACAGGCTGTAAATGTGTTGATATGCAAAGCTTCAATTCTGGATATTTGAAATGTAATAATGTAGGTTAAAAAGTGCCAAATTTGTCAAAAAAAAAAAACCAAACAAAACATAAACACGTATGATTACCAAACTTATTTTTTAACATGTTTCCTGCCTTGTTGGCATTTCTCCTTACTATCCATATTAAGAATGGGCTGGTATGCATACCTTGAGTTAAAATAGCAGAGTATCGTAGTGTTTACCTTCAACAAAATAAAAAAATAAAAAATGAGCCATTTGCCTTTATTTAAAACAGAAAACAAATATCCAAACTGATGCATTGATCATTGCAGTTGTAATTAGAAACGCACCAATCAGGCTGTTCCTGGCCGATTCCAGGTTACTGTTGGTGTCTGACATTTCAGGTCTTATTGGGACTGATTTACATTTATTTTTCATACGGACTGTTGCGTATAAAATAGGACAATTTATGCCGCAGAGTCTTTGATAGAAGTAGCGGGTTTTAATCCAGTTCATAATAAAGGGATTACAGGATTGTTCCCATTTAAGCATCAAAGCTTATGTTCCAACCGTTCCTAACCTTTTTCTAATTTTTATTAGCTTTAAAAACAGCATTACATGGCATGCTGAATAAGATGGTTGTTCCTAGTTTTAATAGATTTAATTAAAAGGAAACAAAAACACTCATTTATTTTTCTAGTGTTTGTGTCTTTGCTCCTCACATTAGAAACCAGATTCTTGAAAACCTGACATAAACCTTTTAAACCTCGACTTCAAACATTCTTTACAACAGCTTCCTCTTACAGGCACAAGCTTATTTTTATTACTTTATTTTGTTGCCTCTTGTTTCCTTTAAATTGGCATTTTACTGCTTCTTTCTTCATATGTACCTTTCAGCATTTACTGTTTTTTATATGATTACCAAAAACTGCCTTCCATCCAATCCAATTGGAATCAATACATACATAAGTTACCAAGAGTATATTTTAAGTAAATGTGTTATGTAAAATATTTTATTTAAAAGAGTATTATTATTATTATAAGAGCTACAGCTGCTTGTTCGTGCAGGGAGCTGGTGCTTATCTCCAGCAGTCATTGGGCGAGGGGGCAGGTCACCAGTTCATCGCAGGGCAACTCAGAACAAACAGTCATGAACAATCACACTCGTAACTAAAATCAATCATGCTTCCGGACCGCACGAGGAACCCGGATTCCCTGGAGAGAACCCTCGCATGCACAGGTTCTAAGTGACGAATCAGAGTCACGGTTTAAACTGTTTTATTGATGCATCGCAGCACAGCGATCAGGAAATTCATGTGATCCTTAAATATGACTTCAAATTCTAAACAATAATTGCTGCATTTTATTGCTTGTTTAATCAGTTAGTGACATTTAAATATTTAGAGACAAACATGTTTTTTAAATGTCCATATATCTAATTTTGTTGTAATTATAGATAAAAAAAATAGTCGATTTATGTATTACTTTTTGGCAATAAATAACAGCCAACAAATATTGCCTTCTTTATAATATTTTGCACATGGAGATTGTGATGCTAATATTTTTTGACATGTATTGTAACACCTTACCTGAAAAAGAACATCATCCTGTTTTTTAATTTTTTTAAAACATTTCTGGCTCACATTTTGTGTCTAAATTTTGACTTATTGCAGTTTAGGCATTAGGCAGCTTAAAAAAATGCTGATTCAGCTTGTTTCATGGTGATGGACCGAATTTAGTTTTGGATTTCAGCTTTATATTAATTTTTGGTGTAATCAAAGTATTTATCGGGAGAAGACATGACAAGACATAGTGCAGAATGCAGTCATGTGTAACATCACTTTATTGTTTATTGGGAGGTTTTTTCATCTTTGTTCCCCAGACCGACCCCCCCATTAAACCCCCCTCACCCCAGACCCCGACCCAGACCGCACAGAACTCTCCCATCTCCCCGCTGAGCCCGCTTTTTGCTTTACTGGATTCTGATAACATGAAAGGAGCTCTTAAAATCGGGACCCAAATGGTTCTGACATCTTCTCCAGTCAACACCCCCCGTGGCCGAGGCCCCGCTACTAAACCAACATCTTCCAAATGCCGCAGACCTCCACCACCTCCTAATCTATCTCCTCCTCATCAGGACCTTCAAATCACTTCTCTGTGATACAGTCTGGGCCCCAGTGGTAACTCTATCAGAAATGAGCAAAATCTTGGGCCCCTAATAGGAGATAGTTGTAAAATCTCTGTGCTTATATGTGACAGAAAGAACAAAGCCAAAAGGATAAGAGACAGTAATAAACAATCAAAAAAAGCCATAAACTGTCAGGTACAACCAGACACAGAGTTAATATCAGCAACTAAGTCATATAAACTGGCTTTATTGAACATTAGATCAGGAAAATCATTTTTAATCAATGACTTCATTACTGACCACGATCTTGATGTTATGTTTTTAACAGAAACATGGTTACATGAATTTAATGAAGCTCCCATTCTGATAGAGGCGACGCCTCCGAACTACAATTTTCTTTGTGAGAGCAGAGAGCAAAGAAAAGGTGGAGGGGTGTCCACTTTATTTAAAGATTTATTAGAGTGTATAAAAGTATTTCTGGGCAAATTTGACTCATGGTTCGGACAGAGCCCTGTCCGAACCATGTTCTTGAATAAGTCCAAAACAAACTTTATCAGTGATTTTAATGAGTTTTTATCTGTGATATGTGTTGATTATGACTGTTTAATTACTGTGGGAGACTTCAACATTTCACATGGACAATCCTGAAGACAGAAGTACAATAGATCTATGTGACACTCTTAGAAATGTTGGTTTGACTCAACATGTTAAACAGCAAACGCACAAACAGGGACATATTTTGGACTTGATCATCACTAAGGGTCTAAACATTTCCAAGGTGTCTATAACTGATGTTGCTCTATCTGACCACTTTTCTGTTATTTTTGAAAGCATCATCTGCAATGACTCAGTTTGCCAAAGAGACATGATAAGAAAACGCATCTTTAAGGACGGTGCTGCTGAAACCTTTAACCAGATTTACTCTTCTACCTCCACTTTGCCCTGTAACACTGTAGATGAGCTGGTAGAAAACTTTCATTCTAAAATCTCAGACATCATTGATTCAATTGCTCCAATTACAGTGAAAGTCGTTTCTGGGAAGAAAATGTCTCCGTGGAGAAGTGCTCCACCAGTCAGAAGTGAAAAAAAGGAGTGTTGAAAAGCTGAACGCAGGTGGAGAAAGACTGGACTCCAGGTTCACTATATTATCTATAAAGAGAGACTATACAGATATAACCTACAACTGAAAAATGCAAGGGAATCTTTCTTTTCCGAGATCATCAGCAAAAACATTAACAATGCTCGTGCATTATTTGCCACGGTCGACAGGTTAACAAACCCTCCTGTAACTGTAGCATCTGAACTCCACTCTAACAGGGCCTGCAATGAATTTGCTAAATTCTTTACTGAAAAAACCCAAAAGATCAGAAGGGCAGTCAGCACATCCACATCAACTCCAGTACCAATGTTGTCTCCAACTGGAACTGATTTTGACAAAATTTCCAAATTTCACCAAATAAACTACAAAATCTTAGAAGAAATTGTACAGCAACTAAGCTCTTCTTCCTGCTGTCTCGGTGTTTTACCCACAGCTTTCCTTAAGAAAGCTTTGCCTGTAATAATATCTGATTTAACTCAAATAATAAACACGTCCCTTTTGTCAGGTGTTTTCCTCCAGGCCCTGAAAACAGCAATTATCAAACCTTTATTGAAAAAGAACAACTTGGACAAGCTGCTACTACAGAACTACAGGCCTATATCAAACCTCCCCTTCATCAGTAAGATTATTGAAAAAGCTGTGTTTCAGCAGTTAAACAACTTCCTAACAACGACCAACCGCTTCGATGTCTTCCAGTCAGGCTTCCTGCTCACCACAGTACAGAGACGGCTCTTGTCAAGGTGTTCAATGACATCCGTATAAATGCAGACTGTGGAAGAACCACAGTGCTGGCATTATTGGACCTTAGTGCAGCATTCGACACTGTTGATCACTCCATTTTATTAGAGCGCCTGGAAAACTGGGTCGGCCTTTCTGGTACAGCACTCAACTGGTTTAAATATTACTACTTGAAGGACAGGGACTTTTTTGTGTCAGTAGGTAACTTTACATCAGAGAGCACAAAAATCACATGTGGCGTTCCCCAAGGGTCCATCTTAGGGCCCCTCCTATTCAATATCTACATGCTCCCCCTAACTCAGATTATAATAAACAACAATGTAAGTTATCATAACTATGCAGCTATACGTTACGATGTCACCAGGTGACCATGAACCCATTCAAGCGCTGGGTAAATGCTTAGAAGAAATCAATGCATGGATGGGCCAACATTTTCTTCAGCTGAATCAAAACAAAACGGAAGTAATAATCTTTGGACCAAAGGAAGAGTGTTTAAAAGTTAGCACACAGCTTCATTTAATACAGCTAGAAACCACCAGTCAGGCTCGAAACCTGGGTGTAGTGATGGACTCAGACCTGAACCTTCAGAGGTACATAAAGGTAGTAACAAGGTCGGCCTTCTATCACCTAAAGAACATCTCCAGGATTAAAGGACTAATGTCTCATCAGGACCTTGAAAAACTAATTCATGCGTTCATCTTTAGTAGAATTGATTACTGCAACGGTGTCTTCACAGGTCTGCCTAAAAAGTCGATCAGACAGCTGCAGTTGATCCAGAACGCTGCTGCCCGCGTCCTCACTAGAACTAAGAAAGTGGAGCACATCACCCCGGTTCTAAAGTCCCTACACTGGCTCCCTGTAGCTCAGAGAATAGACTTTAAAATACTTCTGTTAGTCTATAAATCATTGAATGGTTTAGCACCAAAATACATTACAGACTTGTTGTCAGTGTCTCAACCACCCAGACCTCTCAGGTCTTCTGGATCAAATCTACTCTGCAGAACCAGAACCAGAACCAAACATGGAGAAGCAGCTTTTAGTTCTTATGTTCCACTAATCTGGAATAAACTCCCAGAAAACTGTAAAAGCGCTGAAACACTAAGTTGCTTTAAATCAAGATTAAAAACGTATTTGTTTAGAGTGGCCTTTGACTGGGCCATTTAGGCATGATTACTTGTGTTTTCAGTTCAGTTTTCCTTTCATTTTCTTATCCATCATTCTATTCTCTTTATTTTATTTTACTTTATTACCTCTGTCGATTGATTTTATTATTTTATTTGTTTTTCTGTGTCTGTATCTGTGTTTATTTTCTTTGTGATTGTATTGTAATTGTATGTACAGCGCTTTGAGAGTCTCGTTGCTGAAAACGCTATATAAATAAACTTACCTTAACTTTACTGCAGTCTCCTTATGACCTCAATTTGCAACAATTTGTCTTTTTTCCTTTTTCCTGTTCATAAATTGCATTAAAGCTGCAAATTCCTACCGATTTTGATCAGTAAAGCATTAACAAGCATCCTGTCTGAGGCATCTTGTTTTGAGTTGAGTCAATAATCAGAATTTGAAGTAAAATCAAAGTAAAAATAGATGTGTACTAAACTTCGGACATTCTTTGATTTTCTGTTGGACTCAGCGGGTCAGATAACCAGAAATCTGTAATAGCCAGAGAAAGCCCGATTGCCGCGCCTCTGATTCCACCTTAGGGACCATGTGGGTAATTCTTGAATTTTGTATAATGTCCAAAACGTCAGTCTCCTAAACCCTGACGTCTGACATCTTTGAAATGTATTTCTTGTTGGATCAAAGGAACCAACAATATTCAGATTTGTAGTAAATTCTAACAGTCGGCATCAGATTTCTAATGTCCTTGTTAATGTTGGGCAGGGCATGGTCGGCCTGGTGACCGGTGGGGCCTCCGGTTTGGGTCGGGCCACCGTGGAGCGTCTGGTGCAGAGCGGAGCGTCCGCTGTCATTGTGGACCTGCCTTCCTCTGATGGACAGGCGCTGGCTGGCAGCCTGGGAGACCGGTGTGCCTTTGCTCCTGCAGACGTGAGTCCAGAACCTGTCACACAGAGAAATCCGCATGATGTCGGGCATAAAACAGTCAAAATGGAGGCAGAACTTTGAAAGGAAAGAAGAAACGTTTCTGTTAATTCTCAAATGTTTTTAAATGTGATTTCTTAGGTCAGCATTTATATTTGAGTGTTTTATAAATAAGTGAACTAAAGAAAGAACATCTCTTGAGAGTTACATCCGTAAGTAAAGGTGTAATATTCTTTCGGTCCAGTAGATGCCACCCTTTCTTTTCATTTCTTCATTCTATAGTGCCGTAAAACTATCTGTAGCCCTTAATAGTGTTCACACTTTGAAGTTTGTTGATGTAACATGACAATGTATTTTGATGGATTTTATGTAATAGAATAACATTGAATTGGTGTTTTTTCCCCTTCATTCTTCCCCTAAAACCCCTAAATAAAATCCAGTGCAATAAATAGCCTCCATAAGACCTGTAGTAAGTAAACAAAGTCATTTATTCTCAGTATAAATCCAGCTGTTGGCCTGTAAAAGCCTCAAATGATGTAGAGAACATTAGTGGACACAAAGCATCAAGAAGACAAAGAGACACAACAGGCAGGTCAGGAGAAAGTTGTGATCAGAGAGGCTGCCAAGAGGCCTGTGGTAACCGTTGAGGAGCTGCAGAGATCCACAGCTCAGGTGGTAAAATCTGTTGACATAGCAACTGGTTGTCCAAGAATCTGGCCTTTATGGAAGAGTAGCAAGAAGAAAGTCAAAGGAGAAACATAGGCAGTCCCATTTGCAGCTTGTCTTTCTCGTTAGCACCAACAGGGAAGCTGGTCAGAGTTTATAGGGCGGAAATGGATGGAGCTAAATCTGTTAGAGGCTGCAGAAGACTTGATACTCGGCTGGAGGTTCCCCTTCCAGCAGGAAAACTAGCCTAAATACAAAACCAGAGCTACAATGGGATCAAAGGATATTCATGTGTTGGAATGGCCCAGTCAAAGTCCAGACCTAAATCCAACTGAGAATGTATGGCATGACTTGACAGCTGATGTTCACAGAGGCTCCCTATCCAATCTGACTGAGCTTGATTGAGCTGGTGGAGATATCCCCTAAAAGACTTGCACCTGTAACCGCACTAAAAGTGGTTCTATAAATCCGTACCTCAGGGGTTGAATACTAATGCACGCCACATGTTTCACATTTTTATTTAGAAAAACACAATAATGTATCTTTTTGTGTTGGTCTGTCCTATAAAGTCCAGTGAAATACACCGAAGCGTCTGGTTGTGACACA
Source organism: Girardinichthys multiradiatus (assembly GCF_021462225.1). NCBI lineage: Eukaryota > Metazoa > Chordata > Actinopteri > Cyprinodontiformes > Goodeidae > Girardinichthys > Girardinichthys multiradiatus. The sequence continues at coordinate 43,802,987 of NC_061794.1, read as the reverse complement.
AAATGTGGAAAAGATTAAGGGGTGTGAATACTTTTGTCAGGCACTGAATAAAACAAATCCCCGACTTTCTTGTTTTCAGACCTGTGTTGTGTCGTTCCCAGGTAACATCCGAGGCAGATGTGCGCTCAGCTGTGTCTCTGGCCCGGGAGAAGTTTGGGAAGTTGGACCTGGCAGTTAACTGTGCTGGCATTGCCGTGGCTGTTAAAACGTATAACATTAAGAAGGACGTCCCTCACAGCCTGGAGGACTTCCAGCGTGTCATCAATGTAAGAAGAAGAAGAAGAAAAATAGAAGACATTCAAGCAGCCTATTGGTAAACCCTTCGCTGTGTGTTCTGCTGCTGTAGGTAAATATCGCAGGAACCTTTAACGTGATCCGCCTCGCCGTGGGGGAGATGGGGAAGAACGAGCCGGACGCAGACGGGCACAGAGGCTGCATCATAAACACTGCCAGTGTGGCAGCGTTCGACGGACAGGTAGGCCTTTAAATCACACACTTGAAGATACAGAACCTTGGTTGCAGCTCCTTTTATCAGCTTCATTTCCTCGTCTCTTCTTGAGGTCGGACAAGCAGCGTATTCTGCTTCTAAAGGCGGCATCGTTGGAATGACGCTACCAATCGCTCGAGATCTGGCACCCATGGGCATCAGAGTCGTCACAATTGCCCCAGGTTGGTGTAAAAAATCTATATTATAATGTTATGTGACCCTGGATTGAAGTGATGATGAACATTTCCTCAATCTGTCCTGCAGGATTGTTCTCCACCCCTCTCCTCGCCAGCCTTCCAGAGAAGGTGCGCTCTTTTCTTGCCCGCCAGGTGCCCTTTCCTTCACGCCTAGGAGACCCCGCTGAGTTTGCCCACTTGGTGACCTCACTGGCGGAGAACCCGATGATCAACGGGGAAGTCATCAGACTGGACGGCGCCATACGCATGCAGCCCTGAGCAGCTTGTCTGGATGTGTGAAAATAAAACGATCATCGGTTTCCACCGTTTAGACTGAGACTGGGTGTAAATGGCCGCCTTGTTTATTACTTTGTAGAAAATGGTGAATATAGACTCTCATTTGGATCACAAAGATCTTTTATTCAGTGTCAGAATGTACTTCATATTGAATATTACAATAATAAATATCAAATGGGTTTCATTTCATATCTCAGACGTTTTTATTAGTTCCCTAAAATATGCGTGTACAGCTTTCTTGTTGGTTGTGATTCTGTGAGTTGAGATTCATTTCAACCTTTTAGAAAAAAGTACTGATGGAAAAAGTGCTCTTATATACTTGTTAACACCATTGAGCCAACATGGCCACGAGCTTTTCGTCTTGTCCTGACATTTATTTCAATAAATGGTGTTCACCTGTCCTCACTCCAGACCCAATCATATCCACCGTGTGTCGTATCCTGCTTTCCTTGTACTGTTCGCGTAAAACTCCGGCCTGTCAGCTCTGATGCTGATTCTGATGCTACAGGCCCGAACCAATCAGAGCGTTGGGAGTGGGACCCGAAACCCGCTTCAAATTCCGGTAAACCATTTTGTTGAGAGTAGCTAAACCCCTGATGAGGTTGGTGGAGTACACCTCTGAACACCTGTTCCGAACCGGACCCCTCGAACTTGTAAAGCAGCGTTTATATCCAATGGACGTTTTTATATTATTATTAATTATATCCAGGGCTTGACATGAGTTTCAGCACAGCCACTCCGATTAGCCACTTTGGTGGGTTGAATTATATATACAGTTTTTAATTGTAGTTTTCTCAAATGGGATCCGAAATAAAAAGCAAGTTGAAATGCGACACTACGACTCCCATGAGCCCTGCCTGCGTACAGTGTTTGCTCTGGTCCGGTCATGACCGACGTCGCTTTAGACGTGGAGAACACGTGGAGAACACGTGGAGAACACGTGGAGAACACGTGGAGAACACGTGGAGAACAATTGTTTCGCGGTGGGGGCGGTAATGTGGAGCTAATGTTTCTACTTTGTTCACCACCAGTGTTGCCAAGTCCGCTTATTATAAGCGACTTTGGGCTTGTTTTTCTCTAAAGTCGCTTCCATATCTCGTGGGTTGCGGTTTTGTGGGCTTGTTTTTGAACGTGAAGTTTGGGCTTGGTATTCCTTCCGAGTGAAACCCCTTAATTATCTCCCAGCTCCCACAATAAAGCAAAACACAAGTACATAGTTTGTCCTTCCCACGTCGCTGTTTCCTGGTTATAGCTCCCAGCAGAGTTGACAGAACACCCCGAACACACTCACGCTAGAGTCCAGAGCGACACGGAACCGAGTGATGAGACGGAGTCAGAATGAGATGCAGTAAATGGGGAAAATATGGAAAACATTTTAAAACAGAGTGGGAGAAAGAGAGCACACTGCAAGACAGGATCTGACCTGAGATTAATATGTGCTCACCATGACTTTTTCTTTTAAACAGACTTTAAAGAAAGGTTTTTCTTGACTGTTTATTGTCATTTTGCTGCTAGGAATGCAAAATGCACTTTTCTTTTGATCAGTTGTTATTCAAAATTTTAAGTTATTCAAAATGTTTATGGTAAAAGTGTTAATAATTTTGCTGTTGCTTTTGTATAATGCCATAATAAATGTATACATTTATGCTGTTTGTAAAACAGAGGTGCTTGTTTGGATAGAGCTGGTTGCTTGTTTCTCTCACGAGACCTGGTACCATTGATCACTGCACATTTTCATATAAAACAGAACCTTGTCTGAGCTGAATACTTGATAATGACCCGAAGTGATAAACATTTTATGTAGTCTTGATATGATTGTGTAAAAGGGTAAATACATTTTAAAATGTTGTAAATCTAGTTAAAGTAAACTTCAGCATGCTATAGTCAGCGTTAATCATATTAAACAAATTCTCAACAACAAAATTGTGGCTGGTGAAAATGCGGATTGGCTGGTAACTTTGGAAAACCACTAGCCACAGTGGCTGGTGAACAAAAAAGTTAATGTCAAACCCTGATTATATCAGTTCATATAATAAACCCACAGTGGCTCTAAATAGTCCAAGGAGACCGTGAACACAGTGTACATGAATCCATTTTATAAGACAGTACCTCATTCTTCTACCTTATGTTCCCTAGCTGTTTTTACGACCTGGGGGATACAAATAAGTTTACAAGCAGGGCATGCTTCTTAAATCGGCCTAGATAACTAGGTCATAAATCACACGAACAATTATGCGGAAGCAGGGGACCAATAACTTGGCAATGCAAGGAAAGTTTTTTTCTATAAACAGAGTTGCTCTCAACTTTCAAGCTGCCAATTTTGTGTCGGTGCTGCCAAGTTGCTGCTATGAAGAAAGAAACTTCAAAAAATGCATGGATTTCTTGATCCGACTCCTCGCTTGGATTTCAGTTGAGACACTTCGTGCACCTTCATCTGCTTTTGTTATCAGCCGCTACAATTAATAAGGCAGAGAGCAAAAATGTCACATTTTTACCGGAGGAACCGTAAGGTTGATGCGAGCCCAGCGAGGTGACCGGCCTCGGTACCGAGGCTCCACACCTCCTGTGTCCTGAGGTCCGTTCTGCACCTGCTTTAAGCTGGAGTTTGTATGTGTGGGAGAAGAAAGTTTACTAATTTAAAAATGATGAAGAGACAACTGGTTTCCTCTCAAGAGCCGACACGGGGGACCTTTTATTCAGAACACATCTCTGAATACATCTTCAAACAAAATCCCAAAGAATCCCTGCCCTCAGTTCCTACCGGGCGTTTTTTATACAGATATGAGCATTGGTGTGTGTGGGATCCTCTTGACCAATTGAAATCATCATACTCGTTTACGTAAAACCTTTGCCACAACATTGATTCTCAAGAGCAGTTCCAGCAATACAAACATCTGCAGGAAATCATAACTGGTCGACGTGACAGTTTGCAATAACAATTTCATCACTTATCTGGACCGCTGAACTCTAACGTCAAGGCGACCAGGCAGGATTCAGGATATTATAATTCTTTCCAGCTGGACTATTTATATCCAGCCTACAAGTTTGCTTCTACAATAACAAGTCCATCAGTCCTTCCTCACGCCAAGAACGTTTCACAGAATTCATTTTACA